>NC_135307.1:104679678-105358287 GCF_048772815.1 Callospermophilus lateralis | reverse complement strand
AAATTCACATGGGATTTCCAGACTTTCCTTTGGGCTTCTGAAACCATACCTAAGCCATACCCCTTTGGTCTCATTAACTCTGCTTCTGGGCACCACATCACCCATCTTCAGTGTGGCTGGTGGGATCCAAACAGCACCATAGCACCTCTCCATGAACAGTATGGTAAAGACATAAACCAGAGTCTTATCTTGGATTAGTCACAGTAAGTGATTTCCTCGAGATTGAGAAGGATGACTTGCCCAATCACTGAAGCCACGCTGAAGGAAACATGAAGATCCAAATAGGAGAAAATGTAGGTTTGGGGTGACAGAAATGCCTCTCTGAATCTCCTGCTCTGATGATGGGAAGATGGGACAGCAGAAAACAGGATTTTTTTTTTAAAGCCATTAACTATTATGCAGAATTTATCCATGAGTACTTTCTAAGGAGATAAACACGAGTGCTTGAGTGTAACACTAGAGTTCTTAATTTTTCAAAGGACACACTTTGAGAAGCAATGATTGTCAGAGGAAAACATTTTTCTGGAAATGTTTTTAATTTTATTTAATAAAAATATTACTTTCTAGAAAGTTGATGATAGTTATAAATACCATATTTGCTTTAAAATATTAGCGGAGGATGCCATTTAAAAGAAGAAAAACTGGAAGGTGAACAAATTCCAGCACCAGAAGACTCATATCTAGAAGGAAAAAAAAGCAAACCTGGGTGCTGTGGATGAACTACTTTTCTTTTGAAAGCCTCAGTTTTTATATTGATTTAGTAAGGGGATTAGACCATATAATCCAATGCCTTTTCACCTTCAATTTTATATTATTCTCTTTCTGATCCAAGCAAGTGTTCTCATTTCACCTGCAAATCAGTATAGTTCAGGCAAACTAGACACCTAACCAGTACTCCCCATGTCAAGGCTTTTGAGAGCAACTAATTCAAGTGCCCAACATATTTGACTTTCAGATAATATCTCTCTCTCTCTCTCTCTCTCTCTCTCTCTCTCTCTCTCTCTCTCACACACACACACACACACACACACACACACACAACATTACCCCACTTACAATTTTTGACCCCTCTGGATTTTATTGACTCATAATGTGTATAGGAAGGTGGTACAGGTTCCTTTGAAGGCTCTGTATACATAGGGGCAGAGCATGAAGTGGCACAGTGTCTCCTGTGTCCCTGTGCATGTTCACAGTAGCTGCCATTGAGGAGTATGCTGGTGTAGACCACAGTTTTATTGGAACCCAAGCCCTTAAATTCTTAAGTTTTTTTTCAGATATAGTTAGCTTCCAACCACATGCACAGATCAGATCTTAAGTGTTCAGTACAGTGAGTTTTGACAATTCTATAAACCCACATAACCACCAATTAAAACAAGATATAAAACATTTCCATCCCTGTAGAAATTTCCCATACAGAAGCACTTGTTTTAATATCTCATTTTATTCTTCTTATTTTATTAACTGAAAATCATAGAAAATGGGGACAATTTGGTAAGTAGGGAACTTGCTCTTCACCTTGAACTTTGCTCTATGTACTATTGGCTTTTCTTGAACTGCGTGGCCAGATGTGTACTCTTTTTGACATTCACGCTCCATGCATACAATGGTGTGTAAATAAATATGTGTGGCATGCTGTTTGCTGTTAGTGAAAACTTACAAGGAAGCATCACTGTCTTATGGGGACACCCCACGATGTTCTGCCAAGGTGTCCACAGACTGGTTCACTGCAGTGACTTGAAAAGTAATACACATCCAGGCTTTCTAGAGGTCTTGAGTTGGACCATCCCATCTGTGCTGAGTTGGGGGACAGGAGTCCCCGGGCTGCAGACTTTTCACCTGAGTGAGCAGGAGGAAGCCCCATCTGTTTGAAGAAAGGAGGGCTTCTCGGTGGGAGGATGGGAAGGAACCCAGGGAGAAAGGTCCCCAAGGTCACCTCTCTCAGAACTTAGAGCCAGAATGGAGTGTTGGGGAGATCCTGAAGGCCAGGAGTCTTTGCCTGGGCCAAGTATCTCTCAGGAACCCTCGGGAAGATCAGCTGGTGCACCTGAAGCAGCCCCTCATTGATCTGCGCCTCTATACCCGAACTGCTAACAACCAGCTCAAATTGGCTGATTTTTCCACATTTGTCAGGGAGCCAGCTGCACTGGCTCAGCTGAGCATCTGCAGAAAGGAAAGCAGAGAAGCAGAAAAAAAAAAAAAGCTTTCAAGTCATTATTCTTATTCATTTCCCTATTCTCTGCCCCACCCCTCCCAGTCTCCACCGCCATGCCTCTTTCTTCTTCTTCTTTTTTTAAAAGTCTTTTTATAACAATCTTTTTCTTTATGTGGTGAGAGCCCTTGGCATCCTTCCCATGACCTGTCTGTAGAGAGATACTCCTCCCTGATAATTAGGCCTTTGTTATACCACTTCCTGGTTTTCTTCTCCCTCTTCCCCTTTTTGTAAAGCTTCTGGCCCTTGACACCCTAGTACCCCAATAACTGCACTTGTTAAAATGAAGGGTCTTCAAAAGGAGGATAGAGTTGGCTTCTTCAAGGAGCCTGTGAGTTCATTTAGGTCTGTGGTTACAGTGGACTGGGGCAGGGAAGAACCCAAAATAAGATGTGTTGAGATGTCTTTATTCTGGACACAATCTCACCTACAGTACTTTCCCAGCATCCCATTCCTGGTTCTTGGGCCACTTCCTTTGTGGATCACAGCTTCTGCATTCAATTAAGGCAAGAGGATGGGGTTTCTTGTTGTCAAATACTCCTAACAGGACAGAAAAAGCTAGAACCTAAGGAGGCAAAGTGAGTCAACAAGACAGTCTGATGGGCCAAGACACCATTCTGAGGCTCATGAACTGGTTGTCAAAAAGAGAAGGAATGGACCCTGATTAGGCTTGAGAAAGATGTAGATTTTATTATTTGCCCCAATAGTTGCTTAGATTCCATTCAGTCTGCTATACTTTGAATATCTCTCCCCAAAAGTTTGCGATAGAAATTTAATCCCCGGTGAAGCAGTGTGACAAGCGGGACCTTCAAGAGGTGCTAGATGGAGTCATGCCATTATCTCAGGAGTGGGTTCCTGATAAAAGGACATATTTGGTCCCCTTCCTCTTGCTCTCTCTCAAGCATGTGATCTTTCCACCATGTTATGATGCAGTGAAGAAACCCTTACCAGATGCAGCCCTTCAGTACTGGAATTCCTAGCCTCTAAATGAATGTATATTGTTCATAAATTATCTAGTCTGTGATATTCAGTTATATCTGCACAGAACAGACTAAGTCCCTGTCCTTTTAAGCAAAATAGGTGCCGGGATGTCTCAGTCAGAGGCCACATTTGAGGAGATGCCCAGTGTGAGCTGACAAGTATTGTAATTGCTGAAGCCTCTGGAACATGAAGAAGAAATCACAAGGGGCTTTTGGCCTTCTCCATCAGGACTTGGGACATTCAGTTGTGTTCTCCTTGTTTTGAAATCAGTAAATACCATAAAAGTTAGATAACCATGCTTAGTGACCTCTCTTCCTGTAAGGAGGATATCAGAAATAAATCAACCTGTTTGGTCCAAATTTGGACAACACATTGGATTTTCATTGGCACGCAGATTGATTTTCTGGTTGATTTAGTGTCACTAAGGGGCTCGTGGGTTTCTGTCACATGAAGGCCATGTATGTTTTTCTCCCCTTTCATGGGTTTTAGGATTTTTAAATACATATTTTATTTCATTTTCAAAATTATGTCTTGTAGGGCATTATAAGGAAAAATGCTCTATCAATGTTTATTTAGTGTACAGGAACCCACCCCATGTTGTCTTTATATAAATTTAGCACTAGGTATTTAAAATAGATATTTTAAAATAGATTTAAAATCTATTTTAAAATACCAAATGCTCTTCCTGGAGTTTAAAAGATTGAAGTTTGGACCCTTAGAAAAAGAGACTGGATGAGGTTGAGTGAGAATTAAGTGAGGTACTGATTGTAATGGCAAGTTTACAACACTGAAGTTGATTGCCAGGTCTGTAATTTTGCTTTGAAACTTACTTAGCCAATCTGCACAAGGGGCACATTAGTACCTTCCTCATTAGTGAAGACTAATGAGCTCTGTGTATGAAGTGCCTGGTGTAATCCTGTGCACGTAGTCTGTACTAGAAGACTGCATGGACTTAGACATTTTTCAAGAAATTGCACTGTGTTTTTTCAACTTGGAAAAATTACTACTAGGTAAGAACTGAGTTTAACATAATGAGAATATTTCAGGTAGCCAATTGCTGCCAACATTGTCAAAAAATCAATGTAGAATAAGTGTTGCAAAAGCTTGACCAGAAACTTGTTCATTTCAAAATAGTCTAGCAACTTGGAGGGAGGGATTGATGCTAGGATCTCCAATTTAGGTACCAATAGTTTTTGGCTGAAGCACTTCAATTTTTTGTTGTTGTTGTTCTCTCTTGCTTGAATTCAAGAAAGTCTTTTCCTGTATGAACAGTGTTTTATGTGTGAGTTAAGTACCCAAACCACCCCAAATATACTTTTTTTTTCAGCATAGATAAACTGTCGACTTCCTTGGTATCCACAGTATTTTTTTGCTATGAAACTATACATTCTGATTTCAGATACTTTCTTCTCTTGCATCTCCACGGTGTGGGAATGACTCACTAACAAATTCTGTGGTGAGTAGGACATGGGAAGACCACAGATGGATTGATGTTCGTGGAGATAAACACTCATTGACTGTACTATCAGAGAGAATGAAGTGATCCCATTTAGATCTAGGCCTGATTCTCAGCTCTGAGGGCAAGACATTTTCACCTGCAGGGAATATGATGATCTGGTCTTAACTATTCTTTGTTCACTTTCTCATAAAAAGTCATCCAGACACTTGAAATGCATTGTGTCTGTCAGACCTGTCCTCCATGAGTTGTAATGACAAATTTGTAATCTACAGTTTAGGTAGATCTTTTATCTTATGGCAAGTATTAAGAAATATGAATGTTCTGATTTCCCTCCATGAAAGCCAGTGCAATTTTAATTTGTGATCATAGCATCTCCTGGGAACTTGCCAAGGAAGCAAATTCTAGAGCTTCAACCCAGACCTTCTGAGTTAAAAACTGGTGTTGGGGCCCAACCCTCCAAGAGATTCTAGTGGATGCTAGAGTTTGAGGATACTGGCATAAGCATTAATAGAATTCTGATGCATACCACAGCCTTTGTGGGAAAGGATGCCTATAAAAAGTGAGGTGAGGGAGTTTTACATACAATATGAGGGACTCACTCAACATTTGTGACTTTCATTGGGAATTTGCTTCTGGATATAGGGATGCCAGGTAAAATACAGGATGCCCAGTTCAATTTGAATTTTAGATAAGCAAGGAAAAATCGTTTAGTGTAAGTATGTCTAACTTGAGAGCCTGGGTTTTTCTTGACTATGTCTGGCAACCCTATCTGAAAGTAAAGTTAGATTAGGTAGAAACTCGGCAGACACTATCTTAAACAAATGATCAAGTTTCACAGGCCAGTTGTAAACCTTCATAATATTATATATCCCCTGATGTAACATTTTACCTATGAGGTGTTGTTTCTTCAAAATCCATAACCTTAGCAAATGTCAAACAAACCCAAACTGAAAGACTTTTGATAAGTGCTCAGGTTTTGGAAGATAAGTAAAGACAGAGAAACTCACTGGTTAGAACAAATAAAAGAGAGAGAGAGAAAGACAAGAATGATTAAATGCAACGTAAGATTCTGGATGAAAAGGAAAAAGACATTATTGAAAATTAGTATGACAAAATAAATAAAACATGTAGTTAATAGTAATGTACTGATGTCAATTTCTTAGTCGTAGCCAGGGTACTATGGTTTTATGTGATGGTGACATCAGAGCAAACTGGGTGAATGGTATACGAGAATACTATGCTATCTTTACAATTTTCTACATGTCTAATATTATTTCAAAATAAAAAGTTGGTTTTTTTTAACTGGGCTGGATATACCTTAGCAGTTCTGTGAATATCACCTTTCTTTGCTCTCTATGGAAACAAAGAAAAATTTTATATAAATGCTGAACTGTCTGAGGACATTTAGATGAATTAAGAACACATGGCACTTGTGTCTTCCAGCACTGCAGGGGCCAAAAACATCTCAGTGGTTTTAAATCTGTCATGGACCAATGTAGTCTTTTTCCATGAGCATGTAATGTGTTTTGCCTGGACATTCATGGGAATTCATATATACCATTACTGCCCTCCATCCTAGAGCTGATTGAGATGGATTATTGAAAGCAGGAGAGATCAATGGTAGGGTGGAAGTGTAAGAAGAGGCTGCTAAAGGAAGACTAATTGTGGCATTGGAATTGTTCTGGGAAATTATGTCAGCCATTTTTATTGTTTTGTCAGCAGAGTTGGGTCTATGTGAGTCCATGACCCTGGAGTGTCATAGCACCTATGCAACCCAAAAGGTTTTTCCACCACACGGCTTGCAGATAGTTGATCAATTTGTTCTGGAATTAGTGGTTTTGTATAAAATCCTCTGGTAGGACCTCTATTTCCAGAAATTCAAACAAGTGCCTTAGTATAGTTAATCCCCCAGGCCCCCCTCAGTGGCCCCTGCACCTCCTGGTATGGGAATGTGTATCATATTAAAAGTCATCCAGCCATAAGGACTACAGTGTTTTCTTCCTGGAAGCTAAGATGCTCGGAGCCCGCCCCCCCACCCCCCCAAAAAAGGACTAAGAATTGTAATTAGCTCCTCTGGAGGCTTAGGTTAATTTCATCATGGCTCAGTTCTTAATCAGAAGTGCATGTGCAACTAGTCAGAACTCTGTTTCTGTCAAGCCTTCATTGTTCCCTCTCCTCCCTGTTATCCCAAACCTATGGACCATCTCTGTCCCATTTCTTCCATAACAGGAATTAATTTTTCTTTCTTGTTTAAAACTCTGGTTTTTATTAATATGATAGTTTTTAAAAGCATACATTATAGTTCTTATAACATTTTATACTGATCTTTTTCACTTAACACTACTTCTCATCTGCTTCTCCTTAGGTCCAAATACTTGGTTTTATTTATCCACTTCCCATGGCTTTCCTACTTCTTATTGTTAGACATTTAGGTGATTTCTAACTTTTTTTTTTTTACCATTTTAAATGGCATTTTATATTCTTACAAGTTTACTACTTTTCACTATTTTTCATCTTTCGAGCCATTTTTCTTAAGAAAAACTTTAGTGTAGCATTATTGGGACACAAACAGTTTTAAGGTTTTTAGGACTTTTGATATGGATTGCCAATTTAATGTCTGCATTAAACTATTCTAAAGTGGCCCAGAAATGTCCTCTGTTGTTTCCTCCAACATCACGGCTAACATCTCTTTGAAAATGCACAGTGAACCTTGCCTCACCTGGGGTTATGAATTTCAAGTAAGTCCTGCCTCCTTTATTCTGTCTGTCTGTGGTGTTTACCTCTTTTATTTGTTCATTCAATACTGATATTTTCTTTCTGACTTTGGCTGAATCAATCGTATACATGAAGTTCTACACTTTTTCCACCTGCCATGAGAAGATATTATTTCCTGAGTGGAATTCATGTCTTCTCAACAGAGACTGGGTTTTCCATTCATTTAAAAATTTTTACTTTCACAGTGAGCATTCAATGGTTACCTAGTAAATGAAAATGATTAAGATTTGGCTCCTACTAATTTGAAAAACAGTTGTTTGCTATTTTAACAAATACAACGTTTAGATGTAAATTGTCTGGGATTTGGTGATATAAAGAACAATTTTACTTGGTGGTAGGGGACTCCCTTTAGCTAAGTAGATCTGCAGTTTATAATTTGACTTCTGTCTATATCATATCATGAAATTCCATTGAACTCTTTTATAATAGCCATTGTTTAGTACCCTCAAGTCTTGAACTCTTTTATAATAGCCATTGTTTAGTACCCTCAAGTCTTGAATAGTGTATATTAAAATAATGGTCCAAATAGCCCTGCTTTTTTGTGAGCATGAAAAACTCCCTCATGCTACAGGTGTAGGTGTTGGGTACAGGTAGATGTGAACACATGCATGGGTGTATGAGGAAATCACTTTGTATACATGTAGATTACATGTATTTTAAATTATCTGATGCCTCATTCAGAAGAAACCCAGGTTCTTCCAAAATACACTGTTTTACCAGTTTTATTTCTGACAAATGTTTAGGGTAAAGGTATTGGCTGTTTGATGAGCCATTTCTTATTTAGGAATAATAGGTGTGGAAGGAATTACACCATTTCTTATTGTGCAGATCTCTCCATTATATTTTACTTTCTATTTTGTTTTCACAATCTGCTTTAAAGAGCACAGGAGCAGAAACTTACTCATTTTAAATTTCTTAATGAGTCAGTGACTGCCCAATCAGAGTGTGCGACAACTATAATTATATCTTAAAACAATGGCTAATAAAAAAGGAAATATCACACAAGCCTTCCTAATTGCAAAGTATCCTAACACTTTTATACAATTAATTGTCAAATTAAAATTTCATTTATTATCTCATTAAGCCTCTGAGTGCATAAACTCTGCATTAGGGCATAATTGGAGCTTTTTAAAATAAAAGTTATATTTGATCTAACAAGATAAAGTCTGTTGCTATTGATTTGCCTTGGAAACAAAAGCTCAGATCTCAGCATGAGTCAAATGAAACTCCTAGATCCATGAGTTCAAATTAGTGCTATTAATCTTATGACCTCAGGGTGTTTGAGTTGAGGTTAGAAGTTAGTAATCTTTCACACACACAAAAAAATTATTATTTGGTGAATTTTTAGACAAAGAAGCTCTTAGGTATAGTGGATGGGGTACAGGGTTAGGGGCTATGTGGAATGAGTTCTAATCCTAGCTCTGCCAATAGCTAAACTAATAACCCTGGACAGAGTCTACCTCTCTCTGCCTTAGTTTTCACATATGAATGCAGATTTAGAGCCTCAATTATATTCCTAGATATATACGTAAGAGAAAAGAAAATAAGTTCACACAGAAACATGTTTATGATGTTCAGGGCAATAATATTTGCTATAGCTAAACAGTAGAAATATTTTAAATGTCCACAACAACTGGTAAATGGACATGTAACTTGTGATTTATACACATAATGAAATATTTTTCAGCCATCAAAAGCAATGCAGTACTGATACATGCGACAACTTGGATGAAATTCAAAATATTACATTAAATGAAAGAAACCATACACAAAGTTAATGTACTGGGATTATTTTTATATGAACAGGTAAATCAATCAATCAATCTATATATATCTAAATCTACCATTCAATCATTCATGTAATGCACGTTTGTGGGGTTTTGTTTTTTGCCAGTGTGTGTGGTACTAGAGATGGAGCCCAAGCCCCGTGCATGCCAGACAAATGCCAGAAGAGGCAAATCAATACAGACAAAAAGCAGATTAATGATTACCAGGAAGTGAAGAGAGAAGGGAATAGGAAATGGATGGTTTTTCTGGGGTGAAAAAAAAGTTTTGAAGCTAGAAAGAGATGGTAATTGTATAATATCTTGAAAACCCTTACTGCCACTGAATTATGACTGTAAAGCAGTCAATTGGGTGCTTACTGAATTTTACCTCAATAAAAAGTGAAATAAAACAAAAATAAATAAATAAAAGAATACCTTATCTGCTCCCGATTTGCCACCCCAAAGGGAAGTGATGAAGCGGGGTGCAAATGCCAGTCCCGTGCCCCTAGAGTAGAAGAATCTGGGTCAGCCTTTAAGAGCCAGTGTCTGTGGGACCCCACTGTGTACCTTGTTGAGAGGGTTTTAGATGGCCTTAAGACATCCTGGGGTCTTTGAAGGGGTGGGGATGGACGAAGACATTGCAGGAATCAGCAGGTCATAATTCTAATAGTTTAGCAACAGAGGATTTGCCATGGTCGATGGGCTGTTTGTCAGCGAGGCAAGTGTTCTGCCTTTGGCTATGACTTTTATGTATTCTTTCCAATGGAAGCAGAACAACAGAACAACAAAAATCCCCAAACAGTACACTCACTGGTTGAAAAATGGGCATTTCCTGAGCTGAATGAAGGTAATTGCCTTTTGACCTATGAGGTGATCCATTCATTTCCAGAAGCATCAAATGTGTCTCCCCTGCTATTAGCATGCTATGACTGATTGCAGCTATGTTTGCTCCTGATTTGCCACCCCAAGGGGAATGAATATTTCTAGGTAGTGGGTAATCTATCACTTTCCCCCAGTATCTTCCCTCTCCCAACCCTCCTTCTGACCCCTCCAGACCTGCTTAGAGGTTGTTTGCTCCCTGTTCTCAGTCTTACTGCTTTGTTGCCCTGTGAAATATGGTCTGCAAACTGCTTTGGTCCTTAGACATCTACAGCATTGTGCTGATGTGCAACACAGTGGTGAGAGGGAAAGCCAAGTCAGTCACCAAGGGGCGAGCATGTCTTAGGAGCAAGGAACAGTAGGTAAAGATGTCATGAAGAGAAGCTGTCAGTTCAGCTAGTCAATCAATCAGTGTTTGTACCTGTTGTGTGGAGAGGACCTGGGTTCATGGCCAGAATGCAGGTCACTAGTTATGTGGTCTTGGACAAGTAACCTATTATTCTGGGCCTGTGGAATAATAATCTTTTCTCAGGGTACTTTGGAGATGAAGCAGAAGCATTCCAGTACCTATCACAAAGCAAATGTTACCAAAGAGGACATTCAGTAGAACTGAATCTCTGCTTCGAAGATGTAGGGGAACTTCACTGCCCTTAAAGAATTTGGAGGAGACACGTCTGAAACACCTGAAATATTGTGCAGATCATACAAATCCTGAAGGATGTGGTTCTAAGTCTCATGTTTTTGGTATTCATGGGAGGAAGGCATCAGTAGATGGCTGGAATTGTACACGTTGTAACATCCACAAATTCTGAGCACCCCTAATCCTCACATTGACCCCAGATATTATAAGGAAGAATCTGTGACTCAGAGAGGTAAGTAATTTGCCCATGTCTCTTGTGGTCAGCTTCAAAGCCCCTGGTTTTCCTACCACCTGACAGTACTATTTTGGTAGGGTTTGAGTTGGGCCTTGAAGAATGAACAGAATTAGATAGATCATGGGTTATCTTGGACATCTATGATTGGATAAGTCATCCTCCAGGCAAGGAGGAACAGTGGGACAGAAGCAAGGAGGTGAGAATGGTACTGCCTGACAGGAACCACCATCCATTCAGAGTGGGAGGAAATAATGGGACAACATAACCCCACGTCTTTAGTCTTGAAACCTGAGCATCAATTTCTCCAGCTGACCACAGCATGCTGCAGGATCGTTTTCTTTTTTTAATGTGATTTTTGTCTCCATGGAGAGGCTAGTTTAGCCTTCACCAAAAAAATATCTGGAGTCTGTGGACATCAGAAATAGCTGAATCCAAAGTACTTTAATCACCCAGTCTGTAGATTGTGCTAAATCAAAGTCTCAAAGATTTTAAGCTGTTCTATGTCTTCCTAAACTGAGACAGAGCAGATATTTCAGAGAAAACCGGAAATTGGTTTGTGCTTATGCAATCCTGCTGGCTCAACCAGACCTCCATGTGACCAGCTTTCAGAGAGTTATCCCTCAGTTACAGACAGCACAGGTCAATAACAACAACCACAGCATGCAATATGCTTTATCATCTAAGCACTTTCAGGGCCTTTCAAAGACAAAGGGTTTGTGTATGCAGGCAATGTGCACTTGAATGGAAGCCTTCATCCTACCTCTAACAGGCTCCCATCACCACATGAGCTCATGTCTGGGTCTCTGGTGGCCAGTGATGATCACCATTTTCTCACCCAGCCAGCCTTCTTCTCTGCTCTGATTTGCTGTGGTCACTCAAGACTTTGGCTGGTTTTGATGAAGGTGTGGCCTCATGTTGTGCAAGAACTTGAAAAGGAAATCTCTGCAGACTTATTATAGTCCACATCTAACTCTTGTAATAGAAAACTATAAAAGGAAGTATGCTAGATGAGAAACCAGGTGACCACTTAGCCTTTGCTCTCAGTCCAGGGTTCTAACACCTGCTTAACTAACACCAGCTTATGGCTTGCTGAAGAACCACCAGGAAATCTTAGCTTCTTCAGGCCTGAGACTCTGCATCTCTGCATTTAAATGACTTGACTAAGATTAGTCATGGTGCTTTCCAATTCCCACAGTGTCAACACTGAAGAGGTTTTAACAGAAGGCTTTATTTAAATGCTTGATTTTGGAGAACTTTTGATTTAAATACAACATATCAGGAGAGCTCCTTGCCTAGCCTTAATACAAGATTAATTTTTCATATATGAGAAAAGCAAGCCTTTACCCATTTCCAAACAGAATTATGAATCTTGAAAATACAGGTAGTAAAGCTTAAGAAGGATTTCATTTTTCTCAATTTGGATCAGATATTCTCATAACTCTCAGTGCCAAACATTGTAATTTAATTCTTTTTTCTCTTGGGTGGGAGCAGGCTTTTTCTATCTAGTTTTTAAAATGAAAAGACAATATATATTTTCTTCTTTCAAACATACCACTGATTACACTATTTAAATTCTGAATTCCTTCCTTAAGGAACTTCAGAACTAAGAAGGAAATTAAAAGATTTTCACCTATATCCTGATTTTACTCATCATAATGGAAATAAATTTCTCTATTCAGATAAGAGAGATG
Organism: Callospermophilus lateralis; assembly: GCF_048772815.1. Classification (NCBI taxonomy): domain Eukaryota; kingdom Metazoa; phylum Chordata; class Mammalia; order Rodentia; family Sciuridae; genus Callospermophilus; species Callospermophilus lateralis. Next base: position 105,345,652 of record NC_135307.1, on the reverse strand, counting down.
GAAACCTTAGGAGAACTTACATTTCACTTTAGTTACAGGAAACCTGATCCTGGAATCCTTCTTTCTTCACCTGTGATTTGTAACAATGTTGAATCCCACGTCCTTAAATCCTGTTCAAACCATTATACAGCAAAGTGATCTTTTTGTCCCCCCAAATTCAAATAGTAAATGTTACCAAAAGCTTCATTTCACAAACCAAATAAATAGATTGTCTAAACTAGCACTTCTCGAAAAATTTCTAGTGGACTACCTCCTTCCTCCACCCTGCTTCCAATTTATTACATTTTTATTTTTATTTTTTTAATATTTATTTATTTTTTAGGTGTAGATGGACACAACACAATGCCTTTATTTTTATGTGGCGCTGAGGATCGAACCTGGGTCCTGCCTGTGTGAGGCGAGCGCTCTACTGCTGAGCCACAATCCCAGCCCAATTTATTACATTTTTAATTGTTAATAAACATAAAATGAATTACCATAAAAACATGAAATAAGGGAGAAAAAGGTATACACAATACAAACCCAGATTTATTATTACTAAACTCAGTAGGCAAAACTTTATTTTGAAGGGTATGCGCCCCATTATCATAGTGCTGTAGGTTTCTGAACACTATTCTCAATTTCTATACTTGTCCTATTTCAAACCAGTAACAACAAGCTTGCAGAGCAGCTCTGGTCCATGCACTATACTTTGAGTTGCACTGATCATTATATGTGGTGTCTCATTATTTTTGCATGCATTCCCTCCTCTATTGTGGAAATTGCTGTGGATAAACTTTATTACATATTTCCATGTCTGCATCTTTACAGTAAGACCTCTAGATAAGTAACTGTCAGTAGTAATTACAATAATGATGATGATGATGATGATGATGATGATAATGATGATGATACTAATTTTTTAAAAATAATTAAAATAATTAGTACTATTATTGGTAATAATGATGAATTGCTATTATTATTTACTGGTTTTTTAAAACTAAAAATATATCTAAACTTACCTTTCCTCAACCTCTGTTTGTTAATATTATACTCAATTGTATAAATATAGGTTTTAGGAAAACTACAAATTTGTTTTTAAATCTAAACAAACACAAGTATCTTGTTAATTATCATTACTCAATAGGGTGCTATATTTTCTTATAGAGTAAATCAGAAAATAATTGCATAAAAAGAAATTCCATACTTGAGCATGGTCTCCACATCTTGATTCTTTACCTGCTAGTAATATGCCCCAAAGTAGTATTAGTACTACCCTCTATTTTCTAGAAGTACTTAGGAATAAAAAAAATAGCAGAGTTACAATTTTGCTACATAATATACAAATGGAAAATCAGAAATCATGCTTCTTCCCCAGAAATCCTCATCCCGTACTCTCTTACCTCCTCTCTTTCTCAAGGACTATAAAGGTAGCTGCCTTCACATGGGGTTTAGGAGAATAGGAGATGTCTTAACTTTATGTCAGGGGAAAAATACAAAATAAAACAACAGGTGATGTCAGGGAGAATGGTGGAATAAGGAATTCCAGAATCTGCCTTTCCATTAAAGCAAGAAAAAAAATCTGGCAGTAATTATCAGAATCAACTTTTGAGAACTCTGGAATCTAACCAAAGGCTTGATGTAATCTGTGCAGCATTTACTTTAAAAGCCAAACAGCCGATTCTTAATAAGAGCAAAGTTTGTCGTGGCTTGACTTACCCTAATGCTATCCTCTAGTACCTAGGTCAGCAGCAACCTTGAAAATAGCAGCCAACATTCTCAGTGCAGGTATTTGAGGAAGCAAAATGGATTTTAAAAAATAATAATAACTTATTTGGTCTGTCTGGTCATTCTCTTGAAGACCTGTTCAAAGGCTTGTCTTTATCTCTCCTGATTAGGAACTTGCCTAGTGTTAAGTGGCTCCCCAGGGAGCCTGGAATAGGCAAATATTTTGATCTCTGCTACCATGCTACCATGGGTATCATTTGGGACAAACTGTAGACTAATCAAAATTGTAGGAGGAAATGCTGGAGAAGGATATGCTGTGGGAATAAGGGGCTTTAAAATTTTCCTACATATTCTTGGTAATTGGTAAGCACATTCACATGAATAGGGCTGTGCATATGCTTAGGAAAGACTTAAGAAAGCCCTAGTCTCGTACCACTGAATGGCCACCTGTGCACAATCAGGAAGTGAAGGCAAAGGCAGAGTAGTAAACTGCTCAGCTGAGGGTTAAAGGTGTGCTTCAACATGCACACAGAGATCCTTGTTTATGAGTGGACGATTTATTGGTTCTAGGTATTGAAGAAGGTATCCAAATGTTAACTGGCTACTAAACTAATCAAGCAGAGGTTTCAGTGGCTGTACAAAGCATAGAATAAAGATTTTGTGAAAGTTGTTCAGAAAAGTCATTAAATCAACTAAAATTACAGTAAACAGCAAATATAGAGTTTGATTTTCAGAGTTGCAACATTATAATATTTAAAAATGTCCAGTTTTCAACAAAAATATTACATATCATGTAAACATTTCTGTGGCCCATTCCAGAAAAAAAACAAAAACAAAAACAACTCTCTCAAGGAAGCCACGATGTTTGACTTAGTAGTCAAAGACTTTAACTCCATTATCTTAAATATATTCAAGGAGCTGAAGAAAACCATGTGTGGAGTTAAAGTGAAATACAAAAAAAAGTATCCCACAAATTAGTGAATAGCAATAAAGCGAAAATATGAAAAGGAACCAAATAGAAAATATGAAATTGAAAAATATAGTAACTGAAAGAAAAATTCACTAAATGGACTCAACAGCAGATTTAAGCAGTCCAAAAGGGAGAGAAGGGGAGTAGGAGAACTAGTGACTTTGAAATAGAGGTTATCCAGTCAGCGAAACAAAGGGAAAAAGAATGAAGATAAATTAACAGAGACCAGATGACCAGAAGCCATTAAGCATAGCATCATACTCATAGACTCCAAGAAGAAGAAAGAGAAGCAATAAAAAAAGATTGTTCAAAGAAATAATGGCAAAACTTCTCAAATTTGATGAAAAATATCAATCCACACATACAAGAATCCCAGTGCACTACAAATAGAATAAACTCAAAAGAGATGCACACTGAGACACATCATAAGCAAGCTGTTGGAAACAAATAATGTTGAAAGCAGCAAAAATAAATAAATAAGCAAGCAAGACATAAGAGATCCTCAGCAAAATTAACAGCTGACTTTTCATGACAAGCCATGGAAGCCTAAAGCAGTGCAATGGTATTCAAAGCACTGGAAAAAAATTCTGTCAATCAGGGATTTTGTATCAAAACTATTCCTTAAATAAGAAATCATGATGGGCTGGGGATGTGGCTCAAGCAGTAGCGCGCTCGCCTGGCATGCGTGTGGCCCGGGTTCGATCCTCAGCACCACATATAAACAAAGATGTTGTGTCTGCCAAAAAACTAAAAAATAAATATTGAAAAATTCTCTCTCTCTCTCTCTCTCTCTCTCTCTCTCTCTCTCTCTCTCTCTCTCTCTTTCTCTCTCTTTAAAAAAAAAAAAAAAGAAATCATGATCAACAATTATTTTTCCTTTTTTTGGTACCAGTGCACTCAACCATGGAGCTACATCTCCAACCCTTCTTATATTTTATTTTGAGACAGGTTATCGCTGAGTTGTTTAGGGCCTCAATAAATTGCTGAGGCTGGCTTTGAACTCTCAATCCTCCTGCCTTACCCTTCCAAGTCACTGGGATTACAGGTGTGCACCATCATGCCTGGCCATGATCAGATATTCTAACTTCATATACAGTTCCTTCCTTATTCTCCTTCCCTTCTTTCTCTTTTTCTACTTAATTATCAGGATAAAATTCATCAAGTTCATCTCCATGATCTACATTAACATTTCTGAGCATGTGATCACTTTTTTTTATTTGTTCAGGAAAACATAGATAATTAACACATTGTAGTTGAATTGAATTCCTACTGTAAACTATAAATGAAATTTATTAACTCCTAGAAAAATGTTGACATTGATGATAGACTGGTTATCTCCAATAATAGAAAAACATAATTGTCCTAAAATAGATTAATTCCTATTAGAGACCTGTTACATAATTTGGTAATATAGCACTCTGACTTTATCACACAGTGGAGAAAATTTGTGTTTTCTTTGAATATTTGGTGCAGATTTCATCTTGGAATATAAAGTTGTCATGGAGAAAGAAACCTGTTCAAACCTGTTTGGGTGTCCTTAAGATTAAATAAATGATTTCTCTTTACTCTTAAAAAAAAAAAAAAGAAATTTCCAAATGAGTCAAAATGAGACAGTTGTTTACTAGGAGACCTGACCTAAATTAAAAAACAAATAATAAAAAACACTCCAACCAGTAACCTAACAAACTAAGTAACTGACATGAAATAAATAGGTATCTAAGAACACAACTACCAAAACTGACTCAAAAAGAAATAGAATAAATGAATATACTTGTAACAAGTAAATACACTGATTTACCAGTCAACACACTTCCAACAGAGAAAAGATGACTTCACCAATGAATTACACCATTTAAAGAAGAATTATTGATAAACTTTCTTGAAAAAATCAAAAGGAGAAACACTTTAATTTATTGTGTAATATTAGTATTGCCCTTATACTTAAGTCAAAGATATCATAACAACAAAAAAGCTACAGACCCACTTCTTATGAAAATAGAAATAAAAATTCTCAACAAATGCTTGCAAACACAAGGGTTGGACAGCATCGTTAAGTAGAATTTACTCCAGCAATGCAATGCTAAACATATTAAGACCGATTTAATATAATAAACTATGTTAATAAAATAAAGGGGGAAACCTCACATGATTGTCTCTATAGATACAGAAAAAGCATTTGACTAAATCCAATATCTTTTCATTGATAAAAATATCCAGCAAACTAGAAACAGAAGGGCATTTCCTCAACCTGATAGAGAGCATCTGAAGACCCATAGTTCACATGAGACTTCATTGTTAAAGACTAGAAGCTTTCCCTGTACCATCAGGACCAAGGCATGGATTTCTCCTCTAGCCACTTCTATTCAACAGTGTACTAGAAATTTTAGCAAGGACAATTAGGTGAGAAAAAGGGAAAGAGAGAATGAGGGAGAGGAGGAGGAATAACATGGAAAGGAGAGGGAGAATTTGGGAGAGGGATTGAAAATAGGAATACAGATTAGAAGAAGGAAGGCTATAAGATTAATATCCAAAAATCAGTTATAGTTTTATATGTTTGCAATCCCCAGAAGTATAAAAATAGCAAATAGTAATAATTTAACAAGGAAGTAATAGTTTTATACATTGAAAACTACAAAAGTATGCTAAAAGGAATTTTATTAAGATAGCAATGCTCTCCAAATTGATATACAGATTCAATGAAGTCCTTATCAAATTGCAAGTACCGTTTTATGGAAACGGACAAACTGATCCTAAAATCCATATGGAAATGAAAGAGACACCGAACAGCCAATATATTCTCTGGGTGGGAGGCAAAGTTGGAAGATGCACATTTCTAAATGTATTACAAAGCTATAGTTATCGATACAGGGTGTTAATGGCGTAAGGACAGACTTATAGACCAGTGGAGTAGAGTTCAGACTCCAGAAGTCAACCCACACATGAGTGATCAGTTGATTTTCAACACAAGTGTGAAAGAGGAAAGAAGGATCCCAGTGGTGTTTCTGAGACAACAGAATGCAGAAAAATGAAGTCAGACCCTTACCTCACATTATGAAAATCAGCTCAAGATGGATGGAAGACTTAAATGTAACAGCTAAAAGTGCAGAAGTTTTAGGAAGCAGCAGAGGTATATATCTTCAGAATTTGGGATTAGGCAGTGGTTTCTTAAACATGACCCCAAAAAGCCATGAAAACAGAAAAAGGTGATCAGTTGAACTTTATCAAGATTAAAAACTTTGTGTCCAACAATGCTATCAAGAAAGTGAAAATCAGCTTATATGATAGGATATTTGCAAATCATATATCTGCAGAATATATAAGATCTCTTTCAATTCATCAACAAAACAACTGAATTAAAAAATAAATTAAGCAAAAAATATAAATATTTTTATATTTTAAATAAAGTGTACAAAGGGTCACTATGAAAAGATGTTCATGAAAGAGCACATGAATAGATTCCCAGTATCATTTTTATTAGGGATATGCAAATCAAAGCTTGAATAAGATATTAATTTGTATCTACAAAGTTGGCAGTAATCAGAAAAAGAGGAGAGGAAATGGAAGAAGAAGAAAATAGCAGTTGGTCAGAACATAGAGTAATGGGAACGCTTGTATATTGCTGGTAGCATGTAATATGATCCAACCTCTGGATCATATCAGTGATTTGTCAGTACCTCAAAAAATTGAAGAGTTACTATTTGACCTAGAATGTCTACTCCTAGTTGTATATCCAGAGAATTAAAAATATGTGTTCACATGAAAACTCATGTGAATATTCATGACAATATTCATAATAACAAAAAAGTAGAAACAAGTCAAATGTCTATCAATATGAATGGATATGCAAAAGTTGGTATATACATGTGATGGAATATTACTCAGTTATATAAAGAAATGAATGCATGTACTGATGCATGCTACAATATATATGAACCTTCAAAACATGATGCTAAGATAAAGAAGCCAGACACAAAAATCATACATAATGTGTACTTCCATTACATGAAATGTCCAAAAAATGCAAAACCATGGAGTCAGAAAATATATTAGTGGTGTCTGGAAGATAGAAGGAAATGGAAATTGGGACTGTTTGCTAATGGCTATGGGCTTTACTTTGGGGTCATGTTCTTAATTAGTCTTTATGGGCATAGGAAACTGTGAATATACTAAAAACTACTGAATTACACACTTTAAAGTAATTGAAATGATCAATAGTAAAACTTTTTAATAGGAAAATATGTCAAAATAAATATGAATTTACATGATTTATTTGGTTTTAACATAATATCTAATTGTTAATAGAGGATGCTTTTAAGGAATTACCAAATGCCAGTTCTTGCTGGTATAATAGGTTGCATTACTACCCCTTCTCCATCTGGACCTCAAACCAAATATAGGACCTCTATGGGCAAAAGCTGTCTGTCACTGGCATTGAGCCTAGATAACCCCCTGATTTATTGTCCAAATGGGATGCTTCTCAGAATGAAAGTGGCTGTTAACCATAGGGTGGCTAGTTCAACAGGCACAAAGCAGACTGTCCTGGGCCACACAAGCAGAGGGGACATTCCCATCCATGCACAGGCTCACAGCAAGGTGCTCAATAAAAAGCACTTAGAGTCTGTGGTAGAGTCACTGTGACAGTGATAGCTGCCATCTGCCAGAGGTGGTGCTGGCCAGCTGAGCACTGTCCTTTCTCCTGAACAAGAAGGCTGATTCCAAGGGAGTCCCTGTGACCTCTACTTAGGAGGACCAGGTTTCAGTGGAGGTGGAGGAAAGTGGGTCTTCCCTTGACCTGAGAAACCTATCTGAGGTCTCCTCCTGAGGTTGTTGCCCTATTTCCTGTTCTGCATCTAAGGCTGGGGCTTCTTCACTGTATTAGTCTCTTCATCATTAACTGCTATGGGTAAGAGAGAAAATACTAATCATATCAAACTGAAAGAAACAAGCAGAATGGGTATGAACCAATCTCCTATGTGCCCTATTCTGACATGCATTTACCTGAAGACACTTTGGAATCATTTAATCTGATTCCTTCATTTCATGGAAGAGAAACTGAGACTTGGAAACAGTCAAGGCTCTTCCATTTAATGCCTGCTGAAGCGCAGTATGAATTGTTGCTCTATGTTTGTAAATTAAGCACTTAACTCCCATTTTACTCAGGGTGAGGAGGGAGGAAAATTCTTGAAGGGAAAAAAATTATGGCAGTGCTGGATGAAAATCTAGAGGGGTAAACATTGAGTCCTGTGAAGCTGTCTGCAATACCACAGGCTCAGGGAGCTCAGGGTTCTGATGTCCCACCGGCCAGCATCCAGTTCCCACCTAGCCAGGACCATGCACCCAGAGCTTGGCTCAGCAATCTTACTAATGGAAGGACCATGGACTGTTGGCCTCCCTGGACTGGCTGTGGCTTAATTGCTCACTGTCCAGAAAGTACCTTAAAGGAGGAGCAGTTATATTTGTTCTTCCAGCTGATATCAACACCCAGGTCAGCCCCTTCCCTCACCTTTGGGAAAGATTTGGGATGCTCCCCTGCATGGATCAAAGGCTCTCTACAGTCTGACCTGGCCCACCCTCCGGGGTCTATGTCTCTCCAGGCCTATGCTTGTTCACTAAGTCCAGCCAGACAGTACAGCTTGCCCTCCACTGAAGTGATAGCCTTTTCCCATTTTCTTTCTAACACCCAGGACAATGCCTCTCCTCCTTCTCTGGCTGAATCACGACTAATCAGACACTGGCTCCTAGAGTCCCTCCTACAGGAAAATGTTCCTGATATCTTGGTGCCCTGGTCCCCTGGCCCCCAGGTTGGTGGTGGATACTGTTCTGGTCTGAGCCCACAGACTGGCATTAAGTCCCATTAAATCCCATGATTCAGCCACTAATCTGAGGTCTCCTGGGAACCTTGCTTGGGTTTCCTCTCCATCTCTGTGCCTGGCCTCACATAGGACCTGGCACAGAGAGCAGGCCTGAGGCTTGTGGAATGAATGAGATCTTTAGAGAGCTGACATTCCTGAACACAGTGCTATCTGCAAGTTGATGCTCAGAGTGAGTGTCCCCCTTTTGCAAACTAGGGAATCATCACAAGGGGGCTTCGTACTCCTCACAAGAACTATTCAGCTGACTGTGCACAGGAGACATCTGGTTGAGCAGGAATTTTTGCAAACGTAGAGAAAGGGAAACTAAGAGGCAAAATGACTCAACTAAAGGGTTGCTGGTACAGAGAGACACTTGGAGTTCAAGTTCAGACCCAACCTCCATAATTCCTACCATGCCTCCCTTAACAGAATGGAAGAATGTGAAATAACCCAAGCTCATTAGAGGGCTCAGGGATGACTAATGGAGAATTTGATGCTCCTTTGTTTGGGCTCTGTGGGGGTCAGGGTGGGGGCTGGCGCATCCATCCTCCTAAGTGGACTGCAGACTTTCTCCAAATTAGCCTTCTTCATCTGGTAACTTACCCCCAGGACTCAAGGAGCAGCATGTTAACTAATGAAGTCAATTAAAAGAGGCTTGAAATGCAATGTCCTGCAACTCAGGTATGCATTGGGTACAAAAGGTTTGGCCCAAGTGGAAAGGTGACAGTGTGCTAAAAATAAGCCCCCATAAAAAGTTATCCTCCATCAGCTAATTGCTACTAGGGATTCCATGTGTGAGGCGCTGCAGCCCCATGGCAGGGTCTAATTGGCCAGTCCAGGGGCAGCATCTCTTGTTTGCAGCCCATAGTTACAGAAGGGAGTGATTGCAGGAGGCCCGATTGAGCCACCGGCGGTTCCCAGACCCTCAGTGCCAAGGTGACTTTGCTCTTTGTTCTTCTTGAGGCCCAGCCCTGACAGCCTCACCTCCTCCCTGGGCCTGGCTACAAGGGTCTTGAGGGCAACTTCTGTTGTAAGCCGAATAATGTTAACAGCTGGGACGTGCCGTCTGTCAGAGGTCACTGCTGTTACATGTTTCAGAGTGAACATTTTTTAGTAGAAGGTGAGACAGGAGAACTACTGCAGGCTACGCTTTGAGGCTGCAGACTTGAAAAATCAGAGCATTTTCACAGCGGTGGGCTAAGGCTGCCCGGCCACCCTGCTTGACCCTCACAAACACTTTCAGCTCAGAGACAGCCCACTGGGTGGCAGGGAAATTGGGCGGGTGGCAGGGAAAAGCCAGTGGCCCCTGAATCAGGAGAAAAGAACTTGGATCCCGCTCATCCACCAAGAAGCTGTGTCTCCAGAGGGAAGTTACTCTTCCTCTCTGGGTCTCACTGTATGTGGACTGGGGTGAGGCTTCCTGCAGATTCTTCTCTGATGGTCAGTGAACCTGTGATTCTAAATCTGTCTTGTGTCAGCATCTTCTACATTCCTTTTCAGGATCCTCCCACCATTTTTTCCAATGTCCCCACCCACCAAGATATGTGGGACTTTAATTCATCCTCCTCAGGGACAGCTGCCCAAACTGCCTTAACCTCTTGTTCTAATCCCAGATTTCTTAGGAATCTCTGGATGATTTTTTTCAAAACTATCTTTTCTTTTTTCATTTTTGTGTTTTGATCAGTTAAAATTTGACTTCATTTATTTGCTGAAGAAAAAAGGGTATTCTTGAATGAATAGCAGTGGGGCCTACTGGAGAGTCCTTACATCAGAGGGTAGTGATCATAGCAGTCATGATAATAATAAAAACAACAAATATTAGGATAATTTATTCTGTGCCAGGCCTAGTGCTGAGCAATTAGTTGCTTTAACCACATTTAAATCTAAAGAAAAAAAAACCCATCCTATAAAGTAAGTAATATTATTACTGTTCCCATTTTACCAATGACAGAACTGAGTTTGTAAAGGTTCATTGATTTTCCTGGAATCAAATAGCCAGTAAGTTTTGGAAGAGCAATTGAATCTGGGGTAAATACTGTGAGGCATTTTATCCCCAAAGACGAGCTAGAGAAGTTCTGGACTTTGATGCAATCTCTCTCTCTCTCTCTCTCTCTCTCTCTCTCTCTCTCTCTCTCTCTCTCTGTCTCTACTTGCATACATGCTCAGCTATACTCAAAATGAACAGGAGAATTTATGCATATGAATGAATTCCAAGCTTCTATGTCATCACATTGGAAGGTCAGTTTATGTACTTGTGCCAACAGTGTAACAGTTGCTTGGTTGGGAAGAATCTCCTGGGAGACACACCACACACACGCACACACACACACTCATACAGGTACAGTATTTTTGTGTCAGTCTACTTTTTATTCTGTCATTGTCATGATTGTTTTGCCATCCTGTGGTATTATTATTATTCCTGTGCTCACATATCTTTTTACCAGGCTTGGCTCCAAATGGCTTTTGACTCTTTCCAATATGCAAATCCATTCTACCCTTAAAAGGAAAATTTGCCACCATTTGAGTGGTCTGACTCTATTTTTTCCCACTATTCCATTTGCTAGCAAAATATTTTACAAGATTCCTATTGGAATCTTTCAGAGAAGACTAATTTGTAAGTCAGATGCAAGCACAACTTCTGCTTTTGAAGTGTGAATGGAAGGTGTGACCCTGTCCATTTTTCTCTCCTGCCCTTCTTGTTCTCCTCCTTGGCCCAGAGGACTAGAGGGCCAAGGAAGCTGAGGTTCCAAAGGACACAGTTTGGAAATCACTGCCCTCCTTCAGGCTGCCCCGTGGTGGGAGGGCTGGTGTCGGGAGCTTCATGCCCTCTCTCCAGCTCTGCATAAGCAAGGTCTGCCTGTGAACTGAAAGAACATTCTCATCTCTCCTAAATGTTCTTACTGGCCACAGGAAGGAGAATGTGACTCCTTAGCAAATGCCTCCTCAGGGTCTTTAATCTGCCATTCCTGTTTGTAGAAGAGCTTTAAGAGGTTTGCAGAAATGCTTTAGGAAGGAAGAAGAGGGAGCTTGGTGACTATAAATAGAAAGGCTACTTCTGAGGTCAAGAATGATAAAGGGGAAGAGAAAACATTTAAGGATTTCAAGGAGATGAGGAAAAGAATCAGAAGGATATTAGAAAAATCAGAGTAGGAATTTCCAGCAGAAAGGGAAGAGCACAGGTGTGGGGGTCCCAAGCTGAATGTCAGGTGTCTGCTGTGGCTTCTACATCCCTAGCCTCCTCTATCAGTCCAGGAGCGGCAGGGCTGGGAGGGTTAAGCATGGCCTGCTTCATGCCAGCCCCTGGGGGACACCAGCAAGAATCTATGAGCTGGAGAACTCGCCGTCTAGTGGGGAATATGCTTAAAAACTCTAAATCAGAAAGGAAATCAGGAAAGGCCTTAATGGAGATAAAAATGGCATGTTGGGGGAACTCAGAGGAGGGCCACAGCTGTGAAAATATCCAAGCCAAAACTAGGTTTTCCCTAATGCATGTTGTCCCTTTCAATGCTTAAATATGGACTTTGGGTGAAATGTGGGACCCTTCAGATTTTATCTTCACAAACTTGTATTGACTTCCTCCTCCTAATTTAGTTGTTCTCAAAGAAGAATTCTCTTTGTACCCCCAAAGGAGCTATAAAATTGTGACTGTACTGTTTTCCACCATGAGTCAGTTGAACTCTTGCTTTAAGTCATGACTGCATGTGGCTCAGGAATTTTTCTATCCCTTCCCTGTCTGAAGTTCAATGGAGCAGAGCAAGATTCTTCCATTTTTGCTTAATTGCTTTAAAGTTCCTTTCACTTTTGAGTATCATTATCTACTACCTGAAACCAATAGGGAGAGGGGGAAAAAAGATCTCTGACATTCAGGGACCCCTATTAGTTTGGAGGGCCACGGCTAATAATTGGTAAGCTGGGAAGAAGACTGGATTACCATATGAATATTATAAATCCAAGGGAGAGCGTGGAGGATTATAGGATCTAATCCTATGATTTACTCATTTTCTCAGCATCCCAATGTGGTAAAACAGGTTCCAAACCAAGTCCCTGTTTCCCCTTGTGAATTAGTGCCTTTATTACAGATGGAATCTGCAACAACCTCACCCAGGCCAGCAGTGGGCAGCATCTTCATTCTTGGCCTTGGAATTGAAGCAGTTTGTTGCTTCAGGGCCTCACAGTGCCCGGCACATAACAGGAACCTGCTCAAATAATGTTCATGGAAGTAAACTGATTATGAACACAGGAAGAGGAGTGAGAATGTGCAGGGGATATGGGAGGACAAATTAGTAATACAAATGGCTGACCCTGATTAAGCATTGACTAAGAACCAGGTATCTTGCTGTGGACCTTGACTTTTTCTCTTAAATCTCACCAGACTTGTGTGAGGAAGGGCTACCCATTTCTCAGGTCAGACGCAGACTGAGATCAGGCAAGTCATATTTTAGTTTCCATGGGCTGCCATGACAAAGTACCATAGACTAGGTGTCTTATACTACAAAAATTTTTTCTCTCACTTCTGGAGGCTGAGAAGTCCAAGGTGCCACCTATGCAGGTTTCACTCTGAGGCCTCTTCTCTCGACTTGTAGGCAATTGCCATCTAGCTATAGGCTCACATGATCTTCGTGCACTGGTGGAAAGTGAGAGAGAGTGGTGTGGTATCTCTTTGAAGGACACTAATCCTACTAGCTCAGGGTCCCACCTTTAACTCCACCTTTAATTTTGATTACTTCCTTAGAGGTCCTATGACCAAGTATACCCACAGCAGGGGTTAGGGCTCCAGAATGTGAATGGGGGGGGGACATAAACATTCAATCCCAAATAGGAAACTAGCACAAGGTTGTAGAGTTAGGATGTGGCAGAACAAGAACCCAAAACTCCTTTCCCCCAAAGACTACATACCTAACTGTAAGGCAGGACCACCATGATGTGTGCAATTATAGCTTACTATACAGGGAGGGGCTATCATTGGAAATAATGACAAAGAAGTCTGGGCATGAACTAACCCTAAAGTCTGACTCTCTAACTATTCCTGTTTGCACCCTGTCCACCAGGCACACTGAAAACCTTGTAATTCCCTGAGGCTTCCTTGTGTTTCCCTCAATCCTTTGAATCTGGTACTGTGTTCTATCTAAGAGAAGCACTTCACAGCCTTGGCTAAACAGTAGAATCACCTGGAAAGCTTAAAAAAAAAAAGACCCTAGGACTTACAGTGAGTTTGAAGGACATTGGCCTCCACGAATAATGGTAGTAACATATTATAACTTTCTGAGCAAAAAAAAAAGAAACTAAGAGTTCATCTAATATATTCCCTAATGAATAAATTGAAAGTATGATAACAAACAGGGAATTCATGTGATTTCAAAGCATTCCCCATGAAGGACTTATTAATTCAGAAAGAAATGGCGAAATTTACAGTGGAGAAGCACAGTAAACAAAAGTCCTGAAGCCCCTTCATGGGATACAGTAAGAAGGCATCATGCCATAACTGTCATGGTCCTATCCAAGATGCATAACCTGAATCTAATCTTCAGACAAATCAAAATTAAGGGACCTATTTTAAAATAACTTGCCTATAATCTTCAAAAGTATTAAGATTCTGAAAATCAAAGGAGGCTTGAGTATTTCAGATTGAAGACAATTTAAGAGACACGACAAACTAAAGGCAGCTTATAATTCTGAACTAGCTCTATTGCTATAAAAAACTTATGGGTACATTTAGTAAAAACTGAATGGACACCAGGGACTAATGTGAATTTCCTGATTCTGATGGTCCTATTGTGGTTATAGGCAAATGTTCTTGTTTATAAGAAAATACAAAGTATGAAGAAGGGAGTGGAAGGCCACCAAGTCAACAAATTACTATCAAATTGTTCTATTTTTTTTTTAAATAAGTTATTCTGTGCATGCAACTTTTCGGTAAGTTTAAAATTTTTGAAGTACAAAGCATATGAACAAAATTACTGATATCCAGTTTTTATACAAAAACCCATTAAATCATAATCTTCAGGGAGGAGACCCAGGCTTTCCTAGCTGTTGCAACTCCCAGGTGATTCCAATGTGAGCCTGGGTTGGCACCACCTGTCCCATTTTCAAAATAGGTCCTGAACCAGCAGAATTAGAATCAGTGGGAAACTTGTTAGAAATGCAAAATTTGGGGCTGCATATTAGATCTCCCAAATGATAGATTTTGATGGTGGGGCCCCATAATCTCCAGTTCATTTTGATCGTGTGATTAAATTTAAGAACTGTTGTTCTAGAACCCTCCTCATTCCTCTTCTGTTCATACTTGCTCCCAATTATCCTTCCAGACTCAGCCCCTTTTCTGGGCCCATCCCTGGGCATACCTTACTATCTTAACATGCGTCTCAAGGATTAGAAATTGCCTTGTTTACATGCTAGTCTCCCCTACCAGGATTGGTCCAAGTGCCACATAATCCCTGGCATAGAGTAGGCACCAGTGCATACTTGGTTAATTGATGCTTACAAATGAATTGAGGGACCAAGCCATGATGTTCAGTGGTATTCTCCGAAGGCACATTTGCTTTTATTTGCATGCCCTTAAGAGGCATGCTCTGATGTGTCTCAAGTTTGTTCTCTGGTGGGAGTTTGAGAAGCAATTCAGTGGAGGCAGGGGAGATGACAAGCATTTGAAACCACATGCAGAAGCACCCTGCCTTTGTGGGAGCCAGTTCTGAAGCCTTTTACTAAAAGGTGCCTGTGAGCTGCTGGGCTCTCTAATTAAACCAGATGGACTGGATGATAGCTGATTAGATTCCTGACTTACCGATCCTCCTTCTATTTACTCACATAAATATGTTGATGAGCCAGAAGCCATTTCATTCAGGAAAAGCACCTCACTGAATATTTTTAGAAAATTAAACTTTTATGGATGACCCAGTCTGCGAGCAGCTAAAATGCCAAAGTCTGTTTTCTATGGCACTTGGATGGCTGAGCTTTCAGCAGAGGGACCATGAACGAGTGTGTTTCTGCAAATGTGTGCCAAAACAACAGCAACAACAAATTACAGGCCATCAGTCATTTGGACAGAGAGAGGAGCACGTCATAATGATAGACATAAGCAGGGACTTGAGCACTTCTCTAACTGCCTGCGTTCCTCCTGGCTTCATTTGCTGGGGTCACAACTCATTTTGCTCTCTTGATTGGTAATATTTGGGGGCAGGGGTGATAAAGAAGATGCATAAAAGAACACTTTTCACATTAAAACCTATATTTCCAAACACATGCATATAAATAAAGCTACATCTGTCCATGCATAAATATATGTGCATATTTATATCAATAATTATATGTCATACTTTTATTTTGAAAACTCTTCTACTCAGCATATTGATACTCAAATAGCAAGGACCATAAGTAATGAGTGTCTCAAGAGATTCTTAATTTCAGGTCCTGCTATTAATTAGAGTCCATATCCGGACCCTGTTGAAGATGTGAAGTTAGCCTGAATTGGATCCATAGATAATCATTTTATATAATGCATTGCTTTAGGGTATCTCCAGGACAATTCTGCTGAGATGACTTTAGAGTGGAATAGCTGAAAGGTACAACATGGGGATTTATGGCCCTGCCAATGTATCATGTAAGTCGAGAGTTCAAACCTCAGTTCCAAGTTGCTCAGATTGGCTTGACTGTGAAAATTGATGTTGAGCTGGATTGACTTCCTTGGCTAAAGTATATAATCAGAATTCTATTCAATCATATTCAAAGAGTATTTTTGACTGCCTGTTGTGTTGCTAACTTGTGTTTGCTTCTGTGGCAGATGCAACATATTTAGTACATATCAGATTTACCAGAAATATGGATGCATTCCCTTTTACAGTGAAAGCCAAAATCAGGTTGTTCTTTACAGGCAAGGCAGGCCTGGGGGTGTAGCTCAGTCATAGAGCACTTGCCCAGCACAGGTGAAGCCCCGGGTTTGATCCCCAGCACCATAATTTTAAAAGATTTTTTTTTTTTTTAATTTAAAACCTAAAGGCAAAGGAGGTCTTTGGAAGGTCAGAGAGATCAATGTGTGATATTCTGTTCACTTATTCATTGATCTAGTATTTAATATATTCCTGCCAGGTGCCAGGTATGGTTCTAGGTTTAGGCAGTGATTTGCAACAAAAGTTACAATCCCTTCTTCTTGGCACTCAAAATTTGTAAGTGTGAAGTAAAGTAGCCATTAAGTTTTGTGAAAGTAGAGTGACTATCATTGGTGGAACTTGCAAAGTGACTGAGGAGATGACTGATCTTCCAGAAATGAATCATAAAGCTATCTCTGCAGAATATTGTTATGGGCTGAATTATGTCCTTCTCAGAAAATTCACATGCAGAAGTTCCAATCCCAGCACCTTGGAATGTGACTGTATTTGTAGGTCAAGTATTTAGAGAGGAAACATTGTAAAAATTAAGTGATGGTGGTGGGCCCTAAGCCAACATGATCAGTATCTTTATAAGAAGAGGAACTGTGAGCACCAAGGGAAGACCACGTGATGAGAGACGAGAAGAGGCCCTTTGCAAGCCAAGGAGAAGGACCTAGATGAGAGCCTTCCTCACAGCCCTCGGAAGAAACCAACTCTGCTAAAGCCTGGATCTTGGACTTCCAGGCTCCAGAATTGTGAGGCTAGAAATTTCTGTCATTTAAACCACCCTGTATGGGTACTTTCACATGGCAGTCCTAGCAAATAATACCTGTATACTGAAAGTGAACTCGCAGATGAGGACCGGCCTGACCTGGAGAGGGTGAGTAGCAGTGAGAAAGGGGTGGGGTAGGGTGGTTGGTCAGGTTGTGAATAGGGAGAGAGGATGGCATAATTATATATAAGAAAAAGAAAGAAAGGAGGAAAGGGAAGAAGAAAGTGGGTAAAGGGGAAGGAAAGAAAAGAAACCAGTGCTTGGGAGAAAAAAAAAAAAAAACTAGCTCTTACAAACAGAGAAATCAAGACGCAGCAACCTTTGCATCTTAATAGCTTCATCAGTGCAAAAGAGGCTTCTGCCCTCTCCAGAGGACTCATTCCCCTTGATGTCGTGTTTATTGAATTGTCTTGTTTCAAAAAGAAGCAAAATGGCTTCATGTTGGGCTAGTTCCTTTTTTCACTCAGATGTATTAAGTGCTTCCAGTGTAAGACTCTCTTTGTCCCTTGTAATTATATACTCTGGCATTTCCTTAATGCTGGGATTTAGCGTTTTAAGCCCAGTGGGCAGAGACCATTGCTAATTCTATGTTTGGATATGTGCCCTGGCCATTGATGGACCTTGGGATGGCATCAAACTAGGTGGTGAGAGATCAGGGAACTGAGAAGGTGATGCTTTGCCATTCCTGTTCTATCACAGGATGCTCCATGACAGGGTGTTGAAAGATTAAGCCAGGAAGGAAGGGTGGTGCTTCAGACGTGAAGTCAGACACTTGCAGTGTGACCTGGTACTTCCCTAGTGCTCAATAGGCATAAAAATCCCTGTCAGACTCAAGGCCTGTGATATGCTAGTCCTGCTGGCTTGGAAAGTTGTCCTCATCAAGGGTCTGACATACTTGTAAAAGAGTTAGTGACTTCCATTCGTTTAGAAGACCACTATTCTGGGCTGGGCTGGGGAAGTGGCTCAAGTGGTAGCGCGCTCCCCTGGCATGCGTGCGGCCCGGGTTCGATCCTCAGCACCACATACAAACAAAAGATGTTGTATCCGCTGAAAACTAAAAAAAAAAAAAAAAAAAAAAAAAACACTATTTCCAACCCCAATAATACCATAGCTCCTAGTCCCTGCCTGGAGTCCTGGTCTTGGATCATAGGTCCCATCCTTTCCACTGGTGGTCAGCAGGACTAGCCCTGAAGTGAGAGGGGTTACTTGGAAAGGGATAAATGATAGGAGTCCAGGGCCCCTTCACTACTTTCTCTGGAGAACACTCACTGATGGGGAAAATCCTGTCTGTTGCAGGGAGAGAGCAAGGAAGAGAAGCCTTTCTCTGTGGTTCAAGGAACATGCCTGTGGCATCATTAATGTGCCATAATTCAAAGCAAGTTCATAATTTAGGATTCTTAAAAGAATCTCAGACAGGACTTCTCCCCACCCACAGCCCCTTTAGGACTGCTTCAGCCAGCAGGTGACTTGTGTGTGTCTGAAGCATCCACCATGTGCTCTGCTGCTAAGGCTGCAGGGCCTGGTGATATGGATGGTGTTCCCCACAGTGCTCCTTGAGAGCTGGCCACTGCCCACACCGCTGTGTGCTGGACCAGCCACAGCCCCTCCCAGCTCCCACTGGCTGTCCTCACGTCCATTTGCCAAAGGCAGCACTGCCTGCCATAACTCCCAGACTCCAAAAGTTTCTCCCGGCCCTTTCTTCCTTGTTTTCCTCCTCAAGACTCAGATATGAAGACCTAGGGAATGGACAGGAATGACAACTCAGAATGACTCTCTCCCCTGGACCCTAATTTGTCTTCACACTGTGACTCTCCAGGCTTCTTCCCTTGAAATGGGGCTTTCCCAGGCGGCTCCCTGCAAATAGTCACCCCCCTCCCCCATTCCACCAGCCATACCTGCATCCTAGAGTAAGGACCACTTAGACTCAAGCCAAGGTCTCCGCTTCCTGAAGAAGTCGGCTAGCCCATGCGGGACCTCTCTGGTTATTGACCACAACTCTTCCAAATGGGCATGTGAATGCCTAGATTACCCGAAACCACATAGCGCCAGGAAGACTTCAGCAGAATAGAAAGACCATGAAGGGATGTGAGTTAGGTGGACTCTCCATGACACCAGACTGTACCATTTACTAGCTGTGTGACTGTGGGCAGGTTTCAAAGACTTTCTGGGCTAGCTTTTCCCAGTCTCATAAATGAGGTAATTCCATCATACAGCCTACAGCCGGTGTACGTGAGTGAAACTATGAAATGAGGGTAGAGTGCTGCCTGTGAATAGGAGATGCTAACTCCATCTTGCTTTTCTTGTCTCTCCGTTCCCTCAAGCAGGGAGTAAGGAATAATTTGACATAAATCTTTGACCTTAAACCACCCACTGATGAACCTCCCCTTGAATATCCTGGTCAGAAAGCCCCATCAAGGGTTCTTGTTGCAGCTGAGATGTGTAAGTCCCTGAGCCTCATTCCTCCTAACCAGGGCTGAAATCCACACCTGTCTGCCAGAGGCTCTCAGAATTTGCTAGCATAATGGCCTAACTGGGCCATTCCTGCTGAGTTCTGTAGCATTCAGTAGAGCACTTTCATCAACATGTAGACGGTGCTCAGAAAAGGCTTCGGAGGAAGCTGAGGGAGGTGTCATAAGCAGTCAGCTGAGGAGACAGTGGAGGAATGGGAGGGAAACCTCACAGATCAGGGCCCACTCCTTGCCAGTTGACCACCCCGAGGCAGCCAGGGGGCCCAAACGTAGGTGATTCCAGCTTCCTTTCCATCACTAGACAGAAATGGCTAATTGGTCTAGGTCCAAGGGAAATCAACATAGACCTCTTCAGCTCCTCTTCAAACTTGGCTGTTTTCAACCATCTGCTTCCACCACCCACCAGCCACCACCATCATTCACCATGACTCCTGATGATGTATGAGAGTTCTACTTAGTAGACAGCACCTTACAACCCACCCCCTTCCCCTGGCTCCAAAATGGACCCTGAGCACCTAAGCCAGAGAAGCATGGTCTAGATTCTGATTTCCATGTCTTAGAGAAGTTAAAAGCACGGACTTTGGAATCAGAGCTATTGATTATCCAACTTGGGAGCAAGTCATTCACCCTCTGAAAGCTTTCGTTTCTTGTATGATGGGGATAATCAAATCTGCCTCATAGCTGGAGAGTTAAATGAGTGCATGCAGCACATCAGAATATCTGGCAGGTGGTGTGATTGCTCTTTACAGGAAGTGGGAACAGAGTAGGGGTAAGATGCTTTTACTCAACTGTTTCCCTTGAAGGAATATGCTCTTCCCACCTTTTAAAACCTTGCCTATTTCTCATGACCACAAATGATGTCACCTTCTTATTGTCTTCCCAACTTTCCATAACCATTT
Organism: Callospermophilus lateralis; assembly: GCF_048772815.1. Classification (NCBI taxonomy): domain Eukaryota; kingdom Metazoa; phylum Chordata; class Mammalia; order Rodentia; family Sciuridae; genus Callospermophilus; species Callospermophilus lateralis. The sequence goes on along the minus strand of NC_135307.1, from coordinate 105,325,122 downwards.
ACTTTCCTTTGAACTCATGCCTCTCATCTGCATTCTACTGTTCCCTTGGCCTTTGTCTCTTCCTATACATACTTCTGGGCAAGTCTTATATTTTCCCCATGTGACTGTAAGCCCTTTTAGAGAGGACCATGCCACCACTGTCACACTTCTAATGAGAATTATGATCCATGGCTCCCAGGGGTTATGATTATCAGTGAATATGAACATTCATGTTTGGGCAGGTGGACATGCTAAGGCTGTTCATTTCATGGTGTTTAATATGGTGTGCCTATATGTCAAAGACAGCTCAGAAACAGCTAATGTAAAGTGCAGGGGTTGAGGGACCAGCCCGGCCTTAACCAGAGCTCTAAGTGCCACGTTCAAGGGCTGCCCTCAGAAAAGAACAGCTGCTTTGGTCTGCGCCTTCCCTTTGGGACCAGGTGAAGGCAGTTGAAGATAGGTCTGGGAAATTCCATGCTGCTCAAGAACCATCTGAGAACCTTCCCAGTGTTTGGTTGTGACAGCAAATGCTGAAGCGGAAAAAAAATATTTCCATCTGTCTGCACTAATCTCCTGTTTCTCCTGCAGTTAGGAAGGGAGGAGGTGACTGAATCAAAGGTTGCAGTAGGGGTGATGAAGGGCTGAAGTGCCAGGCTTATGTTCCTCTGCCAGATCATTTTCTAGTCAGGGCAGGAAATGCCAAACTTCTGTGGCTGTTGGGTGTAGGTGCTGGGAATATAATCATTTAAACTGTGATAATTGAAGGCATTAAAGAAGAAAACCCATCTGCAAAACTTCCAGAAGAGGAAAGGTACTTGGAAGGCAAAGCAGTCCACTCTCCATCTCCAGCCACAGAAAAAAGAAAGCCACACTTGGTCAGGAACAGGGCACCTTTCCCTGTCCCAGTAGAGTCTACCCATCTGCAGCAGGCACCCTGTGCCAAACAAACACAAGCTCCACCACCTTCTACATATTTATTTGAAGACCTTCTATGTTTGTGTGCATAGAAGGTCCATGTGATGCCTGTATCCGTTATTGCTTTCAGGCAGGGACCCCAGGGAGCAGAGATCTGATGAGGGCTTTGCATTCACCTTCAGTTACACAACCCGAGTCTTGTTTCACTGCCCATCAAGTTAGCATGTGCTTGTGTTGGCTCGAGTTGGCGGTTCTCAGTGCTTCTGGAGGCTGGCCAGGTTGACAACATATATCCGCAGATTAAACCATTAAAGCCATAATGGCTTCTTCCCCCTCCTCCCTCCTCCTTTCTCTTGGCCCATTCATAGCCAGAAAAGTCTCTCAAAGGAAAGAAAAAAACTCAGTCTGTGCCCGCCCTGGGCCAGCATAGCAGCTGAGACGCCCTATGACTACACCAACTTGCTTGCTTTAGACAATCAGCCTGTGACTTTTAAGTCTGTCAGTATATCATTAGGTGATAACTATTTTCTTTGACTTATTTTTCATTCCTTGTGGATCTTGGCTTCAAGGGCCAGGTGTGACTAGGTCTCCTGTGTGGGAGGATTGAGCCTGGCCCTGTGCTTTCATTGGCCATTAGAGAACTCATCTGTGAAGAGGTTTCTATTGAGCATGATGGATCTTGTCCCTAATGTTATGCAGGGCACTGTCACACATACAGATATAATAGCGTGGTCCCCAATTTCAGGTGGCTTACAGTTCAATCAGAACCCACATATTTAACATCAGCATGATACAATATGAGAAAAAAAATGGAATGTGAAGGAGTATGGGAAATTGGGGACACAGGAAGGGAAGGGGTGCTAACTGCTCTGAGAACATGCTTCCTGAGGGAGGTAGAGTTGAAGTCAACCTTCATGGACTGGTCAGATTTGAAGAAGATGATGAATAAAGCCTATATACACTGGTACTTAAGACTGAAGTCTCTAGAGACAGATTCCTTTGGCTGAAATTCCAGCTCTGTTTCTTCCTAGCTGTGGGATCTTGGGCAAATTACTTAACCTCTTGGTCCCTCAGTTTTCCCAGTTGTAAAATGGGGATGATAATATTAGTATCTGTCTCACCTGCCGCATCAATTTTTACTCTTTTTAATCAAGGGTACTTGAAATAATTGCATACAGTCCACAGCTAAATAGAAATAATGATGGTGGAGATGCAGGGAGAACAGGCAGGACCATCTAGCAAGAGGAGGGTGCATCAAAATCCAGAGGGAGTCAGGTGTTCCTGGCCTTCAGAGAGCCAGAGAAGTCATCCTAGGAGTGTGGACTCAGTGCAGTGGGAAATAGGGAAAATAGGAAACTGGTTTTAGAAATTAAAAAAAAAATATGTATGCTAGACTGCAATGTGGTAGAAGTGGATTTTAAGGGAAAACTGTGTAGGCAACTCATTCTTCCTGGTCATTTGAGTTTTAGTCCCTGCTTGCCTCAGCAGGTCAACTGGGCAGACGCCTACTCAGCCATGCCAGTGGGTCAAAGAATCACTTATTTTCTGAGCAGGTGTTTTATTTCTAATCAGACGGGGAAATGTCTGACCTATGTTGGTGGATGCTTTAAAGTTCCATGGCAACTTCGACATCTCCTTCCTAAGAGGGTTACCCAAGTCTGGGGTTTGTGTCAGGAGGGCAGGTTAAAATGACTGGCTCATTTGTTCCTGGCAGGTGCCTTTGCCAGAGGAATTTCATAAGAGCAACATGCTTGTTAAATGCCTCGGCTCGAAGAAGCTAATGATTTTATGATAAAGTCAAAGACTTTTCCTTAACATGTCTCTATGGAATCATGTAATTTGGAGTGAGAAGGAAATGCACAGCTGATCTAGTCTTTGCAGCAATGAGAGGGAGAGGAAACTAGGTGGCTCTACAAACTGGGAAAAATGATCCAGAACCTCAAATCCTAGTTTTAAGCAGTTTTTCCCTCCTTTCACAGAAAGGCCTGTTTCCATTCACTTCAGGGGCTAAAGAGGATTTCAGGCCTGTCTGAGCCAGTGTTTCTTAAAGTATGCCCCACCAGCTTCCTGAGCCATTTAAAGGTTTCACCTTCCATGGTCCACTAAATGTGGAAATTAAGACTTCAAAGACACCAGCAGGTTCATAATGAATGTCAGTCTTAAATGCTACCATTAACATTGTAATGACTTCGAGAAGGGATGAAAACATCAGCCATATTTATGGGGTTTTTCTGCACTTGACGTTTTTCAGTTTGGCAAAGAACTCTTGTATGTTAAGGTTCTTGGCAACATTAGTGTTTGGTGGAGTTTTAGGACACTCTGACTTTTTCTAGTTTGCAGATAAGGAAGTTGGGACCGTCACTATCAAGTTCATGGTTGAACTAGGACTCCAGTTCAGATCTCCTGAGCTTTTCCTTCAGAGTTCCAGAATTCAAATTAGGCAGACCTGATATTTTTCTCCTTGGATCAGTGTTTCTATTGTCTCTCCATTTGTTACACCAAGGCCTGTAGCCATAGAATATCTGATATATCTAATATATGACCTCTGCTCAGTAGGCATAAAGGAAAAGAAAAGGAACACTTAATTTCTCTTCTTCCTGCACTAAAGTGACCAATAGGAATGGTAACCCCAGTTTTTGAAATTTTCAAAATCCTACATATAATCAACCTTGCAACTTACCCACAGGATCCAATAGCAGGTGCAACTTTAAGAGGTACACCAATTTACAGACTCATATGGTGTGTAAAGAGCTTCTATGTTCTCCTTGGGAAAGGAGTCAAAAAATTTGGACCAGAGTCCAAATGGCCCAAGATCAGTAACCAATATAGGCAACCACCGAAGGATAGGCTTGAGTAAAGATGCTGTGCAAATCCAATGCCTGGATATCCTGGATTGTGCCATAACCTGTCCAACAATCAGGAACTTTCTTCCTACAGTACATTTCCTAAATAATATATTTTGTGGACATTAAATTTTCCTTAGCAACATTGACTGCCATTATTGCTTAGCTACCAGTCACTATGGTAGGCATTTGACCTTTTTATCTGTATTCATTTACTACTTACAACTGTGGCAAAGTCCTAATTACTTGGCCTTCAGTAAGATGGTTAATTCCTCTGTCTCATTTTCCTTATCTGTAAAATGGGCATGAGACTCTATCCTCCCAGAGTGGTTGGGAAAATTGGGTATCATTGAATGAGCATCTATCTTCATGACTGGTGTCAACTAGACAAAATTAATATGCAGTCATTCACTTTTGGAGCAGAATTTTTTTATGGAGGAGATAATAAAATCTCACTTTTCTCTCCACCTCTACCCAAGCAAGGCAATTAGTTCATAAATAATAAAAGTATTTTAGATGGTTGTATGGTTTGGTAAGGAGGCAGTGGACCCCATTAGCCTGATAAATCCAGAATGAAGAATCTCCAGGGCAACTTCTTACCAAGATTAAATGGAATCTGATTTTTGTGCACATGAAGGCTCGGCCAATTTGAGTCTGGTGTTTAATCCACTATGAACATCCTTTATATGAAACCTCTGCCATCACCATTTAGGAAAATTAATATTTATATCAAACATCTTCTATAATGAGATATGAACCTTTGCCCACCAAAATTCTAGCTCAGATTTTAGATTTGCATATTCCCATAGTCAGGTTGCTGAATAATTTATCTATCCAATTGGAGAAATAAAGCAGATGCATGATTTCAAAAGAGACTTGAATCAAAGCAGATCACTAATTCTTCCCTTTTTATGGTATTCTGGGTTAGGAGGAGAAAAAATTATTCTAAAATCAAATATGTTTTATAGATCATTTCAAATATTATTTATGTTTATAAAACTTCTTATTGGCTAAAGCATGAAAAGTAGCGGATATATATATGATTTATAGATGGGGTCCAAATACTTGCATTTGAAATGGAAATGTAGCAATTCACTAGGATAATTGATTAGCTCTTTCAGAGTAATTTCTCCTTCTTTGTGTTCTCACCTCTTCTGTCATATCCACCATTTTTCTTTTCCCATCTAACTAGCTCTTACCCTCTAAGTGTAAGATCAGGTATCGTCTACTCCAGGAAACCTTCTCTGGAGTCCAGGTGGGCTAAGGGTTCTTTCTTTATTTTAACACCAAGCCCTTTGTTTATGGGCATCTCAACTCTGAGTACCTTATTCTGGAATGATTAGTACATGGAGTTCATCTACCTCACTGTACTGCAACCCCCTCAGCACCTCAGCAAAATGTCCTTTCCCTCTTTATTCACCAGGCACAAAGGCTACCCCAACATGGGTCTTCCATAGTGTCTACTGAAAGGAATGAAAATAAAGCCTGGACATTGCATCCCATTATATTGTGTAGCCAGAGAGATACATGAAGTGATAGAATGGGTGGAAACATAGCTAAAAAGCCCTCTTGCATTTGCAAGTTCTTCAGTGCAGAAGATGACAGGCACAATGGAGTCCTCACCTGCCTTTCTTGGCAAAGTTCCTAACTGTGGATGTTGAGAGGATGTTAGTCTTCTCTGCAGTGGAAATGTGGGCTGAGTTTACATTTCTGAAACGCTCTCGTAGCCCCACAGTGTCTATTTCAGAAATAGCACGTTGTAATATTGCCTTACTTGAATTTGTATCCTAGCACAGCCATTTCTCATTCTGTATGTCTGTCCCCCACCACTCAGGTGCATGTTTGAATCACCACTGTTGAGCACAGTGCCTGGCACTTAGGAGGCACACTGCCAACAGGCTGTGAATGGATGCCTGAGTAGACTCCATACTGCTTTCCATTCAGATCTCACTTGATTCACTGCAGACAGCAGTACTGTGAGTCTGATCGGATTACTTATTATCCCACTTCACAGATGCCAAAACTGGTCATCACAAAGAATGTTTATGATTTCATAGCAGATAAAGGGCAGAACCAGGACTCATACCCAGGACTTCCCAAGCTTGATCCATGCTCCTTACTCATGGCTCCCTCTTATATTTACAGTAATATAGTACATATATAGTCATTACAGGGATGGTGGCACCAATTAAATCATTGCAGGGATGGTGGGACCTATTAAGATACTTTCCCTAAGTCAGAAAGAGAGATTATCATACAATAACATCTCCTATTTATTGAGTCCTTGAGATGCCAAACACTTTTAACAAGTCATCCTAACTAACACACCAGGAGGTAGCTACTGTTATAACCTTCGTCTCACACGTGAAGAAACGGATGCACAGATTATTTATGTAATTTGTACATGGTCACAGAGCTGGTTCTTGGTAGGAATAGGATTTGAACCCAGGCAGTTTGATTTCAAAGTCTCCTACTCTTAATTGTTCATCTATACTGTCTTCAAGAAAGACCAAATTTTATCTAAATTGCCATTGTTTCCTAAAAGATCAATGGTTTATGAGCAATTTTGACCTTGGGTAAATGACCTACCATACCTGGGCCTCTGCTTTCTGATTTGTAAAATGAAGAACTTAATATGTACCTTTTGGTATTGTGATGAGAATTAAATAGTAATACATGAAGAATATGCTTTATAAGCTATAAGACATTATACAAATGAAAGTTATTATTGTATAGTGGGAAAAAAACCAAAACTGTTCTAATAGTAATTATACTGAACAAGTCTGTGGAGTTTATACTGGGGGCAAGGCATGATCAAAATAAGAGAAATCATTCTATTCACCACTGAACGTAATGCTCTTAAACTTCCAACAGGCAAATCTGCTTTCCCTTCTTCTTTTTATTATAAACCTGTAGGTGAAATTGTCTAACAAGAAAGGAAACAAAATCAGGTGAAGCAGTCTTGTTTAAAATGTGCCAGTGATTACAGCGCTGTTTATTATTTTCCGTTTTCAATAATACACCATCCTGCTTAAGAGTTCTATCGACTATTATTGTAATTTCAGATGTCATCTGACATCTTTGGAGAGTCTATGACTGTAAACTGTATTTTTCTCGGTGAAATAAACAAAATGAATAAAGAGAACACACACTAGAAAGCTGTGAAGAAGTTAGAGAGGCCGCAGGACTGTCAGGACTGAGAGTCAGGATTCTTGGTTGGGTCTGATTCCTCAACAGTGATGCATCCTGGCTCTGTAGCCTGGGGTAAGGTACACAGGCTGGCGGGCTGGCTCTCCGGTTCTTCTCCAGCTAAATACAGCAGTAGCAATTTGGTGAAAAACAGCTCGTCATGGCTTCTGTAAGGTATAAAAGAGAGTTCTTGTTCTTATGTTGAACTCCCAAGAACATTGAGCATCTTTTTGAAAACATTTGTACTTGAGTTAGAACCAGGAATTTTAAAGTCACGAAAGCAATGTCTGGGTGAACAGGGCCACAACTGGCATTTATTGGGCAACTACTGGTTAGACAACCAATAAGAAGGGTTAACTAGAGAAAAATGCCCAGTCTTGTCAACAGTTACTGAATTCAAGCCTGCTATTACTAGATGACTGTAAAGAGGAAGGAAGCAAGTAGCTGCCCTCAAGCAGCTTGCCTTCCAATTCCAAATGTGATGACAGCTGATTGAGACCCATGATAGGCTTGAGTTGTTCCAGGGGGAACTGGGCCTGCTGAGACTCAGGAGTGTGTGAGGAGACGGCATTTCACCTGCGACTTGAATGTTCAACAAGATTTCCCTTGAAGTTTTTGGCAGCAAGCTTTACTCATGTTAAACCCCTCACAAGTCAATAGACGATAGATACCAGATCTGTTGGGAATAAAACTAGGACCTCCTCCCAAAACTTACCACCATAATACTAATGCTTTCACCATACACTTTTAAAGAAAGACTTGAGTGTCACCCTTACATTTAGGGGACTTTCTCTTTGAATCTGTCCAGACACTCACTTAATTAAGATTCAGCTGCTGGCCTACAGAGCTTGAAATGTTTCTGAAAGTTTTCAATACTCTTAAAAGATCCTTCTCGTTCCTTTTGCAGAACTAGTGTTTGTGACACAGAACAGATGGTATGAAATGAAGCATTATCAGTTGATTTCACTTATAAGCCAAATGCAGATAAAGATGTAAGGAGGAGCAGACTGGGAAACGTAAAGCTTAAGATGTGTAGGAGTGTGTCAGCGCCATTTCCAACATCCCATCGTGGGATCTATGGCAAATGGAACAAGACACCAGTTGACAAGGAAAACAACGTTAAGTAGTAACCCCTCAGTCCAGGCTCTGTGTCTCACCATGGAGCATCCAGTTCCAGAGTTCAGAGGAGGCCACAACAAGTAGAGCAGAGGTGGTGGTCATGGGGTTGCTGCCTGGGTCCACATTCCTAGTGGATGTGCTGGCGATGGCATCCAGAACTGCTGGGATTCTCGTGCATGTACTGGGTGCTGCATGGAAGAGGGAGGTCACCCTCTTTGGCCAATTTATTTTTAGCTGCTGAGTTCACCCCACCATGCACACATGCACTTTAGTTCTGTATTGAGATAATTTATTCTGGAAAACAATACTGATGAACTTGAGAATCCATGCAAGGGTTGGGATGACAACTTGCTGTGTTTTTGTTATGATGGGTAGGAGATGATCTGGCTGGCTGGGGAGTCCTGTGAGATTCAACTATCCCAGCACATCAGGCTGGGAGACTCCCAGGGGAGGGACTGTGTCTTGGGTGTGTTGTGATCTTTTGTGTAGCCAAGTTCCCGACACATGCGAGGGACTTTGGAGATGCTGGTGAAGGAGAGAACGAATGACAGGATGCCACACTCCAGTTCAGCTAGGAAAGAAAGCTCACATTTTTTTCTTCTAATTCATTGCTTAGAATATACTTCAACTCAACCCCTTCCTCTTTCCTATTGCCATTTCAAGCCCTCTGCTCTCCCCTTCTCTGGAACAATCCTCTGACTGCTCCACCTTCATGGTATCTCTCTTGCCGGAATTAAGATATCACTCTCTTCTGCAAGTGTTCTTGGAGACCCAAAGAGAACATAAACAGGGTCTCGTTTCCAGTCATTTAACGGGTTTGGGTCTCATGGTTCCTGAGATTAGGGGCTGTGCCTTTGTACTCTACCCCTCATGGAGGGTAGGAAGAATCTGGAACTAGAACTGGAATCCACTTTCATGTCCTGGTTCTGTCCTTAATATTTATCTTATCTTAGTCTCATCACATAACTTCTCTAAGCCTCATTTTTCTCATCTTTTAAATAGGACTGAATGATGATTGGCAAGGTGAGAGTATAGGACGAAATGAGGTTGCTTATGTAAAAGTGTCCAGTATAAATTCTATATTGTTTGCTGTTGTTGTTACTTGTCTTTGACAGATGCAAGCACTAGCTGAGAACTTCATTTATTTGTAGTTACTGTTTGTTGAGTGATTGAGGAAGTGAACCAGGAAGAGTATTTTGCCTTCCAGAAGTGACCCTTATAAGTCATTTGTAATGTTGGCATTTTGGAGTGGAAAGAAGAAAGGTATTTCTTTCTTTAAAATGGATGGTGCCTTGTATTTGCATCACAAGAAACACAGAGACTTTTTTTCCTTTCGATTTTACTTTTCATCTTTAACACCTGTGACTTGTGTGTCTTGAATCAAATTCTCCTGGGAATAAACAATAGGGTTTCCATCTCTAGGTAGTTTTGTCTCCATCCCTTCTGAAAAGACCTTTAAACCTTCCCTTTCCCAAATATCTATTTAACAACCTGGGCATCTTGGGGCACATCTCTTCTGACCTGATTGGCTTGGCTGCTTTCACTTTCCCTGTGGTTTTCAGTGGTAACATCTTCAAGAGCTGAATATACTTAAAACAGCCACTCAGCCATGCTCTCCAAGGAGAACACCATCCTTCACCAGAGATGCCCAGGAGCGGCCATGTGGATAGCACTGGTGCCACTCATGATGCCCGTGGAGAATTGCCCCTGAAGCCCCGTGCTGCCTGGGATAGTTACCATCACTTCTGGATCCCCCATGGACTCCCTGCTTAGGTACCAGCTCCCAGTGCTGCAGCTGTGGACACAAAGCAGCCAAGACCTCTGCTTGTGTTCACCAGGTGCTGCCCATGTTTGTTTCAATTTGGTTTTTCCCTCCCATGCAGTTTTATCCACCTAATTTCAAAAGACACAGGACAGTTGGGATGACTTACCTCTGATCCTTATCCTGGTTTTCTCAGAGAAGGGGGAATCCTTGTGACTTGGGATCTTCTTACATCCCCTGTAATACATGAGCATAGATGACAATGTGAGCTGCCTTGGATTTGCCAAGGAAACACTCCATGTGAACCAATTAATTCTTCTTCTCCAAAATATAGGGTTTTTGTTGTTGCTGCTTTTCCTTTGTTTCTGATACCACTTCTTGATGGAGCATAGTGTTGTTTGTGTCGGGGGAAAGGAGATTAAAAGGAAGAGATCTGGGGAAAGAGCTGTTTTTCTCCTCGCAGTGAGAAGGCTTATTTCTTCTAACAAGAACCATTCTTGGTAGTTGTAGCCAGGAGAGCTTTATTCTTTCCCTCACCTTCCAATCTGCAGTGGCCACCATACAACATTTCCCTGACGGGAGCTCAGACGAGCCACGGTCTCTTGGCTGAGAGCCAGGCCCGTGTGCTAGCCAGTTGGCGCCACCTGCTTGTGTGCAAGAAGCCAACATTTTGTACTGTCCCCAGAGGTATCAGCCTTGTGATGCCTCACTCCTTCCAACAGGAACCTTGGAATACATATTTCCTTAAAAAAGAGAGATGAGAGTTCCTATTGTCCCTCATGGCACATGCAGGTCACAGGCTCATGTGTTTGGATTTTTAGAGAGAGGACAGGGAAGGAAATAATGTTTTATGAGTCGTCTCTCCTCTCCACCCAGAAACTGCTGGATTTGCTGCACATATTCAACTCTAGCTGTCCTCACTCTGCTCTTAAGTCAATCAGCTGCTGGTCCTTTCTGCTCTAAAACCAAAGTAGGCTGTTTGCTTTCTTTATTGTTGTTTTGTTCTCTTTATTTTGCTCCTAGAGGCATGTGTTCCCTCTCCCAACTGTGGGCCCTGTGGAAACTCTGGGGCATCTGTGTACTCCGCCTGTTGCTAAACCCAGACCACGATCAGGAGGAATTCTACCATGCTGGGCCTATGGCCTGCTCAGCCATGGGGGGCTGGTATGCAGTTTTAAGTGTTGCTGTTGTTACGCACAGATTTCTAGATTTCTGGAGGAACATTGGAAGTGGTTTCCTGCCCTCTGGGACTACAGGGAGCATCAGTCAGGAATTCTGGGCCATGCTGCTTCCTATGCATGGATTTGTTTCTCTCCACTACCACTTTTCCCACTAAAGCAGTTCAGATGAAGTCCTGGTCCCTAATACTGTGTTGGATGCAGATGGCTAGTCCTAGACCAATGGTTCCAGCTCTGGTTACATATGAGGATCTCCTGGGGGCTTTTAAGCAATTCTGATGCCCCTACTCTATCTCAGACCAGTTAAATCTGATTTGCAGAGCTGGATTAAGATGGGCTGGACCTCATAAATGTTTTATTCTCACCTGGTACATCTCATGTTCAGTGTATGTTGCAGTTATTTGGTTTATAGAATTTCTTGGACAGCCCAAAGGCCCTGTGTAAGCATGTGTGTAGTGTTTTCCTTCATAGGAATTGGTGACTGACTGCTAATGGCAAAGGCCCTGGTTTGCCGAGCTAGCAGGAGTGATATATTATACTGACATTACAGATCCCCTTATCTGTTTCCCTTTGGACTAACTGCTCACTTTTGTGAGATAACTGTGTGAGGTTAATGATGCCATACTTGGAGAACAGACTTTTTGCAGATACCATTGGGCTGAGACCCTCAGTCTCCTTGATACAGTCCTCTAAACCAGCAACTGAACCTTTGCATTGAAAACATAATTCTCTTGGAACCCTGATCAAGAAACAACATCCCCTTTTAAGTGTAACCTTGATTACAGCAAAGAACAAGAACACCTCAGAAGAGTGACTACAAGAGCCAGAATAAGATGGGATAGAATCAGAATTGACATTCCTAAGCTAGCTTTAAATGTGAGAGGGAATAAAAAGAGAAATGTATGAGGTTAAATGCTAAACTTGGCAGTGTACTTCTAAAATATCCTGCAGAACCTGGCAATCTTCCTCTGCACCCCGGTTTTCCCCAACATCATAGCAAAGTCTCCTTTCTTTCTAAACTACTAGTTGAAGGGCCAAGTCTCAAAATCAGAAAATGTTGCTGTGCATAGCCGTTTGGACTTTATTTAGAATATGATGCCAGTAAAGATGCCCTATCTCCAGCTGTCTTGATTTGGGTGAAATAATTTCAAAGGAGAATATATGCTTAAAATAGGAAGTTGTTATTCAACCATTCAACAAAGGTGGAAAAGAAAATCTAATAATTTTGACCTTCAGTGAGCTGCCATTTCAACTCTAATGGGGCTTTACAGGCTTGATAATATTATTAGCCTCGTTTGTTCCAGAGTGTGTGAAGGTACTGAGGGCCAGCATGAAGTTGTGTCATTCTCTCTCGTTGTGCACAGCTTCCTATACCTTCCCACCCCCACCCAGGGTGTATTCTATTATCACTTTTGCACATAAGCCCAAAGATTAAATGCAGTGTGTGTTTGAAGGAGGATAGGGAGATCCAGAACAAAGAGATAACATAAGTGTTTGTTTGTATGTATATGTACATAACATGCACACAGTGTTCTAACAGCCATGCCCTAAGTATCATTGGTAACAGGAAAATTCAGTTAAGTGATAATTTTGCAAACTGATTATAAGCCATTGCTCACATGAATGTATGGCTGGGGCTATATCCTTAATGTGAAGTAAGCATTAGTTATGAGAAACTTAACATATACCTTTTTATCCATGGACAAATGATGGCAGAACATCCTGCTTAGCACGCACAATGAGCCTTGAGAATAGAAAAGTTAGCGGAAACCTGGTTCTCAAATTTGACGGTAAGCAGAGGGAAGCACACTGACTTGAGATTTGGTCTGCCTTGGGCGTATATCCCAGCCGTTTCCAAGCCCAGTGGCCTTGACCTTGAGACATGAATTCACTGACACTCAGTTTCCACATCTAGGTACAAGTTTTGAAAGATGGTCTGTGTGCAGTGTATCTGATCATTTTTTAGGAGTCCCATAAATAGTTACTTTTATGATGATAATGTAGTTTTTTGCTGATTATTTCGTTTTCAGCAAGGTCCATAACAGGAAAAAAAAAAAAAGTACAGCATGCTTTCAAAACATTAAGAGGCATATTCCAAGATGTTATGGATCATGTTTTTATTCAGCCTTTTAGGAAGGGAGGATTTGAAGACTTAGTTGGTTTATGCACAGGAGATTTGCCTGATCACTAGACTGGTGGGTGATATAAAGATCAATAATTACTTTTGTGAAAGCTCTGCTTTTAAAAAATATTTCTTGGTCATGACAGTGTGCTAGTCACCAGTATCCGGTCCTCTCATTTTTTTTTTCTTTTCAAGCGCAAACATTTTAAACCTTTGGTTGCTTACCTCCAGGATCTTTGAAGAGAGGAAAAAAAAAAAACAGATCAGTGATGAGAGGGAACCTTGGGTTGAGGATGCCAGTGGATAGAATGACTCATAATTGCATAAAAAAGTAAGATCAAAAAGTCCTCATCTTGAGATCTCAAAGTTTTCTTAAATAAAAAGTGAGCACTCACCATGCAACCAAAAACAAAGCAGGGTAATTCACTGGGGATGTTCTAGGAGCACCCTCAAGTCAGAACATACTAGAACCTGATGACTGTGTCCAGACATGGAAATTGGCCTTGAGGGCATCCACTGTCAGAAATAGCACTGGTCATCTTTCTTTTATGCATCTTAATTCCCTTCACCCCAAGCTACAGAATGATGACTTTGGACCAGCCAGATTTGGCCTGAGGGTCCCAAGGAAACCAGAAGATGCCATCACATTAAAGAACTTAAAGCAAAGAATAGCACAACTGTTTCATTCAAAGGCTTTCTCACCCCTTTGTTCCACCCATCCATTTTAAGTACAAGGAATCTGAGGTTCACTGAAGGGTAAACACTTACCTGCAACCACACCATCATTTCGGCATCTTTCACATCCAGCGTGAATTAACCAGAAGTTGAACTGAAGCTCTCAGGGTTTCTCAGTCACAGTGGTGGTACATGTAATAGCTTATCACCTTACCACAGAGACTGTGAACCGTGTGGTCTCTTCCAAGTTCAGGCTCACAGGTTGCCTCATTCATTTTTATCTGCATAAAACTTGTTTTCCTATACAATGCCAGTTCTGTCTTGTAGGATGTCTGTCCCAGTGAGAAAAAGTCAGGGCCATCTATCTTAGTCAAGATTTTTTTTCTTTTCATCTGTTTCCATTTATTAACATATTATTTATATGCAATATAGTCCACCATTCCCAAACATACAGTTGGATGAATTTTGGTAAATGTGTGCAATCATATAACCACCTCCAAAGTCAATAGATAGAATAGTTTCCTCACCCTAAAAACTCCCTTGGGTGCCTTTGCTTTCAATTCCCTCCCTAACCCTTGACCTCTGGCAACCACAGATCCACTTACTCTTACTATATTTTGCCTTTGCTAGAATTTTATATCAATGAAATCACACAGTATATAGTCCCTTGTGTTCTGTTTCTTTTATATAATGATGTTAAGATTCATTCTTGTCATTGCATGTATTACTGTTTCATTTCTTTTAATTGCTGAAAGGGCATTCCATATTCTGTGAATAGGTGTACAATTTGTTTATCCCTTTGCTAATGAAGGGTAATTTGGGTTGTTTCCCATCTGGACAATCAAGAATCATCTTAACCAACAATTTTATCCATAATTTCTCTTAGTCATCTGATTTCTTGACCAGCCTGCAATGTTTTTTAACTTAAATAACTTATAATCACTATTATAGTGAAACATTTTCAAAAAATGCTGAGGGGGTGGTGGTGCTGTCCCTGATCCTCCCATCCATGACTTCAGAAGAGATTTTCTCCTTGTCTTAAAGTAGCAGTGCCAAGGCCCAAAGCTGACACGATGACCTATTTAGTGTGCTATAATGTAATTTACCTTAGCGACAGGCTTCAGGGATGTGACAGAGTGCAACAAAATGCAGTATCGAATATTTATTGCACGTGGAGTGGAGTGTTTTCCTATCCTATCTTGCAGAAGTGTGCGCACAGCTTGGTTTTCAACCATTGGAAGGGAGAAGGAAAGCAGAGAAGTCCGGTGGGCGACACTGTCCCATGCTTCAATGTTGTGCACCTGTGTGGTGGGTGTAGCTGACTTGGAACAACCTGGGAAGAGTTAGCACTTAGACCTAACAGGAGAGACTCTCCTGAAAAATGTGCTGTCCTCCTGTTATAATTCACCGTAATGAGCAGGGAACAAAAGGTTGTGAAGGAGAGTGGTGACGGATGGCCAACACAGCCGCCCCGTGCTGCAGCTGGCGCAGCTCCCGCTAGCGAAAGGCATAATATATTATTGCTCCAGGTCGCATAGTGGTAAATGAACACTTACGGCCGCTATGGCAACTGGATTGATTATCACTGCTACCTTAGGACCAGCCTGGCCTGGCGTTACAAGTAAGCACGTGTGTCCCTGCCATATTTCAGTCAGAACACCTCAAAGGCAATTCCTACAAAATGAAGTCTCCCATGACTCTATGTCCCTCCTTTCCAGCCCTCGTTGTCCAGTAGGGAATTGGGACAACACTGGCCCAGGCGGTTGGATCTCTCAAACCAGAGAGGAAGGGCCACTGTTTTAAAAGAATGTCTGGATCTTTGTCGGAACAGGGTCATTATTTGCTGAATACAATAAAATGAATGAATGAATGAATCCATGAGTCAAACACCAAGAAGTTTTGGGGGGGGTGGAGAGAACACTAAAGAGGGCAATGAGAGTGAGGAGGTCATGGTGGGCATCATGGCTACAGTGCCTAGGCAAGAAGTCCCAGAGAGCAAGATGAAAGTAGGCTGTATCAAATTGAAAGAGACTGACAGAAGTGGCAAACAACTTTGATCAACCGTTGCCAATGACTGGACTTTAAATGTTTCTGGAAGCATGTTGTATGAATAAGCTTAGTTATTTAAGAAGCAGGGCATGGGCCAGTAATCTATAGATATAAGTTGGAATTTACCCACAAACCTCCAGTTTGTTCGGTTGGTAAAAGGATAGAAGGAATCCACTGGCAGATCTACACAGATTTGTATCAATGTTTTAATGCACCAATTTATGGTTTTTATTTTTCCCAATATTTTATCAGTAATGTTAAAACAAGTTTTTCCTACCTCAAATTTGTGTAAATTAATCCAAATATCTACTGGATCCAGAGTGGAGAGTGGGTAGCATGAATGACACATTACCTTTTTGTTTCGAATGGCAAAAGATAGAACCTTTAGAATTAAAATGTGAAGGTATTTGAATCCCATACACATGTCTTCTAAGTTGGACAATCCACAATGGCAACAAGTGGCACCACTTTCTCTGGGACTACCTTTGCACACAACTTGCAAACTTCCATTGTAGGAGCCTAGTGACATGGTAGTAATGGTCATCTTTATTAATTATGAGAATGGAATGATGTAGTGAAGTTAGCCCAGTATTTCACGAAATTTTCTTCATTATTATCTTCTAAAGATCCTTTTAGACATTGTTTCTCCTAATTGCCCTCCCCAAGAAATTTTAATACACGTGCATATCTGTTTATATAGTCCATGTACATCTGTGCTTTATATGATAATATTTTTTGACCCTAAAGACCTGTTCCCCCCCACTTTGGGAACACTGTCAGCTGTGCTGAGAATGGGTAAGCTACAAAAACCTCGGGTCACAGTCTGCTTCTGCTAGTTCTCATTCTTGTTCTCTCTCTCTCTCTCTCTCTCTCTCTCTCTCTCTCTCTCTCTCTCTCTCTCTCTCTCCCTCCCTCCTTCCCTCCCCCCCACCTTTAAAGCCTCACCTTCCTGTTTCTCACCAGCAAATGGAAATCATAATATCCATCCCAGGAGGTTTCTGGCACATAATAAGACATCAAGAAATGCTAGCTCTACTCTTATTGATTATTACTTATATTCTTATATACTTTCACATGTGGTATCTTCATTTGTGTGCTTATGTAACATTATTACAAACATCGTTGTCCTCATTTGACTGGTAGTACTGCTGATGATCGGAGTGGTTGGATGCTTTGCTTGAGGTCATGCAAAAATTAGCTTTGGTTGAAGCAGAGGCTTGAACCCACATGCCTTGTTTGGTACTCTCAGATATATCTTGCTATCTATGGTGGTATCAGGTACTGCTGTGTTAAAAAGACTCAAGTAGGAGTTTTGGAAATTGGAGGAATCACCGACAAGAATAGGTTGTAAGTGTCAATCATCCATTTTCTGTTCCTGATACATAGAAAACAGAATAATCAAGGCTTTGAACCAAGTGGTTACACCCAATTTAGGAAATTCATGATAATCTTTTCCTATGCTGCTTAGTAGCTCATGGATTTAATGAGGTAAGATTTCCCTAAGCCTGGAAGACCTTAGCTTTCCAACTGGATAAGGGTGGGGGCTTTCTCACCAAGATAAGAGCCTCAGGAGATGAACAGTAATAATCACTTGGGGAGTAATTACTCTTGAGCAACAACTATGGTCAGGGGCTGTACTGACTCTCCAAAAGAATTCCAAGTGCCTACACCGGTCTGGGGCTCCTCATGGGCTCAGCCAAAGGTTATGTGGCAAAAAGGGGCAGTCTGAGTTCCAATGTCAGACTTCATGCATTCCAATTCCAGCATTGCCAGCTGCCAGCTGTGTACCTCAGTTCCTTCATCCATCAAATGGGTTTATAATAACGGTGTATTCCTCATAAAATTATAAGGATGAAATGAAACAATTTAACACAGCATTCCTTAAGTGCCTGACACACAATCAGTAAATGTGTGTAAATTGTTATCATTAGATAAAAAAATAGACTTGTACCCTTTCTTCCACAAAGTGTAAGATCTAAAACTACTTTCATCTCATAATCATACCTTACATCAGCAATACTTTTGATTTACTGAAAGGACTTTGAGTGGTTTCAAAAATACAGTCCTTGGCATCTGGAGATTCTGTCATCTTTCCCTGCCCCATTATAATGTCTGTCTTGTGCGTTTAATCAGTATTAACTGTAACTGCCCATTTTTTTCTAATAAACCAGACAGCATTTAATCCTTTGCAAGAGAAAAAGATGAAGCGTTGAGGTCAAAGGCTTGTTTCTTGGCTACTGCCACCCTTTGGGCAGTGCCTGTTACTAAGGCAGAGTGATCCTTCTTGGTTACTTCACACAGTTTCCCTCTGGGTGCACAGAACTCCTGTGATCTACACGTGAAGTGTTGGTGGTGACGATGATGACAGAATAAATGCTGAGACGAACTTCTTCCTCCATATCTTCTGTGGGCAGAGGTTGGAGTCCTGACAGGTGTCTCTGGGAGCCCTCTGCTTCTCCATCTAGGTGGTTTCTGGAAATGTACCCCCTGTGCTGCTAATAACACCAGATCTTTCCATCAGAGGCATTCCACAGGTTGCCTAGCAGCAAGCTGAGAACTGGGCAAGAGTAACCTACTTTGTTCCAGCTGAGAGAGGGCTATTTGTGAGCAGCCAGCAGGAAAACTATAAGGAGCAAGGGGAGTAATATTTCTCCAGAGATGGGTCTTTACTTTACTCAGAAGAGTTATGCAGGGTCATAGATGCCACAGAGAGTTCAAGCAGGCTTGAGTCCTACCTAGTTGTTTTTCTGTGGGAACTGGATGCAGGGATTCTGATATTTCTGTCATGCACACACTTCCCCATGGTTAGTATTTCCATTGTGAATTTGAGGGTGGGCAACTGTAGGGTGTAAAGGGCATATTGCATGGGTAAACTTTTGAAAGTGATCCAGAAACTTTAGCTGGTGATGACTTCGACCTGTCAACCTCACTTTGCCCGGCTTCAAAAAATTGGGACTCAAGGTTACTGTGTGATCATTGTCTCTCATCCATGACAAACAAGTGTTCTCTAGAAAGGGCAGAGCTGAGTAAGTTCTGGGAAGGACTCACATCTTAGAAATGACCTGCCTGCTCCAGTCTCCAAGGGTTCCATTTTGTTGATCCTTTGTGCATCAAGCTGATGAAGTCCACCCGCCCCAACACAGTGAAGGATGAAGCTACCAGTTTGAGTCTGATGTTTTATTTATCTGTACTGGTAACTTTATGTATGGTGTGTTTCTCTGTTTGGGCCTCAAGGCTCGTTGAGCAAAAGGCGGGAAACATAAATAAGTAATAGACAAGAGAGGGCTGTCCATTTATAGACTCTCAGAGATGACCTGGTTTCTGTTCCAGAGTAAGCATTAGTGTTGCATTAGAGTAATATGCATCTGTAGGTGTTTGTGCTGGTGCATTTGGTGGTGATAATCAGGAGAGACATATTCATGTTCTATTTTTATAATAAAAATTAAGAAACCTCAGGCTACATCAGGGGCCCTTGTTGGCAGTGTGAACACCATGAGTTTCAGCAGTCCATTTTCCTGGGGTTGTGTGGGATCGCTGTGTTCCTTTCTGCTCTCCTCCAGTATCTGGTTATTATTAAACCACCCTTTGTGAGGGATTAACTCTGGCTTTTCTCCCAGTGAGAAGATGTCTACACAAAGCCAGAATATCCAGCCAATGGCAGGCAAATGAGTTATTTGGTGTAGTACAGGAACAAACAACTGGTTGGCAAGCCAATTCTTCACTTTTTGATGGCTTCCCTTGGCATGGAAAAAGCCCTCTGTAGTACATGGTGTAAATGCTTATGAGCCTCCTTTTATTCATTCATTCAGAAAATATTTCCTGAGGGCCCCCTGTGGGATTCATTATTTCTAAAATGGGGCTAATAGTAGTATCTACTGCATAGAATTTTGTGGATTAAATGAGCTAATAATGTGTAAAGGATTTAGAACTGTGCCTGGCACACAGTTAGGGCTTGATCAATATAAGCTTGGCTGTGGAGTTTGAATTTTATTTTATAGGCAAGGAACAGGCAACAGAGCCAATGGCATAGGTAGAAAATTAGTTTCTGTGGCAAAGTAGGGAACTGATTTTAATGGGGCCAGAGCCCAGAGGCATTTCTCTTGTCTGACCTCTGATGGCTTGCACTTGCCTTTCTTGGGGTATCCTGGTGCTGTGGTTCTCAATGTGGTCTCTGGACCAGCGACATCAACAGCACTTGGGAATGTGTTCGAAATGTGAATTCTTGTTCCTTGACCCAGAGCTCCTAATCAGATACTCCAGAGTTTGGGCCCATCAATCTGTTTTACCAAGCCCTATAAAGGATGCTGCTCCTTGTTAAAGTTTGACAAACCTATCTCATCTCTCGAGGTAATTGGGAAGGAAAGCTTTAGCAAGGTCTTCCTCCTGTGCCCCACCCCATGTGGACTCCATTGAGCTAGTTGTGGGGCAGGTGCACAGGCC
This sequence comes from Callospermophilus lateralis, assembly GCF_048772815.1. Classification (NCBI taxonomy): domain Eukaryota; kingdom Metazoa; phylum Chordata; class Mammalia; order Rodentia; family Sciuridae; genus Callospermophilus; species Callospermophilus lateralis. The sequence continues at coordinate 105,304,851 of NC_135307.1, read as the reverse complement.
TTGGGAAGGGTCCCCCTGCACAAGGCAGGCGGCAGTTTCTTGTTAGTTACACGGAAGCAGGAGCCTTGTTAACACAGATCAAGGCTGCCTATTGAGCATAGCAAAACCAAACCTCAAATCTCTTTCTGGCTTACTGCCAAGAGGGCACCGTGACCCACCCCTGTTGTTGCATATGGTGTGAAGCTGGAGCTGGCGCTATGCTAAAGAGGTGTTTCTCTACCAGAGCAACTGTCAGCTGTAAGACTCCAATGCACCTCTCATCACATTGAGAAATGAGAGAGCCCAGCCTCTCTGGGCTCTTTCAAAGCAGATGTTGCATCTGGTTTGTGGGAGTCTGCCTGCACACACCCAAAGACATTTCATGGCCAACAGAATGGTTCGCACCAATACCTCTGTCCTTTCCCATATGAAAAGCCTGTGGCTGGGCTGGTTTTTATTACTGATTTGCAGCCACCTCTGGAATGAAATACCACAGCTGTAGATAATTTTAGAGCATCCATCTAGATTTTCTAAATTCATACACTTGTTCATTAGTACAAATTTATATATCCTAGCATGATGGGAAATAAAACAGGAATAAGACTTCTCTCCAGCCCCCAGCCTCGGACCTTTCTTTAAGGAAGATGGAGAACAAATCCCTGCAATCCAGAACAGAGTGTGATATGTCAGTAAGAAGGTATCGACAAAGTGTGCCATGAAAGATCAAAAGGGTTTTGCAAGAGCTGAGTTGGGGAAGCTGCATGGAGGAGGAGGCAGCATTTGATCTGGGCCTGGAAGGGTGGACAGAATTTCAAGAGTCAGAAAGAGGGTATTTCAAGTAAAGGGAGCTGAAAAAAAACACAGAGGAGGGGAAAATTACAATGCAGTAAGGAAGAAATGAGTGATCAATCTTTTTTGCCCAGAATGTAGACCACAAGCAGAATACCAGAGGAAGCTGGGGCTTCAAAGATTGGGATTTTAATACCAGGCTCAGGATGAAGGTGATTCTCCAGGGCCAGTGGAGATTTTAGGATAGGAGATTGGTGTGGCCGTCATGGTGTGAGAGGACTGTTGGACTGATGATGCAGTTGGGATGGGTGGCACTTAATGTCCATAACAGGAGATTCGCTCAGGGTCATGACCCCATGAAGCCACAGAATCAAAGCTAAAACAAGGCACTGTGTGTCCACAAGTTCATGACAGTGGGAGGCCACTTGGAAGCTCCCAGGTAAGAAGAAGAAGTAAGATTTCAAATGAAAGGTTGCCTGGTATAGAAAGCCATCGAAACTCTCCAGGAATTTAGAGACAAGAGAGGCCACTGAGTGAATTCAGCTGCCTTTCTGGTCCACACTCCTTGATCACCTAACAGAAAGAACATTCATCTCTTTACAGGTGAACACCAGAGGTCCTCAGTATCACATGGTACTTGGAGGCACACCACGCCAGAGCATCTTGACAATGCCAGGGAGCTTTGGCATGGGGCCGAGTCAGGGAGCTTTGGCATGGGCCTGGGCCATGGGCTGGGTTCTGACTCAGAGAAGTCAGAACCACCTACTGAGTCATTTGCAGGAGCTTTGGTTTCCTGGGAGGTTTCCCAAGCAGTTACCCACCCTGACAAATGGCTGGTAGCCTGCAAGATCTGAAGGGAGCCGAATGTTTCACCGGGCTGTGCCGTAGCTTCAGGCAAACCTGAGTTGCATATCTCAAGCTGTTGCGTGGAAATTGTTTCCTTGCTGTGCATGAAGAAACTTGGCACTAGGTGGTTAACACAGAAACAGATGAAACTTTTTACGTACCTGTTATTTAATCTTAGAGAGGCCTCAGTTTCCCCACCTGTAAATGAACAACTATGAATGATGTCTGAAAGAATTGATGATTCCTAGTCATTTTTCTTTAGGAATGCCCAGACTGACCCAGCCCTGATCTCAGCTGACAGTTTATAAGACCCTGCCTTCCCCTACCTACTACATGCTTGAGAGTCCTCCTGGGAATGGACTTTTGTCCAAGTCTGCTTATGGCACCTCCATTTCTTAGCTCTCAAGCAACTTTGTTTTCTTAGGTCTCACATGGTTTTCCATCACTACTAATCTTGGAAATTTTAAACACCATAAAATCTTTTTAATCAGAATACCATAACTTTCAGGGTGGATTGGTACCAAAAACATTGGTACTACTGTGTGTTTCCAAATCAAAGTTGCCCCTCTATCCCCACAGTTGAATCTTCATTTTCTGGACATCATCTTTTGATTCCATATTTTTCTAGAGATTGTTTTGAGAATTCCAGATTAGAACAAGTGTCATTGGTAAGTTCCAGACCCTAATTCCTTGTATTTAGTTCATCATAAACTGGAGGACCAACCCAAAATTCTGGCTTCACTTTGGCTCCCTAACATTGAGTTAATTTTTAGTGAATGACTATTTAGCTGGAGAAGTTGGCCAACTGCTTTGAGTCGGAGCTATTGCTATCATTAGGCAGAACTTGGCAAGAAAGTTGAGAATTTTTCCAGGCCACATCCCTTCTTCTGTTTGGTTATGTGGTCCTTATAGTGCTGGAGACCCCTAGAGTGTTCTCTTGTAGAATTCTCTGTGTGTAGGGAGAGGCAATTTGAGCCCTGTACCAGACACTCTGGAACAGCAAGAATTAGCATCATGGATACAACTTTTAATGCCAGTGTTTATTTTCTGGAGGCAAAATAAGGCTTTGATGAACAGAAAGGAGGAATCAAATGTCAGAGACTTGAAATATTTCAGGAGTTTGGGAGATTAGCAGAGCTATCACTGGGAAGCTGGGACTGGGCTTCTGCTCACCTCAGCTCCTCCCTTTGCAGCCATGAACCAGGGTTCTGCTTCCCTGGGGAGCTAGAGGAGTAAGGAGAAGTATTTAGGCAAGGAGTCCATTGGAGGCCTGTAGAAGCGCCCCCTTCTGTCTGGAACAGGTTCTCAGTGCCTCTGGCCATTGGGAAGCCCATCTCCTAAGACAACCAAATGCCTCATATTGTTCTGACCCCCTCATAGACCCAGAATCTTCTGCTGCCATAGTTAGACACACCAAGGTGGAATTGGCTCACCATTAGGCACTTCCTTCTCAGACCCTTGACCAATCATTCTTCCATGTGTCCTTTTCCCACTTCTCTTGAAAAGACATTTGCATAAATTACATTTGTGTGGGGGAACTCTTTCATGGCACTAAAAGAGGGAGCACCCATGTCCCTTTCCCTTGCAGAACAGACTTTCTGCTCTTCTTGGACTACTTCCCCATCTGACTAGTAGCCTTAAACAAGTTGTTTGGGATCTCACATAAACAAACGTGGGACCATTTTATTTTAATACATATTGGTTGTCCTCTACCAGGATCAGCCACTGGACAAGACACTGGGCTCAGAGATGACTGAGTGGGAATCTGCTTATGGACTTCATGATCTCTACAAATTAGAGAGGAGGTACTTAGGGGAGTCTAAAGACTTATAGCACCTTGCTTCCCTAGGTGTTTTCTTTTGTGAGCTCAGAGAGAACCAGCTGGTGTTGGGTCACTTGTGTGTTTGTCTTCTTTTTTGTATTGGGAGGAAGGGGACTGGGTCCTAAGGGACCAGGATTTTACCTTATTCTCAAAGACATCCCCTACAACCCCACCTATGGGATATGATCCTCCCGCCTCCTGATTACAACTGATTAAATAAGGCACACCCCCAGGGGCTCGTGGCATTTACTAACTGGCAAAATAAGAGGGAGTGGAAAAAGAGTTATATTTCAGGTCTCCTGTACATGTTGAGATTGTTACTTTGTCCATGACCCCCCAAAATCAGTTATACAGAGTGATAGGCTACAGCTATGCCATCCAGTTTGGTAGCCACTAGCCAAATGGCTATGTCAACTTGAATTGATTAAAATTAAATAGAATTAAGAAATCCAGTTCCTCTCTCATAGTAGCCACACCTCAAGTGGCCAGTAGCCACACATGACCAGCAGCTATAGCATTGGACAGAATAGATACAGAACATTTCCCTCATTGCAGAAAGCTCACATGAATGGGCTGCGGACCTGAACAGCATGTCTTGATGCAGAGTGGGGTCCACAAACTACACGTGTCTGCAGGCAGCTGGAGAATGTGTGAAAATACAACTTCTTGGGCTCCTCCCTTGATCGCCTCCTGGAGCAGATCCACTGGGGATGGCCATGGGAGGTGGAGAGCCAGAGAATCTGTCTTGAGAAGCACCCACAGATGGCACTTATGCAGCCTCATATCTCATAATACAGCGCTCAGAGGGAAGCCATTAGTTGGACTGTGAAGCTGGAAAACTTCCCCGTGCAGTGATTCTGAGGGTCTCAGATGTCTTGTAGCCCCTTCTATTCCAGTAAGATTTTTCCAGGCCAGCATTTTCAAGAGGAGGTGACTGGAGCTTCTCCACTGGCAGCTCCTCTCAGGGAAGTCCTGCTGCTCTTCCCCCAAGTAGTAAATAATGGAGAAAGAGGCTGTCCTACAGTGGCTCCTTCTCTCCTTTTGCAGAACCCGGAGGATGGAAATAACCTCATTGCTCCCCTTGAGCGTGTTTGAATCACAAGTACCTTCCCTCTAAAATAAATTTATTTCTTGCTGCCTTCATCCCAACAAAGACCAGCCAGTGATGAATACCGGACTTCATAGCTTATTTGTCAAAGCAGCACACCTGTGAGGATTCCTGGGGAAGATGAATTTTTGTTTGGGGGTGGGGGGGGGACCTGAAGGAGGAGGGACCTGGCCAGGAATAAATCTTAACATGTTGCACCAGACTGTGAATGAGCGTTTGCCTCACAAGGCTCGCCCTCCTGACAGTGTATGATAAATTACCCTCTTTGTTGACACCTTCATTGGGTTATTTATGGCTCATTAATTGAACCGAACAGGGGCCTTGTAGACCCAGCAGGGGCACCGTACAATGCTCCTCTGGTGGACGCAGTTCCAAGAGAAGAACAAAGGAGGGGGGAGGGGTGCACAAGTGTGTCCACTCCTTGACTTGAGATGCTGTTCACCAAACAATTCAAGGTTTCAAAAGAAAAAGAGAGAGAGGAGAAAATATACCTTGGAAGCACAGGTAAAACTCTCTGGGGATGATCAGCTCTGGACCTCACACCCCAACCTCTCTGCTGTCTGGCACCTTCTAGAGGTCCCTGTGCCTAGAGTTCCCTGTGTGACGGCCCACATTTCGGCTTGCCTAGAAAGTCAGCGTGGCTGGTGGAAAACACCACAAGCTTCAGGCATAGTTCAGACTTTTTCATGAAGTTGCTGTGTGACTTGGGGAGATCACTTCATCTCTCGGAGATTCAGATTCTTCCCTTATGAAATGAGGGAGTTGGATTAGATGATCTCAGAGTTTTAGGATCAAAGAAAGCAAAAGCGGGGGGTTGTTGTTGTTTTTCTGCAGTGCCATTGCCTTGGTTTAATGGCTGCATTTTTGGTTGTTAATTAGTTATTTAGCAAAGACCTACTATGAGCCCCTCCCATGTATTAGGTTCCAGGGTCTCACTGGGAGGTCTGGCTTTGTTGTTGGCTTCCAGGAGCTTCCGGTCTAGAATTTGGGTTGTGGTTTTAGAAGCTGATTAATTTCAGTAACTTTGGGATTAAGTTAATCCCCAAAGTACTTACAAGATAGTCCCTTGGAATAAATTCTTTACAATAAGGGAATAAGCAGAATTTCCAGCTGACCTCTGGGAAAAGGCTGTTTCTTCAGGGTGCCATTGTGGTCCCAGTATGTCACAGAAGGCTCTCTTTTAAAGTGCCAGGTGTTTCCCCTCTGCTCTTAGCTTCCAAAAGGGCCCATCCTGTGGACAGATGTCATGTACACAAGGAATGGCAGCATGGTTTCATTTGTTTATCTGTCCATTGAGTTAGTCATTCTTTTACTCCCACAGAGTTTTATTGAATATTTACTTTCATTGTTATGTGAAGATTTGTGTTTATAAGAAGAAGGAAATTACACTCTGGGGTCTTCATTCTTGAAAAGTACAGAATTTCAATCTTTTTATTCACCATTCATTCATTCAACAGATCCTAACAACACGTTTTATTGCAGTCATGGTGCTGGGCACCCAATCAGAACACACAAATGAACGAGAACGTACACGGTCATGGCATTTTGAACAAGAAGGAATTCTGACATCACTAGGTTCAACCCATTCATATTTCTAATGGGGGAAACGGAGGCTCTGAGAGGCAAAGTGCTCTGCACCAGATGGGCAGTCTACTGATCACTTCCATTGTCAGGTGTGAAGTACTTTTCCTGAGCTGTGGAACTGTTGGACCAAAGTTCCATGAGGGCCTCTCTGAGGATGTCCCTGATTCCTCTGAGGACAGCCAGCCCAGCAGAAACCAGAGTCTGAAGGACAGGGCCATACAATGTGTTGTTAGTACTGTGGCATCAGGATGTGTGGGGGAAACAGAGCCGTGCTTGTGACCCAACAATGTGTAACTTGAAGTCTCCTAGCTGGACATGCCAGTTCAGGCTGTCTCCTTTAGATTTAAATGTGGGAATATTTGATCCTCTTTAGAGGAGATAGATAGTCTGAAGGGGACCATCTCTGAACTGGGAGGTATTCCAACATTGAGAAATTGACAGATTTGTAAAATTGCCATCAAGAGAGAATTCTATTATCATGGGATAGCTGGGATCCACTGCCAGGAGGTGATATAAGGAGCTTTCTCAATTGTTTAATTGCTTTGGAATCCTTGAAGATGCTAACCTGTCTTAGCAGCAATCACTGCTCATATCTCTACCATCAGAATTGACAAAGTGTTTTCTCCACATTGCCTGTTGCTTCTTTATGCCATCCTGTATATTAAAGCCTTGATAATTCACTTTAACATGGAGTTGTGCTTTACCAATTGGTGAGAAATATGAAGATAGAAAGATCAAGTGATTTGTCAAGGTCTCTGAGCCAGGAACAAAAAGTTGGGATTTGAAACTGGGTTTTCTGACTTCCGTCCTGTTCTTTTCCCAGGCCTGCCTTTGCAGATGCCTGTATTTGTGCACTGGTAGGTCCCATGCATGGCCAGCTGAGAGAAGCCAATACAGAAAGAGGCCCCTCTTCCTGACACTCAAAGGTGGGCCAGGAAAGATCCTTTGCCCCGACAATTTGTTCTACCCACAAAACATTCTTTTCTTTTGTATCTTAGGCTTTCCATTGCTAAGAAACTCTTCATTCCTGTGAATTAGGAATTCAACCATATAAATAAAATTGTGTCATTCTAATCACTAGACTAGAATAGAATAGAAGAGAATGTTTATATCATTGGAAATAGAATTGAATTAAATCTAGTGGGGAAGAAGTATGATTATGGGCATTTAAGACATACTAATCCATATAGGAAAAACTCCAGAAGACTCTATTATGTAAAAAGCCTATTGTATATGGTAACTTTTGTCTTTTCCTTTGTTCAAATCTGTTTCTGTATGTTTATGATGTGAACATATATTGATGACAGTGGTACAAGAAGAAAGTTTTTATAAAGTAAAAGAATCCTCATCCAGTTGTATACTTCCTTTTCAAGGAGAGTCGGAGTAAATACAACAGCCCTTCCCTTCCTTCTGCCTGCACTCATACTGGTCACACCTTTTGCCTCAGAAAAGTTGTCAGCTAACACCTTCAGGAGATGAGTTGTCAACAGACTTTTCTGGAACAAGATACCTCAAGTGGGTATGGGATGGATACCAAGAGACAGAGGAGCAAGCGCCAAGATGTTTCATGCAGTCGGCAAGTTTTCAGTGGGTAGAACCTACCTGTGCTCACCTCTCCAGATACAGCAGCCTGTGCCCACATGTACTAATGGTCAGTCATCATAGCTCTGGGTCAGACATGACAAAGAGGCAAAAAGAAGCTTCTGAGTCCCAGTGTACTCCTGCTTCCAGTGCAACTTAGTCGAACCAGATCTAGCATGGCATGCCATTTGGGTGAGTTAAATGGGAGGGTTCAATCTGGCCATTCTGGATGGGGTGTTGCCACTGTGATCTGTGATGGGGACACTGTGACATGGATGGTATGGGGCAACTGGCAAAACAAAGTTTCATCACTGTAGAATTTCTGAAAGACATCAGTACCTAACTTAGCAATTCATCTTTAGATCCAAATTAGTAGCTGGATCAACACAGCAGAGAAGCTAGTAAAATAAATACCTTCTAGACTTTAAAACAATTGTTTCACTTAAAAAGTTGCTACCAGCTACCATGATAGGTCTGTCTGCCTGGAAATGACCTTTACAGAATTTCTTCTATATCTCATGTAACAATGATAGCTTCTATCCCATTGGCATTCACAGTCTTGTGTTAAAGGGTTTGTCCTTTGGGAGGATAGATCTAGTTTTGATGGTGACAGCAGCCACCAGTGGTTCTAAGGAATCAAAAGAGTGCTCCAGATGACAATTCTGGATGTTTTCAGGAGCCTTCAGGACAAGTACTGTTTCCTTCTCCAAAGTGTTCTGAGATTGGTGGCCAGAGGTCAGGGACAGCCTCCCTGTCCATCATCCTTGTGATTTGTTAAAGACATCTAGTGAATTAAGAATGAAGAAACAGACAGATGTGATGGCACACACCTGTAATCCCTCAAGAATTTAAAGCCAGCCTCAACAAAACCAAGGCACTAAGCAACTCAGGGAGACCCTGTCTCTAAATAAAATACAAAATAGGGCTGGGGATGTGGCTCAGTGGTTGAGTGCCCCTGAATTCAATCCCTGGTACCCCACAAAAAAAATGAAGAAATACACACCAAAGATACCTTGTCCATGTCCTGGATTGAGCAAACTTGTAAAAAGACATTTATGAGTTCATCAGGGAAATTTGATCAGCAGTGATAGTGGTAGTATTTAATGATAATGGTATTGTGATCATGCTTTTTAATAGGCTTTTTTTAGTCCAGTTTTAGGTTCACAATAAAATTGAATGGAGGATATAGAGATTTCCTGAATGCCCCTGACCCCTGTCCCAGCCCACCTTCACATCCCCCTACTGTCAACAGCTGCTGCCAGAGTAGCTGGCATCTGTTAGGACCAATGAATCTACACTAAAACGTTGCAACCACCAAAGTCCATAGTCAACATTAGGGTTTATTCCCGTTGTTGTATGTTCTGTGGGTTTGGATAAATTTAAAGTGGCATGTTTACCTTTTTTAGCATCCTACAGAGTGATTTGCTGCCCAAACATCCTCTATGCCCTACCTATCCATCTACCCCCCAACAACTCCTCATAAACACTCACCTTTTTAAATTTTTTTACAGTTATTTCTTAGAGATTCAAACTGATGGATATATGATAAATCTATCTATCTATCTATCTATCTATCTATATATATATATATCTTTAAGTTATACATTTATTTTTAGTAGCTGGAAAGGCATATATCATTCCAAGAAAAACTAGCCATAGTTTGACAATTATTAAAGCTAAGTGATGGGTCTAAGGGTTTCTTTTGCTGTTATCCTTACTTTTGTGTATAGTTAACAATTCCCAACAAATTTTTAGTGTTTTAAATTGTGAAAGATTATGTTTAATGAGCTCTTATCTTATCATCTGCTATACTCTGGACTGGACATTTTTGGAGGGGGGCAGTTAAATACATTTATATACCTAGTATTTATTATATATATATATATATATATATATATATATATATATATATATTTACTTTTTAAAAATTTTTGTTTTCATTATTATAATTATTGATACATTTTAACTATACAGATTAATGGGTTTCACTGTGACAGTTCCATACATGCATATATTATGCCTTGATTCTGTCTGGTCTCCATTCTAAGGCTGGATTTATTACATGCAAAATATTTTTGGATGCTCACAGCATCCCTGTTAATGGGTGATGCTGTCCTGATTTCTCAGTTAAGAAAGTTGTACTATAAATGAAAATTGAATTCCACAAGTCACACTGTAAGTGGCAGAGATGGAATTAAACTCTGTTTTTTTTAAAAAAAAATTATTGGTACATTATAATTATATATAATAGTGGATTCCTTGTACATATGCATGCATGCCCACAATATAATCATATAATTTGGTTAATTTCATGTACCAGTTATCTCCCTTTCCCTTACCCTATACCCTTTCCTCTACTGATCTCCCTGTGATTTTTATGAACCACCCCCCATTTTTTTTCCTTTTTCTTCTCTAGCTTTTACATATGACAGAAAATATATGACCTTTGACCTTCTAAATTTGGCTTATTTTGCTTAACATAAGGCTTTCAAGTTTCATTCATTTTCCTGCAAATGACACAATTTCATTCTTCTTTATGGCTGAATAAAACTCCATTGTGTGTGTGTGTGTGTGTATACATAAAACATTTTCCTTATCCATTCATCCATTAATGGACATCTAATTTGGTTCCTTAGTTTGGTTATTGTGAATTATGGTGCTATAAACATGGGTATGCATGTATTGCTATAGTTTGCTGACTTTAATTCTTTAGGTTAAATACTGAGGAGTGGTATAGCTGGGTCATGATCATGGCCAGTCTTCTGAGAAATCTCCATACTGATTTCCATAGTGGTTGTGCTAGTTTACAATCCTATGAACAGTGTGAACGTGTTCCTTTATCTCTAAATCCTCTTCGGCATTTATTATTGTTTGTATTCTTGATGGCTGCCATTCTGACTAGAGTGAGATAAGACCTGAGAATAATTTTGATTGGCATTTCCCTAATTTCTAAAGATGTTGAACATTTTTTCATATAGTTGTTGTTCATTTGTTTTTCTTCTTTTGGAAAGTATCTGCTTAGTTTATTTGCCCATGTATAGATTAGGCTATTGGTTTTGGATTGGTAAGTTTTTAAAAAGTGTTTTATTAAAGTATAACAAAATACACTAATGTGTGCATAAATCTTATTTGTGCAGCTTAATGAGTTTTTGTGTGATCCCATCAGACAACCCACACCAACATCGAGCAATGGAATAGTATCAGCCCAAAGCAACCTCATGACTTGCCTGTCACTGTCCCTTCTCAAAGCCAACCACTATCTTGAATTCTACACCACAGATGGGTTTTGCATATATTTTGAATTTTATTTAAATGGAATCATGTGGTATATACTCTTTTATGCATGATTTTTTTTGCCTAACATTATGTGTGTGAAATTCATCCATAGTAATGCCTCTAACAGGTCTTTCCTTCTCTTTGCTATAGAGTATCCCATGATAGAAATGTGCTACAAATTATCTATTCTGTCTTGGTGGAACTGGAGGTGTTTCTACTTAAAGGTTATCAGGAGTGGTAGCTCTGGAAACATGTTCATGCATGTCCTCAAGTGGACATAAGGATAGACTCCTGATGCATGCATTTCTGTGAGTGGAACTGGAGGCCCACTGGTAGGCCAATGTGAACCAGGAGCTTGGGTTTTCTTCTTTCCGTCATTTCACCCGTTTATTGTTAAAAAGACTTGAAGAGATTAATTACTTCCAATGACTGGTTCCATTAAGATTGGGGATAACACGGTCCTAGAAGTCTCTGAGGTAAAACCAACATTAAGATTTTGGCCTTGTGTATATGTTCCTATTTGTGGTTGGTGAACACAGAGACCCAGTTCAATCCTCAAGGTTTCACGAATCTTCATTGAAATAATGCAAGAAAAGCACTACTTAAAAGAGTCCTGCCTTTGTGGCTTGCTTTATACAGCAACATTTCATTCCACAACATCAAAAAAAAAATCATATAACAGAGAAAACCATAAATACTCTTACCTAAACCATCAGGAAAAAAAATCACAAAATTTCAATAAAACCCATCTTGGCATTTGGCCTGCCTGTCAGTGTTATACCAATGGTGTCATTTCGTTTCCTCTATAAGGACGAAGAGTTCCTATTGTAATAGCCCCCTATTAACTACGGACCCTAGGGAACTAGACTTCCCTTGAAGTCACATAGGTCACCATCTTTATACCTGTGGCCCCCAACCTGGTTTGGGGAGCTCAGGTTGATGCCAGTAAAGCTTGGAGACCTTAGGCCTAAGAAAGATCTAAATTGGAATCGCTATGAGTGACAGTTCCATATGGAAGCCATTATCTGAGGATGGCTGAGAAAATGATCGGGGAAAATGTGGACTTCAGAGAAAAATTAACAAAGTTTCAAATCCCATGTCTACCTATTATTCAACCTTGAGAATATTAACTCTATTTCTCCAATTCCTTCTCTGAAAGAATCTGAATGATGGAACCAACTTTAGAGAAATAGGAAAGAAAAAGATAACTACAAAGGTCATAGAAATGGCCAATAAAATGGGAGAGAAAAATACAAATAGAGTCTGAGTGCGAAAACGCCAGACACACTGCAACCCATCCAGGAATGTCAGCTGCTTTTCTTTGTTGTTTATCAAAAATGTTCCAAGTTTCTGTAGTCCTCTTCGGAATTGCACAACTCCAGGGTCTCCAGAAGTCCAGAATTCCTTTTCCTGCCTTTGGGTCTCCTGGATGTTATGGTGAGGGGAGAAGATGATGGTGCTGAGGCAGGAAGAGGGGGCATGTATGGGAACTGACCTCCTGTGCCTACTCTTCCTCTTCATTGAAACCCAAGTCTTCCTCTTCGAATGTGGATAGCACAGGAGGATGCATGACCCTTCCAGGCTCTTCTGTGACTTAAGATTTTCTTTTCCATATGACTGAATCCCAAACATTTATACTATTATTTGTTTATTTTTTTGTTAACTGAGTGGTTAATAACCCTACCTTCATCCAGAAATTTTGTACTAAAACTACACATACGAAAGATCAAAACAATTTACATGAAACAAAAGTGGTCACCCAGAAAAAGAAAGGAAAAGAAAACAACAAGGAAAACAAGGACAGCTCAGCTCCCTCACAGCCAGGGGAAGCGAACGCTGGGCACCTCACTCCTCATCCTCTCCTCGTAGGGACTCTGCAGGTCAGGAGGACCGTGTGCTACTCTTGACCTCTGAGAGAACTTTGAATATGGGCATTACATAGGTAAAACATTTTTAAAATTTGTAAACTATATATGTATCTCCCTGCGTAGCTTTTATAATGAATGCACAGGCACTTCCTGTATAGCTATTATTTATATGAGCCAAGTTTTAATTTTGCCATATCAACAACTCCTCCCCAGTGAAGGTATTGCATTGTGGAAAATCACAGAGGTAAGCCGATGTGGGTTCCAGGCCTGTGCCATCAATTTGCTGCTGTGTGACTTGGGACCACACATTTACCGTCCCCCTCATTGGGACCCCAAGCTTCTCCCCCGTTAAGTGAAGGGCTCTTGCTGTTCTGAGAGCCAGTGGTTCTCATATTCTCCACACCTCAAGCACCCTATGGTGTGGGTTTCTTTGCATTATGCCCTGCGATGTCCAATGAGAATAAACAAGAACAACCTCAGAGGAAGCCTGTCCACTAGAAGAGATGAAGAAGAGAGAGGAATGATACTATTCCCAAGAAAACCAGCCTTGGGACCATTTTTTGGGGGGGAGGGCACCACACACCCCCCAAAATTATATATATATATAAAAGCTGCTTTTCTTTTCATAGAATCCTTAGTATTTGGAATCCACCCACTCCTCTGCTTCTGGCCTCCTTTCTGCAGCTTACATTATTCTGGTCCTCACTCAGCCAAGGACCAACATTCCTGCGTTCTCCTGGGTTCTGTGCCCCATAGCTCAAGCAGAACCTCTCTGAGTTTCCTTACTCTCTGTTCAACAGGGTCATAATTCCTGGCTGTGCCTGGGCTCAACAGATATGAATACCAGCCTTGTGTACCTCAGGGCCTGAGCTCTTTGCTGAAGCTCACACATCTCCTTATGTCCCCTCCCTGTCACCAGGGCACCTAGACATGCCCAGAAACAGGACAAACCTGCACAACTACTTCTTTACTTGCCAGAAGAAGAAAAAAATATTCCTGGTATCTCCAAGTTTCCTGCTTTTCTGTCAATTGGGAATGAAAAATAAAGTTCCTTATGTAACAACTTTTTCTTAAAAGGCCACAACTAATTATGTCATTGATGGATAATTCCAAGGTAGCCAGTTCTTGGTAATCATGCAACTCCAAACTGCCGAGTTTGCATATGGCAATTCCGATCATAATTACCATGAAATTATATAACTGCCAATTATCCATGTGAGACATGTAAATAAATATGTACCTGCTTTTTGATAATGAATTTGAATGACATGGCTAGATAATTAGTAGCCACTGGAAATTCACCAATGGGCTACCAAACCAATAACCTCCTCTTAAAGAGGGAAGAAGATAGTTGAAGTTTGCTCAGTGTGGTTTAGGCAAGGCCTTAGTGAACGTATTGGTACTACCTGTTTTTGATTGGTATTATCTGGTTTTGCTTTTTTCTTGTTCTCTACTATTTGAATCTGGAAGGTGGCTGTATTAAGTTAGCAGCCAGGACTCCCTAGAGTGAAAAGAAAATTCAGAGTCAAAAGAGAATGAGCCCCACACATTAGCTGTGTGACTTTGGGATGGTGTGTAATTTCTCTGAGCCTCTGTTTCCTGCTCTGTGAAATGGGAGTGGTGCCAGGTGAGGGCGATGCATACCTCCTGGGGTTGTCATAGGGGTTAGATGCGGCTACCTACATGGAAGCAAGCTGCAAACTCTCCAAGGTGAGTAGGAAGCCCAACCGCACGAGCTGTACAACTTCCTTACTCTGAGGGTTAGGTCTGATTCAGCTGGGTGTGAAATGCTATCAAAGCAGAGACACTGCATGCTTTGTCACTCAAGGGTGGCGGATTGAATCCAGTGCTGAACTTCTGCCACTTTCTGAAGGGAGATTATAACTCCATTTCTATCAGGAAATAAGGGATGATGCTTCAGCTCCCTGAGAGGAAGGAATTACACCTGAAGAACTTAACTCCTCTGAGATCATATCCTCAGACCTGGCCTTTGGCTGGTAAATAAATCAGCCAAGAGTCAACTGACCAGTCAAAACTGCATTTATGCAAGGTGAGGGCTCTCACAAAACAACCATACCTGCCCTGCAGCCAACTTTTCCTGCTTTCTCCCAGGTAGAGCTTCCTGTGGGTGCCTTACTCACTTGGGAAAATCCCAGGGGGAGAAAGTGGGCCAGCACCCAGCAATTCCTCAGCCAGTGTCCAGGCCAGGCCAGGAGAATCTTCCACTGAGATTAGGCCACTTTCCTTGTTACAGAAAATTAAGGCTGCTTCCCAACTTGCTTCCTGATGCACACATGGACTATGCCTTGACAAATACAAAGCTACTTTCCACAATGATAGATTTATATTCCAAAGTGCTACTAAACTTGTAACCATAGTAACAAACAAAGCTATTACATAAAACGGCTTTGCCATCTGAAAGCAATAATTATATTAACCAGATGGGAGGAAAAAGGAGAAGGAAGTCTGATCAATGTGGAAGGCACCAGTAAATTGGATTGAAAATGCATGACATTTTCCTAAATTACATCCATTTGGGGGGAGGGGCAGGAGCCTAAGGATGAGGACCAGGGATGAAGTTGGGACCAGGCCCCACCAGGTGGCAGTATGCAGAAGGTATGGAAGCAGCTCCTCTGCAGGCATTTTGGGTTCCCAGTGCCGGTTTAATACTTCTTGGAGGCTTGATTTTAAAGTACCACCCCCTCCTGTCGCCAACTAGATGGGGGATTTCCCTGTCAACACTAACAATGTAGAACTGGCCCGAATTGGATTTTATTAAAAAGGATGTTGGTTGAGAAATTCTAGTCTCAATAAACAATGTGTGCTAAGCAAAAATATCAGCATGATCTGATTAGGCCCTGAGCAAGGGGCACAGATCAGGGCTCACCTGCAGCAAGTGCCTGAGTGTCTCTCCAGATCTCTCTCTCTCTAAGCACATGGTCCTGAACTTGAACTTAGCTGCACATCAGCATTACCTTGGAGGGCTTTAAAAAATACTGCTTGGGCGCCACCTGCACCATCTCTGATTTAATAGCATGTGGCACAAAGCCTGTGCACTGGGATTTTTAAGAATTCTCTGGGTGATTCTAATGATGTGGGGAGGGGTGGATGGGGAGAAACTATTTATTAAGAGGCAGCTGATGTGAATTACTCAGAGTTGGCATATTTAGGGGCAAAGGGAGTTGGGGACTGACTTTCTCATCAGTGGCGTTCTCTTTTAGTCTAGTGGGCAGATCTCTGTTTAATTATTCTACCTCAAAAATATGGGCTAAGCGGCCCAGACAGTGTCATCCTGATGTTTCATGCTGTTGGCACATTTGACATAGGATATCACGGACCCTTCCCTTGTCTCTAGTGGATGGAGAATCTTGGTGGCGGGGCCTCCTATACACTCACCATCCAGGTAGCTCTCTATGAGGCTGAGAGAATTACACAACTTGGTCGCCTCTGAGGGAATCTGAATATCTAGCTAGATCTTGTGTAATTTGATTTCATCAGTCAAACACACACAGGGACAGCCCTGAGAAAAATGTCAAGTACGCAAAACTGACTTTTCTCCCTCACTTCTTACCTCCCCCTCTAGGGCCCCACCCGGAAAATTGTCAAGCTCTCTTTCCTCCTCTCAAATTTAAATGTAACATATTGGTGAATGAAAAAAAAATGAATTCATCAGAGAAAGGAAATCCCCCATCCCAGCACCATTTCACGGACTTTTGATAATAGCCTTCATATCCAGAGCCCATGGTGTGTGACAGATGGTGCACCCAGTGCTTAATCTCATGTGATTTTAAAGTGGATTTTGTGTAGAAGCCACTGTTATCTCCATTCTACAGTAGAAGAAACTGAGACTTGAAGTTAACTATCTTGGGCTTAGTCCTAGAGGTTAGTAAGTAGCAGAAAGGACTTGAGCCCAAGTATGTGTGAGCTGGGCTCAACCCTGCACTGCCTCTTTCCCTGCTTCTTAGAACTGAAGCTTCCTTACTTTGCTGTCCTAAATAGGAGCCACTGGCACATGTGGCTATTTAAGTCTAAATCTAAATTAATTAAAGTTATATAAAATTAAAAATGCAGTTTTTCAGTCATTCTAACCTCATTTCAGTTACTCCATAAGCATACGTGGCTAGTGACTATCGTATTGAAACAGTGTTTGCACCACCAAAGAAAGCTCTATCACGCTCAGAAACAGCCCGCCAAACCTTTCCACTTGACCATCAAAAACTGAAGTCCAGGGAAGAAACAGGACTTGCCTAAGAAGCCACTCCCATATAGTAGCATCCCTCCCCAGGATGTAATGCAGGAGCTAGAATCCAGTCTCCTGATGCTGACCACTTGCACTTTCACACCAGACCATTTCTGCTGCTCAGAGTTCCTCTCAGATGAAGGCTGAGCAAAAATCATGGAGGCTGTGAGATGTATGTGCAGTGAAGCCTGGGCAGACCTAGGAAGGAGATTTGCACCACCACCTTTAGCCTCTGGCTTATTGCTGCTAAGGCTGAGTTGCAAGAATATGTATCACAGCAAGGAGACATTCCTGAACTGCAGCTGTGCTCCCCACTCCCTGAGCACTTCCTGCCTGAGGACTTTCTCCAGGGGCTGTAGGTCCTCTCTGAGATGGCTGAGCTGCCATCAGACCACTCCTGGGTAATAAAGTCCCAATGTTTGTGATCCAAAATACAGCTCAGGAAATGTATTGGTGCTTCTTCTGGCCTACACTGGGGAGAGCAGACTAGGAAAAAGATTGCCCTGAGACTTGTCTCTGCCTTGCTGGGACTTGATAGCCAGAGGAACACTAGGGGTCAGGAGTAGAGAGAACTTCTTCTCTCAAGTCAGATAGGTCTGATTCAAGATCTATGATGGTCATTTTCTAGCTGGACCACAATGGGTATGATATGAAGTCTCTCTGATTCACCATCCTCATTTGTAAAGTTGTGATCACCATAAACATCTTTTAGGGTTTGTCCTGGGTACTGAAGTAAGAAATGGAAGCATTTAACCCAGTACCTGACTCAGAGCAAATGCCAACGACATGCTAATTCTCCTTCTTCCTCTGCTTTCAGCTTCCTTCTTAATGCTCCTCAGTCCCCAGGACCCTAGGACATCCTCAGATCACTCAGAAGGTGCATAATCATTTTAGGATGACTGAGATTTTGAGTCTTCACTGCTTTTATTTCCTAAATGGTAGACCTCACGGGCCTTAGTTCCCAGGGATTTACTATCCATTTATTCATCATGTTCACAGATTATGTTCTGGTCAGATGAAATGTTCAATGGAAAATGGATTCTGGGACCTTTGTGTTTTTAGAGGGGGAAAATGTACACCTTTTATGGAAAAGAAGCCAACCAGACTATTAAATATTCATTCCCATCACCAATATTCTCCAAGTGCGTTCTTTGCCATGTACAGTGTTAGATGTTGAAGACACAATAGTGAACATGTGAGGCCAGGTTAAAATCATGGAGGCAATTCCATAAGCCCCAGATTGAAAGCACATCTTTGTATTTCTTGTCATGGATCCAGAACTGTCTATAGCTGACTGAAGGGAGGAGTGGGTACTGTATCCCCACACTGCATGCCTGTGGAATGAGTAAACCTCCTTAGGTAGGAACATGCATCTCCCCAGCTTGTCAGTGGTCAAGAACTTGAAGAAAGCCACTTCCCTTTAGTTTCCCACCCTTTCTTTTGCAGTCTTACATTGCAGTTTACAGTTGGTGCTTCTTGAGTCCGAAACAACTTCTTAATTCAACAAATTGTCACAGACCATTCCCTGGCCACATAAGCTCTCAGCACAACCGAAGAAGGATTGTGTGCTCTGAGTATCTGAATGTCAACCCCTTTTTTGTTTCCACAGTCCTTTCCAATGAGTTGAGTACAGATCATATACTGAGAATCGTTTATGTACCAGCCATGGCATTAGGTAGGAGGTTCACAAAGGTGAGCAGATGGGGTCCCTTACTTACAAACTCACAGTGTGGAAGGGAGATAGACCTAAACAGAATTACCTAACCCAATGTGTGTGGTGGTGCACACCTATAATCCCACTAACTCGGGAGGCTGAGGCAAGAGGGTCACAAGTTCAAAGCCAACCTCAGCAACTTACTGAGGCCCTAAGCAACTTAGCAAGACCCTGTCTCAAAAATAAAAAAAAATAAAAAGTGCTGGGGATGTGGCTCAGTGGTTATATGCCCCTGGGTTCAATTCCAGGTACAAAAAATAAAAGAAAAGAAAAATAAACGTAATCCACCAGCCTGTATTCCATAGAAGGAAGAGACATAGGAAAACGTACTCCATTGTTTAAGTTCATGAAACTTGGGATGGAAAAACAGACAAAAGAGAAAAGAGAATTCTCAAAAGATTTTGAGACAGCAAATGTAAAGGTATGAATATCTTTTGTTCAGACTTCCTTTAATTGACTGTATTCTCCAACTGTCACTTTGAGCCTCAACAGTAAATCCAGAGTATTGAAGCAGGTTTTACACTCAACCAAATATCTGCTTATAGCCACTCTTTACACATGCCCACTACTAACAAACATCAGCAAAGCACAACAGTGTCTTTGTCTAGTGTTTGCCTTAAAATAGGGCTGCCTTTCTGTTTTCCACTTGGCTCATGGTATGAACAGAAAGACCTAGAATGAGGTAGGTCATTTAGTAACCTGAGATAAAGGACAGCACAACTGATCACAGGGCTGCCAGGGGAAGTTGTGCTGACAGTATCTAAGAAGTGCAACAACAATCAGGAGACTTGGCAACCAGAAGGGAATGCCCAGATATTGACCATTTTCTTTAGGCCTTCCAAGTAAAGGTGGGTGTTAGATGCTGGGGTGGAAGAGCTGATCACATGCTTCCCCTCCTAGCTCTGGAAATTGGAGGTGTGAACAGGAGCTCTCTGTAACTTTCCAAGGAGTGGGGATGGAGGCTGTGGGAGTGGCAGTGGAATTTCATGTCAATAGAAAGGGTCCATCCTCAGGGTTGAGTACTGGGTGGCTGGGCTGAGCTCACCTTCGAATCCCAGCCAGGATAAGGAGAAGAGTCTCCAAAGCATGGCTGCCTTTATCCAGGATTCCATATGATGTTAGCACATAGCAATAAGAATAAATCCTATGGAGTATTGTTCTGGACAGGCATTACCTTTTCAAAGTATTATTTCTTCAAATTGAATTTATTTATAAAATTAGATTATGGTAATGGTCGCACGACTCTATCACTTTACCAAAGATCATTAAATTATATACTGATAATGGGCACATTTTTTAATATGTAAATTATTCTTCAGTAAACCACACTGAAATTTTTTAAATCATATATGTTAATAGATTTTCAAAGCGTTTCTCTGGAGCCTAGAGGCTTTCATAGGCATTGTTTTAAGGAAAATAATGGCTCCAGGGTCCCTAGTATACTTGCTCTGCCTCTTCCCCTCTTCTGTCATCTTCCCCCCAATTACCTGACATCCTCCACTTCTTTCCTAGCTCCTCTTTTTTCCTAAAAGTATATTACGTATTCACTAGTAAATGAGTCTGTTGCCCCAAGTCCATTCTTTAATATATTTGCACTTTAAGTCAGCCTCTCATTGTTGAATGATTTTCTTTAAATGCCCATTCGAAGGATTAAACCTTAAGGGAAGGGCTAGAATGGAATTGCAGGAAAGGAGTTTCACCCTAGGAACCTAGAAATCACAACAGGAAGGCAACCAGCTATCGTCTGCCAATAAAATCAGCCGACTGAGTATGAGGAAAGATTGGGTTGATCCAATATTCTCAGACATGGTCATGAAAATGGCCTTGGGAGCAGAGAGCGTGCTGCAAGACTGGTCCAGCCATTTCATCTGTCCATCAGTGAACGAGACCCAGCCAGGAGCTTCTGCCAGAGAGGAGCTTGCTATAGTCATAAAGGCAGCCATAGACTCATAAAGATGGTTTATGTCCATGGAAGGGAACATAGACTCCTAAATATTGACATGACTGACAGGATGGAGGTGATTTAATAAGTTATTACAGAGTCACTCTTGTAACCTCTAAAAGAATTTTGCATGCACCAAGGTAGAGGCAATGTGATTCTCTGGAGAGAAAACTGGATGTGGAACTGGCCAATTTGTTTGTTTGTTCTTTCTATGTTGCTCTTTACCTGGAAAAGCTTAAGCTAAACCCTCTGAGTCTCTGTCTTCACATCTCTGAAATTGGACTGTTACCCACAACTTGACAGGGTGATTTTCAAGTATTTGGTACTCGTCTGTTTACAGATATTGCAGAGAGTAATTGAGCTTGAGGATAGGAGGTGTATTTTACAAGTTAAAGGCTCTGCACATGGAAGTATTGGTATTTACTCCATTTTTTTAATACTCCTCCGAGAACAATACCAGGAATGGTTATTACCTACCTACCTGATGGGCACCAGTAGCTAAGTGACTTGCCTAGGACTAATATCCACATCTCTTAATAAAACATGGAGCTTTCTGAAAGCCAGCACTTTAGAGATTCAGGGTTAGTTTCCACTGTGGTTCAGGGAATCCAGACAGGGAATGTCAACATTGACATTTCAGAACTCTTCCAATTAGTCTCAAGAGTTCAAATATCTCACTCTGTTCAATACAGCCCGGAGTGTAAATCGTTTGTTGGTAATAACCTAGCCCTTGTTTAGCCTCATGGATCTGACTCTGAGCCTGAACATCCTATGGACAAAAACACCACTTGCTTTTTATTGGCATGTCTGGTGGAATGGCTCCACACAGCTAGGAAACCATTGTATTTTCCCCCTTTGCAACTCAATTATGAGGCTGAAGGGCACATATAGATTTTTCCACAGGAAGCACAGGGCTTCCAGGCTTACTTGATCGGTAGATTTCTGCCATCACCTCCGTGGTAAAGGGTTGGCTGCTTTTAAGAGACAAAGATACCTGGACAGAAACAAAAAAAGAAAAAATAAATAACACATTCCAGATCACCTTATCTTAAAAAAAAAAAAAAAAAAAAAAAAAAAAGCAGCAGTTCTAAATCTTGACCTTTTGCTCCTGCTCTATGTGAGGCCACAGTCTTTCCAGAGTCTCCGTCACATAAGGTCCCATGTGCTGGGGAGAGCTCCACAATAGCCAGAAGTCCAAGCCAGCATTCTGTCCCCAAGCCTGGCGCACACTGTGTGGGGACTCTGCTCAGAACTTTCTGCCTTCTGTTCCTCCATTTCCCTGTCTATAAAATGAGGAAAGTGGACTGACTACTTTAAAAATGCCTCTTTCATAAATATTCCATGACTCTATTTTCTATAGAGTTTCTCAAAGCACATCTGTCTGTGTATTTATGTGCATGAAGACTAAATATTTCAGTAAAGGCTAAGTTTGGAAAAGATGGAAAGGCAGAATAAGTTTTGGTCCTGAGCTTATTGATTCTTTTGAGTTTTCCTGCTAGTACACCTGGGTTCTAAGGGACCCGCACCCAAAGCACTAACACCTGGACTTTAGGACTTGGCAAGGTACCCTTTTTTTCTGTTAAAAATCGTAGAAATCCCCTGACTTCTCACAACAGCTCAGCTGGGAGTCTGTGGCTAAGGCTGGTGTAACTGGACCGAGAAACATCTGGAATGGAAACCAAAGCAGGTTGAATCTTGGGAACTAGTATCCTTGCATACCTGAATATTTGGGATGGGAATGGGGTAATTCTGTTGCCCCTACACCCCCACCCAACTGGTGCCACATGTAGAATGCATTTGCAGTAAATTTCTCTAGTCAGGTAGAGGTGCTGAGAACTCCAATGGCTTCTTTGAACATCTTTCAAACTGCCTTGAGATAGGCAGTGAGGGAAGACTCCTCAACCTCTCCCTCCCCAGATAATAATGGCAAGGAAGTTCATCTGGAGAGGAAAACAGACTGGCAGGCACCCCAGGCTGCAGGGATGGCAGAATCCCTGAGTCTGAGAGGACATCCTTTCTCTTCAGTACTGGGTTATTTGTCAACAGTACTCTTAACACACACACAAAATAATCTCTGTAAAACACACACCAAATGATCCCCATTTTCAGTACACCCAGCAGCAAGCTGAACATAATCACTCCAGGTCTTGGCATCTGGCACAATATTCCGTTGGCAGCACCATACTTTCTGATGGGCAATAAGCTCAGTATTTGGTCTGCATTACTGGGGCAGTGGTGGGGCGGGGAGAGGGTGAAATAGGAAAGAGACCAGTGTAGAAATGAATATTGAATCCAAAGTATTATTGTTGGAATCTCTGGAGAAAATGGCTCCTAAACATTCACGATGTTCAGTTTTTAAAAGGGGTGACTCTTTTGGTTTTTTCATTTATTGTAGCTTCCCAAAGCTTATTTTTAGTAGCACTAATAGTGCCGCCTACCCCTGTACTCATTTTCTACAGATTTTCAAATTTGGCATTATCTTGTCTCTCCAGAGGTACCTTCTATTTCTAAAACATTAGTGCCATGAAGGGGGGGAAATAGGGCATTTTCTCAGAGAAAGAAGCCTTGAATATTTGCATTCCAATTTGATTATTATTTTTTTAATTTGTTTCTGAGTTTGTTCTGAATCAAGGGAAAACATGTGTAAATGGAAATAATATGATGCCAAGGCTTCTGGACAGTAAAGAGACTTGCCCCACTCACTTGCCCATCCCGTACCCCACAATTGGCTTAGACTTGAAAGTGACTGTCCCTTTAGGGCTGGGTCAGTAGTGGTCCTGAGTCAGGGAAAGATCTCTCCAAGGCAGGCCAACTAGAAACTCAACTGCAAAAAACACTTTGTACCCAGAGTAAACTGTGGAAGGAAATCACATGAGCCTGAAATGCATGTGGCATTGGGTTTCTGAGAGGAGGTGGATTGGTCCAAGCATTTGGGCAGACCTCAGGCATGATGGGTACGAGGCCTGAACTGAGCATCTCTGAATGGAAGGAGCCAAGGGACTCACATGCTAGAAGGACCCTCTTTGGCAACTGTGCAGCATGAAGCAAAGTTTCTGAATACAGTCTGTTCCAGAAGGAGCAGGACTTGAGTTCTAATTGGAGTTATAGACCTCCATGACTTGGCATAGACGTCTGCACAAAGTAGGTGGCTTTGCTGAACAACACACGAGATGCAAGTAAAATGCAGCACATGCCGTTCATACTAATTGGTGCTGGAGTGACTTCATATCCCTGAAAGGAAGTTCAACCTGGGCATTCTCAGCCCCACGTTCCTCCTCTTATCTAGAGAAGGGTTTGTGATAACACTGTTACCAGGGGTCTTATAGGAACATTACAGGTCAAGTCTTCAGAAAAGAATCCTATGTTAGATTTTCACAAATGACCTCTTCTGGCTCAAAGAATACATAATTTCAGAGTCTGAAATGATAGCTCTGGAAGGGAATTAAGAGATTTTTCTAATCCAAGTCTTTTTTACATAGTTGGGGTCATTGAGCCAGAGAGGAGATGCCACTGTGTCAAATTTACTAGCTAGCACATGTTCTAAGTCAAAAGCCCTGAGCTCTCGGACTTCTCTGCCCTTGCTTTTACCACTGATCCTTTAATACGAGGTATGGAACAGCTATTGGGACATGAGGTATTAATCTCCTCATGACTCCCTTTTCCTTCTCTCTTGCTTCAAGTCTTTTCCCAACTCTTCCATGCTATGTAACCCTGAGCAAACTGTCTTATCTCCTTGTTGATTGTTTTCTTTCAAAATGACCTTGATGGTGATGGCCATGGTGCTGAAGATGAAGGTACTGGCAATGATGCTAATACCTCCTCCCTTAAGTGGTTAAGTGGCCCAGAGCCACTTTAGAGCAAGAAAGCTGGGTTCAAATTCTGGTGCTGCCTCTTTCTAGCTGCTTGGTGCTCTTGGAGTCACTTGCTGTCTCTGAGCCTCAGTTTCCTTGGTTTTACAATAGGGAGGGTAATTCCTAACTTCTAAACCTCTTGTGGAAATTAAGTGATAAAGTATCTACTGAAAGCTCTTAGTCCAAGTGTTCAATGAGAGGCTACTGCCATTATTATAACTGTCAACAATAGCAATAGATTAGAAAAATATAGGTTAAGGTTCTTAAAATCCCTAAAGTGCAATAAAAATAATAGTTATTAACCAAAGTGGCCATAATATTCATCCCAAGCTGTTGGTGAGATTTCTGCATATCCAGCAGCTGGTCAGCCAGAGCTGGTTACTAGATTTGCTTGCTAAAATAACGTAAATCATTTGTTTGCCTCTGGTACAGTCTGGCTCCTTCTGGCATGGCCAAAGAGACTGCAGAGGGCATTAAGCTGCAGAAGAGAAACTACAAACAAGATTTCAGACTGGGAGAGATTTCCTAAAATGGTCGGGATCACCTCCCTGCCAGTTTGATTTCCTGTGCAGATGTGTGTGTTGAAAAGATTGATGTGGGCAAGAACTTCAGACCCCATTTGAAAATTACACATACAAATGGTACTTTAATGGTACGTGTGGTAGTCAGGGGGTTGTGTTAATTACATTTGAATAGGGAGATGGTGATAATTCACTCGCTCAGCCCCTGGTAGTTAATTTTGTTAGATCCAGGGGAAAATTCTGTTGGGGTCTATGAGTAGCTGTGGTGCAATTAGGCAGCAAGAAGGTTTTTGTCGGTACAGTTGCTATTGATTAGTGTTTACTTTAAAAAGAGTTAAAGCGATTCCCTCGTGCCAGAGCTGCCTAATCTGTCAGAGACAAGGCTACATGTTTCAGAGATGCATAGCAGGGTTGTTCATATATTATGAAACCCCCCAAAAGAGAGTCCAGTATAAAAATCTTCCCAACTGGTTTTAATGATGCTCAAATAAAAGGCATATACCACAGCTAAGATCTCATTAAAAGAGAGAAGTCTTTCTGTAGATTTGCTTATTTATTTATGAAATGCCTCTGAAATATTTATAAATGCTTCCCTGATATTTGTCTGAAAGTACATGTTAGGGCTTCTTTGGTGGAAGAGAGGGGGAGGAAATAGAAGGAAGGATGCAGGTGGGAGAAGGAGAGGTGCATCCTGCTCCATTTCTTTCTGTAGCAATGAAATACACGTGGCAGGGTATGCGAATGTGTCACTAGGGGGTGCCCCAAGAACCAGGCAGACTCTAACCTGCTCCACACAGGTGACCCAACTTGCTTGGATCTCTTAAACAGAAGCAATGGCAATCACAGGGCTCTGTTTAATTTTCCTGACAGAACCAGGGCAGATACAGGCGCTCTTGAGGCCTTTATCACTTCCTTCACTTTTAGAGCTATTTATTAATTGAAATAATAGTTATGCTACCCCTTGCCTCAGACCTACTTTCATCTGTTTAGCAACTGCTTTCTATGAAACACAAAAGAGCTCAGCGATGACACTGGTGTCTTAATTAACCATTGAATACCTCATAGAGCAGCTGTCACAACTCTTGTCACTTGAAAGAAAGCACAGTGGTCCTTGTTTCAAAAAAAAAAATAAAATAAAACAACACATACACAGGGAAAAAAAAAAAGTTGATCTAATGAGCTGTCTTTGACGTGTCTGAAGAATCGCATTTTTTATCATCTTACTTTACACTCACATAGAAATGCAAATTAGGGACTGGGCTGCTCAGGAGAAAACCAGTGAATTTACATTTCTCCCCACCTTTCAAAACCAGACATTGGTTGCCCAGTGGCTCAGGGAAATGGTCCAAGATCAGAGATGATAACAGAGCTAAGATTGCATGTCAATTAAAACAAGAGGAGGGGCTGATGTTGGTTTATGTAACCAAAATATTTCCAAGCCTTTCCAGCCCAAGGGTATGAATGAGTCTCATTAAGACGGCAGCCTCTGGAGCCTTCCCTCACCTCCTAGTGCAGGTAAAGGAGTTCCTTATTCAGCTCAACCCAGTCTCAACATCCCTTTGAGTTCCCAAAGAGGGAGAGAGATGTCACATAGATTTAGTCTGGGCTTTCACTCCTTACTGGACTTTGATCACTCTTCTGAGTTCTACTAATGTCATCATTATCAGCCATGGCCACGCCAAACCACACCACCCCTGTTTTTCTTGACTGTTCCTCATACACTTCTCCTACTCATGGTTGATGAGAAGGCTCCAGCTGCCAACACCATCCAACCTTCTGTTGCTGTGGCAGGACAGAAGCCTGTGTTGACGTGAGGCTTCTGCCTCCACGTTTGTTTAAGAGCATGCGCTACACAGAGCAGTTTAAAAAGCATTGCAGAATTTGGTGAAAGGGGTCTTTCAGTTCAAACATAGAGGGTTCCACAGCCCCTGGAAGATAGACTGGATGGGGTCATACCAGCCCATCATACCAAAGGACAGCATCCAGCCTGGTGGGACATCTGTCTGCCTGAGTGGCATGCTCGTGGCTGAGTCAAATTTGCCCTACCAGATTCTCTCATGGTGACACTTGTTTCTGTCCCTGTCTCCGGATTTTGTTCTACTCTCCCCTCCTTGAACTGCGATATTTGCCTTTATCTGCCTTGATCCCCCTTGTTTCTACAGTTCAGTCTACCTCCTCAACTATAAGCCTCCTTACCTCCCGCACCCAGGCCAAGAAATATTTACAGCAAACACACTCCTCTTACTCCATCCATGGTGTGTCTGAAGCTCATCTCTATCTCAGTGAAGACCCCCAGATCACAAAGGTAAACTGCGTAAGGCAAAAAGCCTTTAGTAAAACCCAGGATAGATCTTGGGAAAGATAAATGACAAATGATAAAATAACTGGTCTGTTTCAAATATATTCTATAGTTTTGTGGAAATAATCTAAAGGACATCAGTGCCTACTAACGGGTCAGCAAAATCTTAACACAAATGTCCAGCTTATGGTCCACAATTAGTAAGCACTCTATATGAATGAGAGGCAAATCATAGGGCTTGCTTTTATTGATCTTTTATTTCTCTAAGCAAACAAGGTACTTGATATATCACTAGATATAAATGCAAACTAGACCCCCCCACAAGCTCATCAAATCAATGGAACACTAAAGCATTTTTTAACGGGGGCTTACTATGGAAATTTTAACATGGTGGAAGACACTGTACTCATTACCACCTCATTTAAATCTCTGGTATGTGAACTTCTAAAGGCCAACCTTCTTCAATTTTGCACAATGCTAAGTTCATGGTCCTTGGAAAGGTAATCACCCCTGTAATCACTATTGTGTTTCTGTTTATTCCAAATGAGACGTGCATTCATCTGTGGATTTGTACCAAGATAGCATTCTCAACTCAAGCCTCAGAATTTGCCACTTTGCATTGCACAGAACTTGGAGGAATCATTGAGGGGATATAATAGGTTTTCCAGTTGGGTTTTAAAATAAAGCAGAGCCTTGAAAATGAGTATCTTATCATGTGCCTGGAGCCTAGAGAGACTAAAGAGGCTGGGTGCAGAGTGGACAGAATTAGGACTCTAAGACTGACTGACTTATGAGGGGCTGAAGGGTTCCAGAGACATTCCATATAAAGCTCCTTGCCAAATCGGCCAGTGGGACCCATAAACATGTCTGACAGTAGAAACTATGGTTCCTGCTTGGCTCTGCCAGTGGAGGCCCTGGAAATACAGGCACTGTTACTTGATTGACTCTAAAATTGTGATGGAAAGAGTCTACAATCTGGGTTTGCTTGCCTGGTATAGAACTACCTTCCCCTTCCTGGATTTATTGTCCCCTCCTCAGGATAGAGTCACCTCATCTTCACTTAGAACCCTCCAAAATGACTAATGTAAATATGGAGCCTGTAGTTGTTGCCTTATGAATACCTGTTGACTAGTCTTCAGTGGTATGCCACCTCTAAGCTGGCAAGCTTATCCAGTAAGGTCAGGAAGGCTCAAGCCCTGCATAAAATGCTTCAGATTAGCCTACTTTCTCTCCAAGGCACTCTTTTTTTTTCAACATTTGTGTGTGGGGTGTGGGGGGGAGAAATCCTCAATGGGGAGCTAATAAAATTGAGCATTAGTAAATCTTCCTTTCAGCATTGAGAACATTCTGCAGGCAGCCATGGAAGAGGAGGAGATACTCTGCATGGGGTGGGCTGGAACCAGCTCATGGAATCTTTCCCAAGCCTGAACTCAGGGACCTCACTTAACCATGGTACAGGTTCTTGTAGTGCAGAAATGGCAAAATTTACAAATCAGGTGTTTTCATGGGAAAGAATAATTCTAAATGTTGCCCAGAATATCTTCTGGCCCCCTTCCCTCTCTTTGCCACTTTTCTTGAGAAAAGTTTAAACTGCCCTTCAACTCTTGTGGACTTGCTTATGAAATAATACAGGATAGAGTGTGAATAGGAACAGGACAAGCCATTTAGTTCCCTGGGCGTGCATCTAAATTCAAATCAGTCTACATGCAAGCAGAATTCTAAGGTGTTAATCTATTCTTGTGTAAAAAGAGATTCTCTTTCTTTTTCTCAACTAAAACTCCAGGAAACAGATTCACAGCTCATGAATTCCAATTAAGGAGAAGGACCACCTGGTAAATTTGGGTTACGTGTGTGTATGTGTTAAAATCATAAAATTAAACTTGGCCAATATCTATCTGAATCCCTGGAATCTTCTTCACTACAGAATTTATCTGGTGACCATCTGACACTACTGGTACAATTTTTAAAAAAGTGAAATAGCAAAAGCTGAAAAATGAAATAGAAATAGAAAAGTTACTTAGAACTCCATTAAAACAAGTCCTATTATTCAATTATCTGTGGTGTTGTCCAATTCCTATTTCTGTGATGCAATAGGATAGAAGAATTTGACTCACTATGGTTGATTAACCTCCTGTTTCCCACGTCTAGAGCAAGTACTATATACACTGCAGGAAACTCACAGGGGTGCCAGGAAATATTTTAAATAGTTGAGGAAAATTTAGCAGTTCTTGACACCTGTCAGACCCGTGTGAACTACTAGCTCAAGGTGGTTTATGGTTTCACTATTGGAGTGTATGAAATTCTTTCAGGGATGTCATCATGCTGCAAAGCTAGGTTTTTGGCAATTGCTGTAAAATCAAGTGGTACCTCATGAAAATCAGCGTGGAACAGGAAATGAGGGTGGGGGTTTCCAGTCTGATGCCAAGATTTGAGAAGGTGTATGACGCTCAGCTCAACAGGCATGTCAGTCACATTAGTGAGAACTCATGAGTATTTGACAATAAAATGAAATCATTACTTTTAATTTTTGAGTGTCATTTTGTCAAAAAACTATTAAGTTATCAGGATATAAATACCTATTAAGTTATTTAGGTCTAATCAATAACTCAACAGAACTGTAGTTTCTTTTAGCCTAGGTACCCTGTTTAAAAAAAAAAAAAAATCCTGAGGCCTTATGGACATCATAAATAAAACATGTTTGGAAATTTCTGAGTTAAACATTGCAAAAGGTAAATAATCAGTGTTCATTATGGAATAAAAAACAAGAAGTATTTATTGGAGTCTACTACATACAGGTGCAATATTAATACTAAGGAAACACACCATATACAAGCTTCTCTCTGATCAAAGGGGAGG
This sequence comes from Callospermophilus lateralis, assembly GCF_048772815.1. Lineage (NCBI taxonomy): Eukaryota > Metazoa > Chordata > Mammalia > Rodentia > Sciuridae > Callospermophilus > Callospermophilus lateralis. The sequence continues at coordinate 105,274,575 of NC_135307.1, read as the reverse complement.
AAGAGAGGAACACTGTGGTTTGTGCCAGAGCCACATACTTTACATGTAATCTTATTATTTCTATGCAAAAACCTACATGGAAGGTCATGTGGTCCCCATTTTATAGATTATAAAACAGTTCAGAAATATAATGCAAGCTGCAAATCACACATGTGTAGTAAGTAAACAGGCTGGTATTTGACCCAGCTCTGTCTGACTCAGGCACACAAAGCCTCATGCTACCAGTGTACTGGACTATTATGATAGCACAATTAAAATAGCAGTCCATATATGTTTCAATGTCAATTTAGAAGATGTCATTTTAGGATGTCTATGACAATCTAAGTAGCTCTTGGGCTCTCAGGCTGCTGTGATTGGTAGTTTTCCTATAGTGACCATTTTTGAGTACATTTAATTCTATAGATTGAGCAAACATTCTAATATTTTCTTATTTCCCTAATTATGTGATGACATCATTTCACTCTCATTCTATTTAGCCAATGATAAGGGACCCATGGACTTTGTAGCTTATCCCCCCAAAAGTTCAAAAGTGCCAGATAATGCCGGCAGTGTTGTTGTGAAGGAGTCCCACATTCAAATTTAATGAGCAGGAATTAAAGCAACTCAGAGAGTGAGCCTTCTATTTAGACTGATGAGAAAAGGCTATCTTCTTCTTCACAGGGAACAATTAAAATAATGTTGCAGAAAATATGCTGTCCAGGTCTTTGCATAAGGAAAAACAGGCTGTGGGATGGAAGCTGCATGACTGAGCCTCCTTTGGTCTCCTATATTGGCTGGATTAGAGAGTCCTTAACAAAATCTCAAAAAAAGAGTCTGACTTTGTGATCTGACATTTGTATAATGGATATTCTGTACACATATTTCCCAGATTTTGTTGATTCAGAGATTACTCAAACTCCATCCTGATAAAGCTTCTATTTAATCTGGGTTTACTTAGTCGTTTGTTTAACTTCAAGTGTGGGGAGGTGTTTTGGAAAGTAGGTTGCTACTTGTGCTGAAAAGGCTTTTAGCTGACGTTCCTACCTGGTGCGATTGTAAGAGGTGGTTTTAGTAGACAGTCAAGTACAGGGTCAGATATCTGTCACCCTAACTTGAAGAGAACACCCTGGGAGAATGTGGCTGAAGACTGCCCAGTTATGCCTGCCTGGGAAACTCCCTGTCTGGGTTACTTACCTTATATTACTAACTTTTCACCCAGTTACTATACTGGATTTCCCCTTTTTCCTCTCAGAAAATTAGTAATCGTGTCATTTCCAATCCACATTCATTCACTGATCAGATAAGAGCAGTGGAGGTCCATGTCCATATTGGGTTATACACTTTGGCTTACTGCATGATAATGGTGCTTTTGATGTGCCCAAGTAGCTGAATGCTGGATTTCATTCTCTCCATGTAGAGGGCTCATTTACTTCTTTAAAATCTTACCTGGGAGATACTAAAGAAGAATGGAAGAAGATGAGGTTGGAAAATGCCTTGTGTAAAACATCTTTACATATTGATTGGCTAAGTCATGGTTTCTGTTGCATTGTGGGTGACTCTTGGTGCCTGAGAGATGAAATGCTGCTCCCCATTCCCCAAATAGTGTGTAGACCACCCCTAACCCCAACACTAGTTTGTGTTGGTATAAAAGTCCATTATTACCCTTGGGCAGTAAACTTGCAGGATACTTCTGGAAGCTCCAGGGAATATCTTCCAGGGTCTCATCTATCAGTAAGCCTGAGAATATGCCTTGTCCTCAATCCAATCCTGTCTACCCTCACATCAGCTCCCTGAAAACTAGATGCTAAATAGAACTTCTCCATAGTTACCTTGAATGTTTGCTCTTAGAGAACATTAGCATCCCAGACCATGTGATATTTCCCCAATCAAAACAAACCCAACAAGTATTACCTTATTTTCTGAAGAATTTTTCTGCCTTGCCTCCATGTCAATCCTGGGAGAACTGAGCTGCACAGAAAGAGTCACCAGTTCTGTTTATTCCTGTTCTGGGAGCCTCGAACTAAGCCTGTGCCTTTGGTGAACACAGGGTCGTCCCAAAGCCTAAAATCCCCCTGACCACACCTGACTTGTTCCTCAGAGTAATTGGAAGTCGTTTGAATCTTAGTACTGACCCTTACTAATATACCACTGGACAAGTTGAGCCTGTACTTGTTTGGCCTGCCTGTAAATTGGAGAAAATGATCTAATTTCATTGTGCTTTTATATCGTATATTAGGTTAATTAGTGTATATAAAATACCCAGCAGAAAGTAGGTTCTAAAGAATAGATTTTTCCCCCCTAATCTAGCTGTTTCTTGACTATGACTTCAGATCCCATTTCTTCATTTGTATTACTTCAAGGTAAAGATGGAGGCGGTAAGGGTGAAGAGAAACCTACGATCTTTTTTCTTTCTCAATATTGGCCCTTCTTGCCTTATCACATGGACTTCTTCTTCTCTTTATTGTGGGTAGTTTTGTTTTATCCTGTTGCATGTCCTTGGTGCTCAATGGGAAGCTCAAGAAGATTGAAGTGGTGAATTAAGATATGAGACTCACAATTGTCAACACTTTATGGAATGAATGCATCCTGGAAGGACTTAGCTCCTCCACTGTGAGCACTAAGGGCAGACATTGTAAATATTCAAGGTTCATCCCTTTCATAAAAGCTCATCTTTTCCATGAGAATGCAATTTCATAACAACTTCACATAAATAAAAATCACAAATCATCTGGAAATTCAAATGCCTTCATTTGGTGATCAAAAATATGTGGTTAGCCACAGTGGATATGGATACAGAAACATGGGCTCTTTCCTGAGGGATGGTTAATCAGACTGATGGAAACTTTTATTCTCACCCCAAAACAGGCACTCTTTGGTCTCTGGACCTGTCACCAAGAAAATTGGTCACACTTTCCTTTACATATTCAGCTAGAATCTGTAAGCTGAATAGCTTACGTATCCCTCTGCAAGAAAGGATTTGAGGCAACTGTTTAGCTTGCTCTTTAGTTAAATGAAGGTTTATGTGGTACGTCCTGATTACTCATTAATCCCACAGGCAAAGATCTTGAGATGTCATTTTTGAGATAATGAGTGCAAGTCCCTGATATGTAATCAAGTTAGGGCAGAACTGGAGTGAAACTTGTGAAACTGTGGGTAGACCTGGTTATCAGCAGATGAGTGGGTAGGCAAAGGATTGCTCTTACTAGTTCCTCTGGTACTCTCTCCTTTTAATGGTTTTTGCTGTACTCTACCATTCCCTTGCTGCCCATTAAATATCTCTCTCTCTCTCTCTCTCTCTCTCTCTCTCTCTCTCTCTCTCACACACACACACACACACACACACACACACACACAGGACCCACTCTCAAAGTTACCCTGGGTTTCTCTTATCCCTATGAGACTTTAGCAGGATAACCCGTCCTGACCTCACACTCTCTGACCATCAGTCCATGAGAAAGGGAATTTACATTATCAAGCTCTATCCAAGTGGCAGACCCAACACACTGGGCCCTTCTGCTTCTTGTCTGCTCCTCACAGGTAGATATGTTGTCATTTGAGAAATGAAAAAGATGATCAATCAGAGGCAGTAATTTATTTAGTGGAGATACACTTTTAATCACACAACAGTCATTGGAATATTTAAATTAATTTTTTCCTAAAATTAAAAGCAGACATTCTTAAACTCAAGCATAATAATAAATAAATAATAAAGCCAAGCCTCCTAGAGGTTAAGTTACTTGCTCAAGTTCATAGTGCTAGGAAATGACAGGGCTCGGATTCTATCTCAGGTCTGTATAATCCCAAACCTAAATTCTCTTGGCTATGCAACCAAAATAAAAGGCTTGCTAAATTCTCTAGAGCCTTGCTAATTAAATAGACTTAATGGGTTGCCTCTCAGAATAGTTTAATATTAAAAGAGTATTCCTGGATTTCAAGTGTCTTAAGGATTTTTCAGTGGTAAAATTTTAGGCTTAGGGGAGACTAGGAAAGGAAATAGTTGGGGGATGAGATTTTTGGTCACCCCTTCATATCACACAAGCTAAGAAATAGCCTCCTACGTGATATACTAGGTCTAGATACTGACCTGGAAGGAAGACTTGCTTGTATGGATAATAGGAAAAACATGTCTGGCAAGTGGCTGTTTTTAAAGGGCCTTTTGGAAAAAAAATGGGAAGCTTAGAAATGAAATATAGTAGATATACAAGTGGGCAGGGCCAATCCTTATTCATAGGTGGGCATTTCCATTGAGTCATACTGGTGATATCCCAGGATGTGTTCGCATTGAGGACGGAGAAGAGAAGAAAGATTTGGGCAGAAAAGGGGACTGAGACCATCTAGGAGCAAATATGAAAATGGCCTTATGAGGTCCCCCTGTCATGGGGATCAAAGCCACAGTGTCTCTAAGTGCTGACCGGAGGATTGGGTCTTTGGTACACACTAGTTTAGTGAATGGAGCCAGACTTCAAGATTCAGTGCTAGAAACATCAGAGACTGCTCAGAAATCTTAAGATGGGTCTCAAAGACGATATTAAAAGAGAAAATAAGATGACCCTCCACTGATAGAGTTAAAATGTGTGCTTCAGAAGGTTTCCATGGACAATAATTGATCTCATCTGTTTGCTTTTTTTCCAATTAAAAAAAATTAATCACCCAAACATTTTTAAGGGTGAAGTTTAAGATCTTGCCCTCACTGAATGAACAAATTAAGCAGTTAAATCTTAAGGAAAGAGACTACAGTGGAAAGAACTAAAGAGCTAAAGCTAAGAGTACTAGCTTATAATAGGTCTATATTAATGGTTTTCAGGGAAATTACCGGGAGAGAAAAAGGCTGTACTTGGGCCATGTGTGTTGCACAGACAAGTCCCCAAAACACGTGTGAGGTGCCTGTAACAATTTATTTCCAGTCTCTGACTCTGCAGTGAATGATAGAATTTATTTTATTTTTTCAAGAAAAAGCCTCAGCCTAAGGAAATACTGTGCTCCCACAAGATGCCGAAGCTATTGAAAGAGCCATTCTGAGAGGGGGGTGGAGGCGGGAGAAGTATATTTTCTAAGATTTTCCGATACTAAAACCCATTTACGACTGTTGAGAAAAATCTCTCTGACGGAGGATTTAGCTCTCACTAATCCTTAAGTGACTTGTTTTGACAGAGCCTTTATAGGAGATTTTCTCAGTAACTTTGGTTTGCTCTAAAGGAGCAATTACTGATTTGTCCTCTAGCACCTTCTTCCGCATCTGTCTTTATACATGCGTGCCCGATAATGAACTTCATGCATGTTCCAAAATAGCAAGTGAATCCAATCAGAACTGTTGACTGTCGAAATTCAGGAACATTTGGATTTTCTTGGATCCTCTGTTCTCTTTCTTGCCTCCGGGTATCAAGGACCTGGATTTCATTCCGTGTGTCATGTGGGCCTTCTCAGCCGATTCTTTGACTTGAGCCTGTGGAAATGGAGCCCTACTTTCTATTTACACTGCACTTTCTCTACATAAAGACCTTTTTCTCCTGCTTGAGGAAGTAGCAGAGGGACCCAGGTTTTTAAGCCTCCTGGTGTTTGCTTTTGCTCAGATAGGCATGATCTCTTTAGAGGTGACCATGGCAGCGGGTACTATGTTGCTCACCTCCCTATTAAAGGGACCGCTCCTTGATGTGATGCCGGGCCTCTGTCTGTGTGGCTTTATTTCCCTCCCTACCTGCTGTGCCTATGAAAGGGGGATTTTAAAATTCCACCTCACATCCTATCCTCCACATTTTTAATTAAGCTCCACACCGGCAGAAGTTGGAAGGTATCTTTCCAGCACTGTGGTTCTGAGTGTGTCCCCATACTGGCAGCATCTGTACCATCTGCAGACTCTTTACAAATACCAATTTTCAAGCCCCACCCCAGACCTGCTCGGCCAGAAGCTCTAGGAAGGGGACCCAGCGGCTTGCATATTCGCAGCCTTCTATGGGCCTCAGGTGTGTGCTCACATTGCAGAAGCATCCTTTCTGGTCCCTTGCCAGCCCTTCGGGAAGACCCCAAAAGAGCCATCCTCCAAAATAACCAGCATCTACTCTCTCAAAAGTCCCCAGATTAGGGATTCCACACCCAATTTTGGTTTGTGACTTCAACAGCCTTATCTGCACAATTAGATTTCTGATCCTAATTTGTGACTATGTTCATCTTCTTTTTCTTATTTTCAGTAAACCAGGCCAGTTATAGGATTGGGGTTAGGGGGTGACAGGAAAGATTGATGACTTTTCATAAAAGTGTACAAGACTGTAGATGATCATTAACTTATTGCAGTTAAAATTATTCTTGAGACTTTTGTGAAAGCTGCCTGCTTTAATCCTCTTGTCAGGAAGCTGCTGCATTAAAAAATGATCGTTGAAGTGGCTTTGCCAGCTTCACATAAAATGTTAGCTATAGAGCTTGTCCCAGGAAGAACTCTGCCTCTATGCCCATGTGGCCAGGGGAGGTTGCTGCTGAGAAAATGAGCGTCGAAGGCATTGTGTGCAGAGAGAGCTTTGTGGGAAGCCACTTGGGGTGATATGAGGTCCTGTAGGCAGCTTCCTGTCCAAAATGCTGTGTGATGGTGGGAGTAATAGGCACCATGGACTGCAGGAAAGTACAGGTATCCAGACCTGGGACCTGGGAGAGCTGGATTTGGGACCCAGTTGGTTTTATCAGATGACCTCTAAGGATCATTTTAGCTTTAACAATTTTATAATTCTGCTCTTTGGGACAAAGACAAGAGGATGGCAATTTTGAAACTTTCTCAAAATAAAAAGGTCTGGGAATGTAGCTCAGTAGTAGAGTACTCCTGGATTCAGCCCCCAGCATCAGTAATAGTGATGATGATGATGATGATGATGATGATGATTCTGGGGTTCCTTCTCCCATTGGACTTCCTTACCATCCTCTCATTTGTGTACAAGAACAGTGGGATTGATCCCTTAGAGACTCTATTACCCTCTTCTCTTAGTAGCCTCTTTCTTACAGGGCTTGAAACACACACACACACACACACACACACACACAAACACACACACACACACACACACACACACACACATAAAAAGGGATCTCCTCTTTTCAGCTGCTTGGATATTCAACTGAAAATTAACTGTTCTGCTTTCTTATGGAGGGATACAGTAGGCACCCAAAGATGATAGAGTTGAGAAGGAGGGGGTCTGGTTGTTCAGAAACCCTTCAGAGAATCCAGAAATGCAAATGTTTAATACCCACTTCTCGCAGAAAATCAGGGCTCCCAGACTAATCCCAGTCCCTCTTGCCTTGTTCTCTGAAGAAACTGAGCTGCTAAAAACACAGTGGAGGTGAGGCAAAGGACATGGCTGCTAATTGCAGTTGCGCATCCTGGGATAGGGGTGTAGGGAAGCTCCTATTATCATCTTGCATTTGCTTCCAGTTCTGGGAATTCTCGTACCTTTGGTTAGAGCTGTGTCCTTGGGTTACCTGGTGAAGCAGGTCATTTGATGTTGCAGCACATAACACAAGACACCCTGGTGCTTCTCTTCAGCCCTGTTTGCTGAACTGAACTCTAAGGGTTAGATGGTCCTTTGCAAGCTCAGGCCACACTGGGAGGCTTCGTCTCTAATCACAACCTTTCACAGAAGCAGGGACAATGTGGGAAAGAGCAGGCAGACAAATGTTTTGTGTTTCTCATTACTTAACGGCTCGGGAAAGTGCATTATAGAATCCTGTAAGCTGTCCTAGCTCAATCTATACAATGGTAACATGACAACTTCTTGCCAGACTGGGAGCATGCCAACTTTCCTTCCCTTATACCTAGTAACCTCCTGAAACTGGAACCCACTGGAAAATTCCTTTCACAGCAAGACAGGGAAAAAGGTTATCTAATGAAACCCTTCTAGGTGTATTTCTTTTTCAGGAAAGTTTCAGCTTCCAGCATGCAGAGGGAAAGACGAGGTTGGGAACAATGGCTCCAGCCTCCTCTCCCTGCCCTTCCCTGGCAAAGAGGAGAACCCATCTATTTCCATCACATATTTGTCCTATTGAGAGAGTCAGCTCAGAACTCTTCATTTTCACTTGGGTAACAGGCACTGGCGGTACCAACAGCTCTGACGATAAAGAAAGCATAATGGTGGGACTTTGAGAGGCTTAGGCAGGAGGAAATGTTATAGGATGCGGGGGCTCAGGTGACTGGGTGTGCAGGCACAATGACTTCATCACTATATAATTACCCTCTGCCCTGGAAAAGCCAAGAAAATCTTATGAGCTTCCATATTCCAGACTTAAAATCCTTGGGAGTTTTATTTATAAGGAGCTTTTGGTAAGGAATCACGGGTCTGGAAGGTCCTATCCTGATTTTGGCATTAACCATCCTTGTAACAGCAGGGAAGATATTTTCATCTTTTAGCCCCAGGTTTCTCCAGTGTCTAGTGAGGATGGTGGCCTAAATCTAGGATATCAAATTTAGGACCCTTGCCTTTAAATGGCAGGGACCCTTAACTGATGGCAGCATTCTTTCCAGCTGATTCTGGAGGAAGCCTCAGAATCACTCTAGACACAGTACTCCGAGCAGCCATGACTCTTTCAGAATTCAAAGTTGGCTCTTGCTATGAAACTTCGTTGCTATCTTCCCTTAGGAGGAAGCTGGGCAATTAGCAAGATAACCTCAGAGGAGCTGGAAGTGGCATTGAAACCAGCCTGAAGGTTGATCAAGCATATAAGGCTTCCTGGAGGAGGTGACCATAAAAGCTAAATCTGGACAAATGAGAGAGATTTTTAGAAGAAAGGATTTTTTAGGAACAGAAAACAGGAAAAACAAAGCCAAGAAACTAGAAAACGCATCCCGAGCATGCTACATTTCTAATTTGATGGATTTATAAGCATCATGCTGGAATAACAAAATAAATAAATAAAAATAAAAATGAGACTCGGAAGAAAGGCAGAGACCAGATCATGGAGGGCCTCTAGGCCTTGGAGGTGGCTTTATTCATCTGTTCCTCTAGTCCTTCGTGACCCCACCCTGCCACCTACCTGCTGGCTGATAGTTTCTGAGTCTGTCCATCTCTGCCTCAGCCTCATTACCCATTAGACTCTCCCTTGTCCCTTGCTCAGATTCTCTTCTGGCTGACAGGTGCCTGTCCTTACCTCTGTCTGTGTGACCTCCCAGGAGCCGGCTCTCCCTCAGTGCTGTCTGTTCTGCACATCAGGAGCAGCTCCCCTCCAGTTTCTCTGCTTGTTACATACACCACCCTCACGTGCACATATACACGCACATACACACCTGTGTGTGCACACACACACACCCCAGATCTGAAGATTACATCAAAGGTGCTTGGGAAATATTACATAAGGACAATTTCCTTCAGATAACGTTTGGGCTGGATAGAAGAAGAAAAATGGGCTCATTTGCAGGATCCTATTGGCTCACACATGGCAGAGGGTCTTTTTGAGGCCCTAATGGGCAGGCAGCTGGTTCTAACAGCAGAATTCGGGGTCCTTGATCTTCCCGAGACATCTCCCCCCTGTTTTGAACATTAGCTGTGTTGTGGGTCCTTCCCATGGAGAGCTGTGAATCCTATTCATCTGCCTCCTTGTGATTTGGACATGAACAGGGAGCTTTCTCTGTCTACTTAATTCCCTTTGAAAGCTTTCTCGTCCCACTATTGGGCACTTCAGAGAGAGCACTGCATTAATATCTTCTGCTCTGGTTTCAACTTGGTATGGTTTTGTGATCTTAAAATAGATGGAATTACCACGGCAAGCATTGTTCTGCCTTGAACTTAAAGTCTCAAGAGCCAGTACTTCTAAAAACTTAATCCTTTTCTTATTTGCAAGGATTCTGGACTGGAGTTTACAAAGAAATATGCTAAATTATTTATAATCCAGGATTACTGCAATACCAAAGATTTCCTTGCCTAACGTCCCAGCATCACTAAAATGGCACAAACAGAACGGCCCTCGGCCACACCTTATCACGGCTGTTCTCTGCAGTCCCTATGAAGAAGCCCTGGAGAATTACCAGTGTCCCTGATGCCCTGACCATGGGCATACAGGTCCTTCTCCCCTCACTGTTGCCCTTCCTAGGTCACATGCTTACAACTGTGCTGCTGGGGTATCTGACCTACGAGAAAACCCGAGATGAAGTGGACCAGCAGTATACCTCTGGATGACAAATGTGTAATTTCTTTCTTATGTAAGACTCGTACCCTGCATTCTTCTGAGAGAGGTTGTCATGGGTTATAGTTAAAGAGTGGCATTAAATAAGACATTTTAGACACACGCAGTGTTCTACTATTGACTTTGAGAAAATGCACTGAGCTCTCAATTTCCCTAAATGTAAAATAAGGGGATTGGAATAAAATGATTATAAAAACCTTACATCAGAGAACTTGAAACAAGTGCTGATATAATGCAAGGATATAATATAATGCATGTAACACAGACAATTGGAAAATAAGACGGTGACATCCAAGGTGCTTATTATGGAAAGATAGAGCCTGAGAGTTCTAATAGGGCCTGTCTTGAGTATGGAAACTTTCAGAGCATATGTATATATGTATAAGACATTTTCCTCTATTTTCAAAATTAGGAAATAACTTGGTTTTATAATCTCTTACTCTTTATAAGTCATTCCCAGGTTTCAGAAGTAATCTTCTTATATTTTTAAGGTATTTTGCCTCGGTTGCCATCCCAAAAGCTTGTTATGATTTGCACCTCTAGCAGCAGCATACATTGGTTCCTGTGTATGACTTCATACATAGAAAGTTAACTCTGGTATGAATTTAACTCTGCTAATGGGCAAAGGTGAAGGGGACCAGATAGAAACTTCTTGTTTGTCCAGTTTCGGTCTGTTGCCCTTCAGCATTTTTACTTTGGGGATTTTATGCCTTTGCCTGCAAGCCAGGCCCAGTCCAAATTCCAGTGGGAATTGGTGCCTCCCAGGCCTCCTGGACATGCAGCACAGGCCTCATTCAGCTCACTGAGTCTGTGGACGCTCTCCTGTCCTGTTGTCACTCACCCCAATTGCTTGACTTCTGCCTTCAGACAACTTTTGCATTTTGTTTTCTTCAAAACCAGTGGGTTTCCCAGCACTCACCAGCAGGACAGGGAAACATCATTCACTGGGGATCCAACAGGAATACCAATTGATGAACGTCTACTGTCTAATGCGCTGTCTGGCCTACAGAGGTCATTGGACAGACTTTTAGCGAACCCCCTTTCTGCATGAGAACTGTGCCAGGACACTGTAAGGACAACTCTGGGAGTCTCCTTCCTGCCTGGAGCAGGTCATGGTTTCCTAGGAAAGAGTGCTTAGTTGGGTCATGGCGGAGCAAAAGAGGACTGATTAGGACACCCGTGGACCCTTTCTGGAGGTAGCAGGAAGGGTCACAGAGTTACCTCTGAGGTGCCTCTTTCCCATAGGTGTCTCTTACAGAGGAAACACCCATCAGGTGCCAATGGCCATCTGTACATTGAAGATGAGTTGTTTCGGGGAGCTCATCCCCAATCCTGCCTTCACACCCTCTGAGCCCTGTTCCTTCAGGGCAGAGGCCTAAGGCTCCGGAAGAGCTTGTAAATGAGCAGGGTCACTTCACACAGGGGCCCACAGCTGTTCTCTCTGTCATTCCCTCTATATGACAAGAGCCCACCTGAACTCTTAAGGGAAAAAGGCCCTGGAGGAGAACCAGACATAGCAGGGCAGAACGCCATGGGGTGAAGGATGTCATATTGGCCATGTGCATAGGGTGAGCCAGAGAGTTGCTTATGGCTTTGCTTTGATTTTAGTCAGTTAAGGAAAAATGACAACGAGCTGCTTACACTGAGATAATGGCCTGTGTGTGTGTGTGTGTGTGTGTGTGTGTGTATGTTTATGTGAGACTGTGAGTGTGCATGTACAGGCATGGTCGTCCTCTCCCTGCTTGTCCTTACTTCCACCCTGTAACTCTTCCATGACACTTACCCATGTCCTTTGTTCTGTGCTAAAAAATCTTGGTGGAAAAACCTTCCATAGGGACTGGTAGTATTCAAGACCAGGTCCACCAACCTGCTGTCCTTGGTTTCATTTTGAGCCAGTATCACCTGGAGGTGGGTCATCAGAACAGAAAAGTATGGGGCCACATCCAGCTGGGCTCCCGAAACACTCACCTGGAGTTCGCGGAGCAAGTACCTCTCCCCCACCAAAAAACCTTGTGCAGAGGAGGTACCCTCAACCAAGCCAACACAACAGCGTCTCAAATGGACCAAGCATGAGACAAGCACAGGCAGGAGTCAGAGCTCTGAAGCCTGGCAGCAGAGAAGGAGGTTGAGGAGTGGCAGGATGGAGAGAAGCCTTCCTGGATTTTGTCCCATAAGCAGGGCTGGGTTATCTAGGGCTGCCTCTTATGGGTTAAGTGGGGCTGATTTTTGCTTGTTTGCTTTAGTTTTGAGTTCTCATGTGTCATCTTCTTTTTAGATGACATGATTAGACTTTGTGAAGCATTCTATAATGTGAATTAAGATGCAAGGGATACGACTGAAAACAACACTGCAGGACCCTCACCATCAACTACTTATCCCAGCAGCCAGGTGCTGACAAGATCACAGTGCCATATTTGCACAAGGACAGTTTCACCACCAGGATTAGTACTTAGGAACAATCCACTTTTCATGCTAGTACTGTCCTGTACCAAAGAGAGTGGTCTATTTTTATAAACCCCTTCGCTATACTCTGACCTTCCAAGGGCCAAAGAACCACAAATTGTACGACCACAAAGAAAGAAATAGTTGTCCTGAGAGTTACATTCAACATACCTGAAAAGATGCTTTTCCCTACCTATTTTTGTACTCCTGCTTTTCGGCTTCCTTCTCTTTCTTCTGCTCGTCTGCTCTTGTCTCTAATATGTAGAACACTTTGGCTTGAGGAACTTGGGTTTAGACCTAGCATGGGTCTTCAGTAATTCTGAGACTTCTGAAATTGCTGCAAAAACCCAGTTTGGCTCCCTTTTATCATGAACCAGGCATGCACCCTGGAGACAGCATGACAGGAAAGGAACGAGAGCACGTCTTCCCAGCTGGCCAAATAACTGGATCCCTTCAGGCCATGAAAGGTTGCAAACCTCATATGCTATACCCCTCTGTTAAAAGATCACACATGGCAGAAAGGCACTCGAAACCTTTTTTTTCCTAATTTCAACTCTTTCACTTGCTCTCTCAGCTCTGGTAAAGTATCTTGCTGACAGAGAAGCCAGCTTTTTTCTGACCTGTCTTGGTTTTCATTTGTGATAACCTGATGCAGGACAAATCATTTCCCAAAGCTTTAAAAACTATCCAAGAAGACAATCTTGTAGCTCAGGAGCACAAGAGAGACAGTCAGAGATGAAGACATTCTAGCAGGCTGTTAGGTTTCAATGTGGTGACTGTGAGCCTCCTCTGGTCTTTGCAAAATGGGAGGGATTTTAAAGTTCCCATTCATCTTCCAAGTCTGCACCACAGACATTTAGCAGGTGTGCCAAACCATTCCAGAAAGAGACCTGGTTGTCTAGGAAGAGGTTGTAACTTTAAAATATACTCACTGCAAAACATAGAAGAGAATGTAGTAATTTTAGTAACGAATTAAGTTGTTCTTTAAGAGTTTTAATCCTTTCATCATCTTTACAATTGTTTATGCAAGAAACATTGCTCTCTTCATTACTGTGAGAGCCACTGCAGGTGGAGATCAAAGCTGTCTATATTGACTAAGCAAATGGATTGTAATATTTTGCAGGAGGAGTGGAAATCCATGGTTGTAACTGGGAGGCCGTTGGCAGGCTGTCTGTATAAGGAGTTTAACATAAATAAGCAAGTACAAGGAAAAGTTCCACAGGAACTCCCAGGCACAGAAGGTGGGCCTTTCAAATGGGATGTTTCTGTTCTTGGTTATAGGCAAAAGATGTTGAAGTGTATGGCCTTTGAAACCTAGTTACCACCTCAGCCCTCCCTGGCTATAGGATAGGAAGATGCCAGAACATAACCAGAGGGGCCTCCACCTGCTATTCTTTGTCCAGCTACTTAACTGAAGTTCCAAATTTGAACTCTTATTCTTTTTCTTTTCATCTCAATGCTCAGAGCCTATCACCATTTTTTTTTTTAATTTTGATATTGTGGCTGTTTCAGAGATTGATCTTATGGAAGCCCATATTGTCTGATTCTGGGGAAAAGTGACCTCCACTTATCATTAAGGTCCTGTCTCTCACATTAACGACCATTTGAATACCAGATGGTTTTTTATTTTTGTTTTTTCAGATGGCCTCTGTTTGCCAAAGTTCTAATAGGTTGAAATAAAGGCAACCAACAGGGAGGCAGTGATTCCCAGGAAAAGTCAGAGTGATTAGGAAAAGAGGCAGCAGAGAAACCAGCTGAGAGGTGGAAGCTGAAGGCTGGGGTAGGCAGAAAGGGCAGGCAGGACAGACTGAGGAAGCTCTTCCTGTTAGCCAGTATTGTGTGCCGTGCTTTACGTTTGCTTTCTCATTTAACACTCACAACCTCACAATCAGGTAGGTATTGTTGTGCCTGCTTTGCAGTCAAGGAAGTTGAGGCTCAAAGAGGTTAACACTGGCCAAAGTGATACTACAGGGTCTGTGGCAATGCCAAAATTTGAGCTAAGACAGATTGCATTTGCATTGCATCACATACCCTAGAGAGGCAAGACTGTGCTTTAATTCTTAGGCCATATATATTCATCCATATAGGTTTCTAAGGCAAAGGTATATTAAAGTGGACAGACACTGTCACCCTCTTGCCTGGGATGGACTACCTATCTCTGAACCCAGCTCAGCTGGGTTCCCCTCCCTCTTCAAGCATGCATGTGGTTCTTTCGAAGAGTTCTTGAACTTCTTACTTGGCAGGTCAGGACTCCGTGAGAGAGAGCGTGGTAGAAGCTGCCAGTGCTTTAAAGGCCGAGCCCCAAAGGGCCAGAGCATCCCTCATGCTCTTGGTCAGAGCATCACAGACCTGCTTGGATTTAAGGACAGGAGAAGTCAACCTCACTTCTCAGTGAAGGGAGTGTCAAAGAACGTGCAGCCATCTTTCATCTGCTATGGTTATGTGCTCTTTCCATGGAATCAAATGAAAAGTCTGATTTTTAAGAAAGGGTTTGCCATGCACCAAACTATGCAGAAAAGAGCTCTGTTTTTGTGGTCTTCTATCCCTTCCATGACTCCACCTTGTCCTCATGTTCAGACTCCCAATCACCCTTTGCCTGTGTCCCTAAAACCAGTGCTCAAAAAAGATGAAACTACCCTGACCTTTAGAGACCCTTTTATCTGGAGCTGTATCTTTAATTGAAGGGTGGATTTTTCCCTGGTTAAAAAAAAAAAAAAAAAAAAAGTGTTGCTCCTAAAGGTTTTGGGAGACAAAGCAGGAAGGAGAGCATGAGTTTGGGCAGAAAGCCCTTGACAGCGCCAGTAAACGCCAGACCGCTCCCAATCCTACCCCCACGATGGTTATTGCTGGGTCCACCCTGTTTTATAGGCTATTCACATTCTCCCTGCTGCTCGCTCACTCTCTGTATTCCTCTTTACTTTCTTCACTCTGGGTCTTTTACTCTTGGTCCATAGGCACATGTGGATTTATATTTTTAGATTTGTTTATTTCTTCAGTTACTTGCCAGGATGACCACAAGTCATCAAATACATAAAATCACAAGCAATTTTTTTTTTTTTTTTTTACTTAGGTGACATAAGAATCCAGCCATTCCAGGAAAGGGACAGATGACATTTTTCAGGGCTGCAGTCCCAAAGAGGCATTTATAAAAAAGGAAAGGAAAAAAAAAAGTCTACAAAGGATGTGAGAATCGTATTCATGGGTCTGGGTTAACATTGGTCTTTTTAGGTTGTTCCAGAAGCTAGCCTCTCATGTCTGTGTCGTTTTCTTCCTCTCTCTCTCCCTCTCTCTTTGGGATACTTTTTTTCTGTTCTATTTTGAGCGCCACAGCATAGCTCTTTTATTCCATGTGTCAGCCGCAGACGCACATCCAGTTGAAAAGCACCCCCAGCCACCACTGCCACCACAATGCCTCGATACTCTGGTGGCCACTGGAGCCTCTGGCCACACGAATCTGTTGATTTGTGGCTTCTCTGTTGTTTTAGCTCTTAGTGTTACCACTGGGAGAAAAGCTTAAATGAGGGAAGAATGCTGGAAGAGGAAGCCAGTTATGACAAAGAATTGCTGCTGGTGCAACGGGTTATACATAATCCCCCTATTTTGACTCTCTGGTGGCAGTATCATCTCATCCCTCAGTTGCGTCATGGAATGGGCTTCCCAAGTACTGAATGTCCTCTCGAAGTCCTTTCATACTGTATTCTTCTTTTTCTTTTCCTTACTTAAATTTCTACTGTGTTCTTTTACTTTTCATACTAACAAAATAATCTGTTTTCTATTTATGAAAGTAGCACATGCCTAATGGAGAATCTTGGAAATATCTGTAAGGTTGCTACTCCCTGATAACCACATTCATTCACTCATTTTACTTGTTCAACAATAATTATTACATAGTACAATGTGATGCACTTTGGATATCAGGGATTCAGAAGGAATTCAAAAAGCAAAGACTAGTTTAATGGGGAGATCAACACTGAAATAATGACATGATTATGAATATGGTTTTAAAAACTTCATACTATTCCTAGATTAACTAGATTAACCTTTTTGTTTGGTTTTGTTTTTGTAGTAAGGATCAAACACAGGGCCTTGCACATATGAGGCAGGCATTCTACCACTTAGCAATACAATATATATATATATATATATATATATATATATATATAGCAATGCCTTTTGATATATGTATGTGTGTGCGTGTGTATAGAGAGAGAGCAATGCCCTATAATATATAGATAATATTAAAAAGTTAACACTTTTTAATATAATCTATATATTTTATTTACATTAAACTATGATTTATTAATCATGCTATTAGATATTTTGTTTATTTCTAGCATTTTGTTTTATAAATGATGTTTCACACTCTTGTATATAAATCTTTGATATGCTTTATTTCTATGGGAAAAATTTATTATATTATACTAATAAGTAGGTCAATAATGGGACATTTTTGAAGACTGAGTATAGTTGCTATCAATATGCTTTCTAGAAGAATCTCTCCTTATACTACTTACCAACCCCAGCCTACAAGTAATGCAAATATTGCCTTACTCTTGCCTGCAATAAATATTAGTCGAGCTAAGTTTTTACTGTGTTTTATGTGGTTTTTACAAAATTTAAAAAAAAATTATTCTTATAAAAGCAATAAATGTTTATTGTAAAAAAAAAATTAAATACGTCCAAATTGGACATATCAGAACCAAGAAGAAAAATCAGCACCATCCTGTCTTATTCAGCAGTAATTACAGGGTTCACTTAGTTGTGTATCCTTCCAGACTGTCTTTTCTCTCCCATCTGAAGAAACTGTCTCTCTTTTTTTTTTTAATAATTTTTTAAGAGAGAGAGAGAATATTTTTTAATATTTATTTTTTAGTTTTCGGTGGACACAACATCTTTATTTTATTTTTATGTGGTGCTGAGGATCGAACCCAGCACCCCGCACATATCAGGCAAGCACATTACCGCTTGAGCCACATCCCCAGCCCAGAACCTGTCTCTTAAGAATACCTTTTAGAACCAGCTAACATGGGGGCCACACTTGGCTCTGCCATTAGCCTGTCTGACTAGTTCTAAGCAAGTCTTATGGTCACTTCCATCCCTCAGCTTTGGCCTAATCGTTTTATTAGTGTGTTTCCTTTAGGATAGAGTTTCTCAGCCTCAGCACTGCTGAGAGCTTAGCCCAGAGAATTCCTTTTTGTAGGAATTGCCTTGTGCATTGTGGGAAGTTTAGCAACACCCCTGACCTCTACACGTTACAGGTAAGTGGCATACTCAGCCTTCGTTGTAATAATACAAAATGTCCTCAAACACTGCCACATATACTCCAGGGGGCCGGGGCAAAATTGCCCCTGACTGAGAGGCACTGTATTAGACTGAAAAATACTATAATCCCATTTCTGGTGAATTTCAGTGGTTGCCAGCATGCTTTGTACTGGGAGGCACAGGAGATGGTAGATATGGGAACAGCAGGGCTGATCAAGGAGGAAGCACTGGCTGAGATCACTAGCCCAGACAGCATGCCGGGGACAGTTCCGGAACACGTGCACAGGAAGACAATATTCTGAACCACGGTTCAGTCTCAGGTGTCTGGGCACTGCTGGTGTGTTGTAAAACACTTTTCTTTTGCAATAGTTATATTGTAAGCCAACAAGGTGATGAATTATTGAAGGGTTCTTTTTGTATAAACATATTTATCATCTTTCTTTGTCATCTGTCCTGTAGTGAACAAGGGGAGGCCCAAACAAGGAAACATTTTGCAAAGAGCTCAAATGTTAACTCCCTTTGGTGAATGGCTCCCTGGTTTGAGGTGTTATTTCTTTCTTGAGTTGCCTCTCTGCCTCAAGGACACATTTTAATGCAACTATTGTTCAGAAAAAGAATCACCCTGTTTTCTAACACTTCCCTCCTTATTTATTTATTTTTTTGGTGGTAAAAGAAAGCATAGAGGTTTATTAAAAATGAGATGAAATGGCAGAGAGTTCTTTTTTTTTTTTTTAATGTGTTTGGAGCCTCCACTGTAATGGACAGCCTGGTAGTTTAAGCCCTATCCTAATTTTATAAGTGATAGTATGGAGCTTTACTGAGTGTTTAAATGATGTCACACCCAATATGTGGGGTAGAGGACTTCCAGAGAGTCAGGAGCAAGGCTGGGGCATCACTGGGTCCCAGCAGCCTGTGGGCATGTCTTTTGGCCTGGCAAGGGAAGTCCCGCCAGTGTGCAGCTTTTGACCCTAGCCAAGAGCCACACAGGTGTACCTGCTCTCAGGATCGACAGGAGGAAAGCAGCTCTAGAGGCCACAGTAGTGTAGGGTCTCAGCAGAGAGACAAGTATAGGAGGCAAAGAGAAGAGACCAGGTTAACAGTTACGAAGCTGCACCGAGGGTCTGAGGGTCATGGAAAGGCAGAACAGGGTGGGCATGGAGTTGTTCCTAACTCTACCCTCTCCGAGGAATCATTTGTCTCTTTAGATCACTATTTCTCAAATGGTTGAAGAGCTCTTAAAGGGTCCAGAAGAAGCCCCCTGGATGTTCAAATAGGGGAAAGAGATGGAGGCTCCATTGTTGAATGAGCAGGTGAATGTCAAGCTTTGTTTTATAGAATGGTACCTGTCTTGCATTCGAAGAAAGGCAAATTCTTAAGAAAAAGAAAAAAGGCTAACCCATTGGCAGATTTTTATTTTTCTGGTTATTTTTTAATTTATTTTTTGGAACCCTAATTTTAATATCTGCAGGAATCAGGGCATGGTTTGGTTTTGTTAAACTCATACCTTACCTCATCTCTTCTCCCAGAGGTGTTGAGCTGGCCTACAACGAACCCACAAACTAACAATGGTTAAAAAAAAAAAAAAAAAAAAAGTTGAATCAAATGAAGTTGTTGAAAATCAATGATTTTTGACCTAAAAATGAAATAGGTGTATTCTTTCCTACTAGAACTTACTGTTTAGAAATGAGGACCAAGATAAGTGAGAGTGAAGAGAAGCGTGCCCAACCAATGCAGAGGGCAGGGTGGGAGATAGACATGGACACGTAAACTAGCTCGCAAGGTGGTACTTGGTGGAGCCGTAAACATTTCTGGAAACAGAAACATGAAGTGGGATGGCATTGGTCAGAAGAAAGAACGTCACCTCTCAGGGGCCTGAATCTACTCCTTATATTTTCATCTAAAAGCAATTCTGTGTGGAAGTCCTCTTATGGGCCTATGGGTGATGGAGTAGATTATTTCTTCAAAGCATGCGTGCTTACAGGAAACACAGTCATATATTTCATAGGTGGCCTTTTGGAAATGACAGTCCCACATTCACAGCAATGTGGGCTTCTACAGTTGTTTTTAAAAGAAATAATATTCTAAAATGGTACATAATTTATGTTTATGTCTTAATTTACAAACAGTGAAAAGGAAGTTTTTTGCTTTGGCTCTATAACATTTAAAAAGCACTTCCTTTTAGTATAGAGGAATTTCCAGAACCCTGACCCTAAACCTCAATTCTGTTAGTCTGTTAGAGATAAACTTTATTGATTGATATCTTTGTGTGTCTGATTACCACTGATGGCACTTAATGTCTTCTTAAGACAAGTCCCCAAAATTTATTTCTGTATCTAAATAATTAATCACAGAAACTTTTTTTTGTCTTGTTGCTTACAAAAAATACATCAATTAATGTAAAAAGTCATTAATCTGATGATCAGGTTGCATCTAACCTTGATGTGTCATTATATTGACTTTAGATAGTTATTTGCTTTTCCTTGTCCAAACAGCACCAAAAGTTAATTTTTCTGAGCATTCACTGTGTACCTTGCTGTGTTTTAAAAGCTTTAGATTCATCATCTCATATACTCCACCCAACAGTCCCATGACGTACATACTACAGTCCCTCCTGTTCTGTTGATAAACAAACGGATGTTCAGAAACATCTTTTAAAAAAAGAAAAAGAAAAACAAACTTCCCAAGGCCTTCCCTGGCTAGCAATTAGTAAGCCAGGAGACAAACTGAGCATTGTGGGCCACGTGACCCTCATTCTTTTGCACAGTACACTCCTGCCTCTCTGTAGAGACACAGATGATTGTTTCTGGCTGCTGCTTAGTGGAAATGAAATGTGTGCTTCTAACCCCCAGAAAAGAAATGGTTTGAGTTTGTTCCATGGGAAAGTGGGCAGTAGAGAGACTGGGCAGCCAAGAAGGCCTAAGCCAGCTGGGTCTCAAAAAACCTGACTTCAGGATCTAGAAGGGTCACTGGAGGCTTCATGTCCTACCCCATAGCCTGCACAAGCTAAGAGATGAAAGGCTAAGCCATGCTGAAAACAGATGCACCCTGAGTCTTGCAAAGGGGAGCTATCTTAGATCTGGAGGTCTGGATTTCAGGAGTTCAAATTAACAAAATGAAAACTAGAGACTTTGGACAAGACACCAATTCTGGGTACCCAGAGAAAAGGCTAGGAAATGGGAACTTTCCTTTAACTAAACTATTGCAGTAACTTGGGCAAAAAGGATGTTACCTCTGGACACAAGTTACTTCATCTGGAAAAATAAGCACAGTAGGTCACTATAGTAACGTGGCTTCTGATAGCTGCTGTTTCTGTGGGGCTCGGGTTTTCAGACAGAGGTCTGAGCAATAATAGGAAGTTGAGATGTACCAGAAAAGGTGACACAGTGCTAGCAGGGGAACAGGAGGCTTTCTTCAAAGCAAAGGCTTTCAGGGACAGGGTTGGCCTCAGAGAATGGCCAGGGCCTGACCACTGTAGGGTGAACAGAGAGACCAGTGAAAGATCAAGGCAGTTGGAACAGGTCTTCCGTTTCTGAGCTCCAGTTTCCTTCCTTCTGAGTCACAGCACTGGCCAAGAGGGTGATGCTGAACGCACAGCTCTCGCTGCGTCCCAGGAGGGTGAGCGCTGGTGAGCAGGAAGTCACTCTGTCCTCCTTAACACTGGAAAATTCTATTAACTTAATTTAGACTCCCCACTCGACTCCTCAGCAGCCCAAACTCATTTCAGCTGAAGCTGTTTTTAAAGCCTGTGTACTATGGTGAGACTTCGGAAGTAGGGTGTTTTACACGTTTGGTTTGCCTTGAATAGAAATGCATCCAAATTGGGTCTCATTAGAGCACTGCTGGTGTGTGATTTAGGCAATTTTACCATTATCTGCAAAGAGAAGAAATCATGGATACATTCAGGCATAATTCGGTAGTATAAAAGCAAAATCTCCTTTTCATTGCTCTGACTGCTGGATTTTTATTTATTTATTTTACTTAAGCTTCTGAAGTAGTGAGCATTGGGAACTCAAAGAATGTGATCTCAAAATTTTAATGAATTTTTAGAACTTGGAATGCATTCATGGCTTTTTAGGGTGACCTTTGGTGTTTTCATTCAAAATACTTGGTTATTTCTTGAAATGAGAAAAGTGTAGTTTTAATAATGGTTTAAAAATATTTATTGAACTCTACTCTGGGTCAGACAGGGCACCATGGAGGGATACCAAAGAGAAAAAAGACAGAGGCTGCTCTACAGAAAAAAAATCCCTTGGGGCTAGTTTCGTGGGAGAGATCTGATCACGGGGTATTTGGTGAAGTTTTAGTTCAGCACCGGCATGAAGTGTCTGCTCAGTGGCATTCACTGTAATGATTGTAAAGTGAAATCATAACAAGACAGATGATCACTTGTAACCTGAATTTTGAAAATAGCATACCTTTATTGAAATAGAGTTTACATATCATAAAAATCATCCTTTAAGTTTTCAGATGCAGTGGACTATTCGCAGAGTGTGCAGCCCATCACCAATATCTAATTCCAGAACATTTCTATCAACCCCCAAAGAAATTCCATATCCATTAGCAGTCACTCCTCATTTCCCCATCTCCAGAGCTTCTAGCAACCACTAATCTTTCCAAGAATTTTGTCTATTTTAGACATTTCCTACAAAAGGAATCATACAGTCAGTGGACTTTTGTGATTGATTCCTGGCTCAGCATATTTTTGAGGTTCATGGATGTTGTAGCATATTCCAGTACTTCACTTCCTTTGGTTGCACAGTGTGTGTTTCCTGTTTACCTTCCTTGGTGAACTAGTTGTCCCCCAAGATGAGGTACACTTTCTCCTAAAAGATCTTCACCAATAACTGTAAATACCTCTGAAATGGCACCTAGCATGTTGAATTGTAGATACATATATGTCTCACTAATCCTCAAGGATAGAATCACACACTATAATGACCTTTTATTCCTGAAAACTCTTGGACAGAGAAGGCATTCCTTCTCTGTGCACTGCAAAAGTGAGGAATTGAATCAACAGAACTAGATAGAGTTTCTCTTTGAACACTTCTTGTTATGGTCATTTCCAAGTGACTTCAAAAGAAACAACAACTAAAATCTCAACAAGCAGGATACATCATGTAGACTGGGTTTCTAGGACTCAATCCCATTGCCTCAATCTGATAACAATTGTTTAAAAGGGGTAAAAGGATGATGTATGTGGGCACTGTTATGTGAAATGTTATGCAGGACTTCCAAAGAGAACATTGTCTTTGGCCTATGAAGAAAGATCTTAAAATCAGATTTAAGCCCCATATGACCCAAATGTCTCAAGTCAGCAAAACCATTTGTCAAAAGAATTCTACTAACCTTCAACGGTGCAGTGGTCTCCTAGCCCTCCTACATCCTGTTGGAACCCACAAATGATGGAGCCCAGAAAGCATTGGCCTCAGGAAACCTACATTTTAGAGGGGAGACTAACCTCAGAAAATTAATTCTCTCTACGATAGCTGTCACATTCACAATTAATTAGCTGAAAGTTCCTTGAGAGATTATTTATGCTGTTGTGCTTGATTTACTTGAAATAGAAATATGTGGGCTTTCCAAAGGGTGTGGCAGCAAAAAACCCTTGGCTCTTTTTTTTTTTTTTTTTTTTTAATTTCCCTGAGGATGACTTACATTGAGCACACTGAACAACTGTGGTCTTCAAAGGACTTTTAGGAGAACTCGATCCTAAAGCGAAATAAGCAAAAGGTTGAATATAATTACCAATGAAAACAGTATTCTGAAGGACTCCTTGGGTGGTCTTCTGGAGCATGCCATCAGGTAGAAGAAGCCAAAACATTTTCCCTCTTCTAGAACTTCTAGTTCACAGTGAATCTGCTGAAGGTTAAGCTCCATTCACACAAAGAGGGATTGCGTTCTCCCATTCACCATGGTCCTCTATTGTGGAATTTAGTCTGTGAATGACTATATTTCCCTCATGATCATTTCCTCTGGCAGTTCCACATTGAATACATTAGGGGACAGTAGCAGACATACTCTGATAAACAGTTAGGATGGACTTGTTTCCCTAAAGCGTCTCCATATATCATAAAATTCCCTGGATAGTAGAACTGAGTCCTGCTACCATTTGTAAACTTGCCCAATTTTTATGCTCACAGATCTTGTGATTTAGTCAGGTTTAGAAGACATTGTTTGGGGAGGCACAATGCCTAGGTTCCTCTCCCAACTCAGATACTCTAGCTGTGGGACCCTCTGCAAGCCATGTCAGCTCCATGAGTCTCAGCATTGTTGTGTTTCCATTGTGTTGTTATTATTTTTTGTTCTGACAAATAAATAGAATTTGCTAAGAGTTTTCTGTGAGTCATATGCCTGATAAATGTGTACTTAGACCACTTCAAGAGGTATAGGTGATTAGTCTCATCCTTTTGCCAATAAGAAAAATGAAACCTGAAGACATCAAATAGCTTGTTCTGAATCCCTTATTGCAAATGGAAAATGCAGGTTTTGAATTCTGGCAGGCTGATCCTAAGAGCCATACTGTTAACCATTATGCTACTTCAAAAGGAGAAAATAAGATTGAGATAAGTGGGTATCTCTTATCAACTCTTAATTTTCACAATTCTATGAGTAATTCCATAAATTAGTTACTACTAATTTGCTTTACAGAGGTATAAGCAATTTCATTAACCAGAACAGGAGTTCGCAAACTCTGACCCGTCGGTCAAACCAGGCCCCTGCCTATGGGTACCAATGAGATTTTATTGGAACACATCCATGCTCACTCCTTTCTATGTTGTCTGTGACTGAGTATTTCACAACACAATCGAGGCCCAAAGCCAAAATAATTATTTTTCTGATACTGACCCTTAAGCTAGAATGTAAGACTGTGAAGTTGGGAAACTTTATTCTGTTCATTGCTATATTCCTAATATCTAGAACAATGTTTCTTACATAGTAGGTACTTTAAACATTTTTAATGAATAAAACTTTTTGTTTATAACTTCTTCATATATACCCTTATGGACACAGCTTCAGTATAGGGAAAAAAAAATTATAAAATTTGATATTCAAGTATATAAGTTTTACGAGCAGTAAATGCATAACATGATTTTTTTTATCAATTTTCTTGAGCATTTGCAAAAGAGGGGACATGATGGATGTACGATAAACAATTGTTGTTAGGTTTTTCTTTTTTCCCCTGGGTCTTGGTGCCTTGGATTGGTAAAATTAATATTGACATTAAGAACTACGTTATAGGTTTTAGGTGGGTATCTTGTAAATGTGCCCAGAAAGACAGAATGCTTTGTGCTCTTTTTACTTTTCCCTTGTTTTGTGAAAGATAAATTCTCTAGTATTTTATACCTGTTACCTACAAAATATGCTTTTTGTTCCAGAATTTATTATTTGGGGATACTTAGAACAGCAGCTGGAGATCTCTAGTTATCCCAATTTAATAGAGCTAATACAGCTAATTGGAGGTGGGAGTTGTTCAGTGGAAGGTACTTCATATTCCAGAACAAACTTAGAAACATAATAGCCATGGCAGCTTTTTTTCCCCCAAGTTCTTATAGTCATTTATCTTAGCAGTGAATTAATTAATTTTCTATCATTATCTAGTACTTAGTCATAAAATGTTGTCATTCTCATTATGTCATTCTGCAAAATGCTCTATACATGTTGTTAATGCTGCTAAACTGTGTAAGTTCACTACTAGTCATATGAATGTGTTTGACAATTCTTTTGGTAGAAATAATATTTATCTTTAATAGTATTCCCATTTGCCAGGCTTTATAGAAGCATATGTACACTTCTGGAATACATCTAGGTATCATGGCCTTTATTTGCTCATTCACTTATTCAAAAACCTTTGTGCTAAATACTTGGCTCAGTGTTCAGGATACTAGAAAACACACATAGTCTTTACCCATAGAAGATCACAACCCAATGTGGAGGATGTTAGGGAGACAATCGAATATGAGAGGAACAATTGAATCATGGATAAGAGGAGGCTCCAGGACAGAGGAAGGTTTCAGCTGGAGTTGGAGGAAGTATCTTTAAAGACCTGGCACTTGGTATAAAACCTGAAAACTGAGAAGAAGGAAAAATAAAAAAGAGAGGAGTCCATAAAATAAGGAATAGGAGAAGTGGAGAAGGAAGGGTGAAAAGCAATTACCTTGGAGAGGAGATACCAGAGGGCACACAGCAGTGAAGCATGCTCTCTTGAAGCAGCAAACTAGTGAGCAGGGCTGGGTGTAAGGAGAAGACTGCAGGAGATACGCGACGATCCCATATGCAGGGGAACTTGTGTTGGAGTTGGACTGAGAGTTTTGGTGCTAGGGAACTAGGGAAGAATGACCAGTTATTCTGTGATAGGAATGAACTAATTAATTGGAATGTAAATCAGCAGGACTGATGCTAGTATTTGAAGCAGCGTCTTTGATCTCTAGATACTGAGGCAATTCTACCATGAAGCTCCAGAGGTTGAAGAAGATACCAAACAAAACCTTTGCTCCTGTCACTGCACTGCTTTGCACTTGTTCTGACTTCATGCTGTGTGCCTTGACACTGCCTTGTGTGACCTCTCATGAAACATCTGAAAATTTTTCTTGGTGCCAGCCTCCAGAGTTGAGACCAAAAAATATCTGCCTGTGTTTGCCCAAGTGCAAAACATCTTTGCATTTGATCTTCCTAATGTCCCCATGAGAGATATGGAGCCTCTAACAGATGCAGATGACCATTCTGCAGAAGGTGGAACAAAATCATACCTTTAATTACGTGTATACCTGTGCCAGGGTTCTACCACAATGCTACAGCTCCAGACCCAGGACACTTGCTTTCTGATAGAGGTTCCCTCATGGAGCTGCCAGTGAGTTACCCTCCAAAACAGAAGTCCATCCATGAAGTTTTAAAGTAAACATTTATTTTTGAACAATTTTAGATTTGCATAGAATTACTAAGGTAGTACAAAGATTTCCCATATGCCCTTAATTCATTTCCCCCAATGTTAATATATTACTCAACAATGGTTTATTCATAAAACTCAGAAGTAAGCATTAGCACATTACTATTGATAGAAATCTAGATTTTATTTGAATTTCACCAGTTTTTGATATCAATGTCCTTTTTCTGTTATGCTATCCAATCCAATATACCCCATTGCATTTAGTATCCTTGATTATACATGGCTGTGGCACATGGAAGCTAACCATTCCACATAAGAGGCTTTGAGCCTAGTGAGACAGGAAGAGAGAGAGCCATTTCTATAAAAGGGCAAGGTCTTTTTTGTTAAGTAGAAAAAAAAAAACACCTAGCTTTTGGAATGTAGAAACATTTCCCTCATCAATTATCTGAAGCTGAATGGTTTCAACAAGGAAGAACATAGTCAAAATCTGAGCTGTTGATCCTCGTTTGATGAGTGGCATTACGGGTAGTCTGGCTGACCATGGCTCTTGAGACAAGAATTGCACATAAAATACTTCAGACCTCATGTAAATGTAGTCCTCTGGTCCAATCAACAATGCTTTGTTAGCTAAGGCAGTGGTTTAGTGAAGTTATTATCTGGTGCACCTTAAGCTCGTAAGCTGAACTCTAAATTTAACAGGAAAGTTACCAAATACTTTAAAAGTGCCCTTGAAGATTTTGGCCTACAAATGTATGCTTTGGTGTGGTTTGAGAAACAAAACAAAACAAAACTTTGATCTGCTGCAGGAATGTAATTTGGGAAAATGTGCAAACTTTTGTTGCCCGGATCTCTCCACCCCATCTCCCTTTGTAGACCTGACCTGCGGTGTACTGAAGTCCATTCTAATTACTGCTCCCCATGCTTGTTCTGATGTGCTCAGAAGCCATTTCCAAAAGTTCTCACTTTGGAGAAAAGAGGATCTGGCTGGGTTTGCACAGAGAAGCAGAGCCTTTGCTGCTTGAATTTCTCAGCAAACCAGTCAGCTGTGCTATATCCTCATAAGGAGACGAGTAGAACAACCAAGAGTTGAGAATTGTTGTTTAAAAAGCACTTCTTGGTAGGAGCTCACACTGATGGTCTTGGAAAAGGAAAACTTGATTAGGACTTGTCTTACTCTATGGCCAGAGGCAGACATGCTGTAATGTCACAGGGATAGTTAATCTTATTCACAAGTGATCCATATAGGACTAGTGAGTGTGAGGACTAGGGTAGTATAAAATGCCTGTGACCACTGAGGACCAAAATGCCTGACAAGGAGTTGGAAAACTCAGGCCATTGTCCAGAAAACCTTATGCATTTGTGACATCAGAAACTGTTATAGTTTGGACCTACAATGTCCCCCAAAGGCCATGTGCTAAAGGCTTGGTTTCACCCTGTGGCACTATTGGAAGGGAGTGGAAATTTTAGGAGGTGGGCCTAATTGGAAGAGGTCGTGGGAGGTGTGCCTTTGAAGGGTTTGTGCCTGGGCCCTTCTCTCCCCACCCCCACTCTGCTTCCTAGGTGAGGAACTTTGATCCACCACACCCTTCCCCTATAATATATTGCCTCATCATGGGCCCAGAAACAACGGAGCCAGCTGACCATGGACTGAGACCTCTGAAACCATGAGCCAAAATAAATCTTTCCTCCTCTAAGTTGATTTTCTCAGGTATTTTGTCACAGTAACATAAAGCTAACTAACATAAAGTATGATTCTCTGCAAAAATATTTGAGTATCATTACATACATACAGTTATGATGACTGTCTAATGTTATGGCAGAGCCTGTCTGCTCTTTTGTACAAGTATAATTGCTGGCTGAAGACTCCATGCTGCTCTATCATTGCTGCTGCCACCATTTACCTCCATCTTCTCTTCAGGTCCAGGTTCTTGTTATCCATCAAGGACCAGAGGATGAACACTTCTTTCATGCCACCAGATACCCATAGAGAAAGTTTATCATTTCTCCTCCCAAATCCCTAAATGTAGCTCTTAGATGTACTTGTCACTGTCTTATTGTGTAAGTAGGTGTCTCATTCTCCCTCATATAGTTCAATTAATCTGTCCACAGGATTTATGTTTAATTTACCTTTATGCAGCCCCACAGTGCTTAGCATGCTGCTTGGCATATAACAGCAGTTCAGTAAATATTTCAATAAATAACACCTGCTATCTACAGCCAATTGTAGCCAATGACAGACTAACTCTAACCTTGCTCGCCACTTTATGAGGGAAATCACAAACAATAGGAAGGCCTGGTGAGGTATCTGATAGAATTCTAATACCATTGTTACAAAGACCACTTCATTGAGATCTTTTCTTTGGACTAATCAATCATGATTAGCTTTCAGTAGAGAGAAAAGATAAACAGGCAACCAAAGAAGACACAGAATCCCAAAGCCACTTTTCTAACATCACTGTGAATTTGTTGTCATGCACTGTATCCTAGTCAATTGCCTCCTATCTCAGGGTTGTAAGTGAGGAGGGAGGAGAAAGGGTAGCACAGGGGACAGGAAGGGGAGCACTTGGGTGTCAGGGACAGAATTCTCCATAGGACCAGCACCATTTGTATAGTTTCTTGTTTGTTTATTGTTTTTCTTTTTCTTTTTTCTTTTTTTTCGTTGTAGATGGATAGAATGCCTTTATTTGTTTATTTTTGTGTGGTGTAGGAATTGAATCCAGGGCCTCACACATTCTAGGCAAGCACTCTGCCAGTGAGCTATAGCCCCAGCCGCTGTTTTATGTTTTTTTTTTTTTTTTTTAAGGAGAAAAGGAGCTATAGTTGCACACTTAACACCATTCTTTTTTCTTTTTTCCTGGAAGTCTGAGGAGTCTCCTGTTGAGCGGCTTTAAGAAAGCCATGACGTGGGAACAGCTGAGGCAACTTGAAACATTAAACACATATTTATAGTACCTAATATGTGGCCAGACACAGGCTGGACACTGTGTGCCACCAGATCTGCCCATTTGCTTTTTGAGAGTTTGCCAGTCATGTTTCTGACAGTACTGATCCAGAGTGGCAAGTTGAAACACATCCTTTATTTGTTTGAGACTACTATTTCTTCTCCAGTTAGATGTACCTAGACAATCTACACTGTCGATAATCTAGGGTGACCTCTATAGCCCAACCTCCATAATAGATGCCCCTCCAGGGATTTTTACGGAAAAGAAAAATCCATCTTTAAAATCATGAAATCAACCTGGGAAAGTTCCTACCTATTAACTTAGCCCTGTTCTGGTGCCTGACAACTCCTTAGGCAAGGGTTAGCAATAAAAAAATGGTCACCCTGGCTGTGGTGGGGACCTGTAATTTTATGGTCATTCTAGCTAAAATATAGGGAACTGAGATATTCTTTGTTTTCTAGTCGTGGTACATTTTCTGCCAGGCACCACCATCAAATGCTGTAAAATAATGATGGTGCACAATGTAGCAATTCTCTCCAAGGCTACAGTAAAGAATCTGGAAGGTCCATCCTGTTTGGTGTGTATTCCGGACAACTTTCTTGTTTGAAATCAGCTGTCTGTCCCTTAGTGGAAAAAATCAGCATGCCAACCTGCATTTGGCAGGCCATGGACAGGGCAGCTCTTTACTTGCAGATAGATAGGAAGGCATGAAGTGTGCTTAGACATTTTCTCTATTCTCCTCTTCCTGGGTGTTTTCTCCCTGGAAAATGCTTTACTATCCAATTGATAGGGTCCCAAGTGAAATTTACACATGAAAGAAGAGAGAATTTGTAATAAAATGGCATCCGAATCCTTTTTTAATCCTCCCTCCCATACCCTTTTAGTCTCTCTAATTGAATGGACTTTGCCTTGTCTGCTTTGTGCTGCTGTGACAGAACACCTGAGACGGAAATTCATTTCTCATGGTCCTGGAAGCTGGGAAGCCCAAGATGGCGAGGGCCTCCTTACTATGTGTCATCCCAGGGTAGAACACATAAGTGCAGGGAGAGGAAGGCAACTAAACTCACCCTACTCTAGGGAACCCACTCCCATGGTAACCAAGCCACACAGGTAATAAAAGCCTTGATTCATGCTTGGGGACTGAACACCCAGGACCTAACCCCCTCTGAAAGGTCCCACCTCTCAGCACTATTGCCTTGGGGACTAAGTTACATGCTTTAGGGGGACACATTCACACCATCACAGATTTGATACCAAAGTATCATGATTTGGGGATTAGAAGGAAGCCAAAGGGTGACCCCATCCAGCCCCTTGTCTGCAGTTTAAGTCCCCCCCCCACAGTAGCTGTGCAAGCAGGGTTGGGCTGTGACTCCAAGTCACACATGCTGAACTTAAACTAATAAAACAGCTTTCAATGCATGAGTTCTCTTTAATAATAATAGCTGCTTTTTTCAAATGCTCACTAAATATATTACTGTGCTAAGAGTTTAAGTGCATGACATGTACCAACTTATACTCTTCACGATAACTTCAAAGGGAGATTCTATTACTCCCATTTTACAGTTAAAGAAACCAGGGCTTAAGTAAATTAGCCAAAGTGCTCATTCAGTTTATCCACAGATACCTCCAACCACAGGGACCATGCTGCTCTCTTCCAACTGGCTCTCAGAGACTGCATTAAAAAAAAAATAAGATTAAAGTATGTCTCCCTGTAAATCAAGAAATATGTATTACCTGCTAAGTTTCTAGCACCATGCTAGCCATTTCAGATTTAAAGACATGATGAGTTTTATGGTTTTATTATTTATATTTCACCTTGTTTTAAGAAATATTCAGGGGCAGAGACAAGGAAACTTCTTATATACAAAAATAGCAAAATATAATGAAGACCAGAGAATCAGGATCAGAGAAAGTATAGATAAAATTGAAAATTATCATGACCTTCTAAAAATTCCAAACAGAATTTTAAAAACAAACTATACAGATCAAACAGAGAAAGAAAGATTTTTATCAGTTCATTTTATATTTGACCTGGGCTTCCTGTCCGCCAAAACAATAAAAAAAAAAAAAAAAAGTCGGGGGAGACACTGCTAGTTTATGATTTTTATTAATAAAGCAATCATTAAATTGGGGTAGATCTTTTTCTGAAATGAAATTGTGAAAAAAATCTCTCATGAGACTTTCTTTAGTGAAAACTGAGAGATCAGGTTAGCTGTAGCCTCAAAATACCTATAGGATATGCATTAATAGACTTAGCACGTTGATAAACTTACATTCTTGCAACATTTTGTTGTTGTATTTTTCATTATTTTGTTGGAATTCAAGAGGAGAGCATTCAAATAAACTTGGCAAATAAGACAACATAGATCAAAATTTATGTCTCTGGCCTTCCATCTGTGTCCCCCAAGAGGAAAACCTTCTCCATTATTGTTCTCGGTACTTCACTTCTCATACCAGATGGTGGGGTTTTTTTTTCCCCCTCCGACAACAATTCAGTTCCATTCAACGCTCTGGAATAATGCAACTCTGGGTCTCCTACAATTTAACTCAGTTCTGACACTCTACCTAGAGCCGTCCAGGCTAAGGGTTCATTCCTACAAGACTGCCCCCACTTCAGGCACCAATCCAATCCCAGGTTGTCATATGTGCTTCTAATAAACCAGCCCTAAATCAATCCAGAGTTTGTAAACTGCGAGGCTTAGTGGGTTCTGGCCAAGGAGCCATCAGCAGTCCCATTATCAATGCTTAGAGTGAGTCTCAGAAAACAGATTTGGCTCCAAGCAAAACTCACAACTCTGTTTTTCTAAACTAATTTCACTTGTTTGCCCCAGTTAAAATTAATAAGCCCAGGGCTATATGCTTCTACTTACCAGAGCACAAAGATGGTTGAACAATGGAATTTTTAAGCTGAAGTGGACTTCAGAGATCTTTTAGTCCAGCCTCCCTATTAGAGAGGTGAGGAAACAGGGCTCAAAGGAAGGAAAGGACCAGGTTGAGATAGTCAGATTTACAGACAGTGCTGGAACCCAGGTTCTCTGCAGCCAATCCTATACAGGGTCCCTGAGTTCTGATTGACAACATCTTCCTACCTCATCCTTAAGAAGTGAATGTGGTAGAAAGAACATTGAACCAGGCAATGGAAGAACCAGGATTAAAACGTATTTTCATAGTTTGTTTGAATTTCTCTATCCTCTTATTTCCTCTTCACAGCACCAACTTCACTGTGAAAGTGGGTGCCTGATGTTGTTCCCCAAAGCAAGAGGCAGGATAACCAAGAGGCAAGTTTCCACAACACTAGCAACACCATGGTCTTTTTTGAATCAGCTCAGACTTGGACCAAATCCCAGCAGTGATATTACTTGATGCTCAGTGACTTTGAGCAAATTTTCAGACCTCATCAAACCTTAGCCTTACTGGTCTGTTGCATTTACTGAGTAAATAGATAAGAAGTACAGCTGTCCCTTGGTATTTGTAGAAGATTGTTTCCAGGACCCCAGTGGATATCAAAATCCTCAGATGCACAAGTCTATTATATAAAAATAGTGTAGTATTTGTATATAACCTGCACATACCTTCCCTTATACTTCAAGTCATCCCTGGATTATTTGTAATTCCTGATACAATGTAAATGCTATATAAATACTGGTTATATAAATACTGGTTATACTGTATCATGTAGGGAATCACCACAAGGAAAAAAATCTGTACAAATTCAGACAGAAAATATATTTTCAAGCTATGGTTGGCTAAGTCCATGGCGCAGAGTCCTGGTATATGGACCAGTGACCAAGGAGGGCCTACTGCACATAGTGGCTGTGCAATCATTGAGATGATCAAAATGGGCTCATCCCAACTATAGTGCTCTTGTCTTTCTCCATACTGATAGACCATATGTAGGTCCATGTTATCTTTAAGGGATGGGAATCATGCAGAATTCCATGTAGTCAGAATGTAGAGTGTTATCATGTCCCTGTGTTACCTATTTTCACTGATTAAAAACCTCAACCTGCAGAACTCATTTCCATTTCTCTTCAACTAGCCAAACATCCATTTCCACCTACATGGAACCTTCTACTGGCCCGAGGACAAATAAATCACATTTCCAGTGGTCCCAGGACAATTCAGCTTTAAAGTGGTGGGGGGGGGGGGAGGTTGCAACATGAAGGACATTTACTGTGTTGGGCTGTCACCAGGTCCCCACTCGAACCATGAAAAATTATAGCCAATAAAATAACATTTTTCAAAATGTGACACTACCCTTAAATTTATCTTGGGCAATAAATTGATTTTGAAAAGAATATTTGAGGGCAATCCATTCTTCAAGCACTCAATAACATATCATAAATGAATTGCATTATTAATTTATAATAGAATAATTGTTTTGTCTCAACAGTCATTTTCACAAGCTCTGACATTAATTTTCTCCTTCTTTTTAATCATCTCAAAAATATTAGCACTTACACCACCCCCAGCATGCCACCCAATCCTCTTCACTCCTCCTATGAAATATGAAAATGATTCTGACTGCTTGGCATACAGGATCTTCTGGGCATCCTTTTGTGATAATGAAAAGAGTAAGAATAAAAGCAGCTGGTATTGATGGAGGCTGACTCTCTGCCAGAAGTCTGTGAAGAGTTTAACTGTATTATTCCGTTTAATCTTCCTGGCAATCCCATAAAGTTCATGCCATTGTTATGCCTATTATACACAGGAAACTGAGGCACAGAGTCATTTTTTTCTAAAGCAAAGAAAAAGAAAGTCACTGTTTATTAGGTTTCATGAGTATAGTTTTTTCCTACACCAAGTTTGCTTAAATCAAGATATGCTTTATTGCCGGATGCAGTGACACATGCCTATTATCCCATTGGCTCAGGAGGCTGAGGCAGGAGGAGCAAGACTTCAAAGCCAGACTCAGCAAAAGTAAGGCGCTAAGCAACTCAGTGAGACCCTGTCTCTAAATAAAATACAAAATAGGGCTAGGATGTGGCTCAGTGGTCGAGTGCCCCAGAGTTCAATCCCCTATAACCTTCTCCCCAAAAAGGATATGCTTTATTACTATCCCTTTAACACATTATGTAAATATTGTCTTTAACTGTAACCAAGACTAAGTAATAAAGGGCAGAGAAAAATTAAGTAAAATACCTGTTCAATTAGCACCACTAAATCTGTGTCTTTGAAAAACTTTTCTTTCTTCTCTCCCCTCCCCTCCTCTTTTCTCTCTCTTCCTTCCTTCCTTCCTTGCTTTCTTTCTTACTTTCTTGTTCACAAACCAATCTGTGCCTCAGTTTCCTGTGTATAATAGGCATTGCTATGTCAGGATGACCTCATCACACCTGATGAGGTGTGATGTATGTGTGTGTCTTGAGTATTTTGCTTGTGCAGGATCAAAATGCCTGGGTACCAGCTCCTGCTCTGTCACTATCAGTGGCATGTCCAGTAGTTACTTTATCTTTCTGAAAATCAGTTCTCTAAATCTTAAAAGATTGGCCCTAAGATTCCAGCATCCCCAGAGGTTGTGTGGACCACAGGGCAGACACCAGCAATTGTTTATAAATTAATCATGAAAATGATAAAGAATAAAGAGCCCTAAGAACACACAGCATTTGACATACAAAGACTCAATCTTGCATTTCAACCCCTCTCAAAGAAGAACCATATTATTGGCCAGCAGAAAAAAAAACCTATATGAAAGTTTAATAATAATAATAACCCCCAAAAAAGCACTAAAAGCTCATTAAGATCTCTGTCCCAGCTCTTATACTCCTAATTGAACCGTTACACAAATAGGCATATAATACAACTGTGACTCTAATTAAGGCTCCAACCTCAGAATCTAGTAAAAGCTGGTACAGTTCTTGCTCCCCATTTAGATGGCTGTTCTGGGCAAGCTCTGGGAAGTGAGCCCTCTCATTGGGACTCCACTAAAATCAAACTCAGCAAGGACTTTTGTTTTGTTTCCCTAGATACACCTCCTGCTTTCCACATCTCTCCTTTAGCTGCTGGGATTGTGATCCCTTGGCAGGAGAGGATGCACCTGCTTAGCTCCAGGGGTGTCTGCCAAACTTCTGTTAACCTTTTGCTCCAATGGCCTCTGTCGGGGCCTTGGTCCACAATACCGTGGGTGTGAGATGGTCTTGTCTAGTCCTCTCAAGCTAAGCTCTCTCCTCATTGGGTAATTGACTTTTTGCCAATTAACTAAACTAAATATTGAAATAAATATTAGTTTTAATTTCTCTGGCCCACTTTTCCTTGTAGTGTACATGTGTGTGATGTATGTGTGTGTATATGTGTCTGTGTGTATGTGTGTGTGTGTGTGTGTGTGTGTGTGTGTGTGTGTGTGTATGTCTCCAAGCTAAGAATTTTGGTGGATAAACAGTTCTGGGTTTACTTTCTCTTTCCTTTTTTTTTTCCTTTTGTCTTGACCTTCACAAAGGAGAGGGATGCCATTACCCACAGGAGGTAACCTTGGAAGGAGGATTGAAAATCAAGGGCTGCCTTTGAATAATGAAAAGTCCACTGGGTTCAAAAAAAAATCTAAAGGGGAGGGGGCGAAGGTGGTTAAAGATTTGTATACAGCAGCTATTCACAAAGTGCCCACTTCCTGTTGCTCTGAGCTAGTTGCTTTAGATGTTAATGGAAGTGGTGATATTCATCAGCAGGAGCCCAAAACCTAGAGCGAATATAATTTGAACTTGAAAGTTGACCACCTCCCTGAATTATTTTCTTTGCCTTCTAAAAACTAAGGATCTATTTTGAGGGCAGTTAGGTATATCTGTTGTGGAGAGCCCAGTGACCTGGAATTCCTTTAGATCCTCTGTTCCCTTAAAGCTGACAGGGGTAGCCTTCCATGGGGGCACTTAAATGGAAGAGAGTCTAACACACCAGGGTACTGAAAGTCACATTACATAAAGAGGAAGTCAGTTTAGAGAGATGCATCATCTCTTGGAATTTCAAAAAAGTATTTTTAACACTTTTAAAGTGAAGAATGGCTGCCTTTTGTTTGACTGAGAACATGGTACAGGACAGTCCTTATCTCAACCCTGTGCATACTGGTCATATCACACCGAAGCATGCAACCAACAACCCCCAGGGTTTCCTCAATGAAAGAACTTCAGAAACCAGAAGGTACCTTACCAATGCAGATAGGTGGGTCTACGAACATACCCAGCTCTTCTGGAGTGATGCAATTTTACAAAAATCTTCAGGTAAGCACGTTTTTCCTGAGATATGTGATTGACATTAAGCCATCTCTGCTATCTTGCTTAACTTAATGGATGGGTACACTTTATCACCTGTGATCTACATGTGATTGCCTTGTACATTTTCTAATTCAATAAGGATATAGCATCATCAATGGGGTCTTTAAGATCTAGTTTTATTGTTGACATCCTTGGTAATAGCCAAAAGGTCTTTTGGGGAGATTAATTGGGGCATGATCAGTGAAGATACCCCTACAAACTGGGTGCTCATTATGTCACTGGTTGATATATCTGTCACTTCCAACTGGAAACCAAGGGGATTGAGGAGAAAGACTCTCCTGCCTCATGTCTAACACATCTAGGACACAGTAGAAGGTCACTAAATACTTGAAAAGAGAAAAGCAGTAACTGAAAATAAAAGGGAATTCTCTATGGAATCCTTAATACCCAACACTTCCCCTTGCACATAGTGAGTGCCCCCAAAACATGCACATCGAATCAGTGTTTTGATATATGTAGTAGACATTTTAGGATTTTATACTTAGGTAACACTAGAACTCATGACCAATGCTTGGTGTGTCACAATTTAGGGAATTTAGCAGATATAGCTGAGGGCTTTGTTTTTACTTCCTTGGATTTCAATAATACCTCCAAACCTCACTGGATCCTGGCTATGAGTTGCTATTTGCTGTACCTATAGTTGAGTTATAGTACTCGGGAGCAAAACGTTGCTCAGGTTGTTGTTTTTCTTAACACTTAAGCAAAGAATTCAGCCATTTTAAAGGCACAGTGTATTGCAGTTCTGTTTATGCTCAGTATTGGATCAAATACTCTATTTTCCTAAGTGGTTCGACTGAGAGCCTTTATTATTGGAAGCTTGAGGTTTAGCATGGCCTCAATGGTGTCAAGTTTCTTGTAACTTTTAGCCTTATCATGTACACTTAGATTTTCCACTGATGAGCAAATGATGCTTCTGTTATTAGAGAAATGACTAGACTCTCTTGGATTGGGTTATAGGGTAAACTAAAACTAGTGATCAACACATTTGGAATGGTTTGAGAATACAGGTTTGGTTTCATTCCCCAACTTTTGGATGATTATCTGAACTTGACTCATCTGATCTCAATCTGGACCATTGAATTTGCGACACAAAGCCCGAAACCTCAAGAGGGAAGACTCCTGACATTTCTGTTCCTGCCAGGTTCCCATCAGTCCAGCCACATTTCGATGAAATGTCCTAGGGCATTTTGGCTTGTGCGTTTCTGTTCTGGGTCCAGGCTGTGATTTCTTTGAAAGCATTAGGTGTAGGTGGTAAGGACATAGAAACAGGCCCCTGAGCTCTGAGGAATCATGTCAGGGACCTACGATAGAGCTGAAGAGAGAAGTTTGGAGTTTTTGCATTTCTTCAACCCATTTGCTCAGTCCTCCTGGAGGAGAAGTAAATTAAGCAGGAATAACTGGTAGATTCCACAAACATTGATTCAGTGTTTCCTTGTGTACCTTGTTCCAGTGAGTCTTAAACTTCAGCATGGCGATGAATCACCTGGAAATTCCATCAAGAGAAAATGTCATATTCAGTTGGTCCCAGATGCAGCCTGAGACCCTGCTGCTCTCATGCAGTCTCAGGTGGTACTGACCCTTCTGGGCCTTAAAGAACATCTGAATTAGCAAAGTGCCACACCCAGGAGGGAACACCAAGGCGAATCCCTGAAGAAGATAGGCCTATTACCCTTGGGGACATCTTGGTGGGCAGAGAGACAGTAACCACTCCACAGGTCCTCCAAAGTGAGGACTCGGGGGAGTGGTATCTGGGGGCGGAACTTTAAGTAGGACTTAGAGAAAAGGAGGAAGCGAACAAGTAAGGGAGTCAGAAAAGAGTGTTTCCTGCAGAGGCTAAAGCCGTGACTGAAAGAGAAACCAAGCAGAAGCTCCACACCTTTCTGCCAGGCAGACACCTAAGAAATTTCCCAGTTCATTCCCAATCCTCTAGAAGAAAAATAATGGGACATATGAATGCACAGAGCATTCCTGTAGCAAGTTAGCAATCACTCACGTCCACAGGCACCAGGCCTTCTTCCTGCTGCATGATGTAATTAGAGCATTTGCAGCATCAAGTCGGGAGAAGCAGCGAGCTGAGGGCATCAAGAGCTGGCCTGGGCTGTGCAGAGCCAGCCCAGCCGTTCTCCCAGCTTCTTGCAATCTTGTCTGTATTTCTCGTATATTGTCCAAATTGGGGCCTCTACATTTGCCCTTCTTTTCTTTCTTTTTTTTTTTTTCTCCCCTTTTGGTATATTCTCTCTCTTCCTTATAATCAAATCTAAAACTCAAATTGAAAAACCCAAGCAGATGGCTCTACTTTCTCAGGTTTTTCCCTCTCCTTCCTGCTGTGCACTCTGCATCAACCCATCCCCACTGTCCCCTTTGCCCAGAAATGAGATCCTTTGCCTTTAAATGAATTGCAGATCTCCTCTCACATCAAAGGTTCTCATCTAAGCTGACAGCATCCAAACACTGCAATTCAATGCTTGCCTGCAAGATGATTTACCTTTCTCTCTCCCTCTCTCTCTCTCTCACTGTGTGTGTCCTGTCTTGACCCTGCCACTAATCAGTAGGGAGGCCCAGAGCATGTCTTGCCATAATAGGAATAACAACAACTTGTTTAGAAATTTGCCAATCTCTATCAAGCCCTCCCCCTATCCTGGTAAGTAAATAGGACCCGTCCGAGCATTTTTCTTTCCATTTTGCAACTGGAAAAACTGAGACCTAGAGAACTAGAGCGCCTAAGTGGTGGAACAAGGATGAAAACCCAGTATTTTGACTCTCCATAGTAAAATTATGCAGTGACCATCAACAGGCCCAGGAATGATCTTCAAATAAGCCTCCCAGCTACCCAGACTTCAAACAGGAAACTGAGGCTCAGAGCAGCTAAGCACTTTCCTGAAGTCAGTGAATTTCTGACTTGGCATGCAAACCCCCATGGGTGTGATCTCAGAGTCCTGATGAGGACCCAGTGCTGTGCAGCTGCTTGTCCCTCAGCTCTTTCTACCATATCATCACTTCTTTTGGCCATATTTTCTCATCTGTGAAATGGAGGTAACTCTTGATCTGTAAAACCCCCTTCCAGCTCTCCTATCCTATGATTCTATAATTTTGTCTGTGAAACCAGAGTTCTTTGCTTCCAGCTTCTATTCAGTGCTAATCATTTTGCTTAATTATGTTGAACTCCGAGCAACGTACTGCAGCTGTCAACACACTTCAGTTTGTTGCACTACTGCGGTTGATAGAGGGATGATAGCACCTGTGTGCCATTATTTATGCAGGGTGTATGTGGCAGCTAGGCAGGTCTTCTAACTTGGCTGCATGCTTCCATGATAGGTCTTGATGCCAGCTTAGTTCCTCTGTTTGTACTGGAAAGGGATGGGCATACCTTGGGTGGCAATTACCTGGAAAGCAACATCAGTAACCTCTGGCTAATGTGAACCTCTGGTTGTGTTCCAAAGTCTGACACCTTGTATTGTGTGAATGACTGTTCAAAGTGAAGAGCGCAAAGACTCACATGTGATACATTTACCCTGGTCCCTTGGTGTCCCTTGGTGTCCAGGGGGAAGTAGTTCCAGAATCCCTTGAAGATACCAAAATCTGTGGATGCTCGATCCCCACTATAAAATGGCATGGTATTTGCATATAACCCATGCATATCCTCTCTTATACTTTAAATAATCTCTAGATTACTTACAATACCTAATACAATGTAAATTATATGTAAATAGTTATACTGGGTTATTCAGAGAATAATAAGGAAAAAGTATATATGTTCAACACAGACACACTACTTTAAAAACGTTTTTGATACTCAGTTGGTAGACTCCGTGGATGCTAAGCCCACGGGTGTGGAGGGCCAACTGGACTTCCATTTTGGGTGCATGAGCAAGGATTTCCTTCTCCATGGTAACGTCCCCTCCTGAATAGCTCCCCTAAGGCTTAGATCTCTGCTTACTGTCTCCCTTCGAGCCTCAAGAGACACCACACATTCTAGAAAGCTTTCCCTGACCTATTCAAGCTGCTCTTGTGCTTTTATCATTTGTTCCTGAATTTCTATCCACCATAGCCCTTGTCCCACCATATAAAAAATGTCTCTGATCACTTTTCTGGCTGGCCCACCAACCTGAAAATGCCCTAGCAACACTGAGCACATATCATTCATCCCCCTAATGTTTACTGAATGAAGAAGGAGTGAGTGGATGAGCTATTATGGCTTTACCCGTGTTCATCCTTTCAGTATTCTTTATATAATTTAGGAACAAGATTTTCTTTATCTTTCAGATGCTCTCCCATTATTCCTCTTCCTTCCTCTTTTGATAGACTTGCTCAAAGTCATCCAGGTGTCTGTTCTCTCCTCTGAGCAAGTCTCCATCCACAACAACACCCCTTCCCCTCTCTTCCCTTATTCCCACTCTCCTCTGCTGGGCCAGTTTCCACCTCTGAAATGACACTCACGACTCTGCTAGCAACGAAGAGTTCCCTGACTGGCTGGAAAAGAGGCAACACTTCCTCTCTTGCCCTGTTTGAAGTAAACCTGCAGTTTCCAGAACTTGTTCATTTTCACACTCTATGCCTTGCTCTCTTCCCCCCACCTTGCCCCCCACACAATATAAAATTTTGTGTGTTTTTTCCTAAGTTGTCAAAGTATTATTTTTTTTTTAAGTTGTAAAAGTATTAATTCATTTGTATTAGTGACTTCTCCAATATCTGGTGCAGCCTGCTAATAATTTGACAATATCTAAAAATCCTTCCAGTTCTACAAACATCATTAATTCTGTGATCAGTGATAGCTCTTTCCCCAGGAGATTCTGTTCAGGGGATCTGCTACCAGACCTCAAATCGTAACAGGTGAAAGGGAAGCCTTGCCAAAGTGTGTGCCATTGGGTGTCATTGCAAGTGAGAGTGGGAAGGAAGGAAATTAAAGTATTAAGTAGTGGGAGGCATTTGGAAGTTTTTGTCCTTGACAAACAAAGTCCTCAATGCCACTAAATAGTGGCCTCAAATATGCCAGGAAGGTTAATTTTCCCTGGGGATTTTTTCCATTCGTTTCTCAGGTTTGCCTCCTCCTCTTCTTCAGTTTCCCCAGCTGGTGGTGATGCTCTTCAAGCCTGTTCAGAACTGCCATTGGTGAAGAGGAGTCACCATGACCATGGAAAGTTAAATTCCTTACTATTGAGGATTCCTTGATTTTGCTAAAAGCTTAGATTTCCAGGCCCTTCATTATAATTCTTGATTCAGTATCTATGACCTTAGTTCTGAAATCTGCACTTTACTTAGTGTTCAATTTAATGCATGAACAAATTTTCTATAAGAAAACATTACAAAAGAGTGAATGTAAAAGAGTAGGACACCACATACTTGTCTCGGAGGATCGGAGTTGAATTCTACCTGCACAATGGGAGACCCATGACTGAACAAACTCAGACATAACTGACTCTGTGCCTGCTGTTGTCCTCCTTCCTTTGTAAATTCAGTTGGTAGAAATCTTAATTTGATGGTGGTAGTGGAGGAGAACACCCATTGCAAAATTGAATGAAAACACCAAGGTCTTTAGTCTATGCATGGAGAAGAGATACAGGGTCCATACATTTTAAAGGAAAATCTTGCCATGACTTATCTCCTCAACATGGCTCCTTGTAGCCAGAGAGGAGCAGCACCTGGGGAATGAGTCAGAAGTTATGCAGGCGCCTGTACAATCTGTCTTGTGGTTTCCATATTACCGTAAAAGGCGATTCTAAGCTGTAGCTGCCCTGCTGCATTGAGTCTCTCCTCTCTGGTTTGCAACTTGAAAGGCCAGGAGATGTCTCATTCCTTTGATACTCAGTGCTCTAGGAAACTTTAAAGTATAGATTTCCCCCACATCTTACCAAATAGCCATGCTTACCCAGGAGTTAACTCTCAGATTCATAAAGCAAATGGTGCCAGGAGCACCATCCATGTGGTCAGCCACACCAACAGACATGATCATACGCTTGGCCCCAGCCTCTGAGCCTGAGTCAACAACTTTGAATTGCTGTGTAATGCTCAAAACTCTTACCAGCATCTTCTCTAGATGTACTTACCCGGGGCAAACCCAGAACTTAAGTGCTTTGTGCTAATTTGAGTGATTCTCGGCTTTGGCTATCACTGATGCTATAATTGATTTCCTTCTGGAAAGGAAGGGGATGAATATTTTGAACTATGAAACTATCATTCCTGATTCATCCCTCTCTACTTGGCAGATTTAAGCCTCAAATTCTCCATGACCAAAGTAATTGAAAAATGTCAAATGCTTTCCATTAGTGCACACTTGGAGGGACCGATATCACATCTTAATGTTAAAGTGTTTTTAGGGATAATCATCATAAGTATTTGTTACTTATGTGTTTCTGTTGCTAGGAAGTTTAATCGAAGTGCTATAAGTTGCTAATTTTATTTTGGATACCCACTAAAGACAGTATTCAGTCATATGTTCATGCACTCCTGTGCATGGTTTATTTTAGTGTTTCTGTATCATCCCACCTAGAAAGTTCTGTGTTTAGCATTCTGCCGATTCTATTTATCAACAACAGCAAAAAAAAAAAAAAAAAAAAAAAAAAAAAAACCCTTCGTACCTGATATGATGGCACACACCTGTAATCCCTGTGACTAGGAAAGCTGAAGCAGGAGAATTGCAAGTTTGAGGTCAGTCTCAGCAACATAGTGAGGCCTTATTTCAAGAATAAAAAAATAAAAAGGACTGTGGATGTAGCTCTGTGGTAGAGTGCCTCTGGATTTAATCCTTAGTACCAAACTCACCTCACGCCCCCCAAAAATTCTTTCTCCTTAGAAGTTTTGGTATAGGAAAACATTACCTCAGAGTGAGCAGGAATAGAGGTTACTTCAGAGTAGATATTACTGCTGGCTATTAGTAATACTATGTTTATGTTTGTATTTACATTGTACCTGATCATTTGTAAATAAATTTTTTATCTTTTGTCACATTAGATCTTATATAGATATTAAAATTATTTCACTCCCGGAGGGGGAAAATATGGAACCACAATACAAGGATGATAAAAGATTACATAGTATTCCCGTCAAATATGGACAACTGAGATTTGAATGCAGGTCTATCTGACTCCAAGTCCAGTGCCCTCCCAGTTTTATGTTGAAATCATTCTAAAATTCAACATGATTGATAGTGGAATGGTGGCCATGCTGGACCCCAGTGATTATAATTTTCATGTAATCACATGGCTAACTCTCTCCATTGTTGTATCAAGGCTGGTCCAGGTATATTGTGAGCCAGTTTCCAAATCCAAGGCCATGTCATGAGATGTTTTAATCGCTGCTTTCTCCTTCCTCTTTGATGTCTTCTTGTTGGCAATAGTATAGCCATTTGTTACGCACCCAATTAAGCCAGCAGTCTTGTAGTCTTTTGTAGAATGTGGAAACTTCTCGTTTTTTGCCTTGTGACTCTGCTCCATGGAGCCGACAAGAGAGATGGTGGAAAAGGTTACAGTCACTCCATTGCTCTATTATCATCTTCCACTGAGAGCTTATCGCTGATTTTGGTGTCAGAGCAACAGTCATTCTGAGGCCTTATGAAAGCCTGCATACTCCGCAGCAATGCAGACAGCCCCCCTGACCTTTGCGGCTGGAGATAATGACCAAGGCTGTGGCACAGTGACCTTTAGGCCAAGAGTGGGTGGCAGCACTTTCATTTCTGTGACATTCATTTTGCTTTGCCTCTGTCTGTATTTTTAATTGGAAGCATGTAGCGGTGTGAATCTGCCTGGTTCTCCCCCACCCTGAACTCTGAGTAGAAAGATTGTGTCAGGCTGACTCTTGTCATAAAGGAATGCTCTCAGCACTAAACTGGGGGTCATTAGTAATTGTCACAGTTACAGACCCAAAGGATATTACAAGAGATCTTTCGGGGAAAGATGCTCTTAGCAGAAGAGGGCCATAGTCCCACCTGGCCCAGCCCAAACTTCTTTCTCATTTTCATTTTTCCACCATGATCCCCTGAGATGAATCTAGCACTTGAAATTTTTTTTCAAATGGCATATTTCATTGTT
Organism: Callospermophilus lateralis; assembly: GCF_048772815.1. Taxonomy (NCBI): domain Eukaryota; kingdom Metazoa; phylum Chordata; class Mammalia; order Rodentia; family Sciuridae; genus Callospermophilus; species Callospermophilus lateralis. The sequence continues at coordinate 105,229,631 of NC_135307.1, read as the reverse complement.
GTCCAAGTGGAACCACAGCCCTGTAAGCCATTTCTTCAAGGTCCATCTCAGACTTATGTTCTCTGAGATGCTGTTTGCTAAGGACTCTCTCAGCATCCTTCATTCCCTTCTGTGCTGCAGACAGCACTCACCTATTCATTCCAAAGATCCTGCTATTTATTCTATTTAGTTCTTTGTCATTTGCCACTTCTATAATGTCCAAATTGTTTCTGCGTGTTCATCTTATTCCCTCAAGACTTTTTTCCCCCCTTACTACTTACCAGAGACAAACTGGTCATGAAAATGTATAAGCACCTCCTGTGTGCCAGGCCCTGTGCTAGCGGCTTGACATCACTTAATCCTCAAGAAAAACCTGCAGGTTAGGTGTTATTCTAGACACAGTATTATATGGGTCAAGGGTCACCCACATGCTGTTGAGCAGGGGAGACACACTACTGTGTAGTTGCCATATATCAAGGCAGGATACCACCCGCTGGACACTTGTTGTGGGAGGGAAGGTAGAGGCTCAAGGCATGTATGACAGTAGGCTCCTGGGAACCCCACACCTGGACTACCTTTCCCCTGTATCACCCACTCCAGAGCCCCAGAAGCATTTTGGATATTCAAGTTCACCCATGATAATGCTCTTAAACCTGACAGTGCTTCTGGCTGAGTCATGTAGGTACATTACACTGAGGTTCAAGCAATGGCATCTAGCTAGAGCAGGTGTTCCCTGACAGGACCCCATGAGAGTGTGATTGGGAAAATGCCACAATAGTGTCACTCGTTCCTCAGCTCACTCAGACATACTCATTGGTGTGGTCACAGGTGGGCCCTGGGGAGACTCTCTGGGAAACAGGACAGTCAGGTCCTGGCCCTAAGGGAGCTGAGACCTTATCAGGAGATGCTTCCTCCTTCCTCAGAACTGCCCAATGACACAGAAGAAAAAAGTTCTCAGAACTTAGATGGAGTTGGCAAAGTGACAGTTTGACAAAAGGTGGAGGGAAGAAAACAAGCTATGGGGGTAAAAAATCACACACACACACACACACACACACACACACACACACACCAAATTATCCTTACTAAGAAACTATTTAGTGTCACATTCAAAGTTATGTTTGTCATTTTCAGAAAACTCAGAAGATAATAGTTTTCTCTTCCTTTGAGTTCTATGATTTGGACAGTCTGCACCCTAGAACACCCAGAACCTCAAACTTCCTTCCCTCTTCAGTCACATGGCTGCCCAGCCGAGCTTTTCACTCATGTCTGGGGCGCTGGTGCGTCACAGGAATACAGCAATCATGCCCTCCTCCTGGGGGGGCATGTGGAACAGCATTTCCAAGGCAGCAGGATTGACACCTAAGATTGTGGAAGGGGACAACAAGGTGCCAGCGTCCTAGAAGAACAACTGTGCTTTTTTGTTCCATGGACTTTAGAAATTGCGCTTCTGCTCGCGTAAATCGCCATGTAACCGTGTCGAAGATTATGTCGAGTTTTTATGTTTATCTATACAGGTACATTGTTGTTCCCGATGATTCAAGCAGCCATGCTAGTGGGGAAGCTTGATTCACCTCACAAAGTGCTTAACAAGAGACCTGGCAACAGCAATATGTTACCTCTTTTGTTTGTTGGGCATCTTCCCACCCACTCACTCAGCCACAGACTGAATGAAATGTGCTCTCGTGCTTTGTGTAGGGGAAAAAAGAATGAAAATAATGGCCATTCAGGCAAAATAAAGCTTTATGGCGCTTTTCAGAAAGCAGTCCTGTTTTCATTGTTGTCACTGTGTTCACATAATGGCCTTATCTTTGTCCCCCATTGAAACACACCCAAAGCAACCCTGCACCCCAACAAATGTATGCCCGGAAAATAATCAACAAGGAAGGTGTGGGCCTGAGAGGGTGCTGAACCAGCTGTCTTCTTAGACTTTGATGCTTGGCACAATAGACAAGGTGGCTATGGACGGCAGGAAGAGACTTGCTAGAAAATTAGCTTTACTGCTGTCTGTCAACACCTGAGGAGGGCAAAGCAGGATTGTCACCACCACTGTACATGGGGATCGAGCGCTTACTGTGCAGCAGGCGTGGATGTTGCTGGCATCGTTTGTGTACCGGGTAATCTTCCCAAGCCCCTCTGAGGAGGAAATCATTATTATTCCCATTCTAGAGAAGAGGGACCCAAAGTCTAGAGAGGTCGAGTGACCTCTCCCACATCACTCACCTAAGAAATGGTGGAGTCAGGATTCAAATCCAGAAGCCATCTGACTCTTCCTCCCTCCTACACACCAGACACCAGTATCTTCACTACCACTCAGTGATCCCTGGGATTAAATCTCCCAGGCTTACTAATTATGGGGGTGACTTGTGGATGAGGATCAGAAAGTCAGGGAGAGATATTTTAAGAAGTGTCCCAAAGCAGATTGTTCCAAGTTTGCCTCTGGCTTATCTTCATGATGGGTTTATTGAGGAGCTGCGTGTTGTAGTGTATCTATCCTAAATGTTTGAGAAGCAGCCTGGACTCGGGCCAGTGTGTTCTGTGACAGCTTAGTGAACACAGACTGTTCACTGCTCCTCTCTGGGGCTTGGTAGCCTCAATTTTTAGCCATAACTCTGGCTAGTTAAAATGAGAGCTGGGCCCAGTGGCTCAAGAGGCTGAGGCAGAAGGATCGCGAGTTCCAAGCCAGCCTCCGCAAAAGCGAGGTACTAAGCAACTCAGGGAGATCCTGTCTCTAAATAAAATACCAAATAGGGCTGAGGATGTGGCTCAGTGGTTGAGTGCCCCTGAGTTCAATCCCTGGTATCAAAAGAGAGAGAGAGAGAGAGAGAGAGAGAGAGAGAGAGAGAGAGAGAGCGCTGATGTAGAAAATCATCAAGATCTTCATGGCAAGTTCTCAAGTTTTCAGATTCTCTAAGCAGCTCCCTTCATGTTGACACCCAGGTAGTGGTTTATTTCTGTGACAAGGACAAGAAACCCACTGGGGTTACAAGGACCATTGAGACCTCACTTACCAGCCCTGAAGAGATTCTTGCTTTTGTGCACAGCATGCTTCTTCCATCTCCAAAGGCTATCTATACCTGCCTATTCTCTTAGGTCCAGCCAAAAATCCCACTTTCTCAATAAGAACCCTCTTGTGTGCATCTTTTTCCAACTCCACACTCAGAAATATCACAATGGTATCTTGAAATCAATCGTGGTAGGAGTATTTATGCAACAAGAAATTATTTATGCAACAAGAAATTTTCAAACACTACAAATAGGACCTTTGCTCTTGCTATTTTGAGAGCTGATTTACCAGCTCATTACTGCCTATACCTAATGCCCCAACAACTTAACACCCCGCTTTGGCCATCTTTACAGTTGGCTCCAGGAGGATCATTAAGTTCTTTCTATCTCAGCAGCAGTGTTGTTATACCTTGTGTATAGTAAATACTCTCTAGGGTCTGTTAATGGAGTAGATTTTTTCTCTAAAAGTTTGAAGCTGATGTTCAATTGCTTGAAAGTGAATCTTTCAAATTATTAATTCTCATCCATCTATCGACTCCTTCAGCCATCTATTCATACTAATGAACATTTACAATGTGTCAGATAGTTCAAAAGTATGATATGGGACGTCTCTGCCCTCAGGAAACTCACATTCTTGTCAGGAGAGACAGAAAATAAGGAAACAAATATCTCATTAGATGCTGTGTGATGGGAGCAAAGGATTCAGAAAGACTAACCTAGAAGGCTGGAATAGAGGAAATGGGAATTGAGTGGTATAGTCTCAGATTGGGATGATGAATTGTTTTCCTATTGCTGATATAACAAATTGCTTCAGACGCTTTGACTTAGAACCATATCAAATTTATTATCTTATAGTTCTGGAAGTCAGAGTCTAAAATGACCTGGGAGACTTTTGTTTCTTGAAGTCCCGGAGGCTCCCAGGAAGAATCTATCTCTTTGTAGCTTCTGGAGGAGGGTAGCCTTCCTTGGTTTATGGCCCCGCATCTCTCCAACCTCTGCTTCTGTCATTCTCTTCCCTGACTCTGATTTTCTTATCTTCCTCTTTTTTTTTTTTTCTTATAAGGACTCTTGTGATCCCAGTAGGTATGATAGCCCACTTGGACAATCCAGGATAATATCCCCATCTCAAGATACTTAACTACATTTGGAAAGTCTCTTTTGCCACATAAGGCAGCGTATACACAGGTCCCAGGGATTGGGAGGTAGACATCTTTCCAGAGGTATTATTCTGCCTACCACAGGAGCTGCCTCTCAGAAAAGTTGATGTCTGTGAGTCACAAAGGAGGGGAACAACCTGCAAAGATCCTGGCTCTGACATAGCCTGGAGCTTCTGAGGAAGATGGCAGCATGTCTGAGGTGAGCAGAGGGGCTGGGGAGATAGAAGGACCCAGATACCTCAGCACGAGGGTCCAGAAGAACAGCATTGATTTCATTCTGAGGGTGATAGAAAGAGGGCAGAGGACTCCAGGGTTGTGTTTCCACTGGGCTAATTCATGCCTGAGTGGAAACTATTCCTCTTGTAACTGTCTAAAGCAGTACTGTCTGGTAGAAATATGTAAGCTACATTTGTCATTTTAAATGTTCCAGCAGCTACATTTTAAAAGTGAAAAGAAACAGGTGAAATTAATCTTAATGAAATATTACATCTACCCCAATATATCTGAAGTATTTTCATTTCAGTGGATATTCAATATTAAAATATTTTTATGATTTATTTTACTTTCTTTTTGTTTAGAGGCACATCATCTACACCTAGCATATGTCTCATGCCTAAAGCGCATTACAGTTGGGACTAGCTAGATTTCATCATTTGCTCAATTGCCACATGTGGTTGGTGTCTGCCATTTTGGAGAGTACACGACTGGACACTGTACTCAGAGTCCTATAAAGAGTCTACTCAGGAAGTGTTTGGGAAAAATGGTCAACATCAGGGTGTAACAAAGAATATGGGCCATCTGTCACTTCTATTAGCTATCCCCATCTTTGAAGGCTCAAAGTTAAGACACAGGAAGTAGAAGAGGAACCAGAGATTCTAGAAAGGAATGTGTCTCCTGGTGGGGCTAACAAGATTCAATTCCAGACTCTACTGGACCTTTGCTTGGCTGGTACACCCAAGAAAGATCCTGTCTCTGTCCACTTGATTGATGTTTAATATTACCTCTGTGCTTACCCTTCACATCTTTATTCTGCTATAAGAGTTTTAGCCAAAGCCAGAGTTTTTTTCATTTCTTTATAGGCAGAGCCATTTATTCAACTCATTATACTGATATAACTGAAATCAAGGGTAGAGGTCAAGAACTAGAAAATTCCACAAAACATTGAGAGGGTCTCTGTTGCTAAGGTAAGAAGTAGATCCCAGGCACTTCCAAGTTATACATATGCTTTCATGAACTCTTGCTGTGACCTGAATATTAACCACAAAAGTCCAGTCCCTAAAGCTCAGTACCAAGAGAACATCATGTATATCTATTTAGATTTTTACAGTGATATTAAAAGGGCTTATGAAACAGAAAATAAAGATCTGAATTAAACATTTAGGTCATGGTGGGTTGCATAAAGGCTAGCTTATGAGAAGCTATTCAGTACTGCACAAGGCAATAAAAATAACACGTTGTTTATTAGAATATCCTGTTTAGAGCCAGCAATGTGAAACACACTCTAGGCTCACAGCTTCTAGGGAAAAGGCTGGCACAGAGTTTCCTTTGGTTGCTAGATTCTGTAGGCGGGCATCTCAACCCTGGTGTCCAGGCTAGGTATATGAACAGCCCCATCAAAAGGCAGCTTGGTATTTTAATATACAGTAACAAAAGCTTCCATGTGCAAGGACAAAGGTGACTTCTTTGAGGGCCTTGGGGCATTAGAGCATCAGTCAAATTACCAGTGGCTCTAATTAGTGTTCCCACAAGCTGTAGCAATCTAGATCTGCATTCCACAAAGGAATGGAATGTTTCTCTCGGATAACACATTAGTGAAAGTTCTTTCTGGATGTGTTTCACCCAATTATAGGGTCATAAAAGTGCACAGGAGAAGCAGCCATGGTACAGAAACCTGCTACTTTGAAAATTAGCAATGATCTTTGAAATCAACTGATTAACAGATATTTATCCACGTTCTATGAAGTGCTGCACTCTTTAGGGAGACTTAGGAAGCACCAGGTCCCTATTTTCCAGGGAATTAAGGACTAGTTGTTAATAAAATAAAAAATATATGCAGTGATAAGTAACAGTACATAGCACTAATGTGGCACACTGGGTCAAGGTCTGTTCTGGGAACAGGGAGACTTCAGCTCTCCCATGAACTTAGCCACTTATGAGCACGGCCATCTCTGGTTTAGTAATTATCTAGCAGAGACAATAGCTACTGGATCACCAAAGACTCACTTGCTGTGGACAACTCACTTTACCTCTCTGGACCTCATGATCCACTTCATGAAATTGTGAGAGTTGAAACAGACCCTTCTTGTGGTGATAATGGCTCCATGTAGTGATGTCTGGCTTTAGGCTGATTGTACTAAGTACTTTGTGTGAATTAGCTCTTAGTTCTAAAGCAGACTTAACTAAGAGATGGCTTCTGTTAATCTCAACATACATCAGCTGAGGTTTAGGGTCAGTGCTCTAACCATAATCAATGAGCATTGACTAATGCCAGAGCAGAGGTTCAGCAGCATGTCTTTGCGCCTGTAAAGTCTGGGGTCTACACCTGCTGAGGACCACCCAGCTATCACATTCTAGTACTGAGGACCTTAAAGAATCAGCTGAACATTGTGTGGGGAATAAAAATGGTGAAGAGTGATGGGGGAAATCACGGTGCACTAAAACATGGATGAGGCATGAGAAAAGCATCACAGAAAATACCATTGTCTGTGGCTCAGAGAGATGACAGCCTAACCATACCAGAATACCAGGGTGTTGACACTCAATCTCTTCCTGGGATGCACTTATCAGTCAATGAGTTCTCAGTGTGTGCCACGTAGTCATGGCCCCTCAGCCAGGGAGCCTTCACACAGTAGGTGGAGCCACTGGGCAGGGACTCCGAGCTGCTGCATGACAATTAGTCTCACCTTTTCAACCTTTTCATTTTATACCAGTGTCAGCCACAGCTGGGGGAGCTGTGAATTTCACTTTAGCCATAATGTTTAGTGAACACACCACACACACAGGCACCCACAAAGTCTTCACTTTGAGAAAGAGTCGGTTCAGTTTCCTTCGCTTATACAACTGATGCCACCCATGGACTCTTTTGCTTAGATGGCTCATTGGCCACAAACCGTTTCGTTATGTGTTGCCCACTTACCTTGACTTCCTGCACAGTCTCTTGAATAGATAGCTCATCTCCTTATCTCAGAGAATTGCTTCCCCGAGTGTAGTGCTGGAGTCAGTAGCTTTGATACCATCGAGACAAGAAGGTATTAAACCACCCTTTTTGTAATTGTTTTACTTGTACTTTTTCATGTCTGTTTCATGAAAAGATGATGTGGTTAGATTGAAGCTGGGCCTTGCCGAGGGTGTCATTTATGCTGGGGTTACCCACATCATCACGTGGCTCACCTTCTTTTGCAGCACAGTGATCTTATCTTCTTTGCTGCACTTGCCTTAGAGCACAGCTCCTTTCTAGTTTTGTGTGTGTGTGCGTGTGTGTGTATGCACACACCCTCATAAGTGTGCATTCGACGTGCGTGGTGCTTTGCTCCTTGGCAGCAGCTTGTCAAATGATCCTTTATCATTTATCTATAATGGAAACTGACTGGTTGGGGGCCTTCACTCTACGCTTAGATAAAAAAACAAGCTTTCACTGGCCGTTCCACTTGGGAATTTGGAGCAAAGTTTTCCTTAAGCGGATGCATTTCTTTTTAGTTTAAGCTGGTTATTCTTTTGTTCCCTCTATGTTCCAGAAACTGAGCTAGCTACTCAGGGTACAAAGATGAATATGACTGAGCTACTGTCCTTGAGAGAGCCTCAATATAGCCATAGAGAGAAAACATGTTAACAAATAGCTAGAATTTCACTCAGGAAGGGCCAAGGAGGTGCCACGAACAGAGTTCTGTGGAAGACAGATGAGGGAGAGCAGGAAAGGGCCAGGGGAGACTATGAAAAGGAATAGGCATTTAAACTTTATCTTCAAAGTCAAGTACAAGTTTGCCAGTTAAAGAGGAAGAAAATGTTCCCAGCAGAGGGACTAGCAAAAGAAGCAAATGAAGATGTGAAAGTGTGAGCTATGTTTGGCATGTCCTGAGCAGAGCAGGTACATCAGGATGGGGCTGTGGAAAGATGACTGGCCCCTCAGAGGAAGGAATTGGTGCATTTTCCTGAGATGTGTAGCCCTGGGTGTATGTTTTAAAATTTAATCCGATGGGGCTGGGGATATAGCTCAGTTGGTAGAGTGCTTGCTTAGCATGCACAAGTCCCTGGATTCAATCCCCAGGACCACACACACAAACACACACACACAAAAAAAAATTTAATCTGACGAGTGTATCAGAGACCCCAGGAAATCAAGACTTTCAGGGACTTTGCCAAAATGAAGAGTGTTGCCTCCCTAGCCAGAAGAGCTGTGCCTGCCAGTTGTGCCTATTCAGGCTTAGCCTGGGCTTTCCCTTCACATGTTATTTAGCTCTCCTAGTACCTGGCTTTGCTGGCACCCTACAGAAGACTCAAAGAAGTTGTGTCTCATCTGGCCCTTGAAAAGCCAATGGACCCTGAACCATGACACATATAACAGTTGCTGTGTGTGGTTGTCACTGCAGTGCTGCTGAGAGAAGAAAAGAGACCCATGCTTGGGATATGGGACTTGGGGTCTTGCCATGGACTTTACCACTCTCATACTGGATGACCTTAGACAAGTATTTCTCTCCAGGCTCCAATTTCGACATCTGTAAAATGAGGGAGCTGGACATTCTGGTGTCTGTGGTGCCTCTCCTACCTTGTCTGAGTCTGCCTTACCTCTTGAATTGATAGACGTCAGAGTGGAACAGACTGACCATGAAGTGTTTCCTCTGAACGTGGAGCCTCTGGGATCTTTATGTCTTCAGCAAGGAAAAGAAAGAGCATGAAGTGGCCCTGTGAGTTTGCTCCCTCCTCCATCTTCCTACAGCAGAAAAGCAGGGAGATGGAAGGAATAAGAACCCAGTTTCTGGTCTGAGTACTCTTGGGTTTGGACATTTGGAGAACTCAGCCCGGGAATGGAGCTTCATGAGGGATACAGGGGTGAATAAGGAGGGTGGACAGAGAAAGAGGCTGCTGTAGGAAGCAGTCGAGGGTCATAGGCCTCCAAGGAATGCAGGCAACTCAAAGCCCCCAGCCCACTCTCACTCTGCAAATGTAGCAGGCCTGGGCTCACGGCCCATCCACCCATCTAAAGCCGCTCCCTATCTGTGTGTCTTCTCTACTCACCCTGTTTTCTACTTTGAAGACTGAAAATTTTCAACTAATATGCTTTGAGGGCTTCCTGGGTCCATTTTCCACAGAGGCTGAGTTTGGGAGGAGGGGACCTATGGCTGCCCAGTTGGCTACAGCCCTGGATGCTTATTCAGACACAAGGGGCCATAGGCAGGGGTGACTGAGAGCATAGCTTTTGACACCATCAGACCTGGGCATGCCACTGACCACTGACTTGTCATTCAGTCCTCTTTATAGTGACATCATCTCTGCGGGCCTCATTCTCATCTGTGAGGTGCAAGTGCAGGACTTCATAGGACTCTTGTGAGAACCAGCTTCAGATGCTTAACGCTGGGCCCAGTGGATAGTAAGTGGCCCATAAACAGTAGCTTTAAAAATATCTGTTATTGTTAAGGTCTAGAAAAGCAACCTAGAGTCAATATGTAGAAGTTCCTCTCTACCAAGACAAGGAATCTGGACTTGATCCTGCAGCCTAGTGCAGCCGGTGGAGGTGTTCTGGCAGGAATGACATTAAAGAAGTTAGAGTTTGGGGAAACTTCACCTGTCATCAATTCAGGGAGCATTGGAAGAAAGAAGGAACGTTGGCAAGGAGGCTGGGTCAGTAGTGCCCAAGTAACGTGGATGAGAGCCCAGGGAGGTGGCGAAGGGAATGCAATGAAAAAAACGGACTCGGTGAACTTTAGAAGGGAAGATGGCCAGGGAAGGATGGATGGACACCCAGCTTGAAGACCTTAGGGGAGAAAGAAGGAGCAACCAAAGATGTTTTGAGGAAGCATCGGTGATGGCTTTGACCCAAGCTGAATTGTGAAGGGGGTACATAATGCTGCTGTCTCTCCTGGGGAAGGCCACCATTCTGGCTTGCTGGACTCAGGTCCCAGTATCCTGAGGGCAAATCTTGGCAGGTTAATTGGTTTTCACATTTGAATCCTGCTTTCTCCAAAAGAGGGTTTGAAATGATTTTACATCTTATACTCTAGATGGTTTATACTTTCCCCATAAATAGAAATCAGCTGAGACAGGGATGAACAGAGAAAGGAGGAGAGAATAGAGGGAGACACAGCAGAGGAACGAGGGAGAAAATAATCTGACACTAGGGGGTTGCTGGTCACAGAATACCCACTTGTGGCCTTAGGACTGAGTGTATCCTTTCTAACCCTCTCCCATTCCAAGGGCAGTATCTTTCCCAGAAGGGACAGAAAAACCAGGTTATTTTGCCTCTTCTAACCTCCAGAATCACCATAGGGTATTTCTCGGTGGTATTTTTAATCTTTCTTTCCTTTGTAATGTTAGAAGCAAGAGCAGGTGCCTTCCTCTCCAGAATCAAAACAATCCCCAAGAAAGAAGGAGAAGGAGAGAGAGAGAGAGAGGAAACAAGAAAGAGCTAGAGAAATGGGGAGAGACAGAAGCCCCTGACAGCAGGCACTGCCAGGTGACCCGTGGTCGGTGGTGGCAGCTGTGGTGGCCACAAAGTGATCCAGCTTGTGGCTTTGCTTCCTCTCCTCCTTTCTCTTTAGTAGCACAGCATCATTCAGCCCTAGATCTCTCTGTGTTTCAGAGTCTGAGAGGTGGGTCAGGGCACCCTGTGTCTCCCAGAGCCCCTGAGGGGCTCACAGCTACCTCCAAGTGCTGGAGGCTCCTTCTCCACCTGGGTGAGCCATTGGGTGGAACAGGGAGAACAGGACCAAGTTCTTTCCCTGGGTTCTCTGCGAATGCTGCCGAATGCTAACGGAGAGGCACTTGGCATTTGGTAAGTGCATTGAATGTTTTTACTTTTGATGCCTAAGCTTCTCTGACTTCCGTAAGATATTGTTGTCGAGGAAGGTGGTGGTATTCTGGCCTCCTCCCTCTCCTGCGGTGTGACAGAGCAGAGATAGTTATCTCTACACCCAACTCAGAGTTGGTTTTTGTTTTTTTGTTTTGTTTTGTTTTGTTTTGTTTTGTTTTGTTTTGGGGGTGAGGGTGGGATGGGTTACAGCTTTGATAAACCATCCAGTGGGCTTCTGCTAGTCAGGATTTCATGGGAGTGACCACAAGGCCAGGTGGTAGCCTTGTCAAGCAGGCAGAGATGGAGATAACATCTTCTCTCACCCCCACCCCCACCCCCTGTGGCAAGCCAAATTCTGAACCCACCACTCCTGGGATGTGGAAAGAGAGAAACTGGGTGAGAAGTTGTGTTTGCTGACCTTTGGTTCACTCTGTCCTCTGTGCGGTCCGCCCAGCAGTGGCTGCATCCAGGAAGGGCCCCTTTCTGGAGGTGGAAAGGCAGCTGAGCACACATCTCACCCTCCTGGACCTTGTCTACATGGGAATCCTGAGGCTCAGAGTACAGAACCAGTGTTCCCAGGCCCAAGTCACTGCCCATGAGAGCTGGGACAGGATTTGAGATATTCAGGCTCTGAACCCAGGATCAAGAGCCTTCTGGGCCAAGTGTAAAAGAGCTTGGTGCCGCAGCTGGACAGAGCTGGACCAAATCCTACCTGAGAACCAAGGAGATTTTGCCTTCACCCAGCCCCCTGTGAAGCCCTCAGTCCCACCACGAATGCTCCGGAACCCTGTGGGTCAGAAGCAGAGGATGTCAGGATGAGAGCACAAGGTACCTGTGGGCAAGGCATGCCCCCCACCTCTGTGAGCAGGCTCTCTAGGCTCCAGAACTGGGCTGTCAAAGGAAAACAAGGCCCCCACGCTCAGGCAGTGAATAGGGTTCACCCCAGAACCAGTTCTAGCTGCTGCTGCAGACGCTGGCCTCAGTCACCACTAGAGTGCGAGCTTAGGACCAATGCGTCAAGCCCTTTCCTGTGGACACAGACTACCTCTTGTGCTTGGTCCCCTGTGGGGAAGATTCCTCTGTCCAGCCCCAGCTCCAGCCCCAGTCCTAGCCTGCTAACCACAGCAGGGAAGGACCTGACCCGTAGCTCATCTTCTTCCAATCTGGGTATCCTCTCATTTATCTTTTTAAATATATTCACTTAATAAGGCAAGCAATTTCAGACAACATATTGGACTCCAGCCTCCACATTAGACACTTCTGGTGACACTGTGGCATCTGTGGCTAGCCCTATGTGGGATTTTTTTTTCCCATACTCCTAGAACCTCTGGAGGGGGCCACTAAGTCTCACAACTCCACGTTTAGTCATTTACCTTATAACTTACAGAAACGAGCACTGACAGTTGCCAATCTTATAGAATACAATAAACGAGGCTCTCTAGAGTCACAAACTCACTTTACAGACCCAGGGTCCCTGCCACCACATGTACTAAGTAGATCTGTAATGATGCAATGCAATGGGTAAGCATGTGGTCTATGGACTCAAGTTTGGACTACAGCATCTATGAGCTGTATGACTTTGGGCAAGTTACTTAATGTCTTCGAGTTTTCCAGGAGATAATACAGATTGAACATCCCAATCCAAAAATCCAAAATGCTCCAAAATCTAAAACTTTTTGAGCACTGGCATGAGGCCACAAGTGGAAAATTCCACACCACGGAGTTTTGTTTCTTAGACAAAGTTATTTAAAATATGGTATAAAATTAACTTCAGATTATATGTATAAACTGTATAAACTATATATGAAACATAAATGAATTTCTTTAGACTTAGGTACCATCCCCAAGACACTTATTACATATATACAAATATTCAAAAATTTGAAAAAAAAATCCAAAATCCAAAACACTTTTGATCCCAAGCATTTCAGATACAAGATACTTAGCCCATATTTATATTTATTTTTAGTGTGATTAGATAAACTAAATGAAAAATACAGGCAAAGAAAGACATTTTTCAGTGAGGCAATAAAGGGTCAATACAGATGTGCAATTATCATCATCATTATCATTAATATAATTGTTGTCTAGGCTTGGTCCATATGTTCATTATGGGTAGGCTATGCTATGACGCATGACACATAGCACCTAGTAAATATTGTTGGATGAATGTTTTGAAAGATGACCAGGGCAAATGCTCCCTTGCAAGAAAAAAAGAAGAGAATTCTCTAGGGAACGGAGTTAGAGCCAGAAGACACTAAGTAATTGTGGTTTAATCATGCTCCCCTGGAAGTGAAAGCAGAGGGAAACCATGACTGGCCATGCTTCAACACCCATGAGCAGGAGGCCTCATATCTAGAGCAGGTTGAGCATGATCTGATGGCTGCTTTCCCCTCTTCTTTTCTAGAGAAAAATTCCAGAAAGGGAATTCTTTAGGTCTGAGGTTTCGGGTCAACTTCTGCCCTGTACAGAGATACCCATGAGCTGAGATCAGGGACCTGCTGCCTCTTTGGTTACATAGCATACCCTGACCAATGGGGCAGGGATCAGACATGGATGTCCAGAAACAGATGGAGAGCTTTTTCCCATTTCATTCCAGATGTTTGGTTCTGTGTTGTCACAGGTAGAGTAAAACCACAACAAAGCCCAGGCCAGGTCTGGATCAACCCATGTCAATGATAAAAGGAGGAGGAGGGGGTCAGGATTAAACCAGCAAAGTAGGGGTTGGGCCTGAGCAAGTGGTGATTAAAATAGCGCTTTTTTCTAGAGCTATTGGTAGAAAAGTGGACTGGGGCATCAAGGAGTAGGGGAGAGAAGACAATAGCTAAGTATGAATAGGTCAGGGAACCCAGGTTGTGCCACTGGCTGTGCTGATCTCAGAGATCAGCCCTGGCAGTAAGAACAGAGAATCTATGCAGAGAAGAGCTTGGCATTCAAACTGAAAGATTCGGAGGACTGCTTTGCTTCACCTCACGGTTGGTAAGTGACCCAGGGTATTTATCCCTCAAGCCCCTTTTTGAGCATCATGGACATTTTCTCTGCCAGCCCCTGTGCTGGCAGCAAGGCCATAGAGATGAAAATCATGGCTCCCACCCTTCAGGCTATACTTTCACAATATGAAGTTCCTTTATACAAAGCAAACAGCTCAGTTGCTTCTAGAGGTTTCCAAATATCCAGTTTTTTTGGCATCATAGGAAGAAATGACCAGGTATTAATTCATTTGGTGGGGTCCTTGATGATTTCAGAGCAGATGGAGACAATGAAGACTGTGCCCCCTCAATTAGCTCTTTAGAGGAGTAACTGGTGCACTGGTGTTGTGGCCATCGGGGAAACTCGGAGGAAGGCTGCAGGCCAACAGGAGACATGACTTGGAGTAGGTGTGTCTCCACACTCCCAACAGGCTCCCTGTCGAAGGCAAGAAAGGAGGCGGCTATTGTCTTGCTTTTTGTTTTTCACATGTCAAACTTGTAGTACCTGCTACCAAGCCTGTATTAACGTGTGCAAAGAAGGGTGGGGTTGGCAGCGGGTAGCATGCATTGATTGATATACGTGCATCCTAAACACTCCATAATTATTGGAGCCCCACCTGTGCTGAGCTTGTGTTCACCAAGCTCCAGCCCATACCTGGAATCACCTCAATCAAATAGACCTGGTTCTTTTCCATACTCAAGTTTATTTTCCTACTGTGATATATTGACAAGTCCATAGTGGATACAGGAAAAGAACAAGGAAGAGAGCTTTCGTAACAGCATCCCCAGACCGCAAAGCAAGAACAATGAGCACTGGCCTCGGATCTGTCCCTGTCCTTCCACATCCCATTTTCCCCCTCATTTCCATCCAGAGAGAATCTTGGAGGAGAGCAAAAGATGAGATTAGAGAGGACCTCAGAAGTCAAGGTGGGGATTTTGTACATGACTACACATGCAGGGAACCACTGTAGGGTTTTTTAATAGGGAAGACCCTTGTCCATTTTACCTAGCTGCAGTGTGCACTGGGTTTGTCAGTTGTCTTCGACGAGACAGGGCCTGATCCAAGACAATAGGGGTGGGAAGTCAGAGAGAGGGGGTACGTAGCGGATGAATCTTTGAGGACTCAGTGGCTAATGAACATGAACCATGATAGGGAAGATTGCAGAGAGATTCCCAACTTTCCTGCTGCGGTAGGCTGCTGGTATCTCCAACTGGAATGGAGAACCCAGGAGGCAGTAAGCTGCACATGAAAGCTATGAGTTTGGTTTTGAAAAATAATGTGTCTGGAGACCCCACTGGACAAGTAGATAGAAATATTCAGGGGGAAAAAAGAGAAAGATTCATGGAGATATATAAAGGAGAATGAGTCTAAAACTGGAGGAGAGCTCCACTCTAGAGGTAGATGTTGGGGATTTATGTCGTGCCCAGGGCAAGTGTGGAATGTGAGGTTCTCAGCCTGCTGATCTCAGCCTGCTGCCTGTGGGATTGCCATTTTATGGGAATTGGAGGTGGGGAGCCTGTGTGCAGATGAGGAGAGAATGGCCGTGAGGTCTGAGGACAACCAGTGTAATGTTTCATGTCTCTTCTCATTCTGTCATGATGAGTGCTTGAAAAATCAGGGCCAATAATGAAGTTCCTCTGTTTTGGCTCCCCTCCCAGTCCACACGTAAAGCAGAGTGGGCCAGAGCCGACCCTCAGTGACGTTTCAGGCCACACTGCCATTCTATGCAGCTTACAGCAGCTGCAATGATACCAGCATGTGCTGGCTAAACAAGTATATACCATGTAGACTATTTCAGCTGAGTGCCATCTGTTTGAAAAGAAATGTAAACCAATTTTTGTCTACCAACTGTTGTGATCAAAGCTTAATCATTAAAAATATACCCATTACTGGACATATTGAAAGAGATGGGTGGAATGGAGTAGGCAACTAAGCAATACTTATGGATATTGATCTGTACCTTGGGAATCACAGAACTTGAGTCTTTCACATGAATATCAGGGAAGCTCTTTACTTTTCAATTCGTGGTGAGTTTCCATTCCAATGACAATCATTGAAGGTAAGAAAGGGTTCATAATTTTTCCTACCTTTATAGGTAAATCAAATGGCCCCAATGAGGGTTGTACCTGAAGATAATAATCTGAAGCAGAGCATCCTAATATTTCAACAGATCATTTGAGTTGGGGATGTATAAATAAGCTACTGAGGAGTTTGGAGAGAGGCAGAAGTCAAAAGACCTGGGGATGCCCTACTCCATCATCCTAAGGCTCCTCACCTGTGGTATAATGAGGGTCATAAATGGAAATCACTGATTGTCATGACAGTTAAATGTGTATGGAAACTGCTTGATGAGGTGAGGTGCTAGGCTCTGGCTGTTCACGTCGGTATCTTGTCTTTGGGAGAGGCTTTGCTTTCAGATCTGTCTCTTGTCCCTGAAAGGCCATTCCAAGAGCTGATGGTGTTTCTCCAGTTTCTGCTTTTGAAACCTTTGGCCCACGCAATTTTCCCTTACCCTCTCCGCTTGCCTAACGTCAGAAAGATTATATGATTGACTGATAGAACACCAGCAACCCGGAGAGATATTGTACCACAGCCCAGGGCTATACTTTCCATTTTTATTAAAATTCTTATTAACTCATAGCCCAAGAGCTTTTAAGCCAAGCCTGATCTCCTTTAGGGCCCCTCGATTTGATCAGAGCAATTTGTGTGCAGTGTTCTGGCCCCACTTTATGCAGATACAGTGAAGACAGCAGCCCAGCGATGTTACTGTGCAGTTACAAAGGCCCTCTTTCCCTCCACAGCACCACTACCACCTGGCTGTGCAGACACTCGAGCTCCACAATAAGTCCATTCCCAGGATTGAAGACTTCCAGTTCCTTTGAAGCTCTAAATGTTTCTAGGAAAAGTAACTACCAGTTATTTATAGCTCAGTGATGCTGAGAATGTTGACTCCTATTCTGAGGACAGAGAACTCTGGAGGGAAAAGAATCCTGCAAGGATGAGGGTCCTAAGGGAAGGTAGCCCACCCCAAAGGGGAGTGAGGAAGAGGAACTGGAGGCTCTGGGCAAACATCGCTCACAGGACTGCTGAGGGGTGCCTATGTCTGAGAAGCTCTGCTGCTCTGTGGTGTGAACAGGTAGTCTCAGGAGGTCTTCATCTGTAGGTGGGGCAGGGCCCATTGCCTGGTCTGTTGGGTAAATCTGCACCTCTGTTCTTCCCCTTGGGCTTCATGGTGATTTTTAACTTTCAGTTGGTGCTTGCTTCAGGGCCCTCCTAGAATTACATTTACCATTGCACTAACAGGCGGTCTTAAGTTTAATGCCGTCACCTCGGTAGTTTGCTAAACTGTGGAGCACCTGAAATAGCAACTTCTTTGCGGCTTGCTGACTTGGAGCCATTTCTTTCCTGGCATTACATGTATCTGGAGTCGTCGTGATTTATGTCCACATTCATATCAAGGTGCACATGTGCAGAGCTGAGACTAGAGGGTGGTCACATCGTTCATAGGGATAAACCTTGGATTTCCAGCATCATTGAACATATTTGATGGCCATAAGTCAATTAGTACGTTAGCTCTTGAAACTACTCACAAATGAAAACCTGGGCCTCGGGTCTGTTTGATAGATGCCCACTCTTTTGTGCCTTCTTTGCATTGAAGGTTGTACAAGCAGAGCCTTACTTATTGCAATTTTATAATATTTGATGAGTTATTGTTTTACATTCTTTTCTTATTTATTAATTCTACAAAGAATCATAGAGCTGACTTTCCCTGTGTCCCTGGAACTAGGGTGAGTATGCTGGGGATATCTGGTGGAAAGTCAGAGAAAGGACAGATTCCCTTTCAAGGCTCTAGCTCTTGATGGTTGGGGTCCACTCTAGTGAGATCTAATTCTCACAACAGTGCATGGAGAGGTTAGAATCACCACCACTTTGTAAATAAGGAAACTGATGCTTAAGACCACCCAAGCAGCAAAGTGTTGGAACTCAGACTTGAACACTCAATCTTATGCCATATTTTCTCAACCACTCTGCTCCTTCAATCTTAGACTCTTCCCAGAGATAAAGACTTATACACAAGATAAAGACAGTACAGAGATGTCTATGCTTAAATGTCAGATGTATATAGATGTTGCTAGATTCAAGTAAAGGATAAATCACACTAATAAAAAAGGGTAAATGAGGCGGGGTTTGATGGGTTTGGATAGCTGAAGAGAAATTCCAAGGGACCTATAACTGTCGAGCAAAGGGACACAGAAGGAAAGACCCAGCAGACTTCAGCAGGAATTGGCAAGAAGATGAAGCTGGGAACGTAAGGTTGAATGGAAGAGATGGTTAAAGAAGGAAGGAAGGAGAAATGCCAGCTAAGGACTTTAATCCAACATTTTGTTCCTCAGTAACAAGAGGTAGATATTGTACTCTGGAATGACATGCCCCTGGCATATTTAAATTATAATAAATTAGCTTCCCCCTTACCACTACCACCCCAAATTTTTTTTCTCATCAGAGAGGTTAATCAAGAAAATAGACACCTTAGTAAGGGTACAGGTATTTCAGAACATGTTATAAACCTCAAAAGTTGATTTCACTTTCACATAAGTGTGTGAGGCCTCATGTGTGAGGCTGGAAGTTCTGGGGTTTGCCCTCATCTGTATGTCTACATGGTTCACCACCTTGTCCATATTCCAGAAGATAGACTAAGGAAAGAAGAAAATTGGGAGGTAGGTGAAAATCATACTATTTTTGTGTGGGTCTATGGGATTCCCAGGACACTGGACTTTCAGTGCTAAAGCCAGAAAAATCCCTGATAAATTGAAGGGGTTGAAAGAAAGTTGTTATCTTACTCCTAGGGCTCCATCTGAAAGTTGTACGCTTTGCTTATCATTACGTCCTATTTGCTAGAGCTCAGTCACATGGTCATACCTAGCTGCAAGGGAGGCTGGAAAATATAGTCTTTATTCTGGGTACCCAGCAAATGATGTTTTCTTCTGAAGAAGGCGGCAAAAGATATTGAACAAAAACAAACTATGTTTGCAATAACACAGTTGTTTTTGTTGGTGGGAGAGAATTGTTCACAAAAATTGACAGGCATGTTTGAGATATAGGTGGTGAATCAATAATAATAGCTCTACAAATAGTAACTTCACTCTTTTCCCTACTCAGGAGAGGTATCTGAGAGTGACATTTTTATAGAGACAAACTTGAGCCCTGGATTATTTTTAAAAGTATTAATCATAAATGTTTTGTATGACACCCCACTATTGATTTCCACATACCATTATGGCCAGACATGGAAACTAAGGCACTTTCTAATAGTTTGCCAGAATGGTTTTGAGTTCAAGAGTTATGAAATGATGTGATGAAAAAAATATTTGAGAAAGATTCATTTAGAGGGTTGAGGTATTTCTATCTTTCCTCCATAAATACCCAAATGAGGTGGAGACAAGTGTATTTAATGTTATCAGAGGCCTGTGTGTAACTGTGGGCTCCTAGAAGACTCCTCTATGGCAGATTGGAGAACCTGCCTCAGCCCTGCCAGTTAGCAGCCCAGAAACAGTTTTTAGGGAAAGAGTCCTCTGTATGCCCTGTGCTATTAGGAGGCAATATCAGCTCTCAAGCTGACCTGTCAGGACAGAATGAACCAGTGGATGCTGGTGTGACCACTGGGTGGTGGTGGGGAGCCAGCTCGGCCTTGTTAGATGGGCCGTTGGGCTTTTACATTGGCATTGTTAGAGTGGGCTCCCCATGGTTAAAAAAATAAAAATTAAAAAAACGAGAGATTCAGATCCACTTTGTCAAAATTCTGTAGCTTCAAGACTAAGATTGGATTGGAGTAGAAGGAGACTGGGAGCTGAAAGAGAAGGTGGCAGGGTACTGAAACCAGTCATTCATTAGACAACAGCCAAGACACAGCTTATGTGATGCTTCCCAACCTTGACAGAGGCCCTTCAGTATGCCCCCTTCCATGGTTGCTGATTGTACAAATGCATGATCCTGTGTCTACTTTGCATTGTGGTCTCTCTTCTTGATGGGGACACATACACACTAAACACACACACACACACACACACACACACACACACATACACACATGCACAAACATTTTTAGCAAAATCACGTTGCTGTAGAGAACTGCCATATTCCTGTTCTATTAAACTGAGGTGTGGTCCCTCATGCCCAAGTAAATCTGGAGTATTTCGTGAATCAACTAGACACTTGCCATGTGTTTCTCATCATCTTCTGTGCCTGTTTTCTTGTGTACCCTGGAGCTTCCAACTTGAAGAGAATAAACATTCCAAAGGCATTAGTATGCTCGTATGAATTAGGAGCTCTGAGGAGGGAAAGCTGAAGATGAGACGCAGCCACACTGGCCCCAGCTTTACTTGCCTTGAAGTCTTCATCTTTTCGTAAAGGATTTTAGTCTGTGTCAGCCACTGAGCCAGTCACAGAAGCCTGGGAACAATTCTGATTGTGCAGTGATTCAGGGGGTTATTAAGGACAATAAATCTGCATTAGTTAAGAACTGAAGAGCTATAATATAACATTATACAGCCATTAAGTGTAACATTTTCAAATTATTTAATGATATGGTAAAATACTCATGATACAATGTTAAATGGAAAAATCAAGATCTCAAACTACATATACAGCATGATTCCCTTTTTGTAAATTTCTACTTTAGGAAAAAAAGACTAGAAGGAAATCCTCTAAAATGGGACAGTTAGTGGGATTATGGACAAATATAGGCCCTTAAAAATGGTCTATATTTCCCATGTTTTCTAAACAAACAGCTTCTCTTATTTTAATGTAAAAAAAAAAAAACCCTCCACTACACTTATAAATTATACAAATCTATTTCTTTTTTTTTTTAAGTATATGGTCAAAATGTTACTTTACAAATATATGATGATATTGATGGATAAAGATATTTCCTGTAATGGTCTAATACAAATGGTATGACCCCCTCACCTTGCAGGGAGTTCTAACACAAAGTCATGTGCCCGGAGTGATATCTTTAAATGTATTTGTTCACTCATTCATTTATTTTATAACTACTTGTTGTGCTCCTCCTGTGTGCCAGGCCCAGTGCCTGTCCTGTGTAAGTCCTAGGTCTCAACTTTGAGAAACACATATAGAATAGGAAGACATTAACTAGTATGATAATTGTCTTATGGTGTTGTCCATTGTGTGTCTACTGAATGGATTATTAGATGCACACAAGCAATGTTCCATCACCAGAACTCCCTTTTTCTTCAGGAACCCTCTGGTCCTCTGTGAGTTTTTGGTTATCTCCTGGTAGGAGCCTCAAGAGGCCAGGCCCTAATCTTTCAGTTGATTGGCTCAATAAAGTGATGGTGGCTCATGGAAGAACTGACCAGCTCTTTCCATGTGCTGTTCTGGCAAGCGTGTGCCATTTAAGGAATGGATGACTCTGGAAGGAGTCACACTTGGAGGCCTCCAGATGTATGAGGTTTCTCCCTCATTATTGTAGGGTTCCTATGAGAGTTAGCTAGAGATGTGGCCAGACCACTATTCTGCTGGCAGAATTTGGGCCCATGCGGAAGTGGAAGTTAGTATTGTCATTCCTCTGTATCCATGGAGAATAGATTCCAGGAGCCCCCTCAGAGGCTGAATCCTACCAACCCTAAGAAGATCTACAAGACCCTGCTGGGGCATCTTCTGTCTCCAAACTAGCACTAATCCAGGTGATCAAAGGTGAGGCTGAACCTCATTGCAACAGAGGAATGAGCTCTCACTCCTGGTCTTTTCTTCCCAAATGCTCATCCTGACTCTCTCCAGTGCACCACCTCCTATGGAAAGGCATACAATTCTTCTAGAAGTCTTGGAGGTGCCTAATGTGTCTTTGTCTGGAAATCCTTCAGTGATCTAAGTAAATGAGTAACCCTTAGGATATTGCAAGATGAAAGTAAATGAGTTGCCTTGAGGCCATAATGGGTGCAAATGAATTTTGCACCTTTCCACAGGTGAAAGAGAGACCAGAGGAACTACTGGTGGCAAATACTGACTAAACATAGAAATACTCAAAATTAGTGGGAATCAGGAAGAGGAGAGGGAAGGAGAAAGTACAATGGTGAGCCTCAGAGAAGCTATGAGCCAAGACCTTTTGCTCACTTTTATCATTTTATTCCTAAAGTTATGTATGATAGACTGTCCTGGATGCTTTCCGCCCCTATGCCTCCTGGGAGCTTTCTCTTTGAGGAACCACAGCCCCTGACTCTGGATCAGGAGAGCTGATACATGCATTTGCTCTGCACACCAAGTGTGCCACTGTCACCAGCTGCCTGGGAATGCTAGAAGAAAATAGACCAAGCCACTGTGGCTGAACCCTGATTTGCAAGCACTTGAGAGTGTCTCATGTCCCCTTCCCTTCCTCTCTCCTCCTCTTAGACTTGCCTTCCTTCTGGGACTCTCTTACTGTCCTCTGGGCTCTGAGTCAAGGTTCTTTCACCTGGAACTGACCATTAGATTGACAGGACCATCTTCCTGACCTTCTACCTCCCTTTACCTGCCTGTTCCAGGTAGAGGTCTGGATTGATGGCCAGGGTGGAAAGGAAGGGCTCTGCCTCTCCTGACTCTCTCAATTTCCTTCTAGCAGTGCCACCTGCCTCCCACACATCACACTCCTCCATGGCCATCATCACCTGTCATCCCCTCCCCTGCTTCATATCTTCTCTAGGGAGCTTGTTCTCTCTATTCCCTTCACCCCCAAATCCCTGGCAGTTGGGCCATGAGAGTGGTTCAGGGATATCCTTGAGGATTATACCTCAGATACTTCATGCTTACAGCATATTTTTCAGATGGTCCTCTGGGAACATAGTCCACCCTTCATAAATTTGCATTTCTGGGGGAAAACTTCCACGTAGCAAATGACCAACAGGTTCATTTTGGACTTTTTATAGACCAGACATTTTCTTACCAGCCCTGAACCCATCAAAATTCCCATTCTCTCAACACTCCATTTCCATAGGTCAATTTGTCGTTTGAAGTCATTTTTGTCACAGGTGGTTTTGGGTTAGTGTGTTCCTTTCATATATTTTAGCAGATTGTTCTGATCTGCTAATGCCTTCACCCTCAACAAAAACAGAAAGGGATTAACTCCAAAGCTGTCAAAGAGGGGGTCTCAGATATTAAGGCAAGTCAGTAATAGAGACATTAGGAAGAGGGCTTGGGACACTAAAATCATTCCCTTTGAATATGGTACCCAGTACATGTAGATACTACATTAATATAGTTTTCCAGTTGGGCTTAATGTCATACTCCAACTGCATTGAACTTGCCTCGTGGGGCGGGAGGGCTTTGGTTTCCCCAGTTGAATGAGATGCTTCTCATTCCAAAATGTAATTGAAGATTGTGGAGTTTATGACTGAAATTGCATACGTTTTGCATTTCTGTGGTTGCATTAAAGCTTGAAAACTAAAGCTAAGGACAATAAATATCTCAAGTTTGAAATTTGATGAGGAAAAAAAAAGAGTATGTCTTTAAAAAGAGAGAGAGAGAGAGAAAGAGAAAGAGCAGGTAGAATAATGTCCCCAGGCCAGGAAAGTACCAGTCATTTTCAGATAAATTATACCCTCCTCCTCCTCCATGGGAAAAAAAAAAATCATACTCAGACTTAACTGTCCCTTTGGCACTTTTGTCAAATGAGTTTTAGTAGCAGGAGCTGCTAAAAATATAAGCCAATTTCTTTCTTCATTTAAATCAAGTGCTTAAAAAAAGCGTAAGGCCTAGAACTGGTGCAGGGCTCAGCATCGTGGCAGCTGGGCAGCTCAGCCCTGGAATGGTCCTCATTGACAGCCCAGGGCCTCTCCAAGCTGAAGGAAGTCAAAGCCAGGCTGGAAATTGCACTGGAGAACAAGGGTTGTTTTAGCACCTGGGACCTAAGTTCCAAAGGTGCCCTGGTGTACATAGTGACCGGTTCAGATGTGGGAAGTACTCTCAAGGGTCATTTCTTATTTGTTTATCCATTCATGCTGATTTTCTTTTTTCTCTCTTTCCTTCTAAAAACAGTATTTAGGCCAGGCATCGTGGCACACTCCTGTAATCCCAGGTATTCTGAGGCAAGAGTTCAAGGCCAGCAATTTATCAAGACCCTGTCTCAACATTTGTAAAGGGCTGCAGATGTAGTTTGATGGTAGAGAGCTTGCCTAGTACACGCAAGGCCTTGGGTTCAATCCCCCAAACTGCCAAAACACAAAACCAATATTTAAAAGTACAAATCATGTGTCAATACTTGAATTAGGGTGGGATTTATAGGTGTGAATGGCCCTTACATTTGAGTACAGTGGAATTCACTCCATCCCATCCAGTGTTCCATTCCTCTATGTTCGCCTCATTGTTTTGGGAAATGATCTGGCCAACTGGTCCTGCCTATAAGGTGAGAACTAGTGAGGGCTGACATTGTTCTCAGAATTTCCTGCCTTTAAGAGAAGACCCTTGAGAATCTAAAGGCCTTGGAGCCCAAAGGGATGTACTTATAATGGTCACATTTCAGGAATGTGATAGAGTAAGGAGAGTCCTTGTGGTATCCTCGGTGGCAGCTGTTTGTTCTGCTCAAAAACCAGACAAATTTCATCTAAATCGCACCTAACAAAGATAATCCTCAATTCTAGAAGTGGAAAAGGTCGTAAGAAATTAGTTAATACAGTTTCCATATTTCTACAGATGAGGGAGGTCTGGGAGTGCCACACTGCTGGGTGCTGTTGCCTCTTGGTCTTCTTTTGTCACACTCTGTGCTGGGAGCAGCCTACACCACTGCCAGGATGGAGACTGGGGAAGGGGAAGCAGACTACTAGGTGCTGTCTATGGATTAGGCAAGGATTTCACCACCTTCTCTTCTTGGCCTTGAGACTTATAAATGAGGCCACCTTGAATCAAACCCCCTATGGAACCTCAGCGATTCCAACCAACCTCCTGAATGAGACTCTGAGATAGCTTTGCCATAGTTCAACTCTGGTCTCTAAAGAATAGCGAACACAGTTATTAATGTCACAGTGACTTCCAAAAGAGAGATACATCATTTTTACTGCTTTTCCTATCAAACCTGGCTTTCCTATGTGATGCTTGTATTAGTGCCTTCTGTAAGTATATGTGGTGTGGATACAAAGGTGCTTAGACTGTGCTTCAAGTTGTGATTCTAGAAGCAGAGATGGGTTGTGCCAAGCCATCACCACTTCTTTGTACCAGTTCTGCATGGTATAAATGGTTTAGACGTTTAAGGGGATACTTGTGTAGGCCACAGATATCCCTGTTGCCATGACACAGGAGGACATCAACTGATTCAAGGTGGGATGAATTCTATAACCTTTTCCTCCTAAACATAATTCTCTAACAACCTGAGATAATTCCCAGGTAGCAGCACCAGGAAACCCCAGAAGTTCCTATTTATACAGTCCTACATCAGCTCATTTGGACTATCTTTATTTGGGATGTTTTATATTCTGCCCCTGAGGTCACTGCATGACCTTGTCCTCAGGCATAAGGTCATTTTGTCCTTGGGCAGCTGCTACCCTGTCCTGAGCAGACAGTTTACTTTAGGTGGTCTTTAACATGTTCACAGCAGATCACATGGGTCTATGATAAGGTCAGGCTTCTAGATAATGACCGATTACCCTTCCATAGTATTTCTTATGAAACTATATAAAATTACATCCCTTATCTTCATAGCAATAAGAGTACAAGTGAGGTATTATTATTGTGAGTCCCACTTTTCAGAGGGGGAAACAGAGGCAAAGGGAGGTTTTATAATTTAACCAAGGCCACACAGTTATGAAATGGCAAAAGCTGAGATTTGAATCCAGCTAGTCTGGTTTAATGAATATAGCATATGGCCACTAGCGCACTAAGTTTTGGAACATGGATTTTTTTATTGAATGTAACACCCCAGTTGCTGGCACCTTAGGATTCCTTTTACAAGGGAAGATGTCTATGAAAAGAGCCAGTTGGCCTCTGTCAGCAAAGCTGTATTTATAGCTCACAGAGACAATTGTGTCTCCTCATTTGAACCCCCAAATCACATCCAAGAACAAAGTTTGTCTTGACTTCATAGATTAGGGCTGTTCTCCACACCAGGGCTAGGGGAAAATATTGACCGCATCAACTTCCAAAAGCTTAGTTGAGTTAAAAATATTTGTAAGTCCCAGACTTCTTCCTTTTCCAAAAAGACCCCTTTGATGATGCCAACTCATAATGGACTCTCCTCTGCAATCTCTTCCTTGGGTCTCCCTGAACCAAAATTAGGAAAACCAATCTGACCAACACTCATATGTGAGCATCCAACAGACCTACCTATTAGAAATAACACCTCACAACCTACTTATGGTGTCCCTCTTAGAATTCCATGAACTGTTTCCCAATAAATTTAAGGCCATGAACCTTGTCTTGAACTTAATTATTTCTCACAAAGGGCCTATTAATATTCTGGGTTCCCCCAATCTTCATTCAATAAATATTTAGAGACTCAACCTAAAGAATAGTAAGTAGTATTTTAGGCAAAACCACTCTTTTGGCCAAGGTTGTTTCATTGACTTTTTCTCTTGTCGTTATTTGCTGTTACTTTTTTTTTCTTTTCCTTATTCTGGTGGTTGTCGAAAAATAAATAAATAAATAAATCCAGTTACTTACTGCATTGATCTAAACTTCCTTATTTTGGGGGAAAGATAAAGCATGTATTACATATGCTTAAGGTTTCTCTTCATAAGGCCACAGCAATGAATGAATTCTGGAATAATGGAAAATTTGATAATATATCTGCCTTGTCTAAGATGGCTAGTATGCATGCATCATTCATTCATTGAATATATTCATTGAGTGTCTACTTTGTGGCAGGCATGGTGCTGTGAGTAATACAACAGCCATAGACTCTATTCATGAAGCCTACCATCTGAGGACAGGGCAGGCGAAGGACATTAAGTGAATAAATAAATAATTTTATGTCTTGCTGAATGTTATGGAAACTAGCAATAGAGAACCATGAGAGAAAATAACAGAGATTACCAAACGTAGAATTCGGATTTCCAACAAATTCCCATGTGATGCTGCCAATTTGGGTGGAAGACATTTCTCTTATCTTGTGGCACATTAGATTCACTTAGGGGCTTTAAAAAAAATACTGTTGCCTGGCTCCACTTCTAAAGATTCTGCTTATGTTAATCTGGGCTATGGCTGGGGCATCAGCATTTCTAGAAGCGCCTAATACTGGTGGGGGGTTTAAAAAAAATAAAACACCAATGTGCCAGGGAGGGTTGGTGTTGATTGCTGACTGCTGGCTAGTGTAGACCTTGGGTGGTGTGCCACCCAAATGCTGATTTATGTGCTTACCAAACAGACTCGTGGGGGTAATTCTGCCATCTTCCAGGGTGGATCTCACAAATCCCTGGTTGCAATGTGATTCTGTAATTCTACCCACCTGTCATATGAAAGAACTGGATCTTGATGGACCTGCTTGCCTTGAATTTGAGCTCCAGCATG
The DNA here is from genome assembly GCF_048772815.1 of Callospermophilus lateralis. NCBI lineage: Eukaryota > Metazoa > Chordata > Mammalia > Rodentia > Sciuridae > Callospermophilus > Callospermophilus lateralis. The sequence continues at coordinate 105,202,031 of NC_135307.1, read as the reverse complement.
GAATGTTTCTACTGAATTTAAATCACAGATAGTTGGACTCTCTGTTCCTAGCTAGGAGCCTGGGACAAGAGGGTGGTGTGGAGCAGGCTGACGAATGGGCCTGTCGTGGTGTAGCTGAAATCAGGAGGCCCAAGTCCACTCCCAGCTCTGCTGGGATGCGGCAGAGATCTTGGAAAGTCATGTGATTCCTTGGACTACAGCTTCCTGGTTTGCTAAGTGGAGCTATTGAATGAGAAGGTCACCATGTTTCTTTTAAAATGGTCAAATCTGGTAATTCCAGTCCTGGAAATAAAAATGAAACTAAACTCCAGTTTCCTCCTTGATAAACTAAGAGTTGGGTTTATGATTTCGAAGACTGTTTTGAAGCCCCAATTGCTATGATTCTGTCAATAATAATAGGTAGCATTTAAAGGGCATTGTTTCAAGTGAGGCACTATTCTAAGAGATTTTTATTATCTTATTTAATTTTAACAATAAACAGTGAGAAGAATCCTATTACAAGTCCCATTTAACAGATGAAGATACTGAGGGAGAAAGAGGCTAGGTTAAGTGACTTGCCCAGGCTGGTGGTGGGTGACAGAGCCATCTGTGTTCTGACTCAGGCTATCTCTTCCACACCAGGGCTCCCACCAGGTGCTTAGATCCTCAGTTTCCCCCAAAACAAAATCAGGGCTTGGAATAAATGGTCTCTATGCTTCCTTTTGCTCTAAAATGTAGTGCTTCTATGGATACTGCCACACATTCATTTGTTTATATGCCCTTTATTTATTCAGCAAACCTTAATTGAACTTTCATATAAGGCTCTGGAATCCCAGCTGGCTGATTCCAATCCTAAACTGACCACTTACTAGATACGCGATGAATCAAGTTACCTAAATGCTTTGGCCTCACTGGCCTCATCTATTCAAATGGACTGATAAAAGCACAGTTCTTGTGGGGTTGTTGGAAGGATAAAGTGGTGCAGTACATATTGCATAAAGTGGCATATTGCCCCAAGCCCTGTGCCTGCCAAATAGTAAGCACTCAGTGAATGTTTGTACCAGTATCATCAGGCCCCACACTGGTTGCTAGGGATGCAAAGATGAGTAAGACACAGTTCTTGGCGTCATAGACTTGCAACCTAGGCAGGGAGGAGAGATGAATGCAGATCATTAGAATATGATGCGAAGCAATCTGTGTTCCAAGCCTTTGGGGAATGCAGAGGAGGGAGCCATTATTTTAGGAGCAGGAGGTAAACATGGTGCATGTTGACTTACCAGTCACATTCATGTGAAAGGGAAGTCTTTGGACCGCTTTGGGTGGTAAGAGAAAGAAGTAGAAGGCTAGAGGGGAGCCCCCCGCCTCCTGGAGGGTTGAAGACTTTGAGGTCCACAGGTACCAGGAAATGGGCAGTACATGGAGTGGACCCAGCATGGAGCACAGGAGCCAAGAGCCCCTGTCTGCAACTGCAGAGGCCAGAGACAGGACTGAAAGGGATGGTCAGACAGCAGGGAGATAGAAAAAGGCTGCCACCAAGGACAACACACCACAGCCGGCAATCAGAAAGCCCAGAGGAACTAATGGCGTCCTCAGTGGAAGATGGAGCCCTACACAACTAACTGTCAACCAGCGGGAGGAGCCAGTCTTGGCAGAGGTCCTAGGTAATTGGTGACACCTGGCAGAGGTGATGTGTATTCTGGAAGTGGGACAGCCCCAGTTCCTGATGGTGCTCCTTTCCAGAGAATCAAGAATCATAGAATAGCCAGAGCTGGGGTGGGGAGGAGTCGGGTGGGGTTTGGGGATCAGAGATCAACCTCCTTCTGTACAGATCTCTGGATGACACCCAGAATCCTTCAAGGCAGGACTTGGGTATCTGCATTTCAATAAGCTTCCCTGGTAGTTCTAAGATCTGAAGCGTGTGACTGTGCTTTGAGAGACACTGTGGTGGAAAGAAGCTCAGTAATGAAAAACTGAGACTAGGTCGATTGATAAATATGTTGGAACCTCCAGATTTGCAGTTTTCACAGTTTAGGGGAAATCTGTGTTGTTATCCTCCAAGTTTCCTGTAAGACCCATACACCTGCTACCTCCACCCCCACCCTCTCTGTCTTCATTCTCAATGTGAAAGCTACAGGCCAAGAAGGTAACATTTCACTTAAAAATTTACAGGAAAGCAAATATACCCATTTTGACATCAAATCAGAACCCCTTTCACATAACGCAGTCTCTTTCTCACCAACCTTTCCCACAATGTGAGATGTTTAATCAAGGGTCGTCTGCTTTAAGACCTGGCACACTGAGAGCTCTGGGGGTGGGGATAGAGGTGTCCTGTGTCTTCCTTCCTTCTCTCAGCCCCTGGAAAGGCAGATCCTGATACTGCCCAGTCATTTAAAATTTAAGGGAACTTGCATATAGCTTTAATAAGCAGTGTTAAAGTTTCTCTGGATTTAAAAAAAAAAGCAACTTTTAAAACATGCTAGAACCTGTGCTGAGCAAAAGAAACCCTATAAATTCCCTGAACCACCCTCAGGTTGCTGGAAGGTGGGGCCAAGCGTCCTGACTTGCAGTATCACTTGTCAGCTTGTCCCAAACTGCTAGTTTCCCAATCGCAAGATGCTAGGGTAGGCTTCAGGTTTCTGTGGCCCAGGGGAGGCCCACGTGTACACCCCCCCACACACACCCCTATACATACATACACACACTTCTAGTTGGACTGTGGGAGGGAAGGGCCCTGTGGGGGAGATTTCCTTACAGGTTTCCCTGGGGTTCTTGCAGGGGTGGAATCACTGGTCCCAGAAGCTGGAAGGATGGTCCCAGGATCCCTTCTCTAAGAGGATTTGCCTAAGCAGTGTCCCTCCTGCCTGATTTGGATTCAGGGTCTTTACACAGGGCAGAGAGGCAGGCCACCAGGTCTACCCACCTAAGGCAGCCCTTTTGTGTGTGTGTCTGGATTTGACTTCAGTTCCTAGGTGATAGTCTCTAGGGAGCCCCTTCATGGAATTCAACAGCCTATCCAGCTGGAGGTCCAAGGAGAAAAGGAGGGGGCCTGCCCTGTGTTCCTCTCACTCCACAGACAAGCCCTAGCCTCGGAAGGGCACCAGCAGCAGAGGAGACGCTGGGGAAATTTCTCTAGGGAAATCTCACAAGCCTGTAAGAAACTTGACCTCATTTGCATTTTCTGATTGAATCACAGATAGGTTTTAGTTCTCTCCCTTCCCTGTACAAAGACAGGCCCAGGAAAGAAGAAAGGCCAAGTTACCTGGTATTTGCAGGAGAAATGTGTTATTACTGATTGTCAAATAGGCTGTCTTACACATGATGTTCCTAGGCCTTGACTAATTCCACCGTGGATGTGTGTCTGCATCATGTTATTTTAAAATCTTTCTTCCTTCTTGTACATCATGGTTTAATGAAAAGTTCAACAGCATCGAAACACACTCCTGAAGGATTTATTAGTTAACGGAAGCTCCGTCCTCATTACAGTAGTGACGGAATTGCTTTCAAGGACTACAGTTCCAGTAATAGCATAAATCAAAGACGAGACTGTTGCTTGCTCTGCTCAAGAGCCTTCTTTTAAATCTCATGCCCCAAAGGGAGGGGAAATTTAGATACAGAAAACCAGAGAGTGAGACCAAGTTATTTAGATGTCAAATGCACAGGACTGCAAGAATCTACTTACTGGTGTCACTGAGTCTGTAGGAGAGGACACAATGTTGGAGAGGCAGTTCTTCAGCATGCCCACTGGCCTTCCTTGTGCTGAGTTTGCTGAAGTCCATAAGCACAATTTTGTCTGCTTGGCCCAGACCTTGATGGAAAATATTGCAGCAACAAGGACTTAGCAACTTTCTTGCTGGGCCTATATACACAGTACTCTGGGACACCTGCCAATCATAGGAAAGACAAACCAACAGCCAAGGAAAGTCAGTTCAACTCACTTTTCTTCTGATGAAAGGAAGTAGGAATTTTTTTTTTTCATAAAAAAGCAAGGAACCACTCTTTACGGTGCAGCATTTAACAACCAACAGGATGCTAAGTTACTTTTGTTCTCAGTTATTAGATAACACATTTCTCCCCTACATCCCAAAGAAATAGGATCTTTGAGGATTCCAGAATCCCAAAAGAAGGACATTCTACCAGTGGAGCAGTCATCCTATACTTCTAATGAAGCAAAGTGGGATAAAAGCACATTCTGAATTTAGCTGTGTGACCTTGAGCAAGGTGCTCCACCTTTCTGAGCTTCCCTGTCTTGTGTAAAATATGGCTCAAATTCCTGTCAAATAGGGTGAGTACAAGGACTAAGGAGATAATGTACATAAAGAATACTAACAGGCTTCTCCTTCCTACCCAACTTCTTTTACAAGGAAGATTCCTAAAAAGTATAACTTAAGGATGATTTTATTTTCAGAATTTTAGCATATTAAAATTCCTATACTCTTCCCTGCTTTCATTTCAGATCTTCCCCTCCAGATATTCTTCCTCCTTTCTCACTTTCCCTTGTTTCTAATCCCCAGGGCCTGCATTATATTTATCTCCCTTCAGGAATCTACTTCTCTCTTTTCTCCCTTCTTCATCCAATTCACTCACCTGTGGTTGGTGTAGAAGGCACCATGCTCTGGCTGTGGGGGTTGGGGTGCTTTTCTTTCCTCTGTGCCTATCTCTTAGGCTTTACAGATTGAAACTTTAGAATTGTTAGCTGTTAGGCTTTGAAAACAAGCTGCTTTGCTAAAGTTAAAGGTAAGGAAGGATTAGCATTGGGATAGAGGTATAGAATATGAGAGAACCGGATATAAGCAAAAAGAGAAGCAAATGATATTCTTCTGTTCAGCAAACATTGAGTAAGCACCTAGTGTGTGCAGACCCAGTGCACAGGACTAGCATGGTTTATGCCCCAAGGACAGAGGTGCATGGGCAAGCCTGAAAGGAAACAGCAAGCATGAGTGTCTGCCATGTGCTTTGATGCAGAGGACAATCACAGTGCGCTATGGGTGCACCTAAAACGGGCCTCAGCCCAGACTTTGTAAAGAGACAACATCTACCTGAGAACTGAAAATAAAGACAAGGAAGAAGAGCTTGCTGGGCAGGAACAGGGTGTGTAAAGGCAACGAGAACACGGATCTGGTGTCTTTGAAGAAATAACAGATCAAGATGGAGACAGAATCAATGAGTTCTGGTGATCTGTTGCATCACATGTTGACATTAGTTGATAGTGTGTAGTAGTCTTGCCCTTATCCACAGTTTGTTTTCCATGCACTCAGTTTCCATGACCAGTTACTCATGGTCAACAGAGGTCCAAAATTCCAGAAATAAACCATTCACAAGTTTAAAATTACCAGCTGTTCTGAGTAGCATGATGAACTCTTGGCACTGTCTTGGTCCACCCTACCAGGACACGAATTGTCCCTCTGTCCAGCATATCCACACTCTATGTATTACCCACCTGTGAGCTTCTTAGTTACTATCTTGGTTATGAGGTAAACTGTTGGAGTATCACAGTGTTTGTGTTCAAGTGACCCTTACTTCACTTCATGTTGGCTCCAAAGCACAAGAGTAGTGGTACTACCAATTCCAATATGCCAAAGGGAACCCATGAAGAGCTTCCTTTACATGAAAGGGTAAATATACCCAATAAGAACAGGAAAAAAAAAAAATCACCTGCGGATAATTGCTAGGATCTGTAGTCAGAAAACATTGGTGTGTGTGTTGGCTGGGATTCAAAGCTGGGGCTTTGGACACACGAGTTCTCTGCTTCTGAACCACATCCCCAGCCCAGAACAAATCTAATCATGAGACTGTGATGAAAGAAAAATAAAGTTTTGCTGTTGCACCTCAGAACGCAAGAGTCACAGCGACAGTACATGATAAAAGCTTCGTTAAGATGGAAGAGGAGTTTTAAGTGTGTATGTACAGGAAAAAACAGAGTACATATACTATCTGGTCCTACCCAAGGTTTTAGACACTCAGATGGGTTTTGGAATGCGTTCTCTGCAGTTAAGGGGAGGGGCTATGTTTTTTAAAATCGCTGGAAGACTAGATTTTACATGCTCTCACACAAAGAAATGACAAGCACGTGAGATGATGGATGTGTTCATTTCCCAGTGTAAATGTGTACCATAATATCACATCATACCTATAAGTATGTACAGTTATTCTTTGTCAATGACAAACAAAATTTTTTAAGATCAGAATGGGGGAAGAGAGGACAAGGAGAGGGTGTCTACTGAGGCGCTGGAGGGTTCTGCGAGCCTTGGGGAGGAGTTTAAACTTGACTCTAAGAGCCAGAGGACACTGGTGGGAGTAAATAGGGGGCACCGGTGATGGTATCTGTGACCCCAGCACCTTGCTCTGGCTGTGGAGGAAGATGGGTTGCTTATCTTTCCTCTGCGCCTATCTGTTCACATTCTTAGGCTGGGCCTTTAGAGTTGCCAACTCAGAGGCTTTTGAACACAAGCTGCTTTGCTGAAGTTAAGTGCTTTCAGTGGTCCAGCGATAGAGATCAAAAGAGGTCCCCCTTGGCCAGGCGCTGGTTTAAGGACTCTGCTGAGGGTTTAAACGGACTAGTTTTGAAATGTAAGACAAACCATAATCACCAGGCAATACTCCCTTGTTTTGCCAGGGAGAGACATTTATAGGTATTAAACTAGTTCCAGAAGGCCTCTAATACAGTTCCTTAAATGCAATAATAACACAGAATTATTAGGGGAAACTATTATTATTATTCCAAGTAATAACATAATTTTGTGCCCATGGAGGACGTCCAAAGTGCTGAGAGAAATGAGCATTGGTTAATTAAGCCTCGCCACTCCTCCACGAGTTAGGCGAAGCGTCATTAGACTCCGTTTTATAGAGGAGTAAACTGAAACACTGTTGGGCTAGTTCAATGGCCTAAGGTCAAACCGTGGGAAAAGAAACTGGGGATTTTTACATCTTCTCAAACCCTTGTGTCTCACACCGCCTGCATGTGAACATGGACTCAGATGAGCCCAATGCCTAAGCAAAGAATAAACCTCCAGGGCGGGAGGCCTCAGAGACCTGGGTCTGTCCTTCAGCATGCCAGGGTAAAGGCCCTGGAGGAGAGGAGAAGCACCCAGAAAAGTCCTAATAAATGCGGCTTCTACTCCTCCGCACTTTCAACAGCCTTTATGCACAGAGAGAAGCTGATTCGTAGTGATGCCAAAGGCAGCCCTTGGGAAGAAAAATCACAGCACAAATGGAAAATGGTGAACAAAGCCAAGTAAGTGGGGAGGGGATGAGAGGACAGAGGGGCCACTGTTGTCTGGGGCTTCCTGTTCTGATGCAGGAGGGTGAAGTCAGCAATCCTTAGGCATCAGCTGGTGCAGCCCCCTCCTTCCCTTCTACCTATTTTCTTCACTGCTGGTGCCCTCCCTCCAAAATTCCAGGATTCAAGCTTAGGAAAGATGCTTATGGGATAACATTGGGCATCTTAGGAAGCTGTGGCCTCCCTTTCAGAACATTAATTTATTTTTTCATTGCACATGTCAGTACTAGCACTGGAGGCTGGAGATATGGAGCCAGGAACTTGCAGCCTGGAGAGGAGGAAGGCACCATATGTCCACTTCACCCTGCCCACCTCTGCCCAAACCAGCATCCTTAACTTACAAAGTGTGCTCCAAGACAGTAGAGTCGCAGGCAGGACGCCATGGAGAACATAGGCTAATTCCATCTAGGAGGTCGGGGAAGGCTTTGAGGAGGAGGAAGCATTTGTGTCAGAATTAGAAAGATGAAATTATTGGACTAAGAACTCAGAGAACCTACTTCTATGCAAGAGGAAACATCCGGACATGGAGACATACTATACAAAGTCTGGGGGCCACTTAAAAGCAGATCTTCATTGCATTAAAGTGTCCCTTTGGACTAGAAAAGCTATACCATAGTCCCTAATTATGTACTCTCTCATAATTTTCCTGGATGGTTTTATAAAGTGTAGTATGCCTCCTTATCCACATAGATTATATGTTGCTTAAATTCTAAGTACCTGGTTTCCACCCCCCCCCATAGCATGGAACTGAGTGCTGCCGACTATTGAATATTTACCTAAGAATATAACAGAAAATCAAAGTTAAGTGCAATTTTGAAGACCTATGCTCAAGGGACACTTCTTCCACCACCTTACTGAGCAATCTTGAATATGATGCCTTAGTTCTCTGAGCTTTGACTTTCTCATATGTGAAGTTATGATACTTATGCTACTTCTCAAGATCATTTCAATGACAAAATAAGACAACAAAGGTAGAAAGTGCTTTATAAGCTATAATGTATAAAAAATTATTATTAGAGCTGACTTGATAAATAAATATAATAAAGATATAATATTCTAGAGTAGTTTCTTTTCCTTGACTGTGACCAATGAGAGTCTCTAAGCTGAGCCACAAGGCATGCTGGGAATTTGATTGCAGACTGAGGGAAAGATGAGCAAAGGTTACAATAGAGTATGACTCATGTTGAAACCATATTTCAGTCAACAGACTCTACTCCCCACTGGGGATGGAGCTCCTAAAACATAGCTTGCCTAGATTCTCACTGCCTTAAGATGGGAGTACATGAAGATTTTGTCTTTGCCATCTACAGGTTTCACAGGATTTGAGTAGACAGAGCTCACCTTGCACATCCTTGGTGTACAGTGAAAAGTAGAAAGGTGTTCACTGGAAATTTACCATTTCAGTGTTAAGATACTGGACATGCAAATGATTCAACTTCCATGAATAATCTGAGATGGAAAGTAGTCAGCTGCTCAAGAGACAGTGAATGAAATTGAGATACTTTGGTCCTGGACTGGCTTTGTGCATTGTTCACTGTGGATCAACAGTCAAACAGATACTTGAAAGGGACAGATTATAAATCCTCTGGTCACAGCCAGACCTACAGATATGTACTAGGTAGCAATGAGAATTGAGATGTGGACAATCATAAATGACACAAAGAAACTGTCAGTTTTCCCCATGGATTAAGATTTCTTTTCAGACAGTATTTTTATACTGTTAGTCCAAAGAGTATTTGATTATTTTACTATGTTAAACACAGAAAGCAGGAGCTTAAAGAGAATGGTTAGAGATAGCAGATTAAACACACGTATTTAACCCTCTTCTCTTCTTAAAATACACTAAAATGATTTGTGGGAGTCTTTGAAATGGATAACCCACTAAGCCAAAAAGAACAGGAGAAAATATATGAGCAATGATATTTTGAAAATTGGAAAGCTGATGGAATAGAGGCTGCTGAGTTACCAGACGTGAGAAGGCTGAATCTCATGCCAGCAATTGGGAGAACCCATAATATCACAGAATCCAGTACCACAAAGGTTCAAGAATTGATGCCCCATATAAAGTTACTTCTGAAAATGGAGCTGATAGGCTCAAATTAGGTTGTTGATTAAAAGTCTGTTTCCAGAAGCAGTTTGAATTTCAGATCCATTCTGGAAAACTGCCCTAACCCTCCTCTGACTGGAGAACTATTCTTTGGATAATGTGAAATGGTATCTCTAGACTTGGAACACTACGTAGCAAGAGTGGAGTTAATAGTGTGTCCATGTATTTAATTGGAGACTTCCTGCTTTTTTTCTTGAATTTGTCTCCAACACCATAGCAGCCAGATGTATACCCTGAGTCAGGAACTGGCATGGTCTCTGAGATATCTGACCATTCAAAGGGATTTAAAAAGATCAAAAAACCCAGGCACTGGTGCACAAGACCCTGGGTTCAGCCCCCAGCACCATACACATACACCAAAAAGAAAAAACACAAAAAAACTAGTAATAAAAACTGGCATTGGAGTTCCCCAATCAATTATTCCAACAGTGAACAAACCCAGAAATCATACTCAGTTTTTTAGTGCTCCACTCTTCAATATGTCTACATAACTAAGAATCACCAGGTACTTGAAAAAAGCATCTAATGTGAAATACACATTTTTTAAAAAAGTGGCCCATTTAATAAAATAGAAATTGATGGGAGGAGAAAAGATTAGGGGAGGGGAGAAAGGAAATACCCCTACTTTAACAAACAGAGAGGTAAGTGAAGATACATTCATGAAGAAATAATAATTTTCTTAAAAAGGGGTATTCAAAAACAATAATGAGTTGTAATGACTTAAAAATGTAAAAGTAGAAATGAAAACCAGAAAGAAAGTGTAGGTGGTGGAAAGGATAAAATAACCCAAGAGATATTTCAGGAAAATTTCCCCAAACTGAAATTTCCCATTGGATCTCTCAAATGCCCCATATAAAGGGTTAAAACTAGATCCATGGCAAGACAGGCTCATTGTGAGGGTTGCAAAACACCAAAGACAAGAAAGCAGATCCTTGGTTTCCAAAGAGAAAGAGCAGGTTTTATATAAAGGATCGTGAATAAGACTGGTATTAGACTCCTCCAAAGCAACTTTGGAAACCAGGGGGCCATGAAGCAAGGTTTTCAACAACTCAAAAAACATGACTTGTGGTGTAGAATCTTCTAACTAGCCAAACCAGCAAGTGTAAGTGAGGTTAGAATTAAAACATTTGCAGACACATGAAGTCTCCAACATTTTACCTCATACACATTCTCACTAACTACTGAAAGGATACATCATCAAAAAGGAAGGCATAAGCAAAAAATAAAAATAAAAATAAATAGGAAGCCCTAAGAAACAAATAGGCCCACAAAATAGTCCAGAGAGTCCCCAGGATCATGGAATAGAGAAATCCCAAGACAATAGACATGCAACAGTTCAGGGAAAAACCAGCCCAGATGGGAACAAATCAGAAGGATCCTGAGGAAATGACCTCAAGAAGGTGAAATTGATAAAATACCTGTGTGTTTGAATATGTTAGGACTGAATAAGTAATAAGTAGGGAGAAAATTAAGCAAATGAAAAAGTGAATTATTAACATCAGGAAAAACACAATATTATACAGAGATTTATATGACTCTTCCTATGCGAATGACACAGCAGTGAATAAATAGCATTTATGTTGTCATAGAACAGATGTGTAGACTATGGATCCAACCCATATTGTGACAGAACTGTACTGGCAGGACAGAGGACAGGAAATGTGCATGTGTGTGGTGGGGGGTCCTTAAAAGAAAGCTAAAACCTCATTTTCCATCTGTCATTGGAAGGTCATTAGACAAAGCCTAAGCAGAAAAGTTAAGAAGTAGTTCCATAAACTTGTTATTTAGAGACATGGAGGTAAATATCAAAAGAGTCATGCAAGGAGTTGAGAGTGGTTGCTCTGGGGACATGAGAAATGTAGAGAGGGACTGTGGTTTTTTTCTTTGTAGAATTGTCTCTTCAAATAATGTGCAAGTGTAACTTCTAAAAAATGAATATTAAAAAAGAATCAGGATTAACTATACACATTTCCTCCAAAATTGTGGCAATCCAGGCCACTATGACATGCAATTTACCAATCTAAATCTGATGTCAGTCAGTCTGGTCATTCCAAGGAGACATGGAATTATTTACAGAATTTAGAGCTGAAGGACAATTTATAGACAGGAACCTCACTACAAAGAAGTGGCAGGTCCATGGTCCCCACCTCAGAGAGAACACAATCAAAACTGAAAACCAGAGACCCTCACTCTTAGCTCTTAGCTCTGGGCTTTCTTTCTTTCTTTCTTTTTTTCTTTCTTTTTTTCCTTCTTTCCTTCTTTCTTTCTTTCTTACTTTTTTGTTTGTAAGACATACTCCAAATAATGGACAGGGGACATGGTGCACAGCAAGGAAGCCCTGACTCCATTCCTAGCTCTGACCTGCTGGTCCTTAACCTCACAAAGCATGTTGGTTTTATTCCCATATGTAAAATGGGAATAATAATACCATGTTGCCTACTCTGTAGCATTGTTCTGGAGATCAAAGGAGAGTACGTAGATGAAAGCACTCTATGAAACCGTGAAGGCTTACAGATACCAGGAGTGGTTATTATTCTCATCACCACTGCCACTCTCTGGGAGAGACAACAGTAAAGACCATCTGAAAGTTCCCGTTAGCACCGCTGAGGAGAGTTCTTGTGTCATATTGAAAGAGTGGTGTTCCAGAAGAGCTGGTAAAAGAAGTTGTAACCATTCACCGCTCGTCTGGCCTAGATTTTTAGTCTGTGTGCTGCTGCTCTTGATGGGTGAAGGCGCACACTCTTGCACAGAGGCAAGCTTATAGTCAGAACACGTCAATTGTGGGTGCTTTTTCGCTCAGGCTCAGTGGCCGGCCAGAAGCCAAGTATGTACTTTCCTTGCCCCTGCAGATTTTTTAAAAACCCCTTGCATTTTTCCTCTCTTGGGCTCTTATCAGGAAATCAAAAGCAGAAGAGTTAGACTCCTTCTGACAGTTCTGACTTTCCTTACTGAAAGGAAAATTTCAAAGCAGCACGTCACTGCCTCAAATGCTTATTAAAGATGCAGTGAAATTGGCTGGAGCACTCAAGAGGGAGGCTTCACCAGGGATTCCCAGTGCCCCCAACCCAGCCCAGTCCACCCTCCACATTCTGGGGGGAGGAGGCAGCTTGGGATCTTGGATGGAGGAGTCAGCACTCTGAAGGGAAGGGCTCCGGGGTTCCTGAAATGTAAAACTCTACTGCTTGCACTAATGCCCCAGGGTTGAACAATGGGAAGAGGAAAAGATAGCATGTTGTAGAAGCATAAGGGGAACCCTGAGGCCTCCATCCACACTCTTATTTGGCAGAATTGGAAACTGACACCAAGTAATGTGATTTACCCCCATCTGACCAGTGACATAATCGGAACACGAACCCAAGCCTCTTTCACATCCTTGTTAATGGTATGCTGCTTGGTTTGCCACAGTGAGAGGAGCCTGTTGGGCTCTAGAATGGTCACTAATACAGTCCTATATTAGTAAACAATATACTCTCAGCCTTCCTGGATTGAGTGCTACCTAGGGCCTGTTTTAAATAAATACTCAGCCTCTTACACCAACCCAATGAATTGGATCCTATTATTACTCTATCCTACAATAGAAAATGGGATCAGAGAGGGTAAGACAATATACTGTCAGTCAAAAGTATTGGAACCTGGGTTTTCTCTGTGGCAACAGCCCTCTTTCCTCTTTCTCTCTGGCCTTTATGACTGTGTCTGAACTCCCCAGCCTGGTTGGATGTTGTTTATGGTTTAAATGACAGGGTTTTATTTGGGCTGTTGTCAGAGTGACTGGGGATGGTGAAGTCACCCTCTGGCAGGTGTTCCCTGGCCTGTCAGAGGAGAGTGGCGTCATGGTGAGAGGGGATGGCTGCTAAGAGGGCGGGGGGGGGGGGGGGCATTGGGGGACAGAGAGGAGCTTGGGATGACTTGGGCTTCATTTTGGGGAAGTGACTGGTGGAAGCAGTGATTCATCACCCTGGAACCATGGGATCTCACAATTTTCACGCCCTAAACAAAACTGGTGCATTTAAAAGCTATGGCTTGGAATTCCTTTCCCTTGATTTACATGGGTAATGTAGAAATCATTTTTAAAGCTACACCTATAAAGAGGCCAATGACTGTGTTTTCAAAAGAACAATGGAGGAATCTGGATTTTAGGTTTTTGGTTTCTTCTGTTAAAAGAGCCTAGTTTAGTTTTAAAAGCCATGATCACAGGCTTATAGAGCGATATTAATTGAGAAAGGATCTCTAAATTTACAATTCAAATGTGTAAACCTGCCTAAAATGCAAGAAGACTAATGTTTGTGTGTGTGGCTCTTGAAATCAGTTGTTTAATCTCATCCATATGTAATTTTATAGTCACATCCTTTGTTTGTAGAAATTCAAAAATATTTGTAGTTCCTCTTGGCTAACGCAGATCTTAATCACCAAAGGAGCTTAAGTAGTCAGACTTAACTTAGCCACATCTTAAGTGACCCTGGCCCATGAACTTGCTAGTTCCAGCACTGTGGACACATCACTCTTTGGAGTCAGAGGACTCTGGGTTCTGATTCAGGTTCTGTCATCCTTGTGTGATCCTGGGCAAGTTACCTCTCTGAGCCTCAGTTTCTCATTCTTGAAGTGGAAATGATTACTGTGGGCCTCCTGAGGTTGTATGAAGTCTTAAATGACATTGTTTTATTCACTGATTATGTATAATAGCTAATGTCAAGAAAACACAGGTTGACTGCTCCCTCTGATACTGGAGGGTCTTTGGGATAATTCTCACAGCACATGGATTCCCCCATCCAAGGTATAAATGCCAATTCTCCATGTTAGGGATCAGACACATAAAGTTGTCCTGGGTCTTTGGGGGTAACTGGAGAAAATATTACAGTCATGGGGGTAGTGAGTAGTAATAGCAAGTGGATCTCCTAAAAACTGGCCATGTTTCCTCTTGAATCAGAGTCTAGAATGTGGGGAAGCAAGATCTTGGACATCTGTTTGTTGCCTGAGACCCAGGAAAATGATGTAACATGACCAAGGTGACATGCAGTGAGCAGAAAAGTTAGGACTTCAACTCAGCACAGCCACCCTGGCATCCCTTCCACTCAGATGCCACCTCAAGGGCACTGTCCCCTCCTTCTCAATGCGGCTCAATCCTTCATGTTCCCCTGAGTGAGAAAACCTGACACACAGGTTGCACCCATGTGCCTCTTTTTCCCCCGGGGCTTGGTGAACATTTCATAATAGGTTGCATCCTGGGACAGTGAACATTAAGAGGCCCTGCTCTGTTGCCATCACCTTCTTCCACCTCCCTGAGAAAGAGGGATTGTGCAGGCTTGTCTGTGCCTTCACCATGCCCAGTTGGTCAGTTGGTCCTCAGGGGCTGCTGCTGGGGATGGGCAGATGAGAGGGAAGATTCCAGCCAACTGGAGTACTAATGTGAGGCATAAATTAATGCACACCTGACCAGGTGACATTATCCAAATGATAAATTGCTATAGGCACAGGCCATTGTGTTCATAAGGGTGATTTATGGCCCAGGATTGGAAATGAACAGAGAACGAAATATTTAAATGTAGCCATTTAAAAGCCAAGCTGTTAGGTTTAGTTAGGGTCGTCCTTTAAAATTTGAGGTGTCTTTCTTTTGTTGGAATTGTCCATATTAATCAAAATAGAGTGTCATGGCTTTAATTTTTAAAAAAAAAAAAACAGGGGGAAAGCATTTAGATTTTCAGTAGGATATGTAAGGTTTTTCTTTTCCATTTTATTTTCCCCAAAACATTGAACCCAAAAGGAAACCTCCAGGAATCTGTACACACTTTCTTTACTTAGGCCTTTTATCAGCATCATGTCTTTTGAGGCTAAGCAGAAAATGAAAACCTTAATTGATTTTCTGCCTTATTGAATCTGGGCAAAGATTTCCATCTCTGTAGACAGAGCAATATCTGAAAAAGACAAAGATGGTTTGTCAACAACAGGTGAATATCATTTCAAAATAAAGAGGAGTGGAAGAGCTAGGCCACCAGACTCATGACATGCACACACAGCCCATATATAGACACCCCCATATGTACACACATGTGCATCACATATATGCACATATACACACTACACAAACACTCTCTCTCTCTCTCACACACACACACACATACACTCACACACACACACACACACACACACACACACACCATATGCCTCAACAGAAATGATTTTTTTTTTCTCAACATGGATGCCAGATGCTTGAGCTATTTTTCATTTGCTAACCCCCTACAAGGGGAAAAGAGAGAAGGGTCTATGAAATAAATAAGAGAATTCACACCCAGACAGGGTCACAAAGAAAAAAAAAAGCCCCTTTAAAGCTGAAAATGGTAAAATCCCAATGGCTACCACTTTGGGTCCCTACCACATACTGGGTGCCCTCATCCTTTGATCCAACATGATCTGGGAATGTTACATACTCAGATGAGGAAATGGACCAGAAGAGCAATAGTTGACCCATGATCATGTGATCTGTCCTTGGCAGGGCCCAGGTTCAGAACCTGGTCTGTGGGACTCCAGGACTTGAGCTCGCCACTTAGAATGGTGTCCCTCTTTGTCCTGCACCCCCTCCAGCACCACTCCCACAGGGTGTGTAAAGCAGCTCTGGTGCCAGATGGTCCTTTGCCTATGATGAGACCTGCAGCCAGTCGGGCATCTTTGAGCCTTCATCTTCTACATCTGAAGCATCAGCACTTCCCTCCCTACCTAGCTACAGTGTCTGCTGCCTCAAATCAAGCACAATGAAGTGTAAGGCTTGTCACACCACCTTCAGGGTCGTCACTTTACCTTGGGAGCTTGAACACTGTGCCATTAAGGAATTAGCCCAGGGCGGGCTGCGTGTGTACTATTCAGAGACTCCTGGAAACTCCACAGCCCACAGACAGCTATGAAACCCATCTGCAATGGGGAGCTTTCTTTGCAGGGTCTGCTCACAGATTCCACACTGTGGCGTGCCTCTCAGGGACTGTCGGGCAGCCACACCAGGGGCATTTAAGGCCAGAGAGCTTCATGTCTTTATAACATTATGCATTAAAGTCATCTGTAAAATGAAGAGGCATTCCAAATAGCCCGTATGTTTCTCATTTTTTCATTTTGGCACGAGGACACAGAGCAATTTTCCAGAATGTTTTAAATAGGAAAAAACGGTCATTCTCAAGACAGCCGTTCTGTATTCCTGAACCTTTGGGTCACATTCACATTCAGAAACACCAAGCCCCTAAAGTCTGTGTTTCTTTAAATGGGCTGTTTCTTTTATTAAAACAAATGAAGGCAGCATTCATTCCTTATATAATATTCTTACCTCTGAGCCCTGTGGGCAGGGAGGGTTTGGAATCCTGGAATAAAGCTGCTGGAACACACTGGAAGGAAGGGGAGGAGGCCACTGTGGAGAAGAATGCTTTCTGTAGTTTCTAATTGATCCCTCCCTCCTGAGTCCTTCAGGTGCCTCACTAATTTTATCTGGTGGTGATGTGATTAAGTGCCTTAATAGGGCCTGTTCCTGGTCAGGGCTGTTCCTCAGGATAGGAAACCCTACTTTGGGGTCTGCACTTGGTGAAGACTCTTCACTCTTTAATATGATGTTCAC
Source organism: Callospermophilus lateralis (assembly GCF_048772815.1). NCBI lineage: Eukaryota > Metazoa > Chordata > Mammalia > Rodentia > Sciuridae > Callospermophilus > Callospermophilus lateralis. Next base: position 105,185,081 of record NC_135307.1, on the reverse strand, counting down.
CCCTTCACATCCAGTTCTCCAGTGGATGACTTTAGTGAACATCAAACCATCAACTACTATGTGCCAAGCAACATGGGAAGTACTTAGAAGGCCATGGGGCATCTACCCATGGTCACAGAGCAACAGGGAGTGACCAAACTGATAGTAAGTGCTGGAGTAGAGACAGGGATGAGGGACTGATAGACCACATACTGAACAAACAAGCCAGCTCCTCAAAGAGGCAGGCAGGGGTGCTGGAGGATGAAGGGGATGATAGGAGTTTGATGGGTATGTGGAGAAGTCACCTGATGGGGTAACAGAAGAGATATTATCTACTAGTCTAGAGCAAGGAAACTGAGACCCAGAGAAAGTCACTTGCTCCCTGAGGTCACAAAGAGGAGCTGCTGTACGTGACAGCTCACTGCAAGCCTGGCATCCGTCCTCTCACAGCCCAGGGGCGGCATTTAAGACAGTTCTCTTTTTAACATCAAAAGAAATAAGAAATGATGTGAAATCTTCACCTCTTCCTTGTGGGTTTATAAGGTTGATACTTTCCACCAGAGCTGAGTCAGAGACACTATTACCAAAGAGAAATTTTGTTTTAAATTAGTCTTCCTGGCATTTTCTTCTCTGCTTCATCACTAAATCCCAAGGCTCATCATCCTGTTGTTGAGAAGAACTTGCAGAGAGTTTGCAATGACTGATGGGAGAGGTGTCGGAACTGGTTGAATTAAATGGGACAGACAACTCACCATTCTTCCTTTGTTTATTTAACAGACATTTGTGGTGTACCTATTATCAGTGGTGTGCTGGTCAGTGCTTAACAACAGGCTCTACAGAAGAAGCAGGGGAGGGGAAAAAGAGCCTGACTTGAAGTGTTTCCCATGTCTGTGGTGTAAAGATTCCCACTGCAGCCAATTTCTGGTGACCAGCATGAATGCTGCTGGAGGCACAGTTGGGAGGAGATACACAGAGTGGGTGCTGGCCATGCCACAGCTGGAGACAGACAAGAGAACAAAGTAGACATGATTCCAGTCCTCTGCAAGACAGCAGAATCCCCAGTCACTAATCAGGTGAAATATAATTGGCATTTTCCTTTTGATGCTAGCAATATTTCTTTTGTATTTTTTTAAGAGAAAACCAGAGGTAAAAGTACTGAGAGACAGAGACAAAGGCTAGAGAATGAGACTAAAAGACATTCTAATATGCATATCTTGTTGCATTCTCAAATGAGCCATTTGTCCCTTCCTATGCCCCTCCCTCCTTATCTACCTCTCTGCTGTTGCAATCTCCAGCACATGGGTGTTTAAAAGAACATCAGATTGCAGGGGAAATTAGAAAAGAAAAAAAAAAAAAAAACGGAGGCTCCTTCTCAGTCGGAGCAGGAAGCATAGAGAATACTTTTTGTATCTTGGTGGCAGGATCTTATTGGCATCTGAACGTGTTTAGCTTGGTGGCTTAACCCACTCCCCAATATTTGTGGGCCAAGCAGAATATAAATAAAATAAATAAACAGGAATCCATCAGAAGGGGAGCTAAAATGTTTTGAATAGATATGTACCAACTCTTCCAAAAGCAGAGACCAGGTTTGGGGGACCTATTAGGGCCCAGACTCCTTGTGATAGTATTTCAGGCTAACCGTAAAGGAGAAAGCACTTACAAGCCATGACTGAAATGACACCAGGAAGACCTCCTTCCCCCAGGTTAATCCCTCACTGACCCGTCACCTTCGCCGAGGTGTTCCTGCCGGCTTATAACAGTGCCCCTTGCTAACTGATACTACTGGGTTGTTAATGAGCATTGATGCCTTAGTGTAAGTTATTTTATCAGCTGACTTACGGAAAAAGAGTGAACTGAAAGTAGATTTCTTTGGCTACAGAGCCCAGCACAGGGCAGAGACCTAAGAGGACCAGGCCAGGGGTAGGAAGACAATGCAGCATCTTGGGGGCAGGTCCCTGTCTTCTCACTGTGGACACATGGCTCTATGTTACCCCTCAACATGAGTCTGAACAATCAGACCACACTGTAATACCCTGATGTCCTAAGGCCTTTAAAAAAGAAGTCCTTTGCTGAGCAATAACTATGTACCTTTGTTTGATTATGGTATACATTGTCTCCTTTTCACAATAACCTTGTGAGGTAAGTGTGTTCCACTTCTTAGAGTGCTGATACATCATTCCTTTTTAGAAGAAAACGAGGGGTCAGAGAGAGAGGGGGTAACTTACCCAATGTTGCACAACTACTAAGTAGTGAAGTCTGGCTTTCAAACTTGGGTCTGTCTGGATCCTGAGTCCCCCACTCTACAACACAACCCATCAGGGAGGGTACCGTTTGCTGGTGCTTCCCAGGGCTCCAGGCTTTTACCTTTGGATGCCTTCTGCCAGCTTCTAGTCCTTTTGGATCTCCCTGCTCTGGTGGGCAGCAATCCCTTTTGCTGCAGTCAGGATCCCCTGCCTATGGGGCTCCCTCCCCTGTAAGGAGCTCATGTTGCAGTGTAGGGACAGAAAAACAGATAACCCTGCGTAGGGCGTTTTCTAAGCCAGTTGTCTCCATTTATAAAACAAGACCCTATGGATTCTGAGTAGAGTCTCAAGGGCTTCTCCAAGTTTAGAAGCTGACACTTGAGACATTTCTTGAGCAAACTTTTAAAGCTTGTTTTCTAATTCTTTGCTATCTTCTAAATAAATTAAACTATAGATTATATTTTGTGAGTAAAATATTTCATATGTACTCAGACCTCTTTTTTGTGGGTAGGCTATATATGAAACACAATCACAGAAGTGTGTGAGTGTGTGTGTGTGTCTTTGAAGGAAGAGTGGAAGGGGTGGGGGAAGCTCATGACTCAATAATTTGGGACTCACATATTAAATAAGGGGTTTTTTCCATGTTTAATCATTGGCTGAGTGATCATTGTCAGGTGAAAACTTTTGATATCTGTTGTCTCCTTAAAGCCAGAGTTCAAGCTCAATAGATTAAACGAGTCACCATTTTAGTTGGACTGGGGCTTGTCTAGCCACACAGCTATAAACCAGTGATGGCTTTCTTAATATTTGCGATGTCTGAGTGATCTTAAAATCTCTAGTATAGCACACCAAGAGGTCAGCCTAGCTCCTGCAAAAAGACTGGAACTTGGGCTGGAAAAAATAGCTCAGTTGGTAGAGTGCTTGCCTTGCATTCACAAGGCCATGGGTTCAATCCCTAGCACCACACACACACACTAAAAGACTGGAACTTTTGGTTAAACCAATATTGTAGGTAAGTCCCTCTACCTGTGTGGGGACCTCAGCAGTTTCAGCCAAAGGGATGAGGCTGGGCCTGCCAACTGCTCCATGTGCCTATCACTTTCCCATCAACCAGGTGTTGGTCATAGTGAAAACCAGAATGGGCTCATCCCTTGATAAAGGATGCTGGTGTCCTTGGTGGTGCCAGTGAGGAGTTAACATCTTATATGCAGAGTACAAGAAGTCTTACATAACTCATTCAGTCTCATCTCATGGGTGTTTTTCTGTAAACTCTGCCAGAACTAATTTCACGGTTTTAAAACAACTCATGGTACCAAAAGAATGTGTAATGAGCTGCCATGAGATATGATTGTTTCCCATTTGTAAGGAAAAGACCTGTAGCTCCTTGGGACTTATTAGGAATAATTTCTCAATTAAGCCGACAGCTCAGGCCCCTCAAAGGGCACATGCAGGGCAGTAGAGATGGCCTGGGAGGGGCTCCTTCCACTGCTGCTCTAGAAGGCTCCCTCCACCACCTCGTCCCCACCTTTGTCTGGATTTTTTTTCATGTTATAACATCATAAAATTTAGCATTCAGTAATTTTAATACATTTATATTTTGAGTTGTGCATCCAATACCATTCTCTCGTTCTAGAACAGATTCATCCCCCTGAAAGGAAATCTAATACCCACTAAGCAGTCATTTTCATTTCCCACTCCCCTCTGGCCTTCACAACCACTGATCTGCCCTCTGCTCTGTATTTCCCTCTTTTAGGTGTTTATTTTGAGACCGACTTGTTTCTCTCATCATAATATTTTCAAGGTTCATTTGTGTTGTAGTATGTATCAGCTCTTTATTCTTTTTGGGGGAAGGAGTAATATTCTATTATTATGAATATGCCGCATTTTGTTGGTCCGTTCGTCAATTGATGAGCAGTTGAGGTCGCTTACCCCCTTTGCTAATTGCGAATAGTACTGCTGTCAAGATTTCTGTAAAGGCAGGGTGCCGTGGTGCACGCCCATAATCCCAGCAGCTCCAGAGGCTGAGCAGGAAGTCGCAAGATCAAAGCCAGCCTCAGCAATTTAGCAAGGCCCTGAGTAACTTAGAGAGACCCTGTCTCAAAATAAAAAATAAAAGGGTTGGGGATGTGACTCAGTGGTTGAGCAGCCTTGAATTCAAGCCCTGGTACCAAAAAAAAAAAAACCCTTTATATACAAGTTTTGTTTGAATGCTTGCCTTCACTTCTTTGGGGGTATATTCCTGGAGGAGAATTGATGGATCATATGGTAATTGCTGGGTCATATGGTAATTCTGCCAATTTTTTTCCATAGTCACTGCACCATTTTCCATTCACACCAGCAATGGATGAGGGTTCGTTCCAATTTCTGCCTCCTTCACAACACTTATCATTTCCTTTTTTCTGTTTTTTTTTCTTCTTTTTAATAGTCATTCTACTGGGCATGAAGTGGCATCTGTCTAGCTTTCTTTCAGAGTATATTTTTCCAAGCAGTTGAAAGATTTTTCAGAGGTGGCACACTTAGGTAGTCCTGGTCACTGCCGCTTAGTCACAGCTCCAAGTTTAGGATCAATTTTAGAGGCTTCTCCATTTAGGCAAGTCAACAGGCTTTCCTCTAGGCTAGCCGCGAGCACGGGGATGGTCAAGAGCCTCCTGGCTTCTGGTGCTTGTGCCATTTCATCAAGTCCCTTCCAGCTTCAACAGTCTCTGCATGCCCCCCAGAGCTAGAGCACCACGCCTGCTGGGATAGAGCCCCGAGAACCTTGTTCCAGCACTGGAACCCACTATGGCAGAACCGACTCTCTCCTACTCCCAGCTTCTTTCAGTCCTGTCCAGAACCACAAATTCACTTCACGCTCCTCGTGTTGTAATGATGATGATCACAATAATAGGTTTTACTCTTTTTTTGCAGGAGGTTGGGGCACTCAACCACGGAGCCACATCCCCAGCCATTTTTTATATTTTATTTGGAGAGAGGGTCTTGCCTAACTGCTTAGGGCCTCCCTAAATTGCTGAAGCTGGCTTTGAATCCGTAATTCTCCTGCCTCTGCCTCCTGAGCTGCTGGGATTACAGTCATGTGCCACCATACCTGGCCAGGTTTTATTTGTTTTGATGCCCCAAATAACCCAGCCCTCAGCAAGTACTATCCCCATTGGAAAGCTGAAGCAACTTGGAGGCACAAGCCATTCAGATAATTGCCCAGAGCTCTTACTACATATCACCTGGTCCTATGTGATGTATCAAGGTTCTATAGTGTCTTAATGTCTACAGGGCACCTTCACAGCTAGTAGGGCCAGAGCTGAGGAGGGACAGGGCTCTCACAGAAGTGTCACAGGGGACAGAAGGCAAGGCCAGAGGAAGGGCTCCTTTGACAGTCTGAGGTTGACAAGTAAACCTGTTTCTGGCTTCCAAGGGGAAGCTGTTTGAATTTGCCATCTTAAGAGTTTAGTGGCTTCTCAGAGTCTTCCTTCATCATCATACCATAGGATCAACTGCCCAGGCACCACCATATTGTACCTCACAGAAACCAGGTTAGGTTCATTCATGTTGTAGTATGTATCAGCCTTTTATTCTTTTTTGGGAAGGAATAATATTCTATGATATGAATATGCCACATTTCCCTTGGGGAACTTCCAGTCAAACAAATGTCAAGCTCTTATCTCAAAAATGTTCTCCTTTGATTTGGCCACCTTTTCTGAGACAGATCAATAGGAAAAAAAAAAGAGAATGAAAGCAAATTATATATCTCACCCATCTAGGGGGGTGAGTTTATGGCTACTGCTGTTTTTGCTGTTGTAATGAGCATAATAAGGTGGAAGTTCTGGCCAACCTAGAGAAGGTGAAGAGTCATCTTGAACATTGGTCTGGGGGCGCCATTTTGAATTATCTCTATAGTGTTCCTCACTACCAGCCACACATTCTAGGTTGGCTCTAGAGAGGTAAGGATTATAAGGATGTTTTGTCCTTATCCCTGAGCTGGAATACATCTAATAATGTGTGGGGATTTTGGATAGCTGACATCACTGCAGGATATGCATTCCAGGATGGGGATAGATTTTAAATGCCAATGCTTATGGCTGTTTTTTACGTGGTGGGCAAAACCATGGGCAGGAGGGTCACATTTTAGAAACTTAGGTCCAGGATTTGTTTTTAGGCATATCCCTCTGAGAGAAGAGACTACCACCTCCCTTCTCCTACACTCACTGGTTGGAGGGCTGAAGGTAGAAGATAGAACTCCAGGACAAGCTGCTCTATAACAGTGAACTCCAGCTCGTGGGTAGATGAGTTGAAGCACCCTTCCAAACAGAAAACAGGAAGGAAGCCAGGTGCTTTTTGCTCTGGCTCTAATTAAATGACACCTCCACACTGTCAGAAGAGAAGTTCTGTTATCCAACCACCAATGGACAATAGCTTAGAAGTTTCTGCTTGTCATTTTTTAAATATATTGGATTTTGCTGTCAGAAACTTGCAGACAACTCACAGGGACATTTGGTGACTCAGTTGTCTCTGACGTCAGTAGAGGTTTGGATTTCTGAAAGCAGGCTTTCACTTGATGATTGTGCACCCAGAATTTTCCCCTAGGGCTTCGCAGTTGTTGTTTTTCCCCAAAGGAGAGCATAAAACAGGTGTAACGGTTCTGGGGTGGCAATGTTTAAATCCATCTTAATGCTACTCAGAAACACGAGCCATGTATATACCACATTATGGGCTTGTATGTTGGGAGACTGGAGCAAGTTAAAAAAGGAAGATTTAACCTGGGATGTATGTGTAGGAGGGACAAAAGGCTTGTTAAAGAATGCTGTGAAATAAGCAGAAAATTATTCAGCATTTCTTTGCTTTATTCATTAAAGCAATGGTGTTAGCCTTTGAAATTTTCTGTTGTAGTCAGACCTTTATTTCACTTACGCCAGTATTTGTAAATAATTATATTAATGTGACATTTGAAGTAGTCCTGTTTCCAAACAGCACGTTATTCCCAGTGACTCTTTTCTGGGAGAGGAAAGGAACAATTGAACACGCTGCATTTAGCAGAATTGTAAAGCATCTGCCAAAGGAAGGACTGCATTTTGCAACCTTCCCCTGATACCTCGCAGAAGCAGCTGGGACCCAGGTCCCCAGAGAAGCCCGTTCTAGAGTGCTCTAAGTCAAGGACTTCCACTGCTTGCTTAATGTAGCAGAGTCACAGAGGCACTGAGGCGGGAGGGGAAGTCTGCCCAGCTCAAATGTCACAGAGCATCGGAAACTGAGGAAGGCCACCCTGGGGCAACTTCTCAGAACTTGGTGGCCAGTTAGCCTTGGAGTCTAGCCTGGCTTAAGTCCATCTCTGTGGCAAATCATCAGAAAATTCTTTGAAGGTTCCACAGATTCTCCCTGCAGTGAAACATGGACACACTGAATGTTTAATTAACTGTCCCCAGTCCTGGGGGGCTCACAGCTTGCTTACTCCTCAATTCCCACACAGGCAGGACGTGTGCAGTGAACTTTCACACTTGGCTGAGCACATTCTGATGTGGCTTCATGCAGTTCCTTGGTGTTGAAGATGACTAAGAGACTGGCATCCAGTATCAATGCATTTCAAATGTGAAAGGAAATCTGGCAATTGGGAGCACAAAGCCCCCTCACTTCTCTGTACTAGCCTCTGCCATTTGAAAGCACAGGGATGGCAGCTTACCTCAATAGATTACTTCAGCTGTGGGTTTGTTTTTTTGTTTTGTTTTGTGTGATGAGGCACCAACGGGTATTGGTGGGACTAAGACACTTCTGAGGCTCATTAGTTCTTGGCTGAATTTTGTGAGTTTGTGTGATCATTAAGAATAAGGCTCAGTTACCTGGATCACAATAGCAAAATTTTAAAAATTAATAATAGTAAAAAATTAAGTGGAGATGGTTACTAATAAACTACTCCAGCTTAGTCATAGAATCACAGTATGTTTGGGCCAAAAGGAATTTTTGAGATCATTTAGTCCACCTTTTCACTTTATAAATGAAGAAACAGAAGCACAGGTAAGTTAACTTTTTGCCCAAGGTCACACAACTATGGGTGTGTGTGTGTGTGTGTGTGTGTGTGTGTGCGCGCCTTTCTTTTTGTTGCTGTTGTTTTTCTTTCATTTTGTTTAAATTTAGATACCCTGTAACAAAGAGGCCATAATTTAGTTAAGGTAAAGTATGATTATGTTGTACAAATGTGCTACCCACTGAAAAATTAGTATCTGCTTAATTTTTTAAATAAACATTTCTAGGGATCCTCATTCCTCCCTGTGGGTCTATGTTACCGTTTTATGTTGTGTGCCTTCAACCCCAGGAAATTCCTTTGCCATTTCTTTTAGTGCAGGTGACTTGGTGATGAATCCTTCAGATGGGATCTACCCGAACATGACTTTGTCTTCACTTTTGAAAATAGAATTCTGGGTTGACCTTTTTTTTTTCTTTTTGTGCTTTAAAGGTGGCCTCCTGGTCTTTGTCGTTTACTGAGAAATATCAGCTGTTGTTTCTCAGGTATAAAACATGTTGGTTTTCCTCTGAGTGCTTTTAAGATTTTCTCTGAGATTTCAGAACATAGATCGAGAATAAGGCTGTGGTTTTGTTTGTATTTATCCTGCTCAGGATCTGGGTGATTCTTGAACTTGAAGTTGACATCTTTCACCACACTTGGGCAATTTTCAGCCAATCCTTCAACTATTTTCCTTCCCCATTCTCTCTCTCTTGTTCTTCAGGAATTTCTATTTCAGGTGTGTTAGACTGTTTGATGACCTTTGATGCTTAGATCACTGAGACTCTGTTCACTTTGCTTCATTTATTTTTTTTCCTCTGTTCTCAAGATTGGACCCTATCTATGGATCCATCTCCTGCTATCTTCAATATGCTCTTCAACCCACTCAGTAATTTTTATTTATTCATTTTACTATTAAACTATAGGATTTATGTATGGCTCATTTTTATAGTATGTATTTCTCACTGTAGTCTCGCATCTATTCACTTATTATGTTTGTTTTCTTCAGTTTCTTTAACAGTCTATAGTAGTCTTTTAAAATTCCTTATCTGACAAATACATTATCGAAGTTTAATGGTGCTTTTTTTTTTCTTTTCTTGAATATGAGTTACATACTTCTTCTTTGCATATCTAGTAACAAGCAATACAAATGATTTGGTAAAAGGACTCTACATTCTGTTAAGTTCCTCTGAAGAGGATTTTTGTTTTACCAATCAGCTAACACAGCTGCATTCTGACTCTAGCAGTCTTCCCCATGATGTGTAGCAGATAGTCTTTTTCTGTTCTTTCAGCTTCCTTTCCTTCTTGTTCCTCTATCAAGCTTTAATTTTTCCTCTGTCAGCTCAAGTTATCCAGAGCCAAAAGCCAATGGGGGAGTGCTCTAAGGGAAAAAAAATCCACAAATTTAAAAATTTATAGGGGCTAGGGTGCTTCCAGTACTTTTTGCTTTTGACTCCATTCCAATAGTTTTTTTTTTTTTTTTTTTTTAATCATTTGTGTTGGTATCTTACTTGTTATCTCCAGGAGGTAAGTAGAACATCACCATATCCCTTACATTTACATTTAGGTTTTTTGTTTTGGGTGTTTTTGTTTTGTTTTGTTTTGTTTTGTTTGTGTGTGTGTGTGTGTGTTGTTGGCGATCAAAACCCAGGGCCTCACACAAGTTAGGCAAGTGCTCTACCACTGAGCTGAGCTACATTTGGATTTTCAGGACACTTTGGCTCCATAGTACAGCTCCAGGAGGCAGTACTAATATTATAAATCCATATTACATTTAAAGAAAAACACTTAGGGAAGTAAAATTCATACAGATTTCCAGTAGCCAAACCAAAACTGGACTCAGTCTATGACTTTAGCCTGGACTTAATGCCAGAATTAGTTTTATGCACATTTGATCCTAAATGAGCCAGAGTTTTCCAATATCAAAGCATTCTCTTCCCACTAAACAAGCAAAAGACAAACAAGATTGGCTTTTGCAGGTTTTTTTGTAGGGTCTGGGGTCTCCCAGGGTCAAAGATGTCTCTGAGAAAAGAGAATGTGCTCTGCTGGTGTTCAAAGCAAAATACCTGTAGTAACCTTGGAACCAACCAGCAGATACCTACAAGCCCCAACATGCATGATTGGGAAATTGAAGCCAACCCTGGGGTTTCTTTCATAGGGAGCCATAGACAAGAACAAGACTACTGTGCTTTACATATTCAGGGGCTACCTACTGAAATTCTTAGGAAGGCAGAAAACTCAACCTGCCTGGCCCCTGTGGTTAGGGACAGTCTTCTGTTCTCTCCCTCTTGAGGGACTCAGTGGAAAGTGTTTACAGGATGAAATTCACAAGAAATTGATTATTCTCAAACTTGGAGCTCACATAGAGCTTTTCAAGCATACCTATGGTCTTCTTACTCCGTAGGTTCTGGATGGGTGTGTTCTATGGAACTTGGTCTTCCTTAGGCCATGTTGACATATTGAATTAAAGTCATATTCCAGCTTCTTACAGGAAATAAAACTCCCCATTAACACATCCAACCAGCTTCCACTTAATTCCTCCAGCCCACTCCCTTTCAACATCAATATTTATATTTGAGTCAAAAATCTCTCAAAGTGTGGTGTTAGAAAATCCATAGTAAGATCATAGTGGGTGCTCATGTTTCAAATGCAGGTGTTCAGGTTCCACTCCAGTTATACAATTATAAGAAATCAGAATCTCTGGCTTTCAGGCCAAGGAATCTTCCAGGGAATAAAGGATTCAGGTGATGCAGGTGCCTGCTAACATGGAAGAGCCCCTTGTCAGGGTGAAATGATGGCTGCTAAGAGCTCCAATGTCTCAAGACTCACCTCTGTGAACCATGTGCCTTTTTGCCTAGGAGCATGTCTTCTTTCTCCCTTGGGTCAGTTTGTCAGATGGAGAAGCATAATTCTTAGAAATAAGTTCTGGCTCTAATTATATCCTCTGGGTTGCTGTGAACCCTACAAGAGAATATTCTGGCCCAAATCCCTGTCTCTACCTATCACAGACTGTGGAGCCCAGAGTAGTTCCTGCCCCTTTTGTTCATTCCATCCATCTGCCTACATTTATCAAATGCTTGTTATAATCAAGCAGCTGTGCTCAAGGGACCAGAAGTAGACCCATCTCAGAGCTGATAAAACTGAAACTTCAGCCTTCCTCATTTGCATTGGCCCCCTCTGAGGCCCTGAGTGTGATCCTAGTGCTATTTTCTCCTCTTTAGAAGCTTTGATAATATTGACAAAAGTTAGATATGTTTAAACTCTTTTAAATTCCTTTTTTCCTGAAAGAAATTTCCTCCATTTGTTTAAGTGTCAGCTGCCCCCATACTAGATTTTTCCCTGCAAAGAGCTCACAACTAATGGGAGAAAGAAGCTTACATGTGAATTATTAAGATAGAGTGTGAGTGATAGATGCAATGCAGACTTGGTGCTGGACATTCTTGGTAGTCACCTTCCCACCTCAGCTCAAATGTCACATTCTCACCAAGGCTTCTCCTGCCTCCCAGAAAAGAAGGACCATGATCAGGGAAGGCTTCCTGGAGGTGGTGATACCTGAGGTAGCCAAGAAATAAGGAAGGAAGGCTCTTTCAGAGAAATAGCTTGAGCAAAGTTATAGAAGCAAGATATATCATGGTGGGAGAGAAAGAGAGAGAGAGAAAAAATTGTGTGTGTGTGTGTGCGTGTGTTATTAAAACACTTCGCTTGTTGAGGGCATTTTTCTTCAGGCTGGGGCCACTTCCAATGGCAGGATGAAGAGATTCCATTTCCAGTTCTATGGACTGAGAAACAGCTGATCCCCTCTACTTGACCTTTGGGAAACCTATTGGTGACTACATCAATAATTGTTCTTCAAGGAAAATATAACCCTTTTACTCCTTGCTTCTTCTCCCACATCCCTCCAGCCTGCCTTTGCTGTCAGCCGCGCAAATCAATATTTCATTTTGAGGAGCCTTGTTTGATGCCAGTTCTGCTTATTTGCTCCACAGCCACTCTGGGTAACGCTTTGTAGGTCTGTCAGTATGTAAATTAAACCAAGCATAGATAGCTTTGTGTTGCTTAATGTTCAGCTGATAAAAATTAATGTGGTGTGAAATGAGCATTTTATCTGACTGCAGATACAGTGACGGAGTTAATTAGACAGGCAGAGGGAAAATGTTGTTAGGCTGGGCGGGGGCTTTCTCATGGAAGGGGCTCCGACCCTCAGACAGCAGGTTTGGGTGGGTAGAGGACGTGGCCAGGGAACCTGGGCTGCTGCGGCAGGCCAGGAGCAATGAGGCAGGAAGGGAGTCCTCCTTAAGCAACCCACCCAGTGGTGCTGATGACTGTGTGGATCCCGCCTGGGGAGGGTGAGAGGGAGACGCAGGCCAAGCCAGGCTGGGCACTTCCAACTCACTGCAAAATGCATGCATCAGCATTTGCTGAGCCGGCTTCTTCTCGGCACAACATTCCTGCTATTGGTAGAGACAGAAGTTTCATTCTTAAGCAAGGAAGAACAAGAGAAGAGGCCACCCCACACGGCAATCAATCCAGAGCAGGGAGGAGCCCCCGACCTCTGCCTGAATTGTCTGGAGCACTGCTCTCCTGGCTTTGCACATGCCTTTCCTGCAGATGAGAAGTTGTCTCCCTGCCCAGGCAAGAACAAAGCCCATCCTGTTACAGTTTCCTGCTCCCCTCTAGAGTGCATGCTCCTTGAGGTCAGAAGGGTGTGTTACGCTTCACTGGTGGCCACAGTGCCAAGCACTGTGTCCACATCTCTAGTGCCTCCTAAGTGTCAGTGGAATGAAGAACACTCCCTCAGCCTGGAAAGCCTTCCCTGCCTGCCCCAGGGCCTGCTCCACTGCTCAGCATCCTTCCCACCTGAGCTCAAATGTCACATTCTCACCAAGGCTTCCCCTGCCTCCCAAAAAGGATCAGTCCCCACATAGATATCCTGGAGACCCCTTGTACTTTTCCTTTAGAGCATTTTCCTAACTTATGATTAACTATGTGTGCCTTCCGTCCCACTAGCCTGTGAGCTCCATGAGGGTAGAAGCTGGCTGTTCTGTCCACTATGTATGGCACGTGGCACGGTGCCCAGAACAGTTGCTTCTTCACAGTATTTGCTGGATGTTAATGAATATGGGGAGAGTCTCTCTGATGCGTGATGGACACTTCATCTTTGATCATTCCCTCATTTCGAGAAGGTTTCTGAGCTCTCCTGACAGCCTCTCTCTTTCCTCTGAGTTCCCACAGCACCTTGCATATTGCAGAGATAGGATTGCCCCAGGGCACCTGGTGGCCACAGTGCCTCCTAGCCCATCAGGAGATGGCCCTTGAAAGCAGCCAAGGTATCTTATTCAGTTTAGCTTTCTCTGCACTTCGCCCAGGTCTTAGCCTTTACTAGTGCTCCATACAGATTGCAGAACCAGTAAAAACAATTGTTTTTTATCCCTGGGTTCTTTAAGCAGTATTGCTCTTAAATAAACAACTTCTTAGCCCACTAATGGGAGCTGTCCCCATTCCACTCTTTGCAAAGAGATGCTCAGAAGAAATGACGGGTTGTGACCGTCTCTCCTCAGTCTTGACCATAGTTGAAGGGCAAATATTGTGAGCAAGTGCCACCTGTAGTGGCTCCTTCATGATCTCCATTAGCCTTGGATGAGGCTGTGAACTTTTCAAACAAACAAGGGACTTGTGCATTGTTTAATCTCAGGACTGTTACATCTGTCTCTCAGCTGGGCAGCTGGGCCAGGATCCCTGAGCTCCCAAACTCTCAGCAGCTGCTTGAGCAGTAATAGGCCCTTCCATTTGGACAGCCCCGTGTGGTTTCCCATCACCTCTCCTGAGTTTTCCTGTTGGAACTCATTTGGTGAACCTCCACCTTCACAGCATTAGATGACTTGCTGTAGATTTACTTATTAACCTCCCTGCTCCTCATTTGTAAATGAGATGACATTGCATTTTTAGAGCTGTAGACTGAAAGGCTTGGGTATCTTCACAAAGGACTGATAAGGTTTCACTTGCCTCCACCCCCTGGTTCCTGAGTCACTGATCCCATCCTGAGAAAGGCCTGGTTTTCACTCTGGATTATTAATACTCTCCATGCCTCGGCTCCAGTGGTTGCTAAATGGTTATCATATACTGAGACTCTGAGAAAGCTGTCCCTGTACTTGCTTAGCTGCCACTGAGTAAGGGCTAGATCCGGCCAGGTGAGAGCAGGTAGGGAGGAGGCTTCCTATGTGTCCACCCATCCCAGATGAGACAGGGCTGAAGAAACATAGAAACCACAGAACTCAGGGCACCTGGTTTGATTTGTGGTAGACTCTGCCCCTCCTTTGCTCTGGCCCTCTGCCCATCATGAACCTGCTCAGTGTCCCTGTTTCAGGGAAGCCACCCAATCCACTGTCCTCACATGATAGCCCTGATGGCAAGAGGTTGATCTTCCCCAGACCCCTAAGCGAGCCTGAGCTCAGTCTGCCACTCTGCCACTGGATTGTGCCCCCATCTTGATCCAACCCGTTCCCACTGTGCAAGATGCTCCTCACAGAGTCACTTCCCACATGTCTTCCTAGAAAAGCTCTGGACACTCTACAGACTTGGCTAAAAAAGGGGGGTACTTTTAGGCAGGAAGTATTATTAATATTATATCTTTTCAGGGCATTTTTGCTTCTGTTATCTGGTTTTATTCCCTGACCATTTAGCTAGAAGCCCCCTGATATTATCGTCATCTAACAAATGGGGAGGTGGAGGAACACAGAAGTGTAGTGCCTTGCCTGAGACAGTGTGAACCATCTGGAACATGCCCAGACTCTCGGACACCATGTGCAACCAATTCTTAACCCAGTGACGTTGGGTATGTAGGAAAATGATGTTTCCAGCTGATGTAACCCCACAGCCCTGGAACCATGTCTTTTAACATATTCCACAGTGTGCCTTTCAAAGGTGAGTCAGTTAAAAAAAAAAAAAAAAAAAAAAAAGAAAGATGTTGATGAAGTTATTTGTCAGGGATTCATTCACTCTGTTCATTTAGTGCTTAACAAATAATTACACAGCCCCTGCCAACTGAGCTGCTTAGAATAAGATGCAGAGCAGGGACACCACCCGTGTTCTGCAGAGTTTACAGTCTTCTGGGGGAGACAGAGTTCATCAAATTGTCACCAAATAAAAATAAAATAACAATGGTGACAAGTGTGATGAATGATAAGCCCCCTGCAGATACATCATCCTCGACATGGAGGGGAGGAACGCAGCCCTGAGGAGACACGAACAGGACTGCACCAGGCA
Organism: Callospermophilus lateralis; assembly: GCF_048772815.1. Lineage (NCBI taxonomy): Eukaryota > Metazoa > Chordata > Mammalia > Rodentia > Sciuridae > Callospermophilus > Callospermophilus lateralis. Next base: position 105,169,610 of record NC_135307.1, on the reverse strand, counting down.
GAGGGAGGGTCATGTACAAAGGCTCCGTGGAAAGAGGAAGAGGTACAGATTGGGGGAACAAGGCGAAGCCTAAGGTTGCAGAAGCCCAGAAATACAGGAAAGAGTCATATGCAGTGAAAGATAGACAGGAGCCTGACTTGAACTTCTGAGGCTGAAACACACAGCGACGTTTCTCTGTGATATACTTGGCAAATGAATCTGTTGCACAGAGTACATGGGATTGTCCTGGCAGTTACAACTCTCTTCACCTCTTTATGCCTCACTTACCAGCAATTAAATTCAAATCCCTTCTCTATTTACCTATTCACTTATTTAAAATATTTATCACTGGGAAGGGGAGGCTGGCAGTTCCTCCTTCTTTGTTTGCAGCGGTGACCTCAGGAAGAAAGCTCAGAGGTTCTGACACACACAGCCTCCCCGTTGGATTCTGTGGTAGACCAGGGAGGGTGTGGGTCCAGCCTGCTAGAAAGATGCTTGCTGCTGTTTACTTTTCAAGCGCATGAAACCAGACACTGAAACTGTTCATTAAAAATTCCTATGTTCAAGCAGACAAAGAAAAATCATTTCAGAAGCTCTGTAATGAATGTACAAGTGGGTACAGGTTTTCTTGTCAAACACAATAATCATGAGTAAATGCAAACAGATGCTGCTTATATTTGATTTTTGTGTTTAATTGAAGCATGCTGACAGCTGCCTCTGGCCTGCCACCTCTTTGGATTGGGAGATCTGGCCTTTCCTCGGTGGAACCCTCTGGGAAGGGTGAAACGTGTAGATAGGCAGAGCATCCAGTCCAGGAATAAGAAATTTGGAAGTAATGAAGACACACGCATGGGTTCTTCCACATGATGGGTCATACGACAATACAGCCAGGTTTAGTGGAGGGCTCAGGAAGTAGTCCTACTTTACAGAAGTTAGGACAGGTTTGTATTTTATACACAAGAAATTGGAATGGGGGAGAATAGCTATTCACTGCTGTTATGGGACAGAACTGGGATGCTGATAAGGTCTTCAGAACTTAGGTGGAAAATGTTTTCTTGATTCCATGAGAGGTTCCTCCATTTCACCTGTGATGTACAACTGCAAGACACAGTGTAGCAACAGCATGCTCAACGCTGTGTGGATCGTCAGTGCCAGAAGGAGAGCAAGGCAGTAGTCTCTAGGCAAAGATGCTTCCCATCAGGAGGGTGGATAGGTACAGTGCTGGAAGTGAAGCTCCGTTGTGATCCTACAGCACCTTTTGAAGTTCCAAAGGGAGCAGAACATTTTGCCAAACTGATATGGCCAGGTAGGAATGTGCGGTCTCTATCTGCCTATTGAACTGTGACCCGTGGCTAATGTGTTTATAATGAAGCAGTGTCATGTAAGTAACATTGGAGGCAGGAGGAACATAGGGTTTCTTCATTTTACTGCAAAGGAATAAACAAACAAATAATAGTCTATATTTACCATATTTTCCCAAAAGAATGGAGCTTGTAACCTAGGTAGTGGAAAGGATATTCTCTTTAAAAAAAAATTAAATATATTTTTAGTTGTAGATGGATACAACTTATTTATTTATTTATTTATTTATTTATTTATTTATTTAATGTGGTGCTGAGGATCAAACCCTGGGCTTCATACTTGCTAGGCAAATGCTCTACCCCTGAGCTACAACCCTAACCCACAAAGATATTATCTTAAAGTAAGAAACAGTTCTTTTACTTTGAACACATTTAGCTTCATGAAAACACATTTTCCTTGTTTTCTCCAATTGGATGCAAACAATGAAAACCAAGGCATGGACCTGCCCACGCTGTTTACTCACCAGTGTGGAGAGGCTGCCGATGTTAGGGGAGATGGCTTCACTTGGCTGAACCAGACATCATAAAGGTAAACCAGTCAATGTGTCAACTTTCAAGTATCAAGATCCTCCTCTTTGCTAGTCTTTTCAAGATAATCAGACACGTGATCTTGGATTTCCTTCATTTCCAGATGGGTAACAGGCAGATTATCGCCCTGCTTAAACCCTGGCATTGAAAATTGTGTCAAGACGCTCCTGGAGGTGCTTGCACGACCACAGTGACTTGAGCTGGTAGGGGGACAGCAAGCCCTGTGGTGGCACCTTTCTGTAGTCCCACTTGAGAAGCTGGAAGCAATTCTCCACAAAGGTAGATTCAGGGGCCAAGGACCTGACTTAGACTCTTAGGCTAGAGTGAAGGGATCACTGGTTTGATTCTGCCCACCCTAGCATCCAGCCTGATCTTGATGACCCTGTGAATTTCATTCTTTCTATTTTCAAAATTCTTCCTAAAATCTCACTCTGTGTTTTAAGCATTCTCACCACAAAAATAAATACATGAATATGTTAATAAGTATATACATATGTTAATGTGCAATAGTTACTTAGCTCAATTTAGCAATTCCACAATGTATACATATTTCAAAACATCATGTAGTACAAAATAAATGTTATACAATTTTTATTTGTCAATTAAAAAATAAACTGATTTTTAAAAATAAAAAATAACAGCCATTTTACACAGATGGTGTAGACAGGAAAATAATCATCCGACAGGCCTCCTGGTACATTCTCTATAATAATGTCTTCACCTCTTTTTAAATAATTTTTAAAAATCAAGAAAAACATTCAAGGAAATCCTTTCATGATAGTGATATTAGATCTTAAAATTTCCCAGTGTCTTTTGGAGTTTAATGGCTGTGTAATATTCCATTATCAGTACACTATAATCTAAGTAATCCCCAATTACTGACTGATCATTAGACTACTTCTGGCTCTCCTTCCCTCTGTGGTGTGTGTGTGTGTGTGTGTGTGTGTGTGTGTGTGTGTGTGATTATTTATGATCATTAGAGACAGTGCTACAGTTTGTATAGTGTTTTGCTTCTGTCAGATAATTTCTTTAGTATAAATTCTCAGGAGAAGAATTCCTGGGTCAGAGTAAGCACATCTTTATGATTCCTGTTACAAATCACCACGTTAGAGTTATGCTGATTTTACCCAATGCCTTTAGCATTGGAGTCTTTCAGTTATAGTGTTACCTGACCAGCATTAGGGCATAAGACAAAAATGTTACCTTTTCAGAGTTGCTTTAATTTGCATTTTTATTACTAGCAGCAATGAACATTTTCCCACATATTCATTTATCTAGGGCTATTTATTAAAATGTTTTAGAGCCACATATGGAGGGGAGAAACATCATAGGGAGGGGCAGGGGACAGCTGTGGCGTCTGTGAATACAATCTAAATTCCTGTGACAAGTGAGGGGGGGGGCTGCATATCACATGACTGTCTTCAAGTTAAAAATAAATAGATGGTTGTAACTCTTGTGGCCAAAAGAAACAGACCTCCAAATTAAAAGGGCCCCTTTGCTCACTGGGTCCTCTTTATTGAAAGGCTTCAAGGAGCTCCTGGGAAGCTCAATTTCAGGTCTTTCCAGCTGTTCGCATTAAAACTTTAGAAGGCAAAAAGTAGTTACAAAATGTATAAGGTACACGTGCTCAGTTGTACTTGGGTGTTAATTATCACATTCTCTTAATCACTGAAAACAGTCGTGCAAGAGAGCATATTTTCATATTAAATAAACTCAGTCTGAAAGTCTGAGCCCCTTCATTCTGCCGCCTGCCCCATCCACAGCTGACCAGAATCTCCAGCGAGGATGTGAAGCCTGAAGAACTAAACTGGAAAACAGGACTCCAAACTCTCAAGACTCTGGAAGATTTGGACGTCTGGTTTCTTATCAGCATGCTAATAATGCCTTTCCTGCTCCCCTCCGCCCCCTCCCCTCCAGGCAGGCGCGCAGCCAGGGGTTATATAACTGTGACTTGACACCTCGGCCAAGTACGCTGGGCTCAGTGAACTGTGGCAGCCGGTTCTCCTTCCCTGCAGGCCCTTGCCAGGGAGGAGCGAGGTTAGAGGATAACTAGACGACTTTGCGCTCAGCTCTGTGGGCCCCTCTGTGCTCCGGAAATGCTGGGCAGAGGGCCAGGAACTGAAGCAAATGGCTCTCAGGTACCAACTTCAGTCCTAGCACAGCACGCAGTTTCTGGGATCCCGGAGAAGGGTATATATGGCCTCAAAAGCGTTGCTGACCATCAAGCTGCCCAGGCTGCTGGGGTGTGCAGGTTCATGGGGAAGGGGCACCAAACACGCTGGGTTCCCTCTCATGTGAAGCAGTGCTAACATAACAAGAGAAAAGGATGTTCTCATGTCCTCCACCCCACCCCGACACAACTACCCACATGGCACCAGCTTGATCAAGACCCCAAGTTACTTCTATGCACTTAAAAACAACAGAATGGCATGGCAGTATACACTTGGCGGGCTGCGTGCAAGAGACTCTCCTTTCCTCCTTACAGATTTTGTCATCTTTGACAAGTAACTTAAGGCCTTTAAGTCTCAGGAACCCCATTTATGAAATAGGGATAATAATAGAACCCATGAGGGGCTGCGATGGCGCACCCCTTATCCCAGCAGCTGAGAGGCAGAGCAGAAAGTTGCAAGTTCGAAGCTGGCCTCAGTAACTTAACCACACCTTAAGCAACTTAGTGAGACCCAGTCCCTAAATAAAAAATAAAAAGGGCTGGGAATTTGGCTCAGTGGTTAACTGACTCCCCGAGTTCAATCCCCAGTACCACCTCCTCTCCTCCCACCAAAAAAAAAAAAAAAAAAAATACCCTAAGGTGAGAGAATACAATGAGGAATGGAAGAGAAACCCTTGAAAGATTGCAAGACCCATGGTTAAGGGTAAACTAAACCCTGCTTTTATCACTGCACTTTTTCTTGTGTCTTATCCCCTTTCTAGACTGGGCAGCACTGGCATGTAGGGACCATGTCCACTTCATTGCAGTATCGCTAGGATCTTGCACAGTTTCCCAAAAAAATTCTCAATAAATTTGGTGAATGCGATAAGTTTGGTGAATGTGAATCACACAGATGGAGGAGTGTGGGTTTTTTTTTTTTTTTGTGTGTGTGTGTGTGTGTGTGTATTTTAATATTTTTTTTTCAATTTCAGTTTTGGGGGCCAGTGTCGTAATACCTCACTCTGTTCACCCATCAAGCAAACAGTTTTGAGTCCATTAAATGAAAATGAGAATGAAACAGTTTTTGTTTTAAAATAGTTTCTCACGTGCAACATCAAATAAAACCAAATTACTAATTGAACAATGATGCTGGCTGGAAGTAATTACCTGAAGTGAACCATGCCTCAGAGTTCTGCAGATGGTTCTGACAAGGAGCCAAGCTTGAGATCCACTGGGCTAGACTTTTCCACTCCCAGCATGGCAATAGAATATTTTTTTTCTCTCTTTTTATGTATCTTTAAATTCTTACATTCATTTTGGCTCAGCTAAAACTCCTCCCACCAAACACCTTTTCACAGAGGATGTTCTATAAACTATTTCTCCTCCATTTGTGAGATGTGTAATTGCTGGAAACTCTGGCGAGTCTGGGAAAACACGTTCCAAATGTTTTCAATGAGGGAAGGCTGAATCCGGCTGAAATCCAAATGTCACCACCCTTCAAACTGAGTCCATCCTCCTTAGCACTTAGGAATCGCAAAGATAATTCCTCCCAGGTCTCAATTGATGATGTAGTGACGTTTTAGTCGATGAAAAGAATGTCAGCGCTTATCAGGTTAAGGCAGTTCCTGGGGCAAAAGTAGAACATTTTTGAGGTCATTGGAGGCTCCATTGCTAGGACTGTCTGGGAAAACCATGTATGGTTTGCTACAAAGGAACCACGTTGGCTTTTTTAAAGGAAATGTGGAATCCTAACATTAGTCAACAGGTTTATATACTGAAAGGTTACAAAATTTGTTGGCTTGTTATTTATTTTCCTATGTCAAACAGCATTCCCCCACTCAATGGCTGCAGGTGTAGTGAGCAGCCTGGATTGTCCATGGCAGAGCTAATCTAGTAAACCCAAACCAGCGCTCAGGGATTCCTGTTAGAAGGAGGTGTGTTGATCTGGCCTGGGTATTTTGATGGCTCATCAGTGAGTCTGATCTGCACTCCTTTGAGCTGTGCTGAAGGAAAGTAATCCCTTGAGGCCAGAAAACCCAGGATGCAAAGAGGTAGCAGAGGGCTTAAATTAGGAGAGGAGGTGATAACAACTCCAAGGAGACAATTAGTCTCAGCCCCTGTCCCTGTGATAAGGTCTCGGCAATTTTTTTGAACAAGGAAAGTCAGATGATTTTCTCCTCACTGTGCACAGGAATTCAAATTGGTCGTCTCTTCGCTGACTACAGTCCATCTAGGCTTGAAATGAGTCCTTCATGCTCCCCACCTGAACGGTCTCATCTATAAAATGGGATTAATTCCTACCTCACACAGTGTTGGAAGGGAGAATTGATTAATTAATGTTTACAATCTGCTTTGAACTTAAAAAGGATTCCCTAGAAGTTGTTATTAAGTCTCTATCGTTTTTTCTTTTTTTTTTTTTACTTTGAGTTCTAGGGTGTGTCTAAACCTGAAACTCAAAGGAAACCTCACAGTTTGTCACAGCCCCAGAGGGAGGTAAAATGTAGTAAGATTAATGCAAATGTCCTGAAAATGCCCACCCTTGAACCAGTAGGGACCCCGGAGTGAGAGGAAATAAGGAGTAGCCATCTTCCTCAGGAAGAAGCCAGATACAGTTCTTCCAGCTGAGGAGGGGTTAGGGCAGGAAGCAGCTCTTTACTAAAGAGAGCCGTCAGGTCTCATACAATTCAGTGCTTGACCCCTCTGCCTTCATTAAGTTCCCAAAGAAGCCAAGTCTTCCAGGCAGAGGGATTTGCAAGTAAGGTGTTAAAGCCTGCTCAATATGATTTAACTTGTAGCTCTGTTCATTTCTCCTTATGTTTCTCAGGAACAAGACAGTCAAATACAGTTGTCTGCAACCAGGTAACTAACTGGGCTGCGCCATGAGTTACATTTGACATATAAGCTAAGGTAAAGTATGTCAGAGAGCACCTCAAGGGCCAGTGGGTTTTCGGAGCTGGGGATATTTAACCCTTTTGTTTGCACAGGGAAAGAAAGGTCCTTTCGCATGAGAGACAAAAAAAAAAAAAAATCATAATAACCTAATTTCATTAGGGAACCATTGTAACTGGTAAAGATAACAAACCTGGGCCCAGTTTTTCACAAAGCCAGATCAAAAATTATTAACCACATTGATCTGTGAACACTGACCATTCCCACTAAACGTGGTTGGGATAATTGTTTCTTACTGAAGAAACAACTACCTGTGATATGTATCGATAGCAGGCCTGCACGGTTGCATTAGATTTTTCTTGCTGGAGGCTATGGTTTGAGTTCTAAGTCGATTGAGTCTATACAACAGAAGCTCGTATTGACTATTGGATTAAACAGCAAGTCAATTTATTTCTCTGGGTTCAATATTCAAGGATGCAAGAGAGCAAAGAGATCCTCCAGATGTGCTTTTGTGAGGCAGTGGTAACCCACTTACATTGTGATGCTTTGTAAGCCATTTGAAATAGTTTTTGCACACCCCTTGCTCAGCAGTTCAATATGCACCTTGACTATAGGTATTTGACTCATCCCGTGTGCAGTTTCATTCTGGGTTCTCCGAAGTCGTTATTAGAGGTGAGCACCTGGACTCTGCTGTATGAGGGGGCTCTTGCTACCTCGCCTCTTAGAGTAAATGCCTGCTCTGCTGAGTAAGGATGTTTAAGTGAAGGTGTAATCCACCTGACGACTGCAGTGCACCGTGGTGGGGAGCAGGAAATGCAATTTTAATTTCTCTCCCACAAATGATCAAATTTAGGTAGTAGCTATTTTAGCATCTTAATATCAAGTGGGACTAGGTTGGGTTATGCTGTTTGAGAACTAGAAGTGATGAAGTGGGTACTCATTAAATATTTCAATTGAATCAAGCTTAACTTAGATGGTGATACTAAGATACAGAGAGGCAAGATGATTTGCCAAAGGTCACAGAGTGGGTTTGTGCAACGCTGAGAGTTCAACAGGATCTCCTTACATGTAGGCCAGTGAGTTTTCCACGCTATCACAAGGCATCTCCTTGTGATTTCTGTGTATCTGTGTTTTCTCTTGAGCTATTGTCATGGGTTTTGTTTTTAGCTTTTCACTTAACTAATTAAATAATCATTTGTTAAAACTGAACTACTTAAAGTCTTTTCCTGTGTTTTATGCTGTTGTTTATTTGAGCTATGTCACAAAGAATCCACCTCAGTGTTTTAGAATATGAGGACTTCTTGTCAGGACTAACAACATGCACTCATTTATGTTTATTCAGCACCTATTATTAACGAGGCTCTGTTCTAGGTATTAGGGATATATCAGCAAAGATAGACAAATATCTATGCCTTGGAGAAGTTAATATTCCTGCAGGGAGAAGACAGAGAATTGGCAATGAATGTAAGAAATAAGTTAATTATATAGCACATTAGAAGGTGATAAGTGCTGAGGGGAAATGGAAAAGTGGGCCAGGAGAGGAGGCAGGTTGCAAGTTTAAATAGCGTGGTCAGGGCAGGACTGCATACATCCAGCGACAGTAATTGCACTGTTATTGATGCAGTGTCTAGACAGTGGTAGCTACAGATAATGATCCATGGATTCTTTACAATAACTCCACTATCCCCAAGCAGATCTGGATCCCGACTTGGGGAACCCACATCAGTTGCAAGCTCAGTCGCAAGCACCTTACCCCTTTGGCTGGGGATCTGCACTCCTCTGTGCTTCTCACTTTGATCTGCACTATCTATAGGGGGCAGAAAAGCAAGTGTATTTCAATAGAGCCTGGTCATGAGGCCTTTGCTCCTTCCTTACATTCTCCCCAGCACTCACCTCTCTGTTAGTGCCCAGTAGCTTCTCAGCCCTTCACTCCCCAGCAGGTAGCCTATGGCCTGTCTAAATGTCCCCACCAAGTTGCCCTTTTCTATTTCCCTCCTCTCCGAAGACCCTGCTAGGAGACTGCCGAACAGACTAATCCCAGGTGAAAGGCAAGTGACCATACACAGTAACACACTCTTCCTAGCTGATGTTTGCATTTGAACAAAAAAATCACAATAGCAAGCATTATGTCCCTTTTGATGTGTCACTTATCATTCTTAGCATTTTTTTTTAATAATAGTAACTCTTTAATAATACTCAAACACAGGAGAAGTAGACTTTTCTTTCTTTTTTTGTGAGGGTGTACTGGGGACTGAATTCAGGGGCACTCAACCACTGAGCCACATCCGCAGCCCTTTTTTTTTTTTTTCCCATATTTAGAGACAGGGTTTCACTGAGTTGCTTAGGGCCTCACTAAGTTGCTGAGGCTGGCTTTGAACTCGCAATCCTCCTGCCTCGGCCTCCCAAGCTGCTGGGATTACAGGCATATAACACTGTGCCTGGCTGAAATAGACTATTTTTATCTTCAATTTATAGGTAGTGCAAACAAAGCACAAAACAACTTGGCCAAAGTTACATTGTTTTTAAGGGGTAGAGCTGAAATTCAAACCCAGGCAGTCCAAGCTTACTTAATGCCTTCACCCAGGAATGTGAATAGGATTCAACTCTGTTGAATAAGGTAATGACTGCTTAAGGCAGTATTTGGTAATGGGAAATAATTCTATGATTGATTAGCCACGTCTGTCATGGGTTCGGGGCAGGATGGGGAAGTGTCAGCCGAGGGTGTGGCCAACGAGGAAGATACCTTGGGGCTGGTCCCTATTAATTCGTACAGCAAGCGGACCATCTAATGTTCCAGCTGAGTCCAATTCTTTTGCTTTCATTATGGGCTTTCTTTTTTCCCATAAGTGTAGGAAAAGCAAAGGTGGGAATACAGAGGATTCTGAAATGTGTCCAATGAGAATGGTGTGGGGGGTGAGAAGAGTGGAGTGGGGGAGAGGCTTGCTCCTGCAAACAGGTCATGGGTCCCTTCACCTCAAACTGGTGGGTTATCACGGTATCCTGGGTGCTATCTAAACTCAATTCTAACTGAGCCAGCAAAATGCCTTCCCCTTCAACAAAGTTTCAGGTTCCCATCGAATTACCGATAAGGACTAAGCCACAAAGTTTGAAGTTGAACTAGTTCACACACAGGCATTGCTGACGTCTGCAGATCTGACGCCTCCTTGGGCACTTGGGGATGGAGGAGATGGAGTCAAAGGGTAGAAGAAGTCGAAGCCTAATGTACCCTTTCCCCCGCCTCATTGTATTCTGTAATGACCCAGCTGTGAACGGATGGGGTGCTTCACAAGACAATTCTTCTATGTCAGTAATTTTAAACCTAAAGAGGTTTGATGTCCCATAAGCATATTCATCTTTCCATGTTTATTAAATTAAGCCCTCCATGAATCTGCAACAACATACTGTTCATTAATAGGAAAAGAGACCATTGTTTCCCCCTGGGGAATATGTTGGCTCAGATGCATTCCAAGGTAGGCATAAACGAAATGTGTGTGTGTGTGTATGTTTGTACCTTGAGTAGTGGGTAATAAGGGAGCAGCAAATAGCAAAGAGAAAAAGAAGGAACAAAGGTCTTAAAGCTTAGACTAGAAATATCCAAGGATTTTTATCAGAACTAAATTTAAGTACTCCTGGCAGAGTGCCTAGCAAGATATTAGTTTTTAATAAGGCAAAAAAAAAAAAAAAAAAGGAACATGCAATTGTCGTGTCTCCATAGGAAGAAAACTGCAGATCTGTTCAGGAGAACCCCCACACAAATTTTAAAATGGCTTACATACAGGAAAATCCGTTTTTTCCTTCCAGCAACATTAACATAGTCAAACAACTGAAGAGAGAATTCTATTAACGAAGTGAGTCCCATCAAGTTAAAGCCTAGCAATACTGCCATCGGGGCTCAGTAGGGAAGCTAATCATTTGCAGCTTGGACCAGAATAATGTGGAAATCCCATCCGTTTGGAGTGATGTCTCTGCTAATGCTGAAGGCAAATCCAGGAAGCTCAATACAAGTGTGGGGAACTTAAGAGGGAAGGGATGAATGAAGAACGAAGAGAGTAAAAGATATTTGGGCAACCGTGTGATTCATCGGTAGAAACCTTAGAGGTGTGCAGTGTCTTGGGGCCCACTGATCGCCTGTTTCAGGACAACACACTTTCTTCAGAGAACATTACAGTAATAGACTCAAAATATCAGTCACAAAGGAAGTGGAGGAAATGTGTTGAGTAATCATGAATTGATACTATAATTACCCTAAATTTTCAAGTTTCCAGTTAAGGCCAATGGTTGTTTTGTAATAGAATCTAAGGAACATGATTATAATGTGGGTTCAACAAAGAGAAAGCTTTCGTCCTCAATTCTTATGCTGTACTTTAGGATGAAAATGAGTCTACTGTGGGAGGAGGCAGACTGGAACACTTAGAAAGAGACCAGCAAATGACTTCTGTCCATTCAAAAGTGACAACGGTGGTGTATCTTGGGTCCTTAGTGTAAAGAAAGATGCAGAGCATGAGAAGTTTGAAGGGCCTCGATGTGGACTCATTTGTTGAGACTCCCATACGCTCCTAAGGTTGGTGGCTTAGTGAGGCAGGGCAGTCAGTAGAGCAGGGAGATGAGAGTGGGGCTTTCTCTATGCTAGAGGAAGCAGAAATACCCACAGCCATGTGAAGAAGAGTCCTTAGGGAGAAGGTCTGCTGGGTGATCCAAGAAGAACATGAAGTCTCTGAGATCCTCCTGGGGCCTTTGTTGAAGAGCTCTCAGCATGAAACCATTGCTGATAATGGCTATGAGGTAGGACATATTCTCAGATGGAGATTCACCCTATGGGTGCAGTGCTTTTGATGATGACTGTGAAGATTGGCCTTGACATTGATGAGTACTCCATAGATCATCTGACCCATATACTCTGACAAAAGCCAATCAGTCCAGAGCAATAGCATGGTTAGTGTCTTTGGCTATGAAGCAGGGAAATGCTCCATTAGAAGTCTGTAGAAGCTGTGGCTGTAGGTGTCAGCCAGTCCCTGGACTCTGAGTCGGACCAAAGGCACATTCTCTCTCATAGGGCCCTCAGCTATGTCCCACCTTAATGGGCTTCACAGTGTAGCGGAATGCTCCTGTTTTATGCCATCCCACATGGCCACATGATATTTCATAAGTGATGAGAATGTTTGATTTGGAGGAAAGCTATATTTCAATGAAGTAAGTGCAGCTGTCATCAAGTCTTTATTACGCATCAATAAAACATGGGGCACCCACCCCTAAAAAAAATCAGAGCTCTTGATCCCTGCACTTGGGAAGCCTCCATACCTGGGGAGTGTAGCGTTGAGTGTGGCTGGGCAAATGACTCTGGCTGTCTCCAGAGCCGATGCTGGCCTGACCTTCTTTGTGTTTTCATGTACTTATCAATGCAACAGCCAGAAGCTGGCCTGAGTTCCTGTGTGTGTGTGTGGACTCTGTTGCCACTGTGTGATCTTCACCAGGTTATTTCTCCTTTCTGGGCCTTACTTCTCTGAGATGGAGAGTTCTCTTGTTTGCTATCCCCACTCCTTTTGTAAGCATAGCTTAATAGGTGTCTAGCGTAGTTATTAGAGAAATGGATTCCAAAGTAACTCACTATTGGTGGAGTAAAGTATCACACCAACACAAATTAATGAAATTGACAACTGTGGTTATGTATGAGAATGTTCCATTCTTGGGAAACACACACTGAAGTTTTTAGGACTAAAAGATCGAATGGTTCAGAAAACAAATTATGGATATCCATTCAGTGGGAGGAAGGGAGATAGGAAAAATGATATAAGTAAGTCACTATGAATAATCAAGCCAGCACTGTGCATATCAAGAATATCATTCTTCAGGTCAAAGTTCACCATAGATATTTAAAGCCAAGAGCATGCGGGAAAGGCCGTGTTCCAGCTTCTTCAGACTTGTCAAAATGGATCAAGGCTTCATCCATCTCACCCCCAACCTTCAGGTGCAAATGAGCTGTCAAGGGAAGTTGTCAGAGAGCAAGACAGAGCCCCTTCCTTAGAGGCCAGGGAGTCTGGGCCTTCCGTTTTAGTCAAAGGAAGCTAAATAGAACTTGCAACCCAACAGACATAATGATCCACCCCATGGTAATAAAGCAGCCCTGGAAAACTCCCTAGAGGGATTAATCTTAATCGGCAATTAAGATAAAGTCCAGGCACATGCTAATCCAGGGCTTAATCGGGGACATTTTAATGTGCTGCTGTAGTGTGGATGTAAGACTGGGATTCCATTAATTGAGCCTGGAATGTGAGTGTGAGGAGGAGGAATCACAGAGCATGGATGGCCTGCAGATGCAGCAATGAAATGGGGTTTGGCAGGAATGTTGGGCAGTGTTGGCTAGATTGGAACCCAGATGTGGCTTAAGGCATGCAGGTAAATGGAACCCCACCACCACCACCAACACACACACACACACACACACACACTGCATCTTTATGGAAATACAAAAAGAGCAAAAGAAAAAAAACAAGTTCCTAAGTGATGTACAGCAGACTCTGTGCCTGCTTTGAAAGCCCTGCTTCATGAGATGAGTATCCACACAGGTAGGGGAACCGGATGTGGGAAAGCAAAATACCAAAGAAACAAAAAAAAATTTAAGTGTTTTCAAAGAGAGGTAAAACCTTCCTTCAGGTCAAGTAAGAATCTTCAATCTAGCAGAAATAGATATATTTCAGTGAAATAGGTATTGCTATAATGGAACATCCAAAATATGCAATGATGCTCCCATGGTAATAAAGCAGTCCTAGAAAACTCGCTAGAGGGATTAATCTGCATCATTACACTGTTGTTACCCTCCTAGAAAGTTTTTTTTTCCCCAGCATATTTCTAAAATCCAGGCCACCGTGCAATATAGTTTTTAAGTGTAAATTCCCAGTGTCCAGGACATAGTACCCTGGGTTAGCAGTGCCACCTGCTCACCAGCTGGTTTTGTCTTCAACAATATCATTGTTAAGTCCCACCTTGTTAGCCGTGATTCTAAGAACGGATGCTGGCACTAGCCTTGAAATTCTCACTAGAAATCCAAGCATCTGGCTTAAGCAGCATACACTCCAGAGACGCTTATATTTTTGTCCTCATCACTATTACACTTCAGCCATGTGCTACCTACGTTTTCTCCAAGATCACCTGCATCCTCATGACCCTTTGTCCAGATGAGGCAACTGATTAAATCAAATGCTCGCCCACATATGATCAGACTTTGCATTATTCACAAATCTATGAGAATTGAATCTGACTCCCAAACTTCTAATCAGTTGTGTGACTGTGTGAGTATGTGTAGACCTCCCTGTGTTCACATGGTAGAGGAGGCATCAAGCATTCCCTCAGAGCAAGAAAGCAAGATGAGAAAGCTGCTGCTACAGAAAGGAGCAGCTCAGTGACAATCAATAGTCCCCTTTAGTTCAGCAGAAACCTTGTGAGCATCAACTGTGTGAAAGGCCTCATGCTAGACTCTGAGCATCACAGAGGAGGCCAGAAGGCAAGATGTGAAGCTTGTGTCCACTCAGAAAGTTGCAGTATTCAGGGCAAATGATAATTGAAGCCCCCAGAAAGAATGTGAGGGGTGCCCATGAGTGCTCCAGACAGAAGGAATTCTCTGATCTTGAAGGAGTAAGACCTTACTTTCAGCTGGGTGTTGGGAAAGGCTTTCCTGAAGAGGCAGTCTGGAATGACAATGATCCAGGGAGAAAGAAGGCAAGCTGGCTTCCAGAGAGAAATAACTCAGTGTGTGGGGGGATGTTGGGGAGAAGCACATACACTGGGAAACAAGGCTGAAAGCAAAAGTTAGAGCCAGGCACAGTGGCCCATAACTGCAGTTTCATCAACTCAGGAGGCTGAAACAGGGGAATACAAGTTCAAGGCCAGCCTCGGCAACTTAATGAGACCCTGTTTAAAAAAATAAAATAAGGGCAGGGGATGCATTTCAGTGATAGAGCATCACTCAGTTCAATCCCTAATACCACAAGGAAAAAAGAGGGGAGGCGGGCGGAGTCAGTATGTAGACGACCAGAAGTCCTGCTTCTCGTCAAAACCTGTCTCTGTTTTTGCTGTGCATAGGTAGGCAGATTTTGAAAATAGAAATATACTGAATACACAGTTAGATTTGAATTCTAAATAAACAAAGGGTAATCTTTAATATAAGTATGTACCAAATAATGCATTGGACATACACAAATTTTATTTGTTTATCTGAAATTCAAATCTAACTGGGCTTCTTATATTTTTATGGCAACCCTAACTGTGGAGCTCTTGAGGACTTTGGAGTACAGGAGTCCACTAAAGATAAATCTCTTCCCCAAAAGGAGCCTAAGAATTGTATATAAAACTGTGAGGCCTCACTTGCCTTATGCTTTCCTTTATGGGAAAGCACGGTGGAAATTTCATGCCCCATCTCAGGGATTCCCTGTAACTGAAATGCACAAATTACCTGGTTACAGGATATGAGCTTAACTTGAACCAGGAATTCAACAATGTCACAAATGAAGCAGTTGTCCCTGGGAAGGCTGGTTAGTGCAGAGCTGAATTGGGCTTTGAAAGCATTTCTTACAATCCCCTAACTTCTAGGCTTTTGACACCTGCCTGTGTGTGCTGGTCAGTCAAGAGACACAAAGGGGGATCAGACATCATAGGCATGACATAAAAAGGCTAATAGGACACTTATATTAGACCTCTACAATTTTCATTAGAATCCTTTTTTCTCCAAGGAAACAAGTAAAGTGTTTGAACCTTTGTAGTTTTTAGAATTTAAATGGGCAGCATTCAGAAACAAAAAGCCCTTTAACGAAGGTGTAAATTGTGCCTTTTTAAAATGACTTTTCTTCCCCAGCCTGGTACCCCACAGTAATGAACACTCCTACCCAATCAAAATATGAAAACAAAATTGGAGCTGTGTCAGCAACTTGGCTGCAAATAAAACTCAAAACAGGTTATAGCACATGCTAGGAATACAAAATCAGGTTAGAAATAATGCTTCAGCTGTGAGTTCTTCAGGCTGCGGAAATAATAGAGCATAATTTAGTAGAAGAGGAACGAGGGAGTCAGCATACACAGGAAAAATGAAAGAAGCAAGAAAAATGCAAGGGGTAGAAAACAGGGGTGGAGGAAATTGGAGGAGGACAATGGGTGACAATCATTAGAGGAAAAGCAATCCCCGCCTGGTCAGGGAAGGTCCTGGAACTCAGAAAGTGGACTGGCTGGGTTTGATTTAAACGGCTCCTCATACTGATTTTTCAAAGTGATTCCAAATGGACATCAGAAACACAAGCCCAGAGCCCAAGCATTCATAGCATCAATGTTTGACTTTCTAGACTCTTCTGTCAAGACCAGGGTGAATGATCCACTGAGAACTCAGCAATCTTTGGTTACCGGGTGACTAGAACATTCAACAGTATGTTTTATGAGTTCAAAAGTATCCCTTAAACTCTAACCAAATTTATAGTGCAGTTCTGTAATCACCTTGGCTTATGGGTACAGATGTCAGCTCAAAAGGTTCATCCAAATGGGTGTTGGTTTTCTTTCACCCAATTTCATCAATATATTGCTGGTCCACATTCCCCCGACCCCATGAGAATACCTAAGCCTGCAAAATACTGGTGAGACAAAAATAGTGAGCAAGCTTTCTGCTTCACATTGTGTTTGCAAGAGACTTATCCAGACAGTTATCTCAATTAGTAATTAGCACATTAACTTTCATTCTAACTCAATTAAAGAGTATTTTTCTTAAATATTTATCATGAAAGCTAATTTCCCTTTGTATATTTCTTCCCGGAGCTAATAGTCAAGAACCTGTGATTATGGGGAAGGGGTAGCCTTTTTCTAGTCTCTGTTCACACCAGGAAAAATAATTCAAAAACGTGATCTCTACCACGCGCCCATCTTAAATAGGGCACTGTGGCCCGACGATGATGACTGAAGTTTCGCAGGCTGTCTTCATGTCCGCATTTTAGAAATAACCACACAGACAGCGCACGTTCAGTGAAGACGTGTTAGAAATGAGAAATGAAAATGTGCGGACGGAAACTGCCCTAAACCTAGGACAGCCTCCACTCTGGGACCTCTTTTGAGTAATCATTTTGTGAGAAGATACCTTTCTTACCTTTATTAATTCATTGCCAATCAGCTCCTCCCTCCTACCTGGTCAGTCCTTTCTCGTTGTGACCACGGGATGAGTTCACTAAAGAATAGAGATCCATTTTATCAGGCCAGCCCTTCACCTGTCAGTGCTTCTGCCTTTTTTTTTTTTTTTTTTTTTTTTTGCCATTTAAGACTCAGTGTTGTGAGACAGATTCCAAGCTTTGGCCTCTGGTTTGCCTTTTTCCACACAGATGTTGTTACATATTAATTTTTTTAAAATGAGGCCTTTAGTGGTTAGCAAGCAAAGCAATTATTTTACACTTTCAAAAATAGTATGGGGTGGAGAATAAAAATTGAAAGTGCAGTTGGGGCTGAGACAATGATTTGGAAGACTATCCAATTTCCCCAACCCATAGCTCACCCCTGGGCAACCCTGCCATTTCTTTAGGGCAGGTTCAAGGGCTCTTGGTGGGACCATTCATTTCCTGGTTAACTTCACAGCCCCATCATGATCTTGCAGTGTACATAATGCCTATTTCCCACTACCTGTTCCATACCCAGCAAGTTGCTGAGATGTTTCAAATTTGAAGTCACCAATGCTTTTATCTGGGTGTTCGAAGTAGTGACTGTGTTGTCATCTGGCAACAGAGAAGTAAGTGGTAAAGCTTTGGTAAGCAGAGTTTGGAGGGTAGGTGAGGGTATAATGCAGGATCTGAGAAACCAAATGTAAAACAATGGATTTCACTAGTGACCCCTCTTTTCAATTTCACACACCCCCAAGTAGACCATGATAGTGTAAGGTTCGGGTTCCTTACCTACAGACCACCCTGCACTGAGTACCTCCTGCATGACAGGCACCTGTGTTGGCCCTGGAGGACACAGGGATGTGACACATGGTCCTGCCCTTAGGGAACTGACAATGAGGTGCAAGGAGACCTGGATATGGACCTTTCACCAAGGATGCAACACCTGAATAAGAATGGAGGCTCTAGGAGATCTGAGGTCCGAATAACTGACTTGGGCCATGAAAGTCTGTGCCAAGTAACTGACAATTAATCTGGGTCTTGCAAGTTGGGAAAGAATTTCCAGGTACTGAAAAGAAGGTGAGGAGAGAGCACTCAAGGCAGAAGAACAGAACATGCCTACACAGGAAGTGATGGAAAGATCCAGAATGTCTGGGCAACAGGGTGAATTGTGGCTGGACTAGAGCAGAAGTGAGTGAGGATAGAAGAGGAGAGAATAGATTCCAGGGTGTCTGCCCTTGGGCTTCCTTGCATTGTTGATAAAGTGATAAAGAGGGAACCTCAAAGCCAATAACTCTAGTTCCAAAACCCAGTTCTTCCCACTATCACTGGAGTAAAATACAGGGTATTTGCAAACAGACACTCAATTTCTTCATGTGCAAAGTGGGAATTATAATCCCAGCCTTGTAGTTGTTGGGAAAATCAAATGAGACAGCACAGTCAAAGTACCTGCTGGGGTCCCTCAAATTTGCCAGTTATTATTATTTTACCTTTGTGTGTGTCCTTATCATAGATCACAAAACTTAAAATCCCTGTGGCTCAGCAGGCCCCATAGAGCTATATCAAGAGAGTCAAGTCGAAGGGGCTTAGTGGTAGATGTCATGCAGCCTTAGTTGAGAAAGAACATATACCCATTTGAAATAGGCCTGAGCAGGCAGGAAGCCCTGCACAGCCGTACCTTCTGATTATCTAGGAGAAGCTCAAAGTATAGGATTCTAAGTGAGAGTTCTCATATTTTCTGCATCGGCCACTAATCTCAATTTAAAACACAGTGCAGGCCAAACAGTCCATATCTATGGGCCATACGTGACCTGTGGTCTGCCAGTTGATGGCCTTTGATGTCCCTCTTCTCTCCCACCACATTACAGGCTCTCACAGGGGCAAGGGCTGTGCCTGCTAATGATGTGAATCAGGGCTGGCTCCTGGTGGAGGCCTCATGGTTGGAGGGCACTGACTTTAGCCACATATGGACATCGTCACCAGGGGTGAGGAAAAGCGAGCCAACAAGTGAGGTGTTCAAAAGTGCAGAAATCAAAGAGTGACCCAGTGCCTTAGCACAAGCTCAGGAATGAAAACTTTTCAAACTCGGCCCCAGCAAGAAGCTCCTGGGAGAGAAGCAGATCCTTGGGGAAAAGAAAATGTGCAGTCTGTGAAGGGCAAAGTTTGGCAATCTATTAAACAGCAAGTTACAATAGGCGAGTGCAGAGATCACAGAGGCAGGGATTAATGTACACACATCTATACAGGGAACTTTGATGCTTTCAAATGCCTCCTCGCCATCTGAAAATCAGGCAGCAGGCATCGCCTACATATTTCACAGCAGTCTACCTGTCTGGGTGTTTGGGCCTGACAGCAGGAAGCTCTTTGAAATGAGGCTGAGGCATTTCAAACACTTCTGCTTGAATTTCCAGTTTGTATATTCTGCTGATGCCTTTTTAAATTTCCTTTATTTTATTTTTTTAACTAATTTTGGAATCTGTGATTAAGCTCAAAGTCTGCAAAAGAGCAAATTACAAAGCTAAGATGCCTTTTGACCATCTCAAGAGAAGAATACATACAGAGGCGTGGAGTTCATACACAATCCTCTAACGAGGAAGGAGAGAAGTTACAGTCACAGATCAGAACTATCTTCAACAACAGTCCAGTAAAAAGTGCCAAATGTTTGAACCATTTGACTCCTGCCCAGATTATTTCATAATGGTTTAGGGAGGGATGTTTACAGCTTTCTATGAGTAATAAATAATTTAGAAGCCATTCATTAAAACCTTCTAAATTACAGACACTGCAGGCAAATTCCTTCTTTTAAGAAGGAAAGGGTGACCTGAAAACTGGTCCCCAGTTTCTGGCTTTCTTCTCTCTTTCAGAGCCTCCCCCCCCCCCTCCGTCTCTCTCTGGCGCTCTCTCTCTCTCTCTCTCTCTCTTTGGCTCCTGTTTCTTCCTTGTTAAGTGAGTAAAATAATATCAGTATGAGGGGGTTTACAGCACTCTAGATGTTTGGAGACACCATGCAAGTGAACGTGGAATGGGGCTGCACTGGTCTGGTGCAGTCATGGGGTGGAAATCTGAACATCTTAAGTGTGATTCTTAGGACCACAGAGGTCTTGGGCACCCTTCTCTGCTCCCTGTAGTTAGTGATGGTGAGAAGAGAAGAGAAGGGAGGTTCTGTGACTCAGGGTTTCAAAGCGGCTGCATATAAGGCAGAAAACCCTCTGGTCTTCCGAAAACGTGATGTAGGTGTGGTCGCTTGGCTATCTCTTCTAACACTCCGTTGATTGTGGGGTGTGGGAATCTTATACAAGACCTAACCAAACCAGGGGGATTAGCTTTAATTTTATTCAAAACTGTGAGGAGGAGAAAAGGCTGTCAGCGCCCTAAGGCGATACTTAGAAACAGGTAGAAAGAGGTATGATCTATTTTTTTGGTGGGGGTGGGGGTGGGGACAGTGAAAACAGGATTCTGAGCTGAGCTCAAGGACTCCCAGGCCAGACTCAATGGCACAACCTATTTCCATTTGGTTTGGTGGGGGATCTTGGGAGCAAGGAGTGCTAGCTTAGCTCATAAATATAAAAGGTGAGAAGCCAAATTGTTGACCTGGGCCAAAGTCCTTCCTTTTCACAAATAGCCTGTATGTATTAGAGAAAGAGACAAGAATTAGAAATGAACTGTGGAGTCTCGGATGCTCCCAATATAAAGTCCTCCTCACCCCTCATAAAGGCATTTCTGATCAATTCCCTCTGCTTTGCCACCATATGTAAACTTGTCACAGACATGCCAATTCAGTTGCTATCAAGACAACACATGATGCTATCTTTTGTGGTGACAGTCCCTAGGCTGGTCTCTTTTCTTTGAGGCATGCCACAGAGAGGCATGCTTCTGGTTCCAGGCACAGAAGCCATCTCCAGGTAAATGACGAACACATTTTTTAAGATGTCCTTTTTTATGACTTCTTAAATGACAAGGCATTTTAAGGACAATGTGATAAAGGGGCACAATCATAAAGTAATGTGGATGGAAAGGAAGGTATTTTATGTGAGCAGGAGTGTCAAAGCAGAGCTTTATCAATGGGTGGAATTTCCTGTAAGTAGAAAGATAAATGAATTAGTAACTCAGAGTAATTTTTTAAAATACATATCCAGATGAAAGCTTGGATAAGTTTGATCCCTTTTAGCCAATGAAGGATGATCTCTAATTAGGTTTCCACGCAGACGGTGCAGGCTTGGAGTACATTTCTGAATCTAGTTGACCTTTTCAGCTGGAGAAGCCAAATGATTTCCATTCCATGCTCTTTAATTCTGGAGGAATTTCTAATTTGTTGCCAGAGATAAAAACTCACTCCAAACACGAAAAAAAAAAAAAAAAAAGAAAAGTTTTAAATAGTCTAGAGTCCCATTTATAAAATATTAAAAATTTTGAGCTGGGAGAACCCTAAGAGATCATTTTATTCAATCCTTATTTTACTGATAATAGAACTGAGGACCAGATAAAACTTGCCCAAGGTCACTCAGAGACTTGGGACCTAGGACTAGAACCTGAGGTTCCCACTTGCCACCCCAGACTCCGTTTGGCTGATTTCTGGTTTCTCGCTTGCCTGCTGGGCTTTTTTTATGCTGTCTATATGTTGCTGAATCACAGATCCCTTGCTGAACTCTACCATCAGATCTGCTTGAGAGAAACTTCCACAGGCCAACACCTACCCTCTTGCCTCTCTTAATTTCTTTTGGAAATTCTCTATTCTCTCACCTTATTAATGTTAAAACAAAACGGGTTCTTTTATTGCCACAGGCAGCAGGAAAGTTAAATTCTTGATGGAGACAAGTGTCTTCCCTAGTGAGAGCAAGTAAATTAGTTCTGAGGTCCTCTCACTCACCGCAACTGTAATGAGAGAGACACCAGCCCTTCTTCATTAATGAGATGCCAATCACAAAGGGAGCAGCCTCAGAGAGCCTTTAGGGAGCGGGTGGCAGGGGGAGAGGCGTGATTGGCACTGCAGTGAGGAGAGAGGAAGCAGAAAATAAACGCCTCCAGAGGGTGGAGCACACATGTGGCTGGTCTCCAAACGGAAGGGCAGGCCCGGCTGGAGCTTACAGAGCTCGAGAATGGGCAAGTTGGGGTAGTTTTATGGAAAACATCTTTGAAAGTAAACAGGAGAATTGGGAGCTATCTTCTGGCATATTTTCCCATACATGCTTCTGGAGGCAAGGCTGTATTCACACTGGGTCCCACATGGGGACTCATGTGACTGGTGACAGTTGGGGTGGACTAATGATTGGGTTCTCTTAGAGGGTTGGCAGCAGTGTCTCTTGTCTCTCTTCTCTGCCTTAGATCTTGTCAAGAGTTTAACATGCTGTGTAGCCCCCTAAACTGAGAGTAGGAAACTTTCTAAAAGAAGTTAAGGGGGATGAGTTTCATGCTAAGGGAGTTGTGTCCCCTGCATGAAATAATTTCCCTAGTCAGAGACTCTGAATTCACTCAAGGATGGTTAACCCAAGGAACGTGCTTTCAGGACAGTGGAAACATCTAAGTCATATTGTTCAGCTCTTCCTATCGAAAGTGACTTGACAGGAAGTCCTGCCCCTGGCAAGACAGCGCTTGCTGTCTTTCCCTCTTGGCTACCCAGAAAAGCATTTACAGCATTGTCAAGAAAGTTTTGGGAAAATATCTATGCAATTCTCCCAACTCAATTTTCAACACCTGCAGCCCACCTTTGCATTTGGTAGGTTAGTAAAATCTACATTCTGGAAATGAATAAGACTTCCAATTTGGATTAAATGCCTCCTTCCCCTTTCTTTTATTTTTTCCCTACAAACATTTTTTTTTTTTAATGAAAATGGGTCTCTATGAAGGTTAAGAGATTTTCAGCACTCAAAACAACTTAATAAAATGTCTGAGCACACAATTAGGCATGCTTATGTCCTTCAAGAATCAGGTAGCGGAAGTTCTAATTGGCAAAGCAGCATCTTGAATGTCATTTTCTAAACCCATTAGACCATGTCTAACAGAAAGAGGAGAAGCAGCCGCAGTTTGCAAAATACCCATAGTGTTCCTCCTGGAGACGTAAATTCAGGTTAGCGAGTAGATGCTGTTAAACTTGTAGATGTAACAAAATGTAGCTATATAATCAAAATCGCTCCAAATAACCTCACATTCTTAAGACCGTGGGTAGGTTCGCCTAATAATAATGGGAGTCGATATGTATGCAAGCAACACTGGAGATCTCCTTTCGCTGCACGTGCTACATTTCTTTAAATACACAATCAGCCTTGGGTACAGTAATACATCCCACTTGCTTTAAATTTGTGGTGACCTTTCTTCTTAGATTGGGCAAAGCCCAAAACTGCTGGCATCTCTTTGTTCAGTTATTCAAATCTGATACCATAACCCCCAGGGGATGATTTGGGCTTACCACCATTAAAATTTAAATTAAGAAGAACCAGAACTTTTTTAATAAATCCAGGCCAGAGTCCAGCCTCCCAGGGACTGAAGCTTGTCTGGAATTCCCTCCTCTGGTATCACACTGCTTTTGGAAAATCTGACAAGGTTCACCTCAGAATTCCATTCTGTGTTGAAAGCCAACAGGAAGCATCACCATGGAAAATAAAGATGCATAAAGCCAACTGCATTTTTTTGATATTTTGTTTCTGTTAGAATTTTGCTTTTCATAAAGTTGGTCCATAAAACCTCATTTGTACATTTTTTCCCCTCCTTATGCTATAATCACCTGGGTTTTTTTAAAAAATACAGTTCTTACAGATTTTGGTTTTTTTACTTTGTCTTTACTAATCTAGAAAAGAATTGGAATTGGAATCTGATGCACATTTTGATAGCTCCCACATCAGACCTCTGTCAGCAGTCTTGTGCTTGTGAGAAGATTCAACATTACCACTTAACAATATTTTATGATAATTCACTTCAAAACTACTCTAGAACTTGATTTCCAAAGACCAGATTTTTTTTTTCTTTACTGCCACCCACAGGGGTCTGCAAGGAAGGAGAAGCTCTACCTGATTTTGGCTGGAGTGCCATCAACACAGCCTCCTGGTTCTCAGGAGGAACTGAACAAAGCACGGGGCAGGCCAGGCCACCATGCAGATTTTTAAAAAAGAATTTTGTCAGCTTTTTTCCGACCAACCTTCTCACATAGTGATTTGAATTTAACTACAAGCATATCTAAATGGTTAGGAAGAAGGACTAGTCTACCCAAAAAATGGCTCACAGAAAAGAGAACCTCAGTTTTACCTACTCAGTCATACTGTAGAAGAGGTAATTCCCAAGCTGATAAATGCACCATTTCTATGAAGAATAAAAGCAACATTTTAGGCAAAATCCTGACAGCAGAAAATGCCTGGGATAGAAGTTGTGTTTTTGTTGTTGTTGTTATTTGGTTTTTTGTTTTGAAATAATATGAAAGAGGGTTTCTCAGCAAGTTCTCAAGTAGTACTTCTAGTGAACCAGCTCTTCCACACTCTCTCCATTAAGTAATTGATGTCTGTAATGTTGACCCTAAGGCACTATGGGATCCTAAAGGGCTTTCTGAATCATCAAAGAATGACTCATTGCATTCTGGGTGGTTTTCTTGTTGAGTGTTTTATTGTATACTAATCCCTTTGAAAATTGGTAATGCATCTATGATTGGTACCAGAGGTTTGCAATCAAGAATGCATGGCCACAACTGGCTAGTGGGAAGTTTCTTTGGTGTACAGGCTGATTCTCACCCCCACATCCTCCATCTTGCTGCCCAAGAGGAGTCAGAGCAGCCCAAGGAGTCTAAAGAAGCTGGTCTCTCAAGGTTTCATCCAAATCCTCCCACTCCTCCCTCTCCTGCTCAGCTTGCTAGTTGAAGCCCATGTGCAAACAGCCCTTCCATACTCCCAGCTCTTCCTGTGCCCAAAAGTAAAAGGGCCAGAAACTTGAGGCAGCACTAGTTAGATCGAACCATATAAAAATTCTGGTATTTGACTTCTTTTTAATCTACAAAAGCAGCAACTGCATCTGGCCTGTCTCAATGATTATGACTACCAGGCACCTGTGTGTGTAGATATGCATCTATCATCTCATTACCCAGAAGACTTGGTTAACAAGAACACCAATGCCCTACCAGCCCACACAATCTCCTGTCCTGGAACCATTATGTATTAGGTGAAAATTGCTCTCCTATTTCTTGGTATGCTCTGTTTATATTTTAATGCTGTTTACAGATGGAATATTCCATAAATATTCATGCAGTGCCTGTACAAAGGAAAGGGTCCGAAGAGCTCTTTATTAACAAGCTCCCTTAGGGAAGGGTAACTGTGGGAGAGAGGGCTTTAATTCTTCCTCCTGAAGTTCTCACACAGGAACCCAACCACCCTCTTCACACATCAAGTTAGGGTGATCTGGGATTTACCAGCTAAATTCACAGCCAAAAGTGTCAGCTAATGAATTATTCCAAGTACATGAATAGACCAAGGGAATCCTTTTGCAGCCCTATACCAATGCTCCTTTCATTACCAAGTAGTCTTTTTTAAAAATAGTTTTAGTTGTAGATGGACACAATGCCTTTATTTTATTCATTTATTTTTATGTGGTGCTGAGAACCGAACTCAGTGCCTCATATGTGCTAGACAAGCACTCTATCACTGAGCTACAACCCCAGCCCCCTAAATAGTCTTAATGTCAGTGACAATCAGCTGGGCACCAAAGAATGTTTAACCCACATGCAGCCACTCCACATTAGAAATTTTTTTAAAGTTAAAATAAAATCTTAGAAACTTTCAATGAAGCAAGTTGAAACCATTTATATATATTAAAAAAAAAACAAGTAAATTTTCAAATTTGGATTTCAAATCTGGAACTATATAACACACATTCCAAGGTAATATATTTCAAATTTTTAAAATACTGAATTACTGAATAACTGACAAATCCAAAATATTATCAGACTGATCTTTGTACCAAAGATATTAAATATAGTGAATTACCTTGTAATCACCTTGAGCAGGTATAGTAATAAGCGAGCAAATGGTATTCATTCTCCCCGACTTTGTATCAAAGATGGTGGAATACTCCAGTCTGTTCAGGCAGATCATCTTAACTGGCAAAATAATATTTGGGAAAAGAGTAGGTAGAAGGAAGAATGAAATTGGCAGGCGCTGAAATCCACAGGGCACCATTTGGCACACACTTCTTTGAGGCCTACCCAGAAGTGGTTAATCAGAGAGCAGAGCCGATGTCAGATTACATTAGAGGCAGATTTCTCTATGTTTATGGGCAAATCTGAGACGGCCAGTCTTTCAGGTCTGGAGCTGCGGTTGCACACAAAATGTGATCCTAAAAATGAAATGCCAATATTTCATCCTTGCAGCTACTCAGCTTCCTCATCATTCCTTGTGGGAATTGTGGTTGCTACTGACTCAAAGTCGTCCCACCCACCCCCTCCCTGTATGTATGAATTACTAAAGGTGGTCACATATTCATTTCCATCTGGATTTCCATCTGAGGGTCCTATAGTGAGAACCCAATTCGTCTCAGGATAAGATCCAACAAAGACCTTTAAGCTTGGAGTCCCAATGCTGTGTATATATATTTACATGTGACATGATGTTCACCCTCCAGCATAATCCATGCTGGCCACTGTGGGGCGGGACTCTTTAGTGCATCTCTCAGGCTTTCCTTGGAGAGTATATCTTAACAGAGTGCATTTTTATTACATGAGGCCATAGCTGCATGTGGCCACCGAATCAACCATTTTGACGTCAGTTAGTTCTTTCCAGTTGTTCTAATGACTGTGCATTGAGCACATGATCGGTCAGGATAGTTTGGTGTAGTTCAACTGAATCAAGGTGTAGCAAGGAGAAAAACCACTGGATTGTAAATCGAAAGGCTAATTCCAGCCTCAGCTCCGTCACTAACTTGTGAAGTGAAATTCAAATCTCTTGACTGCTCTGAACCTCAGTTTCTTTGTCTGTAAAATGATATCTGGCTAGCCTCTCTTATCAATCTTTCAGAGTTTTTAATGAAGAATAAATGAGTTGGTGGGTGTGAAAGATCTTTAATCCATTTGAGTTATCAGCTGGAACTTTATTACAGTCAGTTGGCATAGTGCTGCAGGAGATAATTTGAGAATGACTTTGTAGGAACTTTCTGTGCCAATCAGAAAGCATTTTTTTTATTATGTACCAATGGCAGGAAGAAAAGGAGACAGACAATTAGATCAGTGGGACTCACTCATGACCACTTTAAAGATGAGCAAAAAATTGTTGAGAGAATCATGGCAAAATCTTTGCAGGAGCTGTTACCATAGAGATGAAAAGGAAAATTCCCACTCCCCAATTGTATTTGAAAACAGAGAAGTCTAAAGCCTTGGAACAAGTTGTGGTGAATGGACAGGATGTCCTGGAATGACACCCGAGGTGTAAATAAATCACTGGAACTGATGGCATCCACCCAAGAGTTCTGAAGGAACTCAAGGGTGAAATTGTGGAACTGTTGGCCAAAATGTGTAACTTGTTACAAACGGGTACTGTGCTCAAGACCTGGCAAATTGCCACAACAACTCTGAAAGAAGAGAAGTACAAATAGGTGAGTCTCACTTTTCTACCTGGCAAGCTGGTAGAGACTGTAAGTGGGGAGTGTCGCTGAATGCATGCTTATCATTGCACAGAGCATCTATTGAGCTTTCAGCCTGTCCTTGCACTATGCTAGATGGTGGAGCTGAACAAATGGAAGTGTCTAGTGGACAGTTGGAAAAGGGATCAGAAAACACCTGTGCTGCCAACAGAGATTTAGGGAGTCATTGGCTCATTGGACACAGAAAGCAAATAGCTTCCTGCAGAGTGCCATGTCTATCAATATGCAGACCACATGAATGCCCCAACTGGACTGCAAGAGAGCTGGGATCTGCCCTGATCAGCACTATATTCTCCACAGCCACCATCTACATGTGTATGGATTTTGATGTTCCAAGAGTAGCTGTAATAATCCAGAGCAATGTGAAAAGGGAGGAGAGAAGAGGTTCAGAGGCACAAAGCAAGCATTTAAGGAGTGGATTGGGGTTGGGGGAGAAACCAGCAAATGAGGATGAAAAGTTTCATCATTTATTCATCTGTTCACTTATTCAACACATAAGTATAGAGCACTTTCTGTATGCCAGGCACTATTTTATACCCTGAAGTCACATCCAGGAAGCAGACAATGCTCTCTTTTGGAACACCAAGAAAAAGGCAGATAATAATAAACACTCATATCAGAAAAGGAGAAAGTGGTAGAGAGAGACTGGAAGGGCAGTTAAGGGTGGTTGTTTGGCCCTGGGAGGAACAAAGACCTGAATGGCAGGACTCAGCCAGCTATGCAAAGGACTGAGAGAAATATTCCAGGCAGAATAAATAGCTAGTTAAAAGGCCCTGAGGCAGACAAAATGGCAGAAAACACTACCAAAGATGGATCTGAGGAGGAAGACTTCTGATGAAGCTTGTGGTTGAGGAGCTGGCTGTATGGAACAGGGAGACCTGGCAGTGTTTTCAGATGGAGGAAAAGGAGAAGTAGAAAGGGAAAGATAGGCAATACAGGGATAGAAAGGATTATCAACAGTGCTGAGAGGGGCACATGTCTTGGAGAAAGAGAATTGATGGAGTAGATACAGAGTTTAGAGCATCATTCCCTAACTATTTTTAAATTTATGAACTCATAGTAACATATATTACTTGGAAAATTGTTTTACTCATACAATTATTTTATATTATATGCAAATTGAAGCGATTTAATGTTTTAAAATACATCTCATTTTAGATAAGTATATATTAGAAGTTTCATTACAAAATTAATTGAATACAATATTTACTAATACTTGTGGATTATAATAATAAATTCTGAAGGAGTTCCATCTAACAAGTGATACACATGATTTAATTTACTTTAATTATGTAAGAAATGGCAATTTATAAAGCATACATTACAATGACATCTAATAGCGTGCTTGACTTAGAAATCAAATAAATATTAAACTGTGGGTGGAAATTTAACTGCTATCATAGTGTCAAAAATAGATGAAATCTGCTTTCAAAACTGTTGGAAGAAAACCTTGCATTTGGGGTAAAAAAAAATCTGGTTTATTTTTTCTTTCTTTTATTTCTAAATAGAGAAAATTTTTAAAGATGGTTTCTGGCCACTATTAGTAAATACTTTAGTGCAAATATATAAAAACAAAACTAACACCAAGTTTGCTTTTACTAACATGGCTTTTTTTTTTTTTTTTTTTTTTTTTTTGGTACTGTGGATTGAACTCAGGGACAATCAGCCACTGAGCCACATCCCCAGCCCTATTTTGTATTTTATTTAGA
Source organism: Callospermophilus lateralis (assembly GCF_048772815.1). Classification (NCBI taxonomy): domain Eukaryota; kingdom Metazoa; phylum Chordata; class Mammalia; order Rodentia; family Sciuridae; genus Callospermophilus; species Callospermophilus lateralis. The sequence continues at coordinate 105,140,275 of NC_135307.1, read as the reverse complement.
GACAGGGTCTCACTGAGTTGCTTAGTGCCTCACCATTGCTGAGACTGACTTTGAACTCGCTAACCTCTTGTCTCAGCCTCCTGAGCCGCTGGGATTAGCCACTGCACCCAGCCTAACACAGCTTTTTGAAAGTATAGAGAAACCTCAGTGGATTATGCAAGGTATAGATATGACTCTGAATTCTGGTGAAGAAAATCTTGAAGTCCAGTCAGCCCTCCATGTCGGAAGTTTCTGCATCCACAGTTTCAACCAATCACAGGTTTAAAATATTGAGGGAAAGAAAACTGCATCTGCACTGAACAAATGCAGACTGTCTTTCTTGTCATTATCCCCTACACAGTACTGTATATCAGAGATTTGCACAGCATTTACATGTTATAGGCATCTCGAGTAATCTAAAGATGATTTACTTTATAGGGGATTTGAGTGTCCATGGAGTTTGGTATCCTCAGGGGCCTTAGAACCAGTGCCTTTCTGATGCCCAGGAACTACTACTGTATATGTGCAGAATTACTATCATATGTATGGCCTCTATAACCTTTTCAAATTTATATTTTACTGTTCTCTTTACATTGGCCATAACCAAAAACCCTGTGTGAGTAAAAAATTAAACAACTGAAACAATTAATCAATTAACAAAAAAATAAACATTTTCAATTGTGTGATGGTCCAATAACCAACCACAGAGGATGATACCCTTCAATTCATTACCCAGTTGTGGAGAGTGAGTACTAGAATCCTGGGCATGGGCACCCAGTTTCAAACTCTGCTCTTACAAATGGTAACCATGTTTGGGTAACCATTATATATATTTGGTTATTTCAGTAAAAACTAAAACATATGTCGTCATCACCTTTAATGATGTGGACACTCTGGAAAAAGTTTTGTGGATCTCTGGGTTTCCCTGGAGTTGGGAAGTGCTGTTGAAAGGAAGGTAGAGATGCTGAGGATGGACTGCAGGAGGACAGGGATTTCCTTTAACTCCTTGCTTCATCTCCAACATCTAGGCAGTGCCTGGCACAGAGTAGCCCCTTAGCAAATGTTTGCTAGATAAATGAATGAATGGATGAGTGAATAAGTTAAATAGGAGGCCAAGTCCTCCACAGAGGCATGGAAAGGAGTGGAAGAGGGCTTTGAACTGAAGGGAGAAACTTGTAGGAATAAGAAAGGGGACCACTGGGGGCGAGTTAACAAACCACCTTAGAGATTAAAAGATGAAAAGGCAATTCATTTCCAAAAAGGAAAGTCAACTATCTCCAAACTCTCTCTCTCTATATATATATATGGTTGTCAGTGGACCTTGATTCTATTTATTTATTTATATGCAGTGCTGAGAATCAAACCCAGGGTCTCACACATGCCAGGCAAGTGCTCTACCACTGAGTCCGCCCTCCAAACTATTTTTGAACAACTACTATGGGTTGGTCTTGTGGAAGGTGCAGTGGGATTCAGTGATAGAAATATCTAAGCTCTGTCTTTCAGGAAGCTGAGTTATGAGAGTAACTAATAAATCAAATATCTGTTCTAGGCTGTGTCCATGCTATCCATAGTCCACACACAGAAGCAGTGCTGGCTTCCTGAACCAAGGGAGTATGAGTTCCAGTATTGGCAAATAGAAAGTCACTTAAGCTTTCTGGGTTCTGGTGACCTCATATGGAAAGGATGAGGGCTGGTGCCCTCACAGATGCTGACAATCCACAGGCTTCAGAAAGCCAGAGATGGGGAGTCAGTGTTGGCGGACGTGTTGAGGAAATATATCCTCAGGGACTAGGAAGTTGAAAGGCCTTAAGCAATGGGGAAAGGCCGTAGAAGTTGAGGCCGAGCATTTCGGGCAGAAGGACTAGCCATGAATTGACTCATGAGGGTAAAGTGGGAGGAAGAATTTTTAATGTCCATTTGGTGGATTAATTAAGAGAAATATGAAAATGAGGAGTTAGGTGATATGATGGATTCCATGCTAAAGTGGGAATGAGTATGTGTCTGATTTTGGTAATATAGATGCATTATTGCTTATGCACAGGAACAAAAGGTCAAAATTATCCCATTGGATTAATCCTAACTTTAGAAACCCCATATATTGATATTAGGAACAGTTTTGTAACAGCTAAATGAGGGAATGTACAATGAAATTTCCACATTAGTGAATCATGATGATGCTAATGAAAGATGATGGGGAAATGGAACAAATTCTCAAAAGGTGGAAAAGCAGCAGATAATTTTCAAAGCAGACAAATGAAAAAATAGCCCACACTATGTTTTGAATGTGGATTTCTATTCGAACAGGATACTAATGGGTTCCAAAAGACCCACCCAACACAGGCACCATCTAGAAATCTATAAAGCCAAAATTGCAAACATAAACTCTCCTTCCTTGTCTAGACTTATCAATGGGAGTTGAGGATGAGGAGCAAGGGCATAGCCACTGACCAGTGTTCTAATTCTAGGTCCGGGCCTCAGCCATTTGCTTAGTGTTGAGCCCCTCATCTGTCCAGCAAGAATAACAATACCTGCTCCATATGTATCACAATGCTGTTATAAGGGCCAAATGAGATACTGGAAATGAATTTTCTTTCAAAAGAATCAAATGCTATAATTGCTGGAATAAAGCAATAAAAATTGTGCATTTATGATATCTATCTAGCATATGAACAGCTTGTGCAAGCACACTTAAAATAAGTCCTTGTATTTGCAGAGTGCTTTAGAGTTTATCAGGTTCCAAAAATATAAAGGGAAATTCATATGTTTAAATACAGACAACCTGAATGTGAACTGCAGTCTTATCGTTCACTACGGTTTCCTCATCTATAAAATAAGAATAGTGGTACCTATGCTTGCAGGGTGGTTGTGAGATTTAAAAATAATAATGGACAATGGGTGATGTGATCACAGTGTCTGCCCACAAAAGCCCTAGGTGTGTGATGGCTGTTTTTATTTTTCACCTTCTAGTAGAATGTGAGCTCAAAGCACTGAGACCACGTTAGCTGGCATTCCCAGTGGTCAGCATAGTTCTGAGGCAGAATTGGTGTTCAATTGCATTTGTTGAATGGATGTTTGGGCAAAATAAATGAACAGGTGAATACCAACCTGTTAATAGAAACAATAAGTAGCCTCTATTACGTCCTGCCTTCCTCGGGTAAGAAAACGAAGGTTTGTGAAAGTTTAAATGATTGTCTGAGGTCAGCCTTAGCCTGAGAACAGCTAATATTACTTAAATGGACTCCTTCTCCTGACAACCGCATGCTGCCTTGTCTTGTAAACCGTTGGCCTTTGGCAGGATCTTGGCAAAGGATCTGAGCTGTTGTTTTCTGAGCTGCTGTCAATTTTTTTTGTAAAATGAAAGCAATATTTGCCTCTGCTTTTTGGTCAGGGCAGGTAAAGGAAAAATATTAACACAACTTTTAAATGTGTAATTTTGAAAAGGGGCCAAAAAGTGAAGAAAACAATCATAAGCAAATCTCAAATATGGTTTAGACTGTCCTTGGTTGGCTCAAAGTAGCCCCAGAAAACAGATCTTGTCTTCACTGAAAGGTACAGTCTGTTTCTTTCTCCGTGGCTGGAAATGCATTTAGGAGGCTGATTCACCGGCGGCCCCTGCACCGGGCCTGGGACCGGCACTTTCCATTATTTGCTCTGTTCCTCGTTGGTTTACAAGGTCAGACTGGATGTTTTGGTTGTTTTCCCAGCAGTGCTCTACTGACCGACTTCGCTCTAATCCCTTGATGTCACTTAAATAAACTGGAGGCGGGTGGGGGTGGGGGCGATCGGCGGACTCAGTGATTGCCTACTGCTGTTGTTCTCGGCGGCAAATTAATTTGATGCTGTTATGTAAGTGTAATCATCCTCTCTAATCACATCACAGGATTGGGAACTGCCAGAAATAACAGAAGGGAACATTCGAGATATCAAAGGGGAGCCACTAAAATAGATTGTTTATTTAGGTACCAAATTGAAATGCTATAATTGGGAGATGGAAAACAACAACCGCCACACTTTGCTTTCACAGGTCCCTGCATTTTCCATACTGTATTTGTCAGGGTGCATCGTCCAGAAGGAAAAGGAGATAAGAAATCAGTGCTTCCGATGGTGCCATCAGAGAAGGAAACTGGGGGGTGAGGATGGGGGTGCTGTTTACAGGTATCTGAGTGGTCAGTCAGTTTCTGTGGCTGCCTGAAATTTACCTTGTGCTATTCTCAGAGGTTTCTTTCTCCCGAGGATGTTCTTTCTTCACATTGGTGGGTTCTCTTCCTTGCTGTGATGCTGTCCCACACTGCCTTCTCCCTCTTCCTTATTTATTTATTTAGCAAATCAAGGGGAGCTCAGCCTAGCTCATATGCTGTGCCTCCCAAAGGATGGGTCCCAAGTTCGAGGCTTGTAACTTCTCTGTCTTCTAACACATGCTGTCATTATCTCCTCCCCGCAAACTCTTTCCCTGCTCCCATCTGGGCTTAGAGTCATAGTAAGGAGAAAGTTGTGTCCTCATCTTGGAGTGCTCATAGCCGTCACCAGCATGGCAGTAAAGTGACTCACTGTCCTGTTTTTGAATCTCACCTCTGCTCCTTCTGCTTGGCAGACAGTTTACCATTTCTGAACCTCAGTTTCCTCATCTGTAAGGGGAGGTAGCATACCCAGCTCTGTCCATTGCTTTGAAGATGAGGAAGGTAATAGGTTAGGAAGCCTGGCATGTGGTAGTCAAGAAGGTGAGTTTTGAAGGGGAACTCTGCACTCGGACTTTCAGGACCCAAGCCAAGCACTACCACTTCCTGACAAGTGATCTTGGTTAGAGTGCTCACTTCTGCTCTTAATCTCCTTGTCAGTCAAGTAGGATAATAATGATGCTGATCAGAGTATCATGAGTGTTCAATCAGATGAAATATTTTAAATGCTTTAGTATCTATCTGATCTACTAAATGTTAGCTGTCATCATTATCATTATTATAATAGCAACACTTGCTGATGCTGATGGTGATGGTGGTTCTTTTCCTACCACCCCACTTTTTCCTTTCCACCACTGATCTTCTCACAACTGCCAATTTCTCCTGATGGTTATTTGCCATATATAAGCAATGCCTAACAACAAAACTACGACCACCATGGACGCAGGCAAAGTGGAAATATAGATAGGCTCTGGGAAGGCTTGCCCCACAGTGGGTGTGGGAAGGACTTTAGCTAAGGGTCTTAGGAGACCTTCTCCTTGGAGCCTTTGACCGTGCTGTCACTCTGCTCTTCTGATCTCCAGTATCCTCTGTTTTGCCTTGTAATAAGCCCTTGCCTGAAGTTCTTCTCTGCACTGATCACTGTCTTCTATCAAATGCCTTCCACAGGCCAAGTCTGCTCAGAAGTAACATCCATCGTGGGTCATGAAAGACATACCCAGCTGGGGGTAGGTGACTTGAATCCTTCATGGCCCTTTGCCCTCTGGGCAGCTTTGTTTATAGACTTAGGTGGCTACATCTGTAACATGGAAGGCAGGGCCATGGTCCATGTAACTTGGAGTCCCAGCTAGTTCTCTCTTTCTGAAGCAATGACAAGGACACTGAATGTTCCTTTTCTTTACCTTCCTTGAAGGCAGTATAAAAATTTTAAAGTAAAAACTGAAAATTTGTTTCTAAACATCTTTTCTATATGCCAATCACAAAAGGGAATAGATTGCCATCCCTGGATCAGCTTCTACTCATTCTCCTTGACTGGAATCTCAGGTCAATGTCCTCCTTCCTCTGAAGTTGGGATACACAGGCGAATGGTTAGGCTGCCCAAAACAGCTGCTGAACCTGAACATTCAGCCACCGGATTCCAACACGACTGAGCTTGGTGGCCATCTGGTCAAAAACATGTTTGCAAAAATATATTGAAACTAAAATTAGAAGGAGGTATTTGGTTGCTGTTGTTGTTTTGTTTTGTTTTTACCTTATTCTGAAGAAAATTATCTGGATTAATATTCTGTATGCACCACTTCATTCAAAGTAAATTATTCAATCTGCAAGTTTTAGCTAGCCAGTTTATGCCTAATAAAAAGGAATCTCTGGTGGAGGAGACAAGGGGCATAATAAAGGATGACTCCTTCCTCTTGTATAGACTAGGTCTTCTGGGCTTGGGAGTCAGACTTAGCTGTGACACTTTCTACCAAGTGATTTTGGGCAACTTACTTTACCATCCTGAGCCTTAGTTTCCTTATATGTAAATGGGGTTGATGGAAGTGTCTATCCACAGGCATGTTGTAAAGATAATTGGAAGTAACAAATATAAAATACTTGGCACACAAAAAGGACTGGATTAAAATTAGTTGTTGCCACTTAGATCTTCAGATGACTAAAGTCATAGAGCACATTTTCTCCATCACATCCGTGGTGAAAGGAGACATTGTCTAATTGTACTAACAAACACTCTGAAACACTTTTCTGAACAATCCTGGCTCATATTCATTTTGTCCTGCAAAACTTAGTCCATTCAAGGCAAGGATTACTTAAATCGATCAACTCTTCTCTCCCTTTCTTAACTAGTACAAAAGTAGCCTTTAAATTAAATTTCAGAAATAGCTAAAACAGTTCAGTATTTGACAATACACCATAATACCATAGAATATTAGGGGAAAAAAAACAAGCATTTACAGAAATCTCATTAATTTGCATTTCATCTTTGCTTAAAGCAATTTGTGGTAATTCAATCTCAATCAGGCTATGTTAACTTTTACATTTATGTTTTATAGAAATAATTTATTAGAAGAATTAATGGTGCAAATGAGATCATATGAGATATACTAACTTTAAAGACAGCAAATATTTTCATAATGATAGTGTTCTATGTGAAAATAAAACTAGTAATTCACATCTGGATGTTGTTCAATGAAGATGTTGAACAAGATTCTCAAAATTCCTTCTGAGAGTGTGAATCCCAAGCAGGGTGCACCGGGACAGGAGGCAGGGATTAGTCCAGGAGTCCTGAACTCAGTCCTACAGCTTCTAAAGCAGGATTCCTGAGGGTGGACTCTAAGAATGTGTGTCCTAATAAACTCTCTGAATGATTTTTATGTTTACTAAAAGTTTAAAAATATCAATTATGCAGAAGATGGACACTATTTACACCTTGATTAAAGTTACCTAGGTAACTCTTCTTAGCAGTTAGAGTTTCTTTGTGTACTGGAAAACATTGAAGCCTCTTATTTATAGAATATTCTAGAAGTTAAGCGTCCACTAGTGCACATCGATCATCTGGTCATCCTCCATGGACGGGAAGGAGTAGCTGAAACATGCTCCAACTTCCATGTCAGTGCCATGCTATGACCTTTCACACTCAGAAATCCTAGAGCCTAAAAATGATAATGATAAGACTGGGAGTCAAGAGAATTATGAGGAAAGGAAGGGAACCTGGCTAAGACCCTGGGAGGCCTGAAAAGAGAATCAGGATAGAAGCTGACAGGGCTTGGTTACTGGACCAGGAACAGGCTTAGTCTAAAGGTCAGGTCAGGAGCCTAGTCATGGGAATGAGGCTTGGGACAAGTCGACCAGACACTGGCTCCATTCAGAGCCACTGCACACTGCACAATCCTCTCCTGAGTTGACTTTTAAGTTAAAGAATCTAAAAACCACGCAAAGAGGAACCTCTTTATTTACACGTGACTTGTGAAGGCAGATGGCTTCTAATCTTTGGATTCAACCCCTTGTTAATAAAATAATCCCTGTGTGAAGATGCTAGTTTCCATTTCCTAGAGCCTTTACAGGTTGGGTACCCTTTATCTGAAATGATTGGGACCATAATGCTTCAGATCTCAGAGTTTTTTGAATTTTTGGAATGTTTGCATGGACTTTACCAGTTGAACATCCCTAATTGAAAACTTCAAATCTTCAATGCTCCAAAATCCAAAAATTTTGAGTATTACATCAGTGCTCAAAAAGTTTTAGGTTTCAGAGCATTTCATATTTTGGATTTTCTAATTAGGATCATCCAAATTGCTCTGCTAATTGAACCATTATTGGGTAAAGACCAGATTTTCATTCATTACCTTATGAAATGTATCATAAAGATGAATACACACATTTCAGCTTACAAAATGTATATGAAAAAAATATTTTAAGCTGGACTTTGACTTAAAATCATATTCTTTCTTATTTTATAATAGCAAAGAATGTGCAGCAAATACAAAATTGACCCAGAAGTTCATTTATGCTGATGTTTTCCAGAGATTAAGACCACGCGGTGAGCAAGTTTGCTTGTAGCAAAAGCACAGACTCTTGGCTATTTGCAACATTTTAAACTTTAACAAGTGGGCGATGCAATATAAATGATGCTTTAAACATTTATGCATTGGGTGGGAATCTATATTAATTATAAAACAAAAGGCCAAGTCCTAGAAACAAAGGAGCATTATTTTTTTTTTCTTCCTGAGTTACTTTACAGAGAATTAGATCCCTAAAGGAGAAGCATAGAAACAAGAAAGTTCTACCTGCTTGATTTGTGGCTTCACTGGGAGCCCTGGACAACTCACCCAAGAGCTCATCATGGCCTGTTTGCATATTCTATTCTGTGCCTTACCTGTGTCCTCAGGCATCATGTGCTGTGTGTCTAATCCACTTCTCCTCCTGTACATAGTAATTCTAGTGGCTCAAATGGTAGAGTCTCATGCAGTCTCACCTCTTCTGAAGTCCTAGATGGAGATGGCGATCCCAACTAGAGGGTTTTAATAAAATATCTCCCACAGCTGAATGGGGCCTGCTTACATTTTTCTTCCTATATAAAAATAGTTGTAAGCTGGGAGTATAGCTCAGTGATGGAGTACTTGCCTCACATGCACAAGGCCCTGAGTGTGATCCCTAGCACAGGAAAAAAACAAAACAAACAAGAAAACCATGTATTTCTTTTTGGGGGGCATGGGATACCAGGAATTGAACTCAAGGGCACTCGTCCACTGAGCCATATCCCCAGCCCTGTTTCGTATTTTATTTAAAGACAGGGTCTCACTGAGTTGCTTATTGCAGGATAAGTTGCTTATTGCAGCCTTGCTTTTGCTGACCTGGCTTTGAAGTCTTGATCCTCCTGCCTCAGCCTCCCAAACTGCTGGGATTACAGATGTACTCCATGTTCCTGGCCAGTATTTCTTTATTTAACAGGTCAAGGTTAAATAAAGAGATGACATTTTTTAAAAAACCCATCCCTTTATTTTGTTCTTCTGCCATTTACTGGAACCCTGAACCAGAGTAAAGCAGGCTCATCCTCTGCTTCCATCTCTCAGGGAATGTTCTAACACTTCTTTGAAGTGGCAGATAAGAAGAGTTGAATATTCTCATCTTTTAATTAAAAATATCTCCCTTATCAACTTTCTTTGATTCCAAGACTTCCAACCTTTATTTTATTTCATTTTATTATTTTATTTTATTTTACTCTCTCTCTCTCTCTCTCGGGGACTAAACATGGCTGTTATCTGGGAGGTGGACCATATTCAGCTCCTGTCTCCTCAACAGAAATTACTTGAGTGGCTTCTTAGGGAAGAGAGCACATATGTAAGTTTTAGCTTGAACAAGAGAATATTCCCCAACTTGGGCTGCTGCAAAGCTTAAAGAAGTGTCCCTCTTGGTGGGGGTGAGGAAACCAAAAGCAGAGGGCAGTAGTCTGTGACGACAAATGACAGCCAGTTCACTGTCTGTGGCTGGTACTAGCTCGTATTGATCTATGAGTTAGCACTCACTGTTTTATTCAGAGTAAGTCGAGATGGAATCCACCTCATTCTCCCTGGAAATCAAGTCCCTAGATCCTTGAGTTCCCACTAAAGTGGGAAACCTACAGTATGAAATTAAAATAAATAATCTGATTTATTTTTCAAAACCACCAAGGGAAAGGTATTTTTATGACCACATACTTAGGATGGTCTACTCAAGGGTTCAAGTATCCGATTAATTGTATCCATTTCATCTTTTCTGTGTACGTGTGGCCTTAGCAAGAAAGAGTCATACACAGCGAAGCCAGAACTGGAACATTTACCTCTCCTGGAAAGTGAGTGGAGGCTTCTGTCTCCTTGAATTTCTTTTTCAGAAGGTTTCAGTTTTCTCTTGGGACAGGCCAGCAGGAGTCTGCATCACTGGTCGTGGGTAGTTTCAGGTCAGAAAATGTTCTCTCTCTCCTTTTCCACTTTTTAACTGTGTTTATACAGAGAGTTCTAAAGACAGAATTTATGAATCTCAAGGCTCATAAACCACTCTCCACCCACCATATCGTCAGAAACTGCAACTGTCTGTATCCACAGGCATACTGAGCATGTTCAACACCTGAAACCTACAACTAGGCAGCAAGCTGGAAATTCAAACCTCCATTCATTTAAAAAAATTTTTTTTTTTTTTTTACATGGCCCACCACCCCTGACAGCTGGCAGCCTATATTTTTCCAGCTGTGTTTTAACTTAACACCTTTTGGGACACTGTCTTCCAAGAGGATGTATTTGTGCTTTTCAAATCTTGCTTTTGGATTTTAAAAAATGGAGCCCAGAGACTGTGTTGGACACATACTTATAAATCCATGAAGGCTTAGCTTACAGAAGCCACAGGAAATACTATGATATTTTGGAAAAGGTCGAGTTTCATAGATTCTGTAAGGCACTCAGCAGGTTGTAATTATTTCTTTTATTTAAAAGCCCTCCAGATATTTTCTTCCAGAGGGTCTGAAATTGAGGGTAGTAGACATTTTTTTCATACTGTACATTCTTTTTGGCCAAGTGCTGGAAATACACAGGAAATAAAGTGGCTTTGGAAGACCCAGTGGAGGCCAGTCCAAGGTATGAAGTCACTGCAACAGAAGGGGAAATGTCCCAACCGGCAGCACCAGTGGTTGGCTGCTGCTGTCCCCCTCTTGGTACAGGAGGGAAAATGAAGCAGGTGGACACACTGACCTGTTGTGTTTTAACAGAAACCAAATGTCCCTGTGTCCTCGGGCAGGCACAGCAGCTGGGATTGCTCAAGAGGTTTAGACACTGGCCGACAAGACAGATGTGTCGAGACGGCCCGGAAAGTGGAAAGAGTTGCCTGCGTCTTAATTCAGGGTCCTGATGCTGCTTTGGGCCCTGGCTTTTGCTGGGCTGGCTGAGGGTGAGGGCAGAACCAGCCATGTTGAGGCCAAAGAAAGCAGGCCAGTTCCTTGTTGACCAGCCTCTGGGCTGCCTCTTAGGAAAATCAGTGGCAAGTGCTCTTGACTCAGACCAGAGACAGAGAGCAGGCCAGGCTTTTGGTCTCAGCTACTAAAAACAAAAGGAAAGAATCTGATTTTGAAGTGGAGGTAGAAAAACCGTCTGACTCCCTCTCCCAGGGAAGCAATCCCTATCCTAGGGAGGGACGGGAGCCCATGGGGACAGACCTCCAAGGACCTCCGCAGGTTCTTGGCCCCAGCCTCACAGTTCTCTCTGAGGTTAAGTGAGATTCTGGTGAAATCCTGGAAAGCAGAGAAAACTCTCCTGGAAAGAAATCTGGAGCGATCGAGGTCTTCTTTGTGGCTGTTTGGGGGTAAGCAGGGTTAATTTTGAGCAAAGGGGGTAGGAACTCCCGCCAGCATGAATGAAACTCTCCTAAGACAGTCACAAAATGGCTTTTCAGAAAGAGCGGTCCATTGAGGTGGGAGCCAGCGGGTGAAATCACCATGGGCACAGAGCGTGGTGGCCAGGCATTGGCTGCCGTCAGCAGAACCCTGGCCTGAGCCCATCACGCCCTCCAGCATTTCCATTTAATCAGCAGTGGAGGCCCCGGGTGAAATGAGGTAGGGAGGTTGTTCAGTTCCCAGTAGGTTTCCTAGGACTGAATTGATTCCTCCCTGGCTCCCAACTCAGAGAACATACCAGGAAAGAGTAGAGAAGAATCACGATTAGCCCTGGGCAGAAACAGTCCTGGAGGCATCCCAGATGCCACTGTTGTCAGCAGTGAAGCTACAGAAGAGGCCACATTGAGTGATGGTTTGGAGACTTCTGTACAGTTCACAAAGCAGTTATCTTATGCAATCAGAACAGAAGTTCAAGGTGCAGGCAGATATCACTATTGTTCTCCCCTGTTTACCTGTAAAGACACTGAGCTCACAGAAGTTAAGTGACATGCTCGGGGGACACACGGCCAATAACAGGAAGAACCATGAGTCAAATTCAGGCCTTTAGGTTCCTATTTCAGAGCTTTCATAACCATGACAAGATGTCTACCTGGGTCTAACCAAGTCTCTCCACGGACATAAATCGCTAATCACTAGAAACTGGGCGTCTACAGCAAACAATACAAGTGTTTACATGTAACCTGTGTAAAATAGCTGCTTCAGGTTTCCAGTGTCTACACAGTGTCCTTTTTCCAAAGAAGCACACATAGATTTCCAAGAATTTAAAAGCAATTTGTATCTTTATTACAACTCTTCAAAAAATGGTCAAGGGTTTCATCCCTAGCTTACAGCAAATTTTCTGAAAGATCTTCTTAGCCATCACATCCTGAAAACCACTGATCACACTATGATGATGGCCTTAATCACTCCCCCTCCTCAAAAAGAGAATTTCCTTCCAGCTTTCTCTACAACCTAGCATCCTCTGATTCTTATCTTTTCTTGCCTACCCCTTACTGTCCAGATTTAGTACTTCCTCTTCCATGAGCCTGGTTTCTCCAATGGAAGCCAATCAAATCATCTTGACTTCTTTTCTTCATTTCTTTCACTCTCTAATCCAGTACTCTGAATGGAAACATTGGACCCAGGCTGCCTTCTCTCTAACGGGTGGGATAGAGAAAAGCGGGAATACATTTTTCCTCGTATGTGCAAATGGCATTGAGACAATGGCCCCAAACCCTCAAACCAAGGCAAGCAGTTCCTCCTGTGCCTGGCAGAGTCTCACACTGCATGAGGGCTTAGCATCAGCTTCATACCGTCTGGAAATGGGCAGAGGGAGTGACAGATTCCTTCGCTGTGCCTTCTTTTTTCCACTTCTTGGATAAACCTCAGTCACTCTCAAGTTGAAGTCCCCTGCCTTTTTGGACTCATAAGTATCTACAGTGGGCCTGAACTTCACTCATCTTCTCTTTCAAACTGAAGTGCTTCTTCCGTTCCATTTTCTTGTGGTGGACATGAGAAGGTTTCCACTTTGGCGTTGAAATGATCCTTCTTGGTGGCCTTGTAAACAGGACCAACCAGTGAGCAGCCACTTATTCTTCGCTATGGAAATGTGCCTCTTTTTAATTTCTCCCTGTAACGTAGAGCCGTTTCAATCAGGAGTAACTGTATGTACATAATGAAGTATAGAAGTTGTGTCCATGTGTCCACACACCCATGTTCATTGCAGCCTTGGTCAATATAGCTAAGACATGAAATTGACCTAAGTATCTGTCAGTGGCAGATCTATAAAAAAACTGTGATACACATACTATTCAGCTTTCAAAGGGTGGATGGGAATCCTGGCCTTTGCAACAACATGGATGAACCTAGAGGGCTTTAAGTTAAGTGAGACAAGGAGGCACAGAAAGTCAAATACTGCAGGATCTCACTTATATGTGGAATTTACAATAATAGAACCTATAGAAGCAGAGCCGGATGTGATGGTGCACACCTATAATCCTAGTGACTCAGGAGGCTGAGGCAGGAGGATCCCAAGTTCAAGGCCGGACTCAGCAATTTAACAGACCCTGTCTCAAAATAAAAACTAAAAAGGGCTAGGGATGTAGCTCTCTGTGGTAAAGTACCCTGGGTTCATTTCAATCCACCACCACCCTGCCCACCCCAGTCCAAAAAAAGAACTCACAGAAGAAGAGGAGAGATCTGGGGATTGGGGAGATTTTGGTCCAAAGACACAAAATTTCAGTTAGACAAGAGGAATAAGTTCATGAAATCTATTGTACATCGTGGTGACTACAGTTAATATATTACATATCCGAAAATTGCTCAGAGAGTAGATTGTAAGTGTTCTCACCACAAAAAGAAATTGTTTGTATTCAAGGTTATCTATACATTAGTTTTATTTAGCCATTCTACTACGTATACATATATCAAAACATGTTTTATACCATAAATATGTGCGATTTTTACTTTTCAACTAGAAAGTAAATTTTTTTAAACATTCCCTTCAAAAGAAGATATCTCTGAGTACTGAGTTTGTGTGGTTTTCACATTCTTCTACATGTTCTTCTGGATAGATTTATGCATTTACTTATCTGACTATTTGCTGTGAGCATATGTCATTTTTTAATAATCAGTAGAAAAAATTAGAGTCATCAGCACTTTTTAAAAGAGTAACAGCATTCACTGTGGGTAGCAGAGAGGTGATATAAGAAACTTGGTAAGTGTTAGAGACAATAACTCCTAAAATTGTACATATATCTGGTTGGGGTCATAAGAATCATTTGCATTTCTCTCTAATCAATCTGGAATGGCTTCCTGGAAGAGACTGGATTTCAGAAGTTGCATAAATTCTGTGAGAGAATCTTTCATATGACTGGAAGGGCAGGAGCTCCCAGGTACATCCTGAGGAAGCTGTTGCACGGTTGAGCTGAGGCAGGTATTAGGGAAGGATCAGCTGTGGCTGTGTAGGAAGTGAGGAAAGATGCAAAGTGGGTTGCTAAAGGCTCCCTTGTGAACAAAGAAGAGGCTGAGACAGAAGGGCCCTGAGACTGATAAGATGAAATTGGAAGGAGAAGGCTAGACTCCTGCAGCCAATCCCCAGAGTCATTAGGCCTTTATAGCCATGGCTCCAGGTTTCTACAGCAAAGCTGGGGCCACTGGACTTATCATAATGAATTATGGGGCATTTACTCCATGCCCTGGATGTAAACCTCCCTTCTGTCCCCTGTCTGGCTGGAATTTAAATCTGAGCCTTGGTTCACTAAACTTTCTCTTTCTGTCCCTCATTTCTTGCTAATGGTTGGTGTTGTGTATGGTTAGTCAGTTGAGGCATTTGGAGAGGATTTGGGATACCTCAAGCTGTTAATAATACACAGGCCAAAGCAAGGCATGTCCATTCATTCTAAACCATGCTATTTCTACACCCAAGCAGAATGCCTCAGACTTACATTACAGCTGAACTGAGTGTGCAGCCTCAAAAAATATCTCAACTGCTTTCTCACCTGGGGTTTGCTCACCCTTTCAGGCGAGTCTGGTAGATGAACCAATTCTCCCTTCACTGGAAGTCGAGTCTGACCAACAGGATGGATTCTGCAAGCTCCTTCCACCTGGCCATAAAGCCACCAGAGCTATGATACAGAGGTGCTGTTAAAACAGTTAAAAAAAAAAAAATACATTGTTTGATCCTGCATGTACACTTAGCTGTGTCACTTTTTGTTAGTTTTTTTTGAGATAACAACAACAACAAATAGAGTTAATGGCTCCAAGTACCACTGCTATTATTTCATTAAAATTTGTGCTGAGAGAAGCAAGCTTCCTGGGGTGGTTCCCACCATTGCTCCAAGTAAGCGTCCAGCTCCTGGTTTTTTGGCATGCACACCTTCGAAGCAATTACTGTTATTTACCCCTGCCTGCTCAAAGAGAACCAGAGAACCGTTTTACCGAGACAGTTCGGCTCTCGACACAGCCTAACTGTCATTGTCATTGGTGCCTTTAATGATGTCTCAGGCTCCAGTTCACATCCAGGACTGTGAATGGTTTTGCCAGACCCAATTGTGTGTCTGCGAATGAGCTGGAGCTTTTGCAATTTAAATGGACAGGCAAAGTTCATGTTCTGTTTCACTTCTCACTCTGTGGGCCCCCTCAGGCTGTGCTGCTTTATTTGTCTGTTTTTGTGTGAGGTGATTTTTCTTCTGAATTGGGGTGGGGAGGACAATGCGGAGGGTAACCCACACATTGTTTGGGTTTATAGAATCCTTTGGGAATTCAACCACTGAGCCTCGGACTAAGAAAGAATCCAAAGGCC
The DNA here is from genome assembly GCF_048772815.1 of Callospermophilus lateralis. Lineage (NCBI taxonomy): Eukaryota > Metazoa > Chordata > Mammalia > Rodentia > Sciuridae > Callospermophilus > Callospermophilus lateralis. Next base: position 105,124,425 of record NC_135307.1, on the reverse strand, counting down.
TTTGTTGTAATGGATTGATAGTAACTTTTAAAAATTGAACCAAAAAAAAAAAAAAAAACCAGGGAGTGATCAATTCAGATATCTCTTCCAGATTCCCTTGTTCTCTTTCTCTCTTTCCCAGTGGAAGAGAGGAGTCGGGTGAGAGAAGAGAGTTCTGTGTCCACGAGAGATGGACAAATCTCCTTGCTCCCCTTCAGTTTGCAAGTTGAATGTTTCTTGCAGGAGAGAAAAAAAATGTTAACATGGAGAAGGAGCCTGAAAAGTACATTGTCTCAGAGAAACTCAGATATAAAACCAAGAGGAAACTGTTTCCTTCCTCAGTTCCTGGGAGGGCTCAGCAAGGAGAGAGGACAGTAAATATGAGGAATGAAAGGCTCTGGGGGAAGGAAGGTTTACTCCCAAGCAGGAGCCTGGGAGGCCTCCAGGTAGGGCTGAAGCTCGTGCTGGACGTTTGTGAAGCACGCATTAAGAGAGGTTAACTTCCCCCCAGATTGAGTTGCTCCCCACAAAATCTTTCTTGAAGGGTGTTTGAATCCTGCAGTATTTTCTCCAAGGGGGAAAAAAAAGAGAGAGAAGAAATTGATTCCTCTTCCCCCCACACTCCTCCAGGGCCTCTGTATCTCTTTTCTGATTCTGTGAAGACATCCCAAACTTCCATCTCACCTTCAGAATCCCAGAGAAGGCCTTGCACACGAGACTTTTCCATTAAACACAGGGCCCAGGGCTCTGCTATGGGTTGAATTGTGAGAATTGTGTCCCCTTCTCCCAAATTCATAGGCTGGCATCCTAATCCCCAGTACCTTCAAATGTGACCTTATTTGAAAATAAGGCTATCCAGTAATTCTGGAGTGGAGTTGGCCCTTATGAAAAGGGACACTAGGCAGAACACTGTGTGAAGACTGGAGTCATGCTGCCCTGAGACAAAACACTACAAGAAGCTAGGGCAGAGGCCTAGAACAGATTCTCCCAGCACCATCTCAGGAAGTATAACCCAGCCAAGGACTTGAGCTTGGACTTGCAGCCTCCAGATCTGCTAAGCAATAGGTTTCTGTTGTTTAAGCCACCTTGCCTCCTGGCCTATGGTATTTTGTACCAACATTCCAAGGAATCTACTACAAGCCCATGATACTTTCAGGGACCCACTAAACTATATTAATTTCTTTTCAAATTGGAGGAAAAGGTGAATATAATAATAATAATGAATATGTAATAATGAAATCCAGCATAGATTATATTTGTCTTTATACCAGTGCAGTGATGAAATGCCTTTTTTTTTTTTTTTTAATGTAGAAAAGGGTTTGAGAAGGCAAAAGTGCCCTAAGCCGGCAAAACATGTGCTGCAGCCCAGAGGCCCAGAATTGATTTGGAACAGTTGAGAGGTCCCTCTCCTGATGGGTAGGGCAATATCAAATGCTGTTGGGGTGGGGATTAGTCCAGGTAGCTAAGAGGTGTCTGTAACAATGTTGCAAGACAGTCCTTCTTATGCTTTTGATTTCTGTAGAAGGAGACAGTCTCCAGATCACCTCCATCTGGTAGCTTGTCCATGCTCAGGTGTTGCTGAAGTGCCAAGTGAAATAGAATCCATCGTAGCCACGCCATACCCCTTGAGAAATTGCTCATTAGAGAAGGCCAAGCTTAAAATGAAGTCTGTGCTCCTCACTCAGTTCCCAATAGGTCTTTCTTCTCAACTGTTTCTCCCATTCCCTTTCAAAAGCTGTATTACTTATTTATGACCCAATCCAGTAGAAATAATATGCACTTAACTTGCACTTGTAACTGTTATCCTATTAATTACTCAGTTAAAACCCATAATGTGGACTGCTGTCACTGAAGTGTGTGCCAGAATCCTCACAAAAGGGAGAAGTGCTTGAGAAATTTGTTGATTGCCATCCTGTGTGTGGTTCTTAGAAGTCACATAGCCTGAGGTTCCAAGAGCCAAGTAGCCTGTGAAGATTGAACTATGGGATTCAAGTGAATCTCTTTTCCTGACAAGGAATAATCAGAGGAAACCTAGCTGAAGCACACAGGTAATTCTTAGTCCAGATCTAATGTGTGCATGTGACTCTCAGTCCTGGTTCTATAGACTGGTGGTTCTTAAGCTGTAGTGAGCATCAGAACCCCCTAGAGGGCTGACTAAATGCAGGTTGCTGGGCCCACCTGGAGTTCCTGATAAGTAGACCTGGCAGGGAACACAAGGATTTGCATTTCTATAGTTCTCAGGTACTACAGATACTGCTGGTCCAGGTGCTACTCCCTAAGAACCACTGGTCTACACATGAACCTTCAATTGGTGATAATTGCTAATTGGAGGAAGAAAACACCATCTTTTCATTACTGGGGCTCATTATAAAATTTTTATATAGGAATGAGCTGCCTAAAGTTATAGAACCTCCTTTTTTGGAAACAGGTAGGAACAGACATCATCTCCTTTCTAGAAGGGATGTATACAGTTGGGCTGCTTGAACATGCAGGAGTAATGACAATGTGGTCAGCATGATTGTACCCTGCTGTGGTTCCATGCGTGTGATGTATACACTCACAGTGGTAGTAGCAGACTGGCCCAGGATAAAGTTCCTGCGGGGCTTCAGATTTGAAAGTACACTTGAATGCTGAGACACTTAGGAGCAGATGTAGAGATGGGGTCCCAGTGAGGAGAAGCAGGGGTTATAAACATCTTACAAGCCCTCAGTCTTCTGCCTTCTGGGCAGTGGGAAGCTGGAAAGAGCTGGAATTCTCCGTGCTGTGCTGCCTTAGCCAAGGTGTGTTTATTGAATGGCTTTCCCCTGCAAGTGTTTGTGCTGGGCACGGTGGAGAATGCTGAGGTGATTCATCCAGGGGAGCTGACGCTCGAGTCAGAGAGTGAGGTAGGTCCATAAATCATTATGATACATGCTAGCTAGGATCAGGAAACAGACTTACCATCTTCAGAGATGCTCCAGAAATCACCAAACTCCAGTGTAATTATCAGGAGAGGGAAAAGGGAGTATCAGATCAGAGTTCTTTCAAATCAGAGAATATCAAATCAGAGTTCGTGAACTGAGTCACCAATGCTGAGTGCTGGTCTATGCAAGGGTCCTCCTCTAGGGATAGGAGTCCATCTCCTCAAATTACTGAATGCTGAAGGGCATTCAGTCATGCAGGCTGGAGGGAGGGGCCAGAAGGGATCATATTCTGAGCTGTTTTCTTTAATAACCCAGCCCTCCTGTCTTGCTGCTAGAGTCTCCACCCTCTGCTTCAGGTCTCTGCACTAGCCAGATGATCACTCTGAAAGTTGGAAGGTCAACCAGAAAGCACTCTTTTAGGATACATGGGACCAGGGAGGAAAAGCAGAAGATGGAATCTGGGCCCTATTCTCAGCCAGCAGTGAATTGGCAACCTGAATTACAGCCCCAACCCTAAAACCTATACAACACCTTCCCCAAACTACTTGCTTCTGATCCCTAGGTGACTCCTTAGAGGAGAAAGGTAAGCAAGATAATCAGGAGAGGTAACTGCTGAGCTGTGATACAGAACACCGTGTCTCAAAGGGCATGGTTACGCCTGATCTACTATTGGGTTGAGAATTGGGGTGGAGGACTAGCCTGGGCCTGGATGGTCAAGTCACTGTGTCACTCTCTAAGGGTGACTCAACCTTTCTGGGGTTACCTTTTGCTGCTTCCCAATATTTCAACCAAATGGAAGTGAGGGATTCAATTTTATCTCCAAAAGCACTGAATCTAAAGTCTACTGTGCTGCTTCTCTTGTTTCCTGACAAGGTACCTTGTGAAGTATGGACCACTGAGCGAAGCTCATCTCTTCTAGGAAGTCTTTTCCAGCCATGTTCAATTCACATGCACTTCTCTGAACACAAATATTTTGTTACTGAAGTTCTGTTTACCTTGCCTCTTCTGGAGGTAAAAGTTGTACTGGTTTAGTTAGTTTATTTTGTGTTTGTTTTCTTTTTTATTTTTTTTTTAAAGGATGTTTACCACAAAAGGTTGGAGGTTCTTACAAGTGCAACTGGTTTTATTTTTATTAAATAGCATTAGTTTCTATCCCTACGTAGCTAATTAGGAAGTTAGGGTGTAGATGTCACACGCTTTCCCAGGCACAGATTAGAATGATGCCTGCCACAGATTTAATAACACTTGCTGGTCCTCACTTCTTAAAAGGGCTACAGAAATAGTGTTTGACAATATTATATAAAATCAACCTTTTATAAAGCAAGCTATGTTTAGTTAGGGGTCAGATGATGCTTTGTGCAGTATGTCTTGTCACAGATGTCTTTTATCATAAGCAACAAATCTTTCTGTGTTGGTGAATATCTCTGAGGCAGATGTCCTGTGACCCAGGGTGGAGGTTTATTCTTTGTTCTGTGATATATTTGCCTTCTCTTCAATTGCAGGCTCAGTGACTCAGCTTCTTTCTTGCCTCTGAAGAGATGTCAGTGACTGTTGTTTTGCTCTCTGATGCTTTGTACCTCAGAGATTTGCTTTTGTAAACTGCATGGCTAAGGTGCACACCTTAAATAACACCATTAAATAACTCTCTTTTATACCCAACTGTGCTGCCCACAGTTGTCTGCAAGTCAGTCTGAGTGTACACAGAGGAGAAAATGAAACAATAAAAGCAGGGTAGAAACAAACACCAGATTGATGTGTTGGAAATGCAGGGGCACAGTTTAGTTATCCACTGTCAAAAGTGTCACAGAGATGTCTAGCCCCATCTGTCACTTCAAAGAGGCTACATGATTACCATGACATTAAAGGCAGGATTGAATGGTCTTTAGGAAGAGTGTACTGGACCTTTCTGCAGCATGTTACTAAGGTGTGTGGATCTCTCTCAAACAAGGAAACTTACTTTTCTGTAAGTATCTGAAAATGGAAAAGGATATACCCAGCACATGGAGAATTCGGAGGTCCCAAGAAGCCTAACAGTGGATGGTTACCTTGCTGACTCTCCTTTTAGCAGAGATCAGCTTTCAACCCCCATAGACTCAAAAATGAGCTTTTGCTATGTCTAGAGATGAGAGGATAGACTCAAATCTCTCACACTGACAAAACTGAAATATTCCTTTGTTCATTAAAATAAAAAATAAAAAATAAAATTAAAAAAAAAAGATTTTTCCAACTATTTCTTCAAGAGAATAGATTGTAAATTCAGGTAGTTAGTTTGTGTTTAGGGCAATGGTTCTCAAACTTTATCATGCATCAGAATCACGTGTTTAAATCCAAATTGCTGGGCCCCACCCCCAGAATCTCTGATTCTGTTAAGACTGGACTAGGGCTCAAGTTGTCTCTTCCAACAAATGCCCTGGTAATACTGATGCTGCTGGCCCAGGACCACTCTTGGGAAACACTGTGTTAGGGGCCATGTTGTGTGGACAATAACTGTAGTTAAACACTAAAACCTATGCTAAGCTCAGAGAGATCTCATCTTCTGAAAGGCTTAAGAACTGAGGCAGATTGAAGATCAGCAAAGTTGCTTCTCTGTCTCCCTCTCAGTCTCTTTGTTTGACTCCATAGCTGATTTTCCCTTTCCTCTCCCATCTCAATCCTTCTCCATATGCATCTGCCTCACCCCCTTATGTCTGTATAGGGGAGGTGTGTAACACATAAAATAGATAACCCAACTTCTCAGCCACTGTGAACAACTGATCGGGTCCCCAGGCCTGAAAAATCCCAAGAGGGACTGGACTGATTTTTGTCTCTATGACCTTCCTTTCTGCTTCCATGTCCAGACTTGGTTATCATCCCTTCTTTTGACATATTTGTAAATTCAGGCAGGTTCTGGTCAAATTTTGCCTTCCAGAAGGCTCTGTAAGGTTCCTTTGCATATCTGCCATCATTCTTGATGTAGGATCATGCTGTATAACTTCCACACTATATTCTTCTTTCTTTCTTATTACTCATTCTTGGGGAATACCGTTTGTAATCCCCAAATGTTGACAACATTAACATTTACATTTAAAGCCTAAAGTTCTCCTACATCAAAATTTGTTCTGTCCTTGCAATCTCACACTTACACTGCTCATCCAGCATTGAGTGAGTCGGCTACACACGGGCACTTGCTTGCCTGTGGGGCCTTAATCATATATTGCTGGCACCCACAGTATCTAAGTTAAGCATTTGTTTACTCACTTTTCCTCTTCCCCATCTCAGTGTGGTACTCTGTTCATGGTTGTTACCATTGGTAGTTTTACTAATTCAAAGAAATCACCCAAAGAAAGTGTGTGTGTGTGGGGGGGGGGGGGAGTTTGGGAAATGAGTAGGGGAGGAGGTTGAAAAGGACATTGACTAATGTATTTCCATATTTAGCTCCATTTCCAAATTTAGGGAACTCATAAGAAGCATAATTGAGTCTCCTACTTATAAAAGTTCTGAGCCAGAATTCCTCCAGAGGAACAGGTTAATGCCATCCTGGCAATAAAGGGGCCAGCAACAGAACAGGAGCACATTTATTTTCCACACAGTCCCCAGGGCCTGGTGTTTATGAGAGTCCCTTTAGAAGGAAATGTCTATAAAAAGAGGGTGTTTTTTTTTTTGGTTTTTTTTGTTTGTTTTTTTTTTGGGGAATGAGAATAGTATGATGGAAAAGGAGAAATGTATTTGAGTGTGCCTCTTTGCGGGATGATAACAAGACATTATGTGTATGTGTGAGTAAACGTGAGTGGAAATGCAGGCAGGTGAGCACATGTGGGTGGGAGTAGGTGTGTCTGTAGGTGTGTCAGTGTTCATGTGTAAGCATATGTAGGAGCAGTGTCTGCATGTGTGTCAGGATGTGTGAGTGGGTGTGTGCACGCGTGAGTAAGAGAGAATGAGAATGATTGTCACATCTCTGACAAGCTGGAAGGGCTTGTTCAACCTCCCTCTGACACAGTGGCTCTAAGCTGGCCAAATCACATTAAGGCCTTTTATTTTTAATTTGCTTAATTTTTATGATGAGGAGAACTTGTGTAACACTAAGTAAGCTTCCTGAAACGTAGTGGCAGACTCTGCTAGGGACCCAGCCAGGAGGCCAGCTGTTTGCTGAGGTTTGCCACAAGGGAGAGAGGTTTTGGCCTGACTTCCATGTAGGCGCCCTGCCCTACCACTTCTTGGGAATCTGAAAGGTGCTGGCTCACCCTCACCTACCTTTCCATCTTACACAACCCAGCATCTTGACACATATCCTCCTGTTGGTTTCAATCTGTTTTCCTGACTGGTGACTGCATTTTAAAGCATTATATTATATTCTTCCATAAGAGGTCCCTTTAAAGATATCTAATTCGAGGCTGTATATGCAAAGACTGCACTAACCAAACCAGTTTTAGGGCGACACCTTTATTAAGTGCTTGAGAACTCTGTGTGCAAAATGTCTGCTAGAGATGCATCCTGTTCCATTATACAGTCGGTTCAGATGATCGTTCAACTTCACATCAACTATAAATTGAGTACCCACGTGGACTCTAGGGGAGCACAACTTTGCCTACACGCAGCTTCTAATCTGGTATTGAAGGATCCTAATGTACTATCTAAGGGAGACCTCCCATTTTCCCTAGGGCTTGTCCTCCTCTCCAGATACTTGGCTAAAGACAAACCCGGACAGCAACTTTAAGCTTATGCAATTCATGTCTCCTTGTGAAATTCAAACCTGTGGTTGGTAATAATGGAGACAACGACTCCTGTGACTGAATGACAAGCTGCATTTCATTTGGGGCACTAACTTCAGTCCATTGCTAGTGGCTGCCTGGAGTGCTGAGTGCAGAAGAAATCTGAGGCTGAGTCCTGGTTCTGTGGGAAAGAATGCCATGATGGATTAGTGATATCTGCCTTAAACACAGAGTGGGGTGTTAGTGGGTTTGCCCTGCATGCTTCCTCTGCTCCCGTTTACAAAAACAAACAAACAAAAACTACTTTTTAAAAGTAGTTAGCTTTTGCATTTAAGACCATCCCCAGGCTGGAGACTGATTCTTTAGTGAATTTGGAATTCTTTTTTTAATTATTTTTTCTGATTTTATCACAGAATGCATCTCTTCTATTTCATCACAGAATCTATCTCTCCTTCCCCAATTTGAGAATCTTCCCCCACCAGAAACAATGTTTTCAAATGGAATCATATGTCTGGGGGAAAAGTACCCAACATATTAAGCCATTGTTTATTCCACATACGTTTTTAAAGAGAATGCTGTGTTGGCCACCCTGAGACCAAAGAAATGGACTTCCATCGGTGGTATTCAGGTATACTTTATTGAAGTCTGGAGTGTGGCCTTTTGCTTGACACCTGCTCAAGTGACCACTTTCATATCCAGGAGTTGTTTAGCCCATGTGGCTCAGAATTCTCAAGCTTCTTGAGTTAAAACTGTTAGGCTGCTTCCCCACTTACTGGGTTAGCATCAATGTGTGCCAAATTCTTATCAAGAAACAATGAAAATGCTGTTATTTCTATAAAAGGAAGCGTTCCTTTCCTTATATAAGAGTGTCTCACTTAGATTTTATTGAGTCATAAACGTTCAGATTGTAACACACCTTTCTGTTTATTCTACATCACACCTTTCAGCAGTTAGAAAGTCATACAAATATGGTATAGATATATTGACTCAGAAACCAACCATGATATATTATTAAATAAAATGAAACAAATCACAGAAAAGCATACAAAGAAAAATGCAAATGAATACACACTCACATATATACACATTTAAATACATACTTAAAGCACATAGAGTATGCAAGAAATTAAACTGAAAGTTTTTACCTTGGAAGAGAGGAAAGGGATTGGGGAGTGTGGGGGAAGTCAAAGAGATCTTTTGGTTTTTATCCTACATATTACTGTATTTTTAAGCTTTTTATGGTCAGTGTGTATTATTTCTGGAAATTAAAGAGTAGTTTAAATTAATTGGGAGATGATGGCAAAACAAATCAGACAATAAAAGGTTAAGACCATTGGACCAAATTCAGATATTCAGAATGAGAAGAATAGCAACGGATGATCCTCAGTCACCCCAAGGTTTCCAGCTGCTAGCAGTCACTTCCAGGGGTCCTGTGGGCACACACAAAATGCAGGAGGAGAGCCAGCTTCCCTCATAGAGAAGACCTCCCGGCATCATCCGCTCAGCCCCCTCCTGCAGTCAACTGATGGGAGTCAAGAAGACAAGATGCTCAGAGTTCATGTGGAACTGGTGGCTACTTAAACATGATGTCAAGGACCACTTCTTAAAAATCGCTTCCCAAATGTTAGCTGTTTACTCATCTTTGTGGTTTTATTTATTCTAGTATGACAAGAGACTTAAAAGAGGAATGGGTCACAGCAAGGACCACTTTGATTCAGTACTGCTAGTGTTGCTATTTCTAGAAATGGAACCAGAAAAGAGAGAATCTAGCCTTTTTTTTTTTTAACTGTCGCAACTAAATCTCTTGTCAGCGACTAGCCTTAAAGCAGAGAAGATGTTAAATGGAAAATACTCACCATACCCCTGACTGTGTAAAATGTAAATTGAGTTAAACTTTACATATTGGGTTTAAATGAACTGGTGACTGTATAAATAATGACAATCCAGTTGGAATGGATTAGAGGCCATTAGGTGATACAGTTCTTGTGTCAGGAAAGACCTACCCTAACCTAAGTACTTTAAACAAGATTCTTGTCCAAAGATCCCCTGAGCCTACTAAAATTCCTAGCCAGCCTTGTATTGCAATGTACATGTGTAACTGATCAAGTCTGTGTATTGCATCTTATATGCTCACAACTTTGGGAGAATGTTGATGTTGAATTTTCACAATGAAGAACACAGATACATAAGTGATCTGTCCAAGGTTACTATAGAGACACACTAACCTGCGCCTGAACCCCAGGACTCCTGACTCCAGAGTTTCTTTTGGCTGGGGATTCATATCCAGAAGGCTCTGTTGAGATATAAATTGGTGGAGTTTGGAATAAAGAATGTGATCAATAGATTTTGAACCCTTCTAGTTAATGTCTATCCTCTTTAGTGGCATCCATCAGGCTCCAGCGATGGTGTCTTGGTGGAGCAGCATAGAAGTTGGGGCATTCAGAGCACTGGGTGGGGAATCTGAGAGGAAGCCCAATGTGGGGGACTGCATCTCACAGTGAGGGACACCATGGATGGGAGGTAGAATCAGCACTAGCTTCACCTCTTCATACTGGCTTCCAGCTCCTGTCTCGTTAATAGTAATTAAGCCATGGTTTAAAACCCCACCAAAGGGAGTTCTAAACACCACACTTGTGGAGATAACAAAGTGCTAGCTCTCTGTTCCAGTGGGATAGCATGAGGGGAGACCTCTGGCAGATGAGATGAATAATACCTTACCGTCATGTAATAGCTTTATATTTTATGAATTTTTCATCTATACTACTTTTCACATTGGTACTTGCAGTCCAATTATGCACAGATGTGAGATGGTTCCCCTACTTCTAAGTTTCTTGAGGGCAGGATCTGTGCCTGCCTCATCTTTGAGTGTTGAGAATTGAACAGAAGCCCACAGCATGTGCTTCTTGCAGTAATAAATGGATTATCACAAGTTAACACGACTTAAAATTCTCTTTAGTGTATTATATATGTAAGTGCATTGCACTTATAAAAATTTAGAAAGCAATAGACTCATAATCTGTTCTTTATATTTAATCTGCTTATCCAACTTTATGAGTGAATTGTATGTCTAAAGATGTTTTGAATGAGGAGAATGATGGTTTATTTAACAGTGATATTTTAAAGTGGAAATGAACTAATGTCCTATGTTCTCTCTGTTAATGAGCTATAACTTTCTCTTCAACCAAATAGGTCATCAAATAGGAATAACCTAGTCCTTCCATAAGCAGAGACCATATAATCTCTACTATATATTGCATAGGTTCAGTGGGCACATTGCAGATCCCACATTGATATTGTTGAATGGTAAGAGCATATTTGTCTTTCAGTAATTGATTCTGTTTTCTTAATTTTTTTTTAATTAAAAAGGAAGCCTCATCTTATCTTGTTAAATTCTCCATAAAAAAATAATCCCCCAAATGGGAAGTAGAAATGAGGTTTTACTTCCAATAGCATGCAAGAGCAAATGGAAAAATTCCTTTGGCATTCATTCCTTTGATACAGAGGAAAAACACTGGGCTCAGTGTTTCCCTAACCTTGGTTTCCCAGTCTCTGAGTTAAAGTGGGGATGCAGCCCATTGTGAGCAGGCAGACCTTTCAAAGAGGTTGGCTGTGCATTTGAGGGGAGGAGGTGAAGCCAGGTGCAGGAGTGCATTCAGAGGGGATGGATACCTTCAGAGTGCTGTGAATGTCACAAGGGCCCTGTAGCTCTCCTAGAGTTTCACTTGGCAGGCAGGCACCCCATTGAAACTATCTCCCCAGGGATCTCATGGGATCGGAGATCCTGCTCCTTGTCTTACTGGGTGGGATAAGAGTGACACTGGTTCACATAAGGACAGAGACAGATTCTTTTCACTTGTGAGCCATTGGGAAAAAAATGTCCCAAACAACCTGTCCCAGGCCCTTTTCCCTTCTTGCATGAGTCCCAGTTGCTTCTCCTTTGCATCTTTCTTCCCAGCGAGAAAGAACTAGGCACCTGAAATATATAGCTGTCTGCATCCTCTCCCTGGTCTCTTTTGTGCCTGAAGTTTTCTAGTTGACAGTTCAGAACTTGGGTTCGTAAGGAATCGCTGTCAGAGAGAGGAATGTAAGGCTTTTAGTTTGGACAGGATTTGAGCAGTCTGTCTGAATCCTAGCTTTTGTCTGGAAACGTTAAGAACTATTACAGCAATGTGTGCCTGGTGGACTAGGAGTGTAGGTAAATCTAAGCAGGGGTCTGTTTGCTAAGGAAGCTATGTTGGGAATTCAGTAGGTTTTGCAACCGTCGCATATTCCAAGTCATATTAAAACCTAAAAATGAGCATAGGGAAGCAATTACAAAGAGGGGAAAGGAGGCGCAAGTATGGTTGAGTTTCAGGCTATTCTTGCCAAAAAGAAAAAAGCAAGCAGCGGGCTGAGTTCAGCAGAGCAGTGGAGTTAGCTGAGGGCAGAAATATTTGTCTTTCTGGTGGTGAACGTCAGTGCAATCTTGGGGCTTGCTGGGGAAGGAACCCAGCCAACCTGTGAGAGCCGCTGTTTGTGAGGTGTTCATGGGAGTTTGCGATCAAAACGATTGTGAATGTGAAAGTTATTACTGCTCAAAAAACACTTTATATCAGGGTTAATTATAAGGCGATTCTGTAGTATAATTAGTGTTCTTTCTATGGAGGATTAAGGGGCTCTCCTAAATGGCCTTTTTGATTGCCTTCTTCCCTTTTTTAATTTCCTCCTTGTCCTTTTTGATTATCTACCCCACGACCCTCAGGGCTCCTCAATGTAATACAATTAAAATAACATTTTTGTGTTAGAGGGTTTTATTTTATGAGCTATTAACCCCCTGCTTGCCTGAAGTCTGCTTCCGTCTCCCTGCGCACCCGCCAGCCCCCAGACACAGTGGCGCGTCTGCAGCCCCATGGGAGACACATGCAGATGAGGCTCCAGGCTGGGCCCATGCAGAGCAGGGCTGAGGGACTACCTGGGCTTGGTCTTAAAAGAGATGATTGGATGCTGGCTCTCCAGCAGGAATGAAAGGGAAAAGAGCTCTCTCCTGGCTCAGCTAGCTTTCCTATCACCTTGCAGGCTGAGTCATGTGACCTTGTTCCCATTCTTTTCATGTTCTGTGCCATGGCAGATGGCTTTGCACACAGTAGGTGCACCAAACTGGCCATGAGTGATCCTGCTTAGGGCCATTTGCCTTCTTTATTTTTGCAATTCTGAGACAACCAGGAGTTCAGACATTTCAACTTGCTTTTTCCATAGGTCCTGCACCCATTCACTTATTAGACTTGCCAGCTCAGTCTCTCATTCCCCTTTACTGCAGCATGGAGGGACGAGTTTAATTTTGGAGTCAGATAAACCTGGAGTCACTTCCCAAAGCCACCACTTGTTTGAATTACATAAATTCTCTGAGCTTCATTTTAATCATGGGAAGAAGACAAGTACATTTAAGTCAACATTTGAGGGTTATTGTGATGATTAAATAAAATCCAAAGCAAGAAAAAAAAATTCACCCAGATTTAACTTAGGCCATTCAAGAACTGTTGTGCGCCCCCCACCACCACCATTCATTCCCATCCACTGTCACCCTCCTCCTCCTCCTTTCTTGCCATTCCCATTTGACCATAACTTCTACAATTCTGCCTGAAAACTGCTCTATCAGATCTGCTTCCATTTCACTTATAAGTCCATTGAAGGATATTTATATTAGGTTTAGTTCAAGGATATAATCTTTAGGTGAGATTCCATGGCCTCTCCTTACCCACAATGGAAGCATTCCTTGAGTGACTGCATTCTGTGAAAAAACCCAGGTGGCACAAGTTACAATGGTCTCTTGTGAGTAGTTTCCACAGAAGACAGACAGAAATATGGGGACCATGAATTAGCAATGCAAAAGTTAAATACAGTCAGACACAATAGTACTTATGACTAAGTTACACATGCTGAATCATCAAGTAATAGCCCAAGTAATAAGAAGATAGACAACAAAAGAGGAGAAAGACCATGTCAGAGCAAGAGAAAGAGAGAAAAGACTTTGGTTCTGGCTGAAGTGTTCCAAGCTGAATCGGAGTGGGGGTGGGATATTGACATGACTGAACTCATAAGATAATTAAAGTGCCCATTTCAGTTTAGAATGTGGGACTTCCAAGTGTAGTAAGTTAGACTGAAGTCAAGTCAATTTCATTATCACTAAGCAGGAAGATCTTTTTTTTTTCCCTTGGAAAAGTGTGCTTGCTTTCTGTTTGATAAAAACTGGACACATATGCTTTACAATACACAGATTGGTAGTTGTTTAATTTTGGAAGCATCACCTAGACAGGTAGAATTACCCAAAACAGGCAGGTGATGTTGCAGAGCCAACTTGAAGGAACCAGTGTGGAGAGTGTGGAGCCAGGATCTGGATGTGCCTCTCTGGGAGGGTGACCAGTGGATCCCAGCACAGTGTACACATAAGTGATAGGGCCCTCATTCAACCAAACACGCACACATTTATTAAGTATCTGCTATGGCTCACATGTGTTTCTGGGCACTGACAACTTGAGAATGAGTAGGACATAGTTTGTCCTGTGGAGCCCACTATCCAGTGGTGCTCAGGCTTGGAAGCTCCCACAAACCCACCTATGGGGTTGGGGAGGGATTGCAGAAAGGTTGGCACCAGTATTCTAAAAGGTTCTCAAGGTCTCCAAGACTATTTAGGACACTCCATGAAAGTCCTAAGGCCAAACAATAGGGAAAGCCTAGTAAGTCTGGAAAGCAAATCTGCAGCCCCATCAGGAGCCCTGCAGAACCCAAGCACTTGGGTAAACTACAAGAAGCCCATCTGTGAACAAAGTATGTGAGTTCAAATTTGGGCCCCACCACTCACCAGCAGGTTATATAAATTCTCAGGTCTTCACTTGCTTCATCTATGATAGGGGTAATCAGAGCAATCTCAAAAGGTTATTGTGAAGAATTAATAAGTACTTAGAAAAGGTTTGGAATGCTGCCTGACACCTGAGCCCTCAATGGAAGCTATCTGTGAAAATAAAAATCAATGTCTTTACTATATGATCTAGCAGAGTAATTGTATATATTCTTTATGAGTTTAGACGTGTTTGTGTTTTCCTGAGAAGATTTTGACATGGCCTATAGGACTACATAGAATACAAAAGATAAAAATTCAGTGAATAAATTAGGGTACAAAGAAAACAAGGATAGAAAGAGCAAAATAAATCCAGAAGCAAAGTAAGAATACAAATTGCATGCTATTAGATTTGGTACATTTGCTAAGCCTTAAAAAGAATATCTTTATGTGAAAGTAAATACATAAAGAAGTACATAGTCTTTTGGAGGTCAAAGGCTTTTGAGTTACTTTGGCAGAGATGGACCCCAGCTTTGCCATGGCTGAGGTGCCTGCCTTGCACACCTCATATGATCCACACGTTTCCCTTCTTCTCACCCTCCTAGTGGACTGAGAGCTTGCCTTGGTCCCTCTTACAGTCTCTAAATCCCCAAAGCAGGATATTGCATATAGTAAACGCTCCATAAATATTTATTGGTATGTTATTTGAATGAATGAATGGATGGATGGATGGATAGATGTATGGCTTTTGGGATAATCCTATCTGGAGCCATAACTTGGATCCCAATCAACCATTTGTGAATTTATCCCACAGTTGTTTTGGTGTGAAACTTTCCAGCAAGAATTCTTTGCTGAGGATATTTCATTTATTTCATTTAGGGAGACTCAGTTTTTCAAATCATTTCACTGAAGAAGTGTTCAGCCAATATAACCTTTTCTTTGCTCCCCACACCCCATTCTGAGCTGACCTGAGGGTGAGAAATTTCAAAGAAAATAGAATTTCCCACAAATTTTGTGCGGATGTGTATGGGAATGGTCTGATAGGATCACATTTGTCAGTCCTGATCAGTTTTATGGTAACAAATGGTCTTTACTTTGCTCTTTTCAGCAAACCTCTGAAACTTTATGCTTATCTAAACTAAAGGTAACTACAATTGCTAAAATAAAAGTTCATATATTAAGCCACTTAGTTATGTATAATTATTAAGCTTTTCAAAAAATATAATCTTGGCATTATCTTCCCTGGCTTCCTTCCTTGCGTGAAAGGTCTGTGCTCTGAGAAAAACTCATATGTGTTATTAGAATATTATTTTTAAAAAAGTAAGGTTCAATTTCTGGACAGTCTTTAAGATCTAAGCAGCCTAGGGACAGATGATCCAGAGTGCCTAGGGCTTCCTGGAAGCTGGTTTTGTTCCATCTTTGCAGACATCTGGTGCAAAATTAAGATTAATGGTAGTACACATCTCCAGTAGCATGTTGGTGTGCAGAATTCCGTTGGCTGCCCATCTCACTGTACTCTAGCCACTTCTTTGGGAAATATTCTCATTGTTTGTGAGACATGGAGAGCGAAGGATGAGGATGGGAAGGAAAGCCCTCGTGTCTGATATTGAATGTTTTTATCGGACTGAGGAGGTCTATCTCAGCCAAGGGGGTCCTCCTTTCCAGCATTCCTTTTAGATGACCACAGGACATGACTGGCCAGGAATGACCAGAATCCAGCCTTGCTGGCATGCAGCACAGGGCCAGGCCATTAAGGAAGCTCACAAGTCCCAGGCAGTCAGCTGAACCAAGGAGGAGCAAGCGGAGATGAAGTCCCTAGGTGGGCAGGGCCCAGAGTCCAGGAGGTCAGGAGATGACAAGAGCAGCAAGAGGAACCAAGAGCTCTGATTCTCAGAAAGACAGCTTTCTGCCAATGTCACCAGCCAATTGCACATGGGTGACCCATGTCCCTCAGGGGTTAATCAGAGCTGAAGAAGGTCAGAGAGCTGCAGGTAAGTCCTCTACACAAACAGTGAAGCATGGGACATATTCTGTTCATTTGTACAAATGTAAAGAAAAAGTTCTAAGAAGTAATTCATTTGAGTGATGGAAGGAGGCTACTCTTTGAGCTGTACTGCAGTTTGTTGGGTTATCTTTGTCTCTTATATTTTATTTCTTAGTTTCGCTCACTGGAATACAAGATCAGTTCTTTAATGATATGTAGCTAATTTCATGCACTTCAGTTAATGATGTACCATATGTTGACAGCACATAGTAGTTTTCTTGAAATTCAGAACTTAAGAAAGTAAATAGTACATAGCAAACTGAAGGGGAAGAGAACAAAGTCAAGGGAGAAAGTGCCAAGAATAAATAGTGATAACATGAGCTAATGCTACTTCTTTGGTAGGTTTTCTGTAGAAAAGGATTGGCATGTCATTAATTGTGATCATTTAGACTCCAGCTAGGCGAAATGATTTGCTAAGCAAATGAATATAGGCATCCTTTGCTTAAACAATCGATCTGTTTAGAAAAAGCCAGTTATACACCTTCTATGATGAATCTTTCATTAAAACAAATCAGCAGCCTATAAGGAATGGCTCTCTCTCTGGCCCAGGGAAGTTACTTCTCATCAGAGATGGTCCTTTAACTGTGTTCAAATTGTAAGTGGTTTTGACTTTTATTTTAATGGGGGAAAAAAAAGACTGATCCCTAATATATCTGTTTAGAAACACTTTATTTATAAATGTTTTCTAGATCTGCTTTATTTAAAATAATCTTTAAATAAGATTTCTAGCATTTCTTTTTCTACTAGAAGAGCAACTTGTTTTGTAGCACTTAACAAATAGCTATTTACCAAGTTCTTTGAGAACACCCATGTCTGCCTTCCCCACAGCACTTCTTAGTGTGATTCCACATGGTGGTACTCAATAAATCTGGTAGGTGTAAGTAAATAAGCTATACTAAAATAATGTGCATAAGAGTATATAAATAAGAACATGACCGTGACAGACTCATTCTTCAGAGAAGTGCTTGGCTATTGTGGTTTCAATTTCCTCTTATCTATATGTGACTCAGAACTTATACCAGCAAATTTATTTGTCTAGCTCTCAAGACCATATATAAAATAGTGAAACTGTATTTTGATTATTCAAAAGTTTTGTTAATTTGGCTTGTCCTCCCCCTGGCAATTAGTCCAGCTTAATGAGGTCATTTTTCTGGATAGACCCATTTCCCTCTGAGACACCAAAGAACCAGGGCCTCTGTTTCTCAGCTGCCCTGACTCATTTCATAAACTTCAAAATGATGGCAGTGCTACCTCAGGAAAGGTGACTGTATTGATACAGAGGTTTCTAGGCTTCTTCTTGATTGATGGAGAGTACATGCTGTAGGAAAAGCAGGGTTCAGGGAGACCCCCGGGTGTGGGGGCAGGTGGGGAGCAAGTTCAAGAGAACTACAAAGTTCTCTAGACTGAACCCAGAGCTCAAGGGTTTTGGATAAATTGTGTTTGAAATTCTTAGCAAGCCCCCAGACAAAATATGGTCAATTCAAAAAGCAAGGAAAGCTGCAGAAGTCATACCCACAAACGCTGGGAAATTACAGCTGACACTTATTAGTCATTCTTACGGGCAATAGAGAGTGGTGTTGAAAACAATTCAAGTCAGATGCTATGAATAAAGACCTGTTCTTTCCTGGACCAGATGATAATATTGCCAGGATCAATTCAAGAAATTGACAGGAGACTTTGTCTCTTACTGCCAGCAATCTTCATTTCTTGTCAAGTTCAGCCTGAATCCAGGTGTCCTCTGGATTCATGGAGAAACATCAATTCATAGAAGCCCAAGAACTCACTGATTTGGGCATAAATATGAAGTTTCCGAGGAAAGAGAGGGAGCAAAGACGGGAATGAGGCACCAAGGAAATTGTCAAATTGATGCAAAGTGATCCAGCCCAAATAGCTTTATTTTTATTGGGGAGTCTGGATTATTAAGTTGTTAACTTAGATTGTGTTGGTTATCTCCTTAAACTTTGCAAGTCAGATAGGATTGTTGTGTGCTTTCTAGCTCTAGGGAAGAAAAATACAGGTAGTAGTAGAAGACCCCAGACTAGCTGTCATACAGATCACAGATCACATGGGCTCACAGCCCATGGTGTCCTGGGCCAGAAGGATGGAGGAGACCTCCAAGGGTGTGGAAGCTGTTCCCACATCATAGGAGAAGCACCAAGACAGAGGCTTTGCCTAGGCTTTATGTGCAGCAGTAAGAAGGACTTTTTAAATGCAAGACTCCTTTGCTTCCTGCTTCTACCCCCTTCAGCCTCATTTTTTCTTCTCTTTCTTTCCTTCCTTCCTTCTTCTTTTTTGACAAACACTATAATAGAAACCATCAAGGGGAGGGGGCTGTTGGATCTAAATGCCTCTCTATCTAGCAAGCTGGTATATTTTTCATCCCTGAAAGTTACATCCAGTAATGTGGCCATGTATTCAGAGCTGGCCTGACTTCTGGCTTCTTCTGAAGCAAGAACACATTCCTTTTACCTCTGAGCCCTCACCCCCACCCCCAAATCAATTTTGCCAGTACCCAAGCACCTCAGCCAATCCTTGAAGTAGGAGTCTGCAAGGTGAATTTCCTAACAAGCTGACTTTTCAAAGGCTTTTCAGCTCACAAAAACATGAAAGCTGTGTTTAAAAATTTAAGGGTCTGATATGTACCAGTTCTGTGGAGCAGCAGCAGGACGTAGCTTTTTGCAGCGCCATGATTCCCTAAACCCCAACTCTTTAAATTAAGATGTTTGTGACAGCTGCTTGTGCTTAATGGAATGCGCATAAGATTGGCCATTAATTATTACTCTGGGTTTTTGCACCTATTCCCTGCATTCCACTATAAGTCAGTATTGTTGTTTAAACTATTTCAGTGCCATTTATTAGACTTTTTAACTTTTGTTGTGAGAATTTCCAAAAATACTCATAAGTTGGGAGAAAAGGAAGATCTTCAGTGGACCTATCATTCAGCTTCAGCCTTTTACCAGTGGCTTTATCTACCATTATTCCAACACACACAGCTTTTAATTTCAGCAAAATTTCAACAAAAATCTTAGACATCATGTCATCTAAGCAATAAATGCTTTAGTGTCCGTATTTTAAATGTTTTTATATAACCTTAATGCCATATTAAACTGAAATGAGATTAATAATTTCTTAATACTGTATAATATTGAGCCCATTTTCAAACTCATAGTTGATTTGATCAAATAAAGACTCAATTAAGGATCAGAACTAAACAGTTTTCATGAGTATTCTGAAGCTTTAGCTGGGTTGTTGAGTGTGACTTGGAAATCACACACACACACACACACACACACACACACACACAGCTGATCAGTGATCAGTTGATTCTTCTTTTAAGGAGCTCAGGTCAGTCCTCGAACTTGAACCTCTGCACTTTGAGAATGGATCCAGAGCTTGTGCTAAACAGAAACTTTGCCTAAGAAATGATACAGTGCCCTGTATCTATTGTGGAAATTCTTCAGCTTTGAGACAGAACGTATTATTTTCTTGTGGTAAATATTTGTACAATTCCTTTTGATTTTCGTCAGTGGAAAGCACACAGTCTTGGTGTGCTTGAGAGATCCCTTTTCCACATATTAATGACTTCCTCATCTGCTTTCTGCCAAGTTCTGTACTTTGGGTTAGAAGGAGGTCAAGACGTGGATGGGTAGATGAATTCCCTGCTACGGAGCTTTGTGTATTAACTTCTCATTATTCCACCCTGGCTCAAGTTCTTTTTAATGTTTATTTGCAACATGGTGACAATTTTGACAGGAAAATCAAACTTAGCAAGCCACCATTGCTCATTCCAACGTGATTAAACCAGTCACATGTCTTTCATTCATGTTTAACCATAAAACCCTCATCTAGAGTGGTTTTTCCTATTCAGTTTGTAAATCTAACCTCTTTTTTATTTACTGGACTCATTTGTTTAAGGATTTTTAAATTTGTTAATAGAGCTTTATTTTATTTGTTTATATGCAGTGCTGAGAATCGAACCCAGTGCCTCACACTTGCCAGGCAAGTGTGCTACTACTGAGCTATAGCCCCAGCCCAACTGGACTCATTTTTAAAAGTGGGCAATCACCTTTTTCTAGATATTTTTTTCCCTTCTCTGCTATCCTACTCACCCTGAATCACCCAACAAGAAAAAACAAAAAAACTTTTTGGGAATATGTAGATTCAGTGGTTGAATCTGAATATAGTATCAAGGATGGGATAAGAAACTTGAGCATTCTAGAAAGATCCTTTCACCCATGACCAATAGATGATAGAAGAATAAGAACTCTGCCTAATGATATCCATGTCATTTATCAGCATGTCAAACTAGTTTTCCTTAAGCCAACTCTCATATTGACATAATTTTGCTGACATAAAGATCCCATCTAGTGAACATCAAATATTAAAATAGAAATACAACATTTTGATCAATTACCCAGAGTTTTTCCTACCTAAAATCCAGTTATTCTGGAAACTGGTTGTATTCAAAGGCTTCATCTAGCAATGAAGATATTTCATGCAGTGTCTAGCACAAAACAGGGTCTCAGTCAGAATATGTGAGCTAATTAATTGACAAGGTCAAAAGATTCCAATTTGGGGGCAACGACAGAAGGAAGACAACAGAACAAGATTAAGGAAGACTGTACCTGCTTCCCTACTTCCAACATCATGGGTAGACTTTTGTTAATGTGCTTTAGGTTTTACAAATTTGTACCCTCCTCAGGTGTGTCCTGCTGAGGCCATGATTCAAGCACTGATTTGGAGCTTGATAATTTTAGAGAAAGGAGGAGAGAAGGCTGATGTTTCATGAACTATTGTATGAAAGGCACTGTACTGGTTGCTATACATTCTCTCATTTTTCTATAATAGCGAGCTCGGGGGTTGGTATCTTAGAGCCATAGTATACATGTTGAAAATTACCTGACTAGCAAGTGATACTGCTGAAATTCAAACCCAAGTTTGCAAACTGTACCAGTGCAACAGGCTGCCCCCTTTAGGTGAGTAACTGTAAGTGTATTTAGAAAAGAGGAAAACAAGATGGTTCAGAGGGAGGAAGCCAAATTAGCGAAGCTTCACAGGGAACATGAAGCTCATAGAAGACTGGTATCCCAAGCACTTCTTGTCCTGCTGAGAACAGTGTTAGGTGGGGTTGTCTAGAATCCCACTATTCAAAGTTTAGTCCACGGACTAGACTTTTTGGTATTACATAGAAATTTGTAAGAAGTACAGAATTCCAGGGCCCACCCTAGACCTACTGAATCAGAATTAGCATTTTTAATAAGATCCCCAGGCAATTCGCCTGCACATTAAACTTTGAGAAGTACTGACCTAGAGGCTGGCGGGAAATGATAATTAAAGATGCTGACTGAGTAGTTCTAGTGTAGCGTAAGATCATTTCTGGGTAAAGGCAGTTCTCCTACATTAGCTTGAGAGGAAGAATCATAATTTTTTTATTTAAAAAAAATGTAACACACTTTCTTCCATCTGTGAATTTTATGATTGGCAACTTTAAGTAGGAAATGGGGATTTTTTCCTTCCCCAAGCATTTTAGGTTGCTTTTAGACTACTAAACCATGATTATGTCTATGCACATGCACTCAATTGTGTACATAATTAGAAACAAGCCAGCCTAGGACTTCATTAGAAACCACTGTTGGGCACTGTATGGAAGGTTAAAGGAACCCTGATTATGTTTTCATCATATTTCTTTCCTAAAAGTACAAGTTAGTTTTGTTTCTCAACATGCAGGACAATTTGCACAATTTATGTGAAAACAAACCTTAAGGATCGAATGAAGTTGTGGTTTTCCTAGCATTGTTTGCCCAGGCTTCTTCTACTCTCCTTAGACAGCCAGAGAAACCTTTTCCAACTGCCATGAGGCCTCATATGAAGGTCATTAGAGGAGACCCCTGTGATGCTGTGAGAATTTCCCATCCACCTGTTGCTGGGAGGCTTTGCAAGAAAGAAGAGGAAGATGTTTTATGGCTGACTATGCTACTTCACAAAACTGAAATTTCTCAGTATTCAGTGTTTTTAGACTTCTACCACTAGACATCCTTTTCCCCTTTCTTATTTCTTACCTCCACACTATGTCCTTGTGAGTTGGATCCATGCTCCTGGTAGATCTTCTATGGGAAGGATTCCACACTGGGAGGCATAGCCAAGGCCCAGTGTCACCATGCCTGCTAGAAAAGGCATAGAGCTTTCATGGTGTTGTTGAAGCTGTCACTCTCTCCCAGAAAGAGCTAGAATCAGAAAGTCTTGCAAGGCCTAATACTTCCCAGCAGCATAGCCAATCAAACCAGCTCCCAGGGGAAGCTTGTAAAGTGCAAAAGTCATCTGACAACAAATCAGAGGACTTTAATTCTAGTCCCACCCTTCCCCCTAAAGATTCAGGCCACATCCTTTCAAGTCTCAAGGGCTGGATGGCACTTCTGTGAAAAGAGGGCCTCATATGGCCACTTCTAGCCTTCCAATTCAAGGATTCTATTATTCAGTCTATAAAACAGTAAGACCACATTTCCAGTGCAGTGATGGAGATGGTCTCATTAGAGGGTCTCCATTTCTATCTGGTCACATGTTACATTATCTGAAAAGACAGAAGGTCATACTGACATCCCAGGATCCCCTATAAACACAAACTTTCCATGTGGGAAGAAAAGTATTCTTTCAAAAGACAGGGAGTTAAGGAAGCATTAATTCAGTTGCTCTTGGTGTTGTTTCTGCAGGGCCCAGTTTTGCCAAGTGAGAACACCTCATTCATTGGAGATGTTTGTAGGACTTCATTTTATGACCCTATGAAATCTTAACTTGAAAGGCTAGGGGTGGACAGCCTGCCAATTGGCGGCAGTTGCTCTACTGTAAATTCTGCTATAAGGCTTGTGTCTTAGAAATCAGGTGCTTTCCTTAAAATATTAAAATAATGCTCTGGCTGGGTGGCAGATAGGGGAACCAGAAAGTGTTCTTAACTTCACTTGACTGTGGTGGAGGCCAGCTTAGAGGGGGTCTATTACTTACCCAAGTTCTCATAGCTGGTTAGAATGAATTGGGATTTGAACACAGACATTCTGAGGACATGACATCACCTCCCTCCTATGGGAATAGTCCTCAGGGCTGACCGTGACACGGTTGGGGAGGACAGAAAAGTGAGGGGAGTGGAATGTACTGGGAGTGTATTTTAAATTTTTTTTTTTTTTTCATTTTGGATCTCTTCCTCCTCGTTGCCGCTGTTCAGTCTCAGTTTCACAAAACTCTTCAAATATCCATTCAGCGTTCTCTGAGAACTGGGAATGCTGACAGTAGGAACCAAGAATTTTAAGTACAGAATTAAACATTCCCTTTGTCTTTTTGCCAAACTGATAAAAGGCGCCATTGGTTTTCTTAGTGGGTGAAGGGGGATAGGAGGAGCCAAGAAGCCATTTCCTCTAACCCAAGGACCAGGACAGCCCCGCTGTGAGGGAGGAAGGACTGGTTCCTGCTTGGCCACACACCCTTATAAGAGGCAAAGTTCCTGGGCTCCTCTGGCATGGATTGCTGGTTTTGTCACACTCATTCTCTTATGGAAGATGGTTACATTAATAACTATCATTTTCCTACATAATTTAGAACAATTTGGTGTGATCTTTTATTGCCAGGGAAGTCCTGGCCACATTCTGGAAAAAAAAAAAGCAAAGGAAATGAAAAATCTGTTTGTCTTGCTGATTAATGTAACCTAAAATGTTGGTTTTTCCCCCACTTAAGCCAGGTTCCAAATATCTACTGTGACTATTGAATAGGGTGTATGTCCAATAGCCACAAGCAGAGAGACCTCAGGCTTTCCTGGCCAAGAGATAGGATTCTCATCTTCAAGCTGTCTCCCCCAAGGCAGAGAGAGATCTGTCCAAAGGAGAGGTGCTTCAGGACCCTGTAGACTGTAACTCCAAATGGTATGTCATCAACTCTGGCTGCTGGGGGATCCAAGGTCAAGGAAAGAAGTCTGGCACCAGTGGTCATGATAGGCTTCCTGGAAGCAATGGGAACTGAGCTGAGCCTTGCACACTTCAGAAGGAAAAGTAGCCTCCTTTTCTCTGGAAGAATGGCCAGAGCTTAAATTGGGCTCTGTTCGTCATATGCAATATGCTGGGGTCCTTAAAATGTAGACCCTAGAGGTTAGGTGACTCCCTTCAACCGGCTGAGTACATATTAGAATGACAAACCAAAATATATCTAAACCATCATGCAAACCTCGTGCTAAGTGGCAAAATATATCTAAACCTCATGACCTCAGTTTCACTAGGCACCTAGAGAGTGCATCTTGCCTAAAGACAGCAGCCATTCATTCAGATACGGTTGAATTGTTTGATGTAAGAATGTTACCTTGGGTTGCCATATTTTCTATATTCAAGAAAAGACCAATAAATATTTTTAAAGGAAACACATGGATGTTTAAATGTTGGAAATACTTCAATTTTTCAGAAGTGCTAGACACCTATTGCAATCCAAACGGAACATGTAGGGAGCCACCAGGGAGTCACCTCTGGAATAAGTCTTCATCTTCAATCAAAGCAATGATATTTTCAACCTGTCCTATTTAGGGTATGAGCTCCTTTCAAAAATATCAGCCACTCTCTCTAAGATAGCATACAATACTTCCCATGTTCAAAGAAGAAATTTCAGATTACATCTCAAAAAAGAAATCAATGTATTATTAGACTACACATCACAAAACAGTTTTATTGCACTGTTGCAGAAAAAAAAGAGAATTCAACTCACTGCTATCATGATTTATTGCATTTTGAGAGTGAGTGTGGAAAGGCTAAGAAATTTGCTGTTTTATTATCATAAAATTTGTTTCAGGAAATGTATTTTAAATTTGGGATTATTCTTATAAGTCATGGATGCAGGTGTGTTGCTATCAGCTTTAGAAAAACCTGGAAGGTCAATCAGTGGTGAAACCATCTGCCCCATAGAAAGAGTCATCTCCCTTGAGCCCTTAAGCAATGGGGTATCAGGACCAAAGGAGAAAGCAGAGCAAGATAACACAGGGAAAGAACGAGGGATGGAGGGGATAGAATTAATTAGCCACCATTAGGGGGTTCTCACGAGAATAGGTGACCCTCAACCTAGCCTCCTTTTCAACTATAGAAGAGCTCTCTGAAGAGAAATGCTTCTGGTTCCTGGCGTGTGTGCATGGAAGGTAGGACACAGCAACAGGGAGGAAGAGTCACCTTACATCACCCCTCCCTGCAGTTCTCTTCTAATGAATTACTGCCTGCAGCTGTCCATCTTCTTAGTACTGTAGGCAACTTTTTGATATTTATTCATTATGTATATATGTGTGTGTATATATATGTACATATATATGCACAATTATTTCATAAATATGTATTGATTACTTGCCTATGCTGGTAGCTGTTTGGGCAAAAAGAAAGATGTATAGTCCCTGCCCTGCAGAAGGATGCACTTTAGAAGTGGGGATGAAGAATGTACATCAGTGACATTCCAGGTGAAAGAGAGACACACACAGCCTTGAGGGAACGTAGGCTGTGTTGGGAGTTGCACAAAGGAAAGATAGCAGTGGCCCACCCTTAAGAGGCCCTGTAGGGGCAAAAACCTCCTCTGGGATAAATTTGTTCAAATTGGGCTGCGGGGACAGAGCCAGGCTAGGGAAGCCCTGACAATGTGAAGTGACAGGAGACCTAAAATCCTGGTCTTGGCACACTTCTTCACTTCTTTTTAGCAGTGTGACCTGCTAAGTAAGGAATTTCCCTGTGCATTGTCGTAGCTTTCCCAACACCAAGAGATAGGGTTGTAGATTGATTACAGAGGCCCTTTTCTGCTAAAAAAAAAAAAAAAAAAATCTACAGGCTCTGCCTATCTATGTTTCTTAGAGACTAGACATAGGAGGGCTTGGACAGACCCTCCGTCCATCTCCTGTGCTGGGACCGTTGCAGTAGGAAGGGCCCCACAGTGGCCACCCAGAAGGCCCACCATACTCTTTCCACTGCTACTCGGGGTGGGGGGGGGGCGGGGGGAAACAGGCTTTGACAATGAATCTGTGAGTCAACACGTGTTGTGATGGCCACCCCCATTTAACAGTCATCCCCACCTCAGGAAGGGCCTGGAGCTTTGTCCAGAGTGGCAGAACCTAGATCAGAATCCAATCTCCGATCTTACAAAGTCTCCAGCCTTGAAGCGTTCCTGAGATACTGAAATCAAGGTTAAGACACCCATCTAACCAGACACTTGATGTTTAAGGTAATTCAACCTGCTTCACCAAAGCCCTCAGCCTCTGCCTCCTTCTGTGGTCCCTGCCTCATGTACAGTGTGCAGGGGAGACGAGTTCGAAAAGCAAACGAAAGACTTCAACATCAGTCGAGTCTGCTCTTCAGCTCCCAGTCTGTTACTTGGTGGCTATGAGATTTTACCTCATAGCTTAAGTTTCTTAATCAGTAAAAGGAGAGTAATACTAACCATTTCTCAGTGCTGTAGAATTAAATGAGATCTATATGTAAAATACCTGGCACATAATAGAAACTCAGTGAATAATAGTAACTTTTAATTACTGCTGGGGGAAAAAAGAAACCCAAAACCTTAAATATTGTTAGTTCGAAGATGAATTCATATGGAACTCACCAAGCAAGGAAGGGAAATCTGAGGTCCTGTTACATAGTGGACTCCTACAACAGATCTATCTGACACAACTTTTGAGACATGAAGGCTACAAGGAAGGGCTCGGACCATCATGGCTTCTTAGAGGCTTCTGTGATTCTCCCTGCATCTGTGGGCTCTCAGGAGCTGGCTGGGACAGTCTGTCTACCTGCTCACATTCATTTGCTGGCCACTCTAGCTACAGTGAGGCCTTGTCCCTGGAAGGCCTGTGGTGTCTGAGGTTTGGAGTAAAGCTTCGTGTGGAGCGTGGGGCTTTACCTTGTCATCAGTGCTTGTTTTCAGCCTGACCCCTGGATGCCCTGTCAGGAGAGAAATCTCCTGATTCACTTCCTTCTCAGAATTCTACTGCATAAACAAGCCTGAGCTCTAAGATATAAATAATTCTAACTTGAATACCAAACAGACAGCCACACTTTTGCTGCTGGGAGCAGGGAGGGTGAAATGATAGGGAATTGAACGGGCCTGGGAGGGAAGGGAAGATGTCAGAATTTCTATGGAGAGTCTGGGGATTTAAGCAAAAAAAAATTTTTTGTGTAAATATTATGGAAAATTTCTTTCATGGCTATAGAAGCTATTTCCAAGTATTTCTCAAACCCACCTTGGGACACATGTAGGCATAAAGTGACAAAGAAGCGTTAACTTTGAAAGTTAAGCCACAGTTGAATGCCACTTGGATGGGAAGTTGGTGACATTTGTTTAAAAAAAA
This sequence comes from Callospermophilus lateralis, assembly GCF_048772815.1. Classification (NCBI taxonomy): domain Eukaryota; kingdom Metazoa; phylum Chordata; class Mammalia; order Rodentia; family Sciuridae; genus Callospermophilus; species Callospermophilus lateralis. The sequence continues at coordinate 105,096,662 of NC_135307.1, read as the reverse complement.
AAAAAAAGAAAGTAGGTACCTAGGAAAGTCCCAGCTGGGCAGTCAACACGAATAGCACAGAGAGCTCTTCTTGACCAAAGTGCAAGGGGAAGTCCACAGGATCCCATAGATGAGCTCTTTACCCTCACAAAACCTGACTTCTAAGCCTCAGTCCAAGGAATCAAGAGTTTGTTTGGCAGGAGTGGTTAAACATGCATCCCCAAAATTGTGTGCAAATGGATGATAACCGTGAGATCAAGTATATATGGGTTTAGTGATGTATAGATGCTACAGGGATGAGGGGATGATCAGGATAAAGGGAAGATCCAGAAGAAATTAGTGTGGGCCTCCAGTGTTCAGGACAGGCAGAGGCTGGACTTGGAGGGAGGGATGATATTCCAGGCAAGCGATGAGCCAAAGACTGGGCACAACCAGACACTTCATAGAAGGAGAGAAGAGTTGTGAGTGAGGAGGACATCAAAGACAATACTGAAAGAGGATTTATATGAGCGTGAGACTAAGAGTGGCCTTAGGGACAATTGAGTGGCTTTAAGAAAGAGAGGAACGGAACATGTATGGTTATAGGGAATTATTCTTGCTTATGTGAGGGGCAAGCTAGAGGTACTGCTGGGGACTAGATGAAAGGTCTGCACATTGTAGCAGCCGGAGTCCACCATTCTGAGGGCTTCAGTAGATGTTCACCTTCCTAGTGGCATGTCAGGACCCACAGACTCAGCAACTGAGGGCCATCCAGCTGGCTTGCTGAGCTCCAGTGTTGGACAAAGTGGCATCTCTCCTCAGAGCACAGTGTATACCTCCACTCCCAAACAAGTGACATTATTAGTGTCTTTTAAAAAAGAGAGAGAGACAACTTCTCCTGAGCTAGGTAAGTAAGAATCAGAAACTATTTATTATCACCCTTTGTCAAAAAAATGTAGTTCACATCAGAGGCAGCTAGTTTATTAATTTGACTGGATTTTCTCTTGGGGTTTTTTCCTTTTTGGGAAGTGATTTTAGCAGAGTCCTAATGCCCCAGAGAGCTTAGCACTAAAAGAATGTGAGGTTTAGGAAGTGCTACTTTGGCTCTTATTTTAAGGTTCGCTCATGCTTTGCAGGCGCACCCTCTTCCTGTTCAACAGTTATTGATCAAGACCCTGGTAGAGGCTTGTCTCTAGAGAGGGTATGCATCCCTGGGGAGCTGGATTCTGCTTATGGAATGTTTAGAAATGAAGCAAAGCAGCCCTTGAAGCAACGGGCCAAACACTGCCAGGTTTAGATTTCTCTTGACACAAGAGATGTGGACTTGTAGTGTCTCTCCTATCATTCTGAAAGATAGGAGCTTTCACACAAACTGTTTAAGCTCCACGAACCTTTATCACCACACCTGCTCCCTCACCACCAACAAAACACCATGGACAAACCCACACTGCAGAGGGCAGTGAACCTCCTCAGTCATCCAAACCTGGGACAAAACCATAGCCACATGGCTTATGTGCTCTTTGAGGGTCCTGTGTCAAGTGGCAAATAGAAAAATTGACTTATCTCCACCATCAGTGCAGAAGAGGCCCCTAGGCTGACAGTCAGGAACTGTGGGTTCTTCACTGGTCCTCCCATTGAAGCCCCCACTCCAAGAGCCCATCTGAGGAAAAGGCAGAACATTCCATCAGAGGAGCCTCTCCTTTTGTTCATTTGGCAACCGGTATTAAATTTGATTGATTATTTTTCTCAATGAGTTGGTTAAGTGCTTCGAGGTCAGGCAGACCTAAATAACTAGGCGTTACCACACTTTATATAGCTCCATTTCCTCACCCGAGACTTGTCAATGGTGCTGATGAGTTTCCATCATACCTGCCACCTCCCTTCCACCTGGGGACCCTAGGAGGATTAATTAGATAAATCCATAATATATTGTGCACTCCTTGGAGAAAGATTCTACATAAAAGCAGAGTATTATTATTTCTAAGAGAGATGATACTTATTAGCTCCTTGTAGGATCATTAAGCAAATAGATTGTGCTTCCCTTTAGAGAAATTATCTCCCAGTTTTCCTAATTCTTACAGTCTACAGAACATAATATGCACTTACATTTTTTTTTTTTTTTAAATCTTAAGAACTGGGGCTGGTTAGTTGGTGAAAGAGAATGAAGGGGATTTATGATTCTAATCCAACTCCAGCAGCTTGCTCTTGAGGACTTCGCCACCAAAGAAAATAAACATTACTATCACCTTCTCTCTGATGTTGTAAAATACCCTTGTCTCCCTTATAATAATTTCATGCTAAAGAGAGCACTACATTTCTAAGTTTGTTCGTTCCATGGCCTTCACCCCTACAAGAGTTGAATCCTTTGATTAAATCACACTATAGTTAAGTAACTGTTCAGAAATCACTGGGTCATCATTACAAACATATTTGTGGTGATATTTTACAAATTAATCATGTAAGTTCTGAGTGGAAAATTTTAAGTTCAAACTCCAGTCCACAGAAATTTTAGGGAAAACTCAAACTAATATTCATTTGTAGATTTGCCTCACTTTCCAGATCATGTCAGAATTCCTTATTTGGCATCTCATACAAGCTCAGACTTCAGATAAAACCAGTTGGCATGCCCTGTGTTTTGGATAATTTGATACAAGGGAGTGCAAACTTCCCGGGTTTCCTGACTGTGTAGGTAGGGAACTGTTCACACTTTCTCTTTTTCTTTTTTTCTGGCACAAAAATACTCTAATGAGGATGAGATTCTTGCTAGGAGGAACGCAAAACAAGACACAAAGCAAAAAAACAAAACCCCTAGATTTAAAGTGAGTTGTCCAGCAAATTTTTAGAGAAGAAAACTCAGAGCAAATGTCTGTAATGCCTCTGTGGGCTCATGAAGAACATTGCCAGCCCCTGGCAGTCACATGTGGAAGCTCATACGAATCAGATCTTAATCCATTAGACTCATTCACAGTAAAACATAATGTAGGTCAGCAAGGAGAGCCATGGGGTGTCGTGTGCATGCTCATTCACCATCCAGAGCAAAGTGAGTCAGGGGTGCTAACGCGGAGGACTTGGAGCCAAGGTTGCCCAACACTGGAAGGTAACCATGGTGTGGAACTCAATCGTCAACCAACAAAACCTGATGTCAGCGTCTGCAACAGAGTATTTTGAGAATTAGTGCTCACTTGTCCTAGATGGTGCATTCGAGGTACCCACAACTTTACTCCTGTCTCATTGTTTCCACGACATTCTCAGCCATCTTTTTCAAGCTTTTAGCTGTTATGGGAAGGTTATGCTTCCTTCTGAAGGACTGAAGAAAAACCTAGTCAACTTCTGTAGATGTTGGCACAGAGAGAAAGGAGACAACAACAATTAAAAAAAAAAAAAAAAGAAGAGAAAAGAAAAAAGAAAAAAAAAAACTTCACCCAAGAAAGCCTGGTAATTGTTTTTGTTTTTCAAATCTCAGCCTCCTCAGCCCCACCCTTGAAGAGTGTGCCTCCAGCATCTTCAGGGAGCCACCCAGGCTGTGTGACAATCCGGTTTGTGGGCTGTGTTTGCTCATAGGGATGGGTGTGATGAAAAGAGGGAGGCAGCACCCTACTTTCCTCCCTTTCCTCGCAACCACAATGTCCTAAGGCCCCTCCTGCAGCTCACCTCCAACCTGAAACCCTGAAAGAGCACTGAAAAAGCCAACATGGAAACAGCTTTGAAAAAAAAACCCAGTTTCATACTTCGTCCATGCAGGATTAGAGTCGCCATTTTTGTCATAGTTGTGTTGCCTCCCATCTGAGGTAAAAGTCCTTGGGGGCAGGAAGGGATTTTAAAGCACATTTCATTGGAATTGATGTTTTAAAAAAGAGTTTTTGGTAAATAACCAAAATGAAGTTCATTTTGTTGTGCCCACTATAAAACAATACTCATTATGAAAGAAATTGAAAAAGACATAAAACGAGAAAAAAAAATATTTGATACATTCTCCGTTAAAATTTAGGTATGTTTTCTTCTACAACTTCTTCCTTTCTCTTTGGATTCCTTTTTCCTTTCTTGAAGTGGTCACATTTGTCTTAAATCCTAGGTAGTATTTTTTTTCCAGGTGCAAATATATAACATTTGTCAAAATATTGCATTCATCAGAGCACAGGATTGTGTAAGGATGCACCTTAAATCACCCCACAGACTTCTCCAGCACCTTTTCCATGCACATCAGAAAGCATGTGTGATAATGACCTGGCAGTCCCTTGGTCCCTGAAAAAAAAAAAATGTTAGGGTGGCATCAGTCTAATCGTTGTTAAGCAGATTAAGCCTCGGAGCTTTCGTGGTAAAACCTGCTTGTGACTGTCCTCGTATAAGCTGCACTCCCTCACTCCATATCCACTGCTGATTAATTGTGAATTTTGTGCTTTAAGGCAGAGGCATGGACACTTGTGGCCCTCTGGTGTTTTCTGTCTATTCTGTGTTCATGGAGAAAAGTGGAGCCCTGTGGGAATGTGGCAGCAACACAGCCCATGTGTTTCCATCACACCTCTTAGTGTTCAATTTGTCAATGGACTTAGGGCCTCAGAGAACTTTCCAAGGTGAAAACCTAACATCACTTCCATGGACGTCGAGGGTAAAGCCCTTAACCCTGCGACTTAATGAGAACAAAATTAAGTGCTTCTTTAAGCAGCTTAGATTTATCTTGTCAATATAAGTGATGGGAGGTTTCTTTGTGTGCTTTAGAAAAGAGATTGTGTGTGTGTGTGTGTGTGTGTGCACGCGCGCACACACACGATAATCTGAAGCATCGTCTCCTTGCTTCATTATGTCACCATCCACACTGTCCCTTTATGATAGACAGGGTTCATCTATTCCCCTGCTCTAAACTTAATTACTTTGCAATTAATTCTTTGTTGAAAATAGCAAGGCTCCTAAACTCAGAATATCTCATTGTGAGAAAGGCTGTTTATGGATAGAGGTCAAGAGGACGTATTGGAATATTCCGCAGCACTGCCACAGATATTCTGAATGAAATGAAGAGAGGAAAGGCCTGTACCAGACAAGATGGAAGGAGATGGCTTCCTCCCAAGCAGGCCGAGTCAGGGTCAGCCTTTAAGAACAGGTGCTAACCACAACATCATAAGAAAACCTCATTCTAATCATCTTAAAGAACTCAGATTTTTTTTTAGGACATACTATATGAGGCTCACTAGCACATGCATTATTTAAGTCACACATAAAATCTTCCATTAAGGGTGGTATTATCTTATAGACAATGTGACTTCTTAAGGTCACATGCATACACTAAGGGAGACCACCCATGCTGTCATTGCTAAGTGGTCTCACACATATACCACTGAGTCTGCATACAGCCCTGCGAGAAGCTTCCCCTCACTATCTCAGCTTCACAGGAGAGGGAGCAGACTGTGAAAGACAAGCGAGTGGCCCAGTGATCCACAGCCCAAAACTCAGTCACATGCCTGTGCCATCAGCCAGAATCTTGCTCACCATCCTCACGAAGACCTTGTCCTCACCCTCTAGCAGCCTGTGAACATGGCTTTCAGAAGTTCGTCTGCACTGCTCTTGGTCATTCAAGTATTCCCCAGAAGGGATGGAGGGATGTACAGAGCTGTGACCTTTATGAGCAGTTGCTGTAGTCTCACAGTATCCTGGGGCCTTTGAAGAGTCCCAGGCTGATGAAGCTTCAGGGCCCTTTCCTAATGCCATCGCCTTGGTCTTGGTTCCAGACTTCTCAGGCCAGTGGTGAGCATGCTCACCATATGGAAGAATGAGGGACCATCTTTTTCTGGTACAAAAAGAGTTTGTGGTTTGAATACCTAAGGACAAGACCAGGAGAAAGCAGAGCGCTCTGAGTGAAGACCAGACACTCCAGAGCATGTGCTGTGGAGGGTGCAGGCAGTCCAGGTAGCAGGTCCCAGTGAGTGTGAATGAGTGAGTCCTCCCCGTCAAAGGGGGAGCCGAGAAAGTACAATGGTGAGTTCTAAATACCCTGCCCACCACGTCCAAAATTTGGAGACACTGAGTCTCCAATAAGAATTTTTTTCTGTGACATGTGTGAGGCGCTGTCTCCCTTCCTCCATGAAACTTCTCAGTTTATGCCCCTCTGCTGCAGGGCCATTCTTGCTATGGCCCCTTTTCAGAATGACCATATGAAGCCCTTGCTGTGGTGCTTCATCAAAGATGAAGCCCTCACATTAGAGCACCCACTTCTTATGTTATGTATAATTAATTCATCAAATATTCAAAAACTATTTTCCAAGGAGCCACTATGTGGCAGGTACTATATCAGGGACTAGGATCCAGAGAGAAGATATTGTCCCTGTATTTAATTGAAAGGAGTGATGCTTGGTGTTTTATATTTTCTGGGAGGGAGGATGGTAGGATGTGCATGGAGTTGGGGGTGATATGTATGGACCAGCAAATGATAATGCAGCATGAGAGCTGCATTACACGTGGAACAGAGAAGGCTTCCTTTGAAGAATTGCAAAAAGTTGCCCCCTTCCTAAGGGTGGATGCAGAACTGCACCTGGGCACATGGACTGGTGAATGAAACATGTCCCTACCGTTCCCTTTACTGATGTCCTTGGACCATGACCGAGCTGCACAATAGACCACAGCAGGCTAGATGGAGGATGCACTAGGGGCAGATAACTAAAACAACCTAGGTGTCATGGCAGAGAGAAGTTCTGTACTGAATCTTGAAGGATGAATGGGAATCAGCCCGGTAAAGAAAAAAAGAAGAAGAGCATCCCTGGCAAAAGGAACTAAAAACCAAAAGCTCAGAAGTCGTAAGAACTTGGAACACTTGGGAACCTGTAAGGCTAAGAAACCAGATGCCTTTCTTCTTTAAGTAACTTCCTTGATGCTCGAATACAGCACTGTGCTGGGAAAACATGTATTGCTGATGAAATACACCAGTGAAAAGATTACTGACTTTTCTCCTTGTTCTATCTATTGGGCTGTTCCTTTATCTCAGAAAGTAGAGATGAATGCTAAATTATACTAGGTCCCCATTTCCTGGAGGAGGGAAAATATTCCTGTTCCCTAAGAGTGGGATAAAAGAGTCCCTTTAAGCATCATCACATTGGTGTTGCTCTGAAGATTGCAAGGATTTCAGGAGTGGACAGGTAGGACCTTGGATTGGCTCACCTCTTGTTTAAGGAATGTAACACTGCTGCAAAACATGTTCTGCAATACTTCCTGGGATGATGATTGTCCTGGCAAGAAGGAGTAATAAGAATAGGTTGCTATATGTTAGATACTTTTTGAATTACTTGGTTACTATTTAATTTTCATATGCATATTATTCTTCCCGTGTTTCAGTTTTTCCCTGACTCCCTTCTTTTCACAAAGAGCACAATTTTCATATCTGGGCAGGGAGGCCCCCTCTGCAAGGCCCTTCCTGTCTCTCCAGTCTCCCTGGCTATCCTCCTGGACAAGAATTAGATCAGCTGGAGGAACAGCAGCAGCCCTGCCATGTGGTATTCTGTGTGTTTACTTTGTGTGAAGTCAGTGAGTGGAGCACTCTGAGCTTTGAGGTTATAATTCTAACCTAAACAAGTGTGGGTGAACAGCATATGTGGCCTTTAAAAAAATAGATTTATCCCTATTTGGAAAACTTTTAGTGGATATTAAAATATCACTAGTAATTTTCATCAAAGGCAAATATCAAATATAACAAAGATAAAGGGGAAGCTTTCTGTTACACCAGTGATCGGCTGTAGAAGGTGTTAAATGCTAGGCCCACAGAACTGCTTCTCCTGTTATAGTCCTTATTTTACAAGGAAGTCAGGAAACATGGCCAGGTTTACTCAGTGAAAACAAATTTAAGAAATGGATGCTCCAAATCTCAGTGTTTGGCCTCATTTTCTAAACAGGTGAGTTGACTCAAATTCTACATGTAAAGTTTGGGGGCTAGAATTTGGCTGTAAGCCTTTTTGATATTCCTACTCCCCCCCCACACATGACAGACACAGTGACATCTCTCTCTTGGGAAGAGAACAAAGAAAAACATGAGACAGTGGTGTATTGTTTAGACTCAAATCTCAAGAAGTGGAGTGGAATAATTTATCTACAAGCTAAATTAAAGAAACAAAAAGATAAAAGTGCATCTAGACAATTTCCATTTGAATTTTTAAGTTAAATATGAAAAATAAAATCATGACACTATTATTTTTAAGATATAGGTGAATTATTTTTTAAATACACAGAAGCCTTTATCATAAATATAGGACAACTAGCATGAATGCCACCCTTCTAGATATTTTAAATTTGCCTACATAAAAAACAACCTAAACTAAATTTAATCAGGAAGAATCTGAAGGGGGGAAAGGCAGCATATGATTGACTATTTAGAATTCTTATAAATTAGGAAGTAGAAGATTCATACCTTAATATAATATTCTGAACAGGCAGTTAACAAGAGGAAATGCAGAAGTCAAAAACTTAGATAAAAACAGCCTTTTAAGTAAACAAATAAACATAAATTTTAAAAGGACACCTTTTAAGCCAACTAAATAACCAGGATTTACTTTTCATGACAATGTTCAGTGTTGATGATAATGTTTGCTACTCCCAGAATTATAAGTTGATGGACACAGGCCAATTTGATGATATATATTCAATTCCTTTTTAAAAGTTAAACTTTCAAAAATGTATTTTAAAAACATACATGGCATTAAGCTCTATATAATAGAGATATTTATGGTAGGATTATCTTTTAATAATCAAGAAAGTAGAAATGACATGAAGGGTTACAATTATAAATAAATAATAGAGTTCATGTGAAGTTTTAACTCTCTCCTAAACAAAATTTTTGGTAATTTTTCTAGAGGTTCTGCAGTGAAAATGCACTACTTTTATTTTTTAGGATGATGATGTGCTTATCCTAAGGATGATTTTGGAATGTTTTTCCAGTGGCACAGCCAACAGAGGGCTGGCAGTGTGAAGGGTCAGCCCTAGGGAAGGAATATTTTATCACTGACACTGCTCTGAATTGTCAGCACATAGTAATAACCAAAAGCACACCAGCCTTTAGTTGAGCTTTTTATTGCTTTTAAATTATAGCCTGCAAGCTGGGCAACTGCTCCCACAGTAATCCCCTCTCTGAAACAAGGCATGACTTCTGAGGGTCCTGGGAAGAAAGAGGAAGGCACAGCACACATTTTAAGCATCAGATATGTAAAAATCACTTGGAACTGATGCTTTGTGCCAATTTCTGCAATAAAATGCATAATCACTCCATGGCTACAAGCACGAAACATCTTTCCAACGTGCCTAGGTGTTCCCACTTCAGTGGCGTGTCACCGTTTTCACTTTGTAGGCATTTCTCCCGGACGTGTGTAGAGTCCCCACGGAGCCTCGTTTGACGTTGTTGTGTAGGAACTTCACAAGTGCAGAGTTGCTGGATGACTGAGAGGTGTAACTCTGTGTTGCTATCCCGGAGGAGTGGTGAATGAGATACCATCCAATATGAATGGAGATCCCCCCAAGCATCCTATAAATTTATTATAAAGCACTGGATTTTGAAATAATCAAAATAACTTGTGAAATTTGAGGAAAGAGTGAAAAGTTAGAAATGTATGGCTCTTCAGGGTCACACCAGCTCACAGAGTCTATTGAGTAACAGGTCTGATTTCATTAACCCAAGTGCAGCCCTATTTTATCCAGAGTTGGGATCACTGCATGGATGAGCAGGAGGCTCTGACGTTTCCAGCACTGGGGAGCAAAAAGTAGACGTGAGTGGACCAACTTTTCTGGAAGGGAATAGCTAATGCAGACAGCTCTGCCGGGAAAGGCGGTAAGAACAGCCGGATAGATGGTGCTGTACTCACTTTGAACATCTGCTTTGTAAAGGATCCTTAGAAAGGTCATACTTAGGGGTTTTTTGGCTGTACTTAGAATATGCCAAGAGGTGAGGCTTCATTTGGATAGCTGTGCAGGATGCAAAGCATCTAACCAGTCCTGTGGGATTTGAAACAACAGTAGGTTGGGGTGTGTATAGCTTTTTATTCTATATGTTTATTTTTCCAACTGTCTATAAAGGAAGTCATAACTATAGATAAAATTTGTGAAACAAAATTACTCAGAATCCTACTAAAAGCAATCCATAGCAGTTTTAATGAGAAAGCCATCGCACCCTTGTTGCAGTTTTAGTTCACTCTAGCTGAACAATCGCCCCGCTACTTATCATGACAGCCACTCCAGATTGAGTGCAGAACATATAGCCCTCTTCAGAAACCAAGCTCTCCCACCTCCTTTTTCCTCCCAGTACAAATCCTTTTAAAGTCCCAGGAACCAGTTCTTCTGTGTCAGTCCCCCACCCTAGAAGCAGGTAATATTTACCTAGTATACCAATTTAATGAGAAAGCCATCTCACCCTTGTTGCATCAATTTGAAACCTGATCAGAAGAATCAAGACTGAGTTTCTGGAGAAGAAAACTGTCCATCAGGCTACATCCATTTTAGGAAAACCAGGTCTTTACCTTTGCTCTTGCTTCACTTCAGCATTTTTTTTCGGCAGCAGAAATAATGCATTTAGTCATTTTGGAAAAATAGTTTGATACGATAATCATAGCAGGTGCTATCCCTAGGTTTTGGACTCTGCAAGAGTTCCATGGAGAGTAGGTCAAAGGCGGCAAAGAAGGGGTGTGTAAAGTGAGTCTCATGAAGCCAGGATACAATGCAGTGTAAGCAGAAGTACCCACATAATTAAAATAGATGAGGAATAAGAGCTAGTTAGCCTGTCAAAAGCATATAAGGCTGGGCCGTGGACCGCAAGAAAGGGAGGAAAAAATAGAAGGGCATTAAATGCAAAAATCAGAGAAAATGCCGGCTTCCTGTTCTGGAATTAGGAAGTTGTTATATAATTCAAGCCAGCGGCTTGAGGGGATTTGGCTACGAGTTACCTTAATTTTTCTGAAATGTCCTTCTCCCCCCAGTAAGTCAGCCTAAGTGGAAAGAAAGTGGAACTCTCGTCAATGAATCAAAAGGCAGGAGGGGCCGGCTGGGAGGACCGATTCCCCCTGGACCCTGTACATATTTCTCCGCTCCTTGGCTGTACTTGGAGCGCAGGTTAAATGAATTGTTCCCATTAGCGAGCTGATAGGACAGCTCCTTCAGATGAAGGAGACTCCCTACTTTGAATGTCACCGTGAGGAAAAGGTAGTGCTCATAGAAAAGTTGACAGTGCCACTTGTGGCAGTATTTTACTGTCATCGTTAAAACTATATGAAATGATGACTTACAGTAAGGCTCGGAGTTTCAGCATAATATGTAATAATAATAAGACTTCTGTCAGCGCGTAAGCGATGAAGGGATTCTTTGCAGCTTCGCGCTTCCCCTGCACGCGGCGGTGGTGGAAGGGATGCTTTGTGCTGGGCTTGCTGTCAGAGGCTGATTCACTCTGCGATTGATGCTCCTGACTCAGTCTCGCTCACTCTGATTAGTCACTTTTGCCTTCATTTGCTAGAAGTAAAGCCCTGAAAGTTTGCTCACTTCATCCGAGTAGTTTTATCACCGTATGTAAAGCACACTTCTGAAAGTGATGTGAAGAACGTCTGTTGTGGGAAAACTTTAAAAATTAATAGGGAGCTCAGTTAGCTGAAAGGTTCCTCATGCCTGAACTCAAAGCCATCGACTTTACCAGTAGTGGCACCAGGGATGACTTGGGTTTTTGTTGATTGGTTGGTTGGTAGGTTCTATTACCCTAGAAACTGAGGCACAGGTTTCATTTGTGTAAAATAAAGAGGAAGAGAATCAGTTATCTTCATCAAATACCAGTTGTAAGGCTTATTTGGAATATTAAATCATGTATCCGAAGCTTTTGAAATACAAGTGCATAAACAAGATGTTTATGGGGAAATATAGTCACGCATCGCTTAAAGACAGGGACACATTCTGAGAATTGCGTCCTTAGGTGGTTTCATGCTTCCTTCACTGGGACATAACAAATTCCAAGACTCCCTCACCAGCAAATGAAGTTATGTTCCTAAAATGTATCATGGTTGACAAAATCGTGATTGGAAAGATTAAGACCTTGTTGAGAACAAGAATGGAAGGGGATGGGAGAGGAAGAGATTCCATATTTTTTCATAAATAAAGTCAAATGAATGTATATATGGGATATAACTGTATCTGCTTTCCAAAGCATTAAAACCTATTCTAATAACAGCTTCCCCAGCCGCTGAGGAAACACCACTGATGCATATTCATGAGTATGGGCAGACTCACTTGCATACTTCATGTGAGGGAGACAGAACCTCTTTTTAAAGTTTTCCAGCCAGTTCTTCCTTGAGTGAATTTTCGTTACGAAAATTTCAAACACAGACAAAGGAAGGCAACAGGGCCGTGAACTGCCATTTGCCAAGACCTAGATTCAAGACTTAGCAAGATTTGCCACACTTGCTTCATCTGTCCCTTTTTTTTTTTCCTTTGCTAAATTAGCATTTTAAAGCAAACCCCAGACATTGTATCCTTTCGTCCCTACAATTTTTTTCAGTATGCATCCTGCTCGAAATCAAAGGCCTACTGCACTCACATTCTCCCTTGTTTCCTTTTCAAGGCCACTGAGAAAGATTTTTGTGATTGTTATTTTGTTTGTTTTCTGGGCCTGCTATGTTGCATAAACTCATTTTCCCTGTCTGTACTACCCCCAGAGACCTGCCTGTGTGGTCCAGCAGAGTATGGGTCAAGAACTCATGCTGCATTCTATACTTAAGAATGATCCAAAACTCAAATATCAAGTAATAATAATAACCAACCAAGGATTTAACATTGAGAATACAGAAACACAAAACAGGGCTGTCTTAAAAATAAAGTTTAGAACAAATTAATTTGACAAAGACGGTTTTTGCCAAACTGCTGTTTGCTATTGGTTTCAGCTTAACTCCATGGCAGTGGCATCCTGATATTTATTTTAAAATTGCTTTGAATAGGAGGGAAATTGTTAAACCCAAGTTAACCTCTGAGCTGTTATGTCTAAGAACACCAAGTATCAAAATCATTGTTTCCAAAATTGCTTTCTCAATCTCTGAAATGGGAGAATGAAGCTATTCTGAATTGCTGTGTTTGAGAAGTCTTGTGAGCCCTGCGTCTTGCAATAGCACATAGTTAAGTGGAAATTTTTCTGTAAGTTCTTTATTATCCCAGAGCCAATATGAGATTAGCTTTACAAGTTAGGTTATAACCTTTACAGCTGCGGTGTTGGGGACCCGTTAACAAGATCATAAAGATCTTTCTAGCAGATGGAGCATGCATGCCCTGTGTTCAGCTCTGGTAACGACCAAATCGATTTTATCAGAAGTGTTTAAAAGTGCCATTTTAACTTTTCTATTGATTGTCTGACCTCTGCTTTGGGTCCTGGGGTTCCCGTGTGTTCTCTCATGGCTTACTCTTAATACATAGCCTTCCAGTTTCCCTTCACCTGTGCAAGTCTCTCCTTCCCTATCCCCAGGCCACCTCCTTTAAGTGCTTGTCACACCATATATGCTCCTCTCGTGTTCCCTGCACATTTGCAGAGGCTTTGAGGTCACAATGGGTAAGCCAGATGCATGGCTTTTGCAAACCATCTTCATTCATTCATTCAATAACTTTTTTGTGCTTCATTCACTCATTCAACAGGTTTTTTTTTTCCTTTTTCTTTTCTTTTTTTTTATTCCTTAGCTACTCTATGCCAAGCACCATTCTAAGCCACAAGTACACTGGTATACTCCAGAGGTGTCATTGCTGGGAAGACATATAGCAATTATAAGTAGAATGTCAGAATGAGAAAAATACTGTAATGAAAAGAAAAGCAACCAGGATGGAGAATGGGATGGGAAGCATTCTGTGGGGGTTGGGGAGTGGGGTCTGTTAAGCAGAGATCTGAATAGGTGGGAGGGAGGCCTAGGGAGATCTGGAGAAAAATCAAAGCAAGTAGAGGGAATTCGAAGCAGGAGGTATTGGAGGAAAGGCAAGCTGAAAGCTTGAGAACTGAGTCAGAAGTCTGGTGTGGAAGAGTGAGACAGAGAAGGCAGAGAGGACCATGTGGGACTGGAGAACCTGGCAGCTGGATGGTGTAGCACCTTCTGAGCTGGGAAGGAGTTTGAGCAGGCAACTGACGTGACTTGCCTTACAGTTCACAAAGTCACTCTGGCTTCCATGTAGCTTCTGAATGATGCTGGTGAAATTGTCCCTGGAAGCAGTCACTATGTTCTCTGTGGTCATAGGGAGAACTGAACATGTCTAGCCTCAGAATCTTCCCTTAGAACGAAGGAGACAGAGGCTATCCAGGGAAAGCAGTTGATTTTTAAGTGACATGGAAATTATACACCCTCTTCTGCTTAGATTTATCTGCGAGAATATCATCTTGTGGTCATACTTAGCCTCTAAAATACTCTAGGAAATTGAGTCTCTAACTAGGAAGCTGTGTGCTACCTTGAAACTTGACTGCCATCAAAGAATGGGGGAATGGATAGAAAGGACAGCAAGAAAGATTCACTACCTGTTTTTTTGAAAGACCCAAGAATATTGGCAGAGACTTCAATAACATTTCCTGGAGTTTGGTATTAATTTTGTGGGGCAGCTATAATAATCTGCATGGCTTAAAATAATTAAAACTTATTCTGGGTACTAGAAGACCAAAGTCAGAGCTGGGTATGGTGGCACAAGCCAGCAACTTGGGAGAATGAGGCAGATAGATCGCAAGTTCAAAACCAGCCTTAGCAATTTCACAATGCCCTAAGCAACTTAGTGAGACCCTGTCATAAAATAAAAAATAAGAAGGGCTAGTGATGTGGTTCAGTGGTTAAGTGCCCCTGGGTACAATCCCTGGTACCAAAAAAAAAAAAAAAAAAAAGAAAGAAAGAAATCAGCCAGTAGGACCATATGGACCATACTCCCTCTGATGGCCCTAGAGAAAAATTTATTTCTATTTTGTTTTTCCTCTTTTGAAACCAGAACTCAGGGTTACTTGACCACTGAACTACATCCCCAGACCTTTTTTGTATTTTATTTAAAGACAGGGCCTCACTAAGTTGCTTAGGGTCTTGTTTTTTGCTGCGGCTGGCTTTGAACTCGTGATCCTCCTACCTCAGCCTCCCAAGCTGCTGGGATTACAGATGTGCGCCACTGCTCCCAGCTCCTAGGGAAGAATTTCTAGAAGCCTCTCTCCTAGTTTCTGGTAGTTGCTGCCAACCTCTGCCTCCTGCTTCAAATGGATGTCTTCTTTGTGTGTCTTCTTTGTCTCTAGACTCCAATTTCCAATCCCTCTTCTGTCTCCTTCCTCTTAAAAAGACAGCTGTGTAAGCTTCTCCTGGATTTAGGGCCTACCCTGGTCCAGTATGAACTCTCCATCTTGATTACATCTATAAAGATATGATTTCCAAATAAGGACACATTCAACGTATTGAGGTTAGGACTCAAACATGTCTTTGGGGGAAATGAAATGCAACCTATTATAACCTTCTTATGACTAAAAGGAAAAAGGAGAAGAATTTAGAAGAGGAGAACTATTCTAGCTGAAATCAAACATAATGACGAAGTATATCAATCTCAAAAACAGCCCATATTTGTTTTGAAGTTCAGTGCCACCTTAATGCTGTAATTCCAGGACACATTGGCCTTTCTCATATACCAATACTTTGCTGTAAGATGTGTTATTTAGATAATAGGATTCAGTGAGAGTTAGCAACTTTCAGCTTTGTACTGTCTGTCATTGGATGTTCACAATAATCTCATGAAAGAGGTATTCTTACTTCCATTCTATAGAAATTGAAACTGAGGCTCAAAGTCACTTGTCTAGAGTGAAATGGCTGGTGGGTGGTAAAACTGGGCTTGCAACTTGGGTGTTCTGTCTCCAAAAATCCTACTCTTTTTATTTAATTTTTAAAAATTTTTGATTGACATGTAATAATTGCATTCATTTATGGGGTAGATGTATTAATTCAATACATGTATGCAATGTGCAATGATCAAATCAGGAAAATTATCATTTCCATCTTTCATTTCTTTGTGGCTGAAGCCTTTGAACTACTCTCTTCTAGTTCTTCATAAAATATATAATAGGCTTTTGTAAACTATAGTCACCCTACTGTGCTATAGAACACTAGAACCTCTTCACAGGGCATGCAGTCCTGGGGATTTCTGGGGGATACTGACAAAAGGGCCCACTCTTGCCTTCAGGGATTGTGATCAGTTTCTGAAGTGCACCTGCTTTGCAGGGATGTTCATAGTCCTTGGTCAGCTTTATGCTGTGTGTGGTGACAGTATAGTTATATGCTTTATGGTCATCAGCCTTAATAAACCTCATTTGGTGACCAAAGGATGCTTTTCCAGGTGTCAAAAGTTGTCTAATATCAGTGGCTAGGCCTCTGACTACAGCAGGCTTGGTGACACATGCCTGTAATCCCAGCAGCTCAGGAGGCTGAGGCAGGAGGATCGTGAGTTCAAACCCAGCCTCACACACTTAGTGACTCCCTAATCAACTCAGTGAGACCCTGTCTCTAAATAATACACAAAAAAGGGCTGGGGGTGTGACTCAGTGGTAAAGCACCATCCCAGGTACAAAAAAAAAGCAACCACAGTAAGCTCTGCAAAGCTTATTTTCAGACTGCCTTTAATACATTGATTACGATTACTATTAAACCAGACTTTTCATCCCATGGGGTCCTCCTGAAGGTAGGCTGCAATGCCACCACCCTTTCACTTCAGACTTCATATAGAGTTCCCTAGAAAATGTAGTGCAATTAGTAGTTGCCATAGGAAATTGGGTCTCCTAATTGTCACAAAGAGATGTTTGCAATAATAAAAACTAATATTAAGTCACCATTGCTCTTTGTTATTTCATTTTATCTTCACAGTAACCCTGTGAGGTAGGTATTTCACCATTAACTTTTCTTTTTTTATTAAATTTTTGTTTTTACAGTTTTATTATAGAAATTTTAGAAGACATAGGCAAAGCAATGAAAAAAAATTACTCATAATTCCTTCACCCAGAGATAGCCACCCTCATTTAATCAGTGCATACATTTTTAGTCTTTTTATGTATATGTTTGTTCTTTTTGACCAAATGATATTAGATTATTCTTTGTGGATTTGAATTTTTTGTTTTCTCTTAATGTGGCTACTACATCCTTCTCTGAGATTCATTTTTCATTATTTTAATGATAGACTAGTCCATTGCATAGTATTACCATGGTTTGCAAAAGTCATCCTTTCTGTTGACATTTGTGTATATCTCTCCTAATGTTTTGTCCAAATAGGCAATGTTATAATGAAAACCCTCATGTATATCAATGATTAGTTCCTAAGGCTACATTTCTAGTGATGGGATTTTAGAATGCAAGAAGAAATCTTTTTCCATGCCTTTTAGAGATGAGGAAACTGAGGCTTGGAGATATTAAATAGCATCTCCCAAATAACACAATCCAGTAAGTGATGTGACTGAGGCATAAAATCCAGGATTCCTGCTTCTAAATCCCTTTAGGGAAAATTGCTTATGGATCTAATCTAACAATGACCAACATCTATAGAAAAGCTGTAAATGCAAAATAGGTATCATGATGATTTCCATTTTTTCTTTAATTTTTACCCAGCAATGACCAGTCTGAATAAATTGCCAAAAAAAAACCCTGTAATCAGAAGAGGGAAGAGGCTATAATTAGTAATGATTTATGATTTAATGATTGATGCATTCATCTCTTGTTTCATCTCTCTACTTCAAAATGGTAATAATAGTGACATTTTCCAAAATAACTTATGTACCTTTAGTATCCAGTATATTCTAGAATAATTGAAGTTGCCTCTCTCCTTCTAAATCTTTGTTTATTATCCCCTTGGATCCTGGAACTTTTACTCTTTATCTGTTCTGACAGTAGAACCCATTTCCTCCAAATTTAGAACTAATGTCCATTGTTTCCAGTTCATCAAATTCCTTCTCTTTCCTAGGTAATTCGGACATGAGTGAACTATTGGAATTGTTTCCTCCTGTGTCCTAACTAGTGATACTCTTGGTCTATCCATGCTTCTGCCATAGGTAGCAGGCTTTGATTTGGGGGTGACTGCAAATAAGGAAGAATTTCTTCCGTCTTTACCAGTCTTGATTTGGCATGCTGACCAGGATTCATGCCTTATGATTGCCTTAGGGAAAGCAACTCCATAACCTTTGGGTCATCCTTATCCAACCAGTTCCGGTAGCCTTAACTTTGGGCATTGCAGCAATAGCCACATGTTTATTGAGTACAGATGAGTCTCCTGTAGTTAGTTCAAGTCAGTACCTGACTCTATTAGTGAAAGATAAACAGTTTCTGATTTCAGAGGGACATAAAGCAAGCTTTTTTTTTTTGAAAGATCATGATAAAAGTTGCTGATTTGCCCTGAGTTGAATTATTCACATATAAGGTAAAACTACTCAGTTCTAGAAGTTGAAGCTGGAGGTGTTGATAGTTAACAGTTCACACCTCTGCCCAGAGCTCCAAGATCAAATTTAAATCAACCAAGTAATAGCTAATGGGTAGCTCCATTTTCAGTACACAGACTCAATAAAAGGAAATCAATTTGAAAGAATAAGGATTCTTAGGATCCTTACTGTGCATTAGTACTAATCATGCATTTGGCACCAGCAGGAGAAATTGCCCTCCTTAGGTATGGACTTTTCATAATGCATTACTTAGTTACCTCTAAGAGGAAAGATGGATGTTTTCCAAATAAGTTTAGTCTCAAGATTTTCTTCATAGATAGACTAATGATCTCTTTATGTTGCCTTTTCTGGAAAATCTGAAATGAAGCTTTGTCCTCAGAACTGTTTTGTCGAGGATAAAGGCAGGACTTAAAAGAAGGCATACTTCTGGTCTCCCTATCCAAAATTAAAAGATATTTTTGGGTTCAAATATCAGGAAGTATGACCTAAAGATGGAGGTCAATCACACACAACATTTTTTTAATTAAAAAAATTCTTATTCCATTCTCATAACTATTTTTCAAACTAAAATGGAATTTTTTCATGGAGTCAAAAGCACCTTGTTTGGTAAAAAAGTTGAAATATTATTCCAGAAATGACCCAACCTAGGCTCAACTGTAACATAAAAGAAACTTCACATTAAAGTATTATTAATGTTCATAATTAGTATTTCTAAATGATTTTTAAAGGCTTTTTATGTAATTACAAAACGTTTGATTGTCGTAACATTGCTAATGCTTTTGATGCCTTCTGAATGTTGTCCTTGGTCCCTGCAACCCTGGCACATAATTTATTTCTCTTTTGAGTGAACTCTAAGCATTAGTGTCCATTAAGAATTTTTGAAACAAAGTCCAGAGATTACTTGGAGCACTTTCAGTAATATGTACTGATTATCATTAATGGTTCTTTTGTCCTAGACAAGGACATTGTTTTGTAACATCATTTTTGTTTAGCGAGGCCCTACGGGCTGTGTTCCTCACTCACCTCCTGCCTGGACTTTCTCCTTGACTATGTATGGAATGGAGCAAGCTCATCAGACAACCAGGATGGAGGAGGAGGGCATGTAGGGCCAGCACAAAGTGATAGCATTTTCCTTATGAAGCAATTGTTAGCCATTCAATGAAAAAAAAAAGCCTAAATGCTCCGTCTTGCTTCTTAGCTGGTGTTCGTCCGCTGTGCATAAACTTCTGTTTTGACAGGTAGCTCCTTACAATGATGAAATCTAGAAGTAAGGAGAAGCACAGGAGGCCCTAGAGATGGTAACCTTTGCCCTGTGCCTGCTGATCATATGGCAGGAAGGAGGTTAAATGTTCCAGGGTTTATTTTAAAGATTTTTCCCTGTGCCCTCAAACCCAACTTCCCAGATTATCCACCTATTTAACAACAGTGCCCTAATGGTTATGTCTATTTGTCTATATTTCTGTTTAATCTAACAGGGATTATATTCACAAAGTGTATGCAGTTAGAAACATCTTAGAAGGAAAGAAGCACTATGCCCTGGTTCCCACATGAATCGTCTGAAGTCTTACCTTAAACCTAGCACTCAGAATGTTATCCCTGTACCCCCCACTCCTTAGTTTTCAGTTCTGAGGATCCATCCAAGCATCTCATGCATCCTTGGCAAGTGCTATATCACTGCACTTCATGGCCAGCCCTCTTCCCTTTTGTGGAGAGACACATAGAATCGGAGAAGTTAAGCCATTTGCCCAAGATCTCACAGATTCAGTAATGGGCATATTGTGAGAAATGAAAATAAATCTTGTGAAGGTCTTCAGATTTTGTGTCATTCTTTTCTAGAAATTAAACAATCAATGTGCAAGGCAAGTGTAACATCATGAG
Organism: Callospermophilus lateralis; assembly: GCF_048772815.1. Classification (NCBI taxonomy): domain Eukaryota; kingdom Metazoa; phylum Chordata; class Mammalia; order Rodentia; family Sciuridae; genus Callospermophilus; species Callospermophilus lateralis. Next base: position 105,076,435 of record NC_135307.1, on the reverse strand, counting down.
TTAGATCGACTAAGCCTATGAATTATCCTCCAGTATCTTTCTTTCTTCCTTCCACATTCATCTGAAATATAGCAATATTGACTTTTTTTAAAAAAAAAAAAAGGAACCTCTTTGCTACATTTTATGTGTGTTTGTTTGCTTTGATACTAGCCCAGAACTTATCCATGTTTTGATATCTCTACCTCAAAGTCATTATCTCATTGCAAAAGGGGACAAGAGAAGGCCCAAGGAAGGCTGTATATGGACAAGGTAGTAAAGAAGCATCTTTGTAGCTAGTGACTTGTCCAGAATGCAAGGTCTCAGGAAATGCTAGCTCAGGAATTGGGGAGGAGGAAAAAGATGCCTTCTCTTACCAAGCCAAAAAAAAAAAAAAAAGGGTTAAAATTAACTTGGTATCCAGACAATTGTTAGAAACCAAGAGACAATAAGAAGTCCAAAAAGGAAGTTAATTGGTCCAAGATTTGGCACTGATTGGAAATATGAGATTACATTCCTAAAGTGCTCTTTCCTGGGATGACTATAACTCTGAAACTTTTCCCTGCTGATAAGCATGACAGTGACAAATTTGTGGTATTTTCATGACATTTCCTTTGCTTTGCTTTGAAGCATGGTTGGTGCAATTGAGTCAGGCAATCTTGCTATATTAGAAGCCCTACTTTGGGTAGAGTATTCGTGGAGTTTTGGGGTTTTTTTTTTTCCTCTTATTTTTAGTGATTTTAATTGGCAATCTAAAATTACTGATATACTGTAAAGTACTTTAAAGCATTACCTGGAAATGCCCTTGGGGTATGTGTGTGTGTGTGTGTGTGTGTGTGTGTGTGTGTGTGTGAAAGAGAGAGAGAGAGAGAGAGAGAAATAATAAGGCATCTGGCAACTTCAACAAAACATGCCATTTTTCTCCAGCCCAGATCATTTTAAAAGATTCCCCCAGAGAAGTGTATCTCTTACTTACATAACCTATTGTGAGTACTGCCTTCTTTCCTCTTTGGTTTTCTAAGGCAAGAAGAAAAATTTTCAGGGGGTTACCTTTTATTATGATCTACCTCAGATTTTTTTTTTTTTTTTAACAGTGAGAGAGAGATCTGGCAGCCTGTTGGCTTAGAAAGAGGTGGTTGGTTTGATAACTTAGAAGGAAAGCAAGAGCCATTGATGAGGCAACTAGAAGGAAAATTTAAAAACCATCAATTCAACTACCTCTTTCACAGATGAGAAAACAAAGGCCCAGAGAAGTTAAATGATTTCCCAATTGGGTTCATTTGGGGCTGGGGGAGGGGGTGTTTTGTGTTTAGAAACTTGGGTCCACCCCATCATTCACCACAACTCTATGAAGTCGCTTTCTCTGTAGAGAGCATTGCTCTGCTCTGGCCTGTTTGTGAATCTCTGAGGAAGGATCTTGGTGTTCTTCCCAGTCATTTGGAAGTGAATCAAAACCTTCACAACAGCCAAGCTTGGTTCTACACCCTTTGGTGGTGGTGATCAATGTCTTTTGTCCTCACCAATCAGCAACCTCCTGGACTGTGCAGAGCACAGAATCAAAATGGAGCTCAGGGTCTAGAATAGAGTACACTTAGTTTTTGGAACTTGGGTCTCTATCTATTGCATCTCTTCTCCATCAAAAATGAAGACATTTTATAGTCAGAGCAGTTGAGCTGAAAACCACATACTTGGGCCTGAATCAGTGTGAAACCCAGGGATACTATGGGAGGTGAAGGCATAGCTCTTAGGAGAATTTTGTTAAAATAATACTGTGCAAATTGCTCCCCTTTACCAAAGTCAATAACTAACATTTATATTCACATATTCACATTTCTCAGTTTGTAAAACTATTAATTCACTTTTTTCACAATAGTCTTTAAGTATTATGATGATTATTTTTAATTTTAAAGACTAAGAAATTCAGGTTCAGTAAAGTTAAGTAATTTGCCCAAGGTCTCTCATAGAGAGGCTCGAAAGTAGGTGGGCTACATATGCACACTCAGGTCAGCTTGCCCCCAAATACAGTTCTTTTAAGAACTGCCTTTTAAAAAGGTATACCTTTCTATTCCTGAGTGGAATATTAGAGATATTTGCCTCCTTAATAATCCTGGTAATTTGTCCTTAGAAAACTTAATTCTCCAAGAATCTCTTGGTTCAGAGGTGCTGCTGCTAGTATTATGTTCAGATAAGGTATTTTTCTGAAGGTCTTTTCTCCTCCACTTAAGAGAAAAAAACCACAATGTATGACTTCTGTGATCTGGCTGAGGATAAGTGCTATTCTTGGTGAGAAAGACAGGAATCTTGAAACCTCTGAAAAATAGGAAGAGAAAGAAAAGAGGAGACTCACCCCCTCTCTCCCACCACATAAGCGTGAGAAAACAGTTGCTGGTAGCAAAGCAGGGCACACAAGCCTGCTATGAATGGAGACCAGGGAGACGGGGGTAGGTAATTCAGGCAGAATGTTCTCTTTCTTCTAGAATACTCTGGAATCTTCTCAGATCAACTCAGTTTGTCTTCCAGTTAGAGGGACTGCAGTTTCTACAAGTTTGCATCAGTGTTTGTTTGATTACATCTTTCACTCAAGCCCATGATGAGACTTCCTGGTTTAGATAAGGCTGAGGACAGGGCCCCATGATTTTAAAGTATTTAAAGAACTGACAGAGGTAGGCTCCAGGCAGTAAATCTTCTTATGAGTATGTACTCTTTTGAGAGGTAATGTCCATAAATATATTATATAAAATATAATCTATTTTAAAGATTGGAAAAGGCTTGCTTCTCATCCAATATTTACTTCCACAGAGAAACTTTTTATTATACTCATTAAACTTCCCTGAGCCTCAGTTTCCCCATCTGTGAAATAAGGTTATTTTCTTCTTTATTTTTTCTTTTTGATACTTCTACGGAGTCATTTACTATAAAGTATAAGAACTTCTATGGGAAAAGGGAAACAAATTCAAGGCATTAGAACAAGAATTATTTTTCGAGGGAGCACCAATATATTTCTGAGTATTAAATTCATCTTTTGTGTGTTTGCGTTGTTTTTATTTGTTCACTTACTGTAGGAAAATAGAACTCCATCTTCAAAATGGCTACTAAGTAAAAATTTATATATTGCAGTCCCATCTCTATAATTAGGAGTTGAAATATACCTTTTGAAAAACAGTGCTTTTCTTCATAAAAATGTTTATATAGATGGTTTAGTGTATCTATATTTTCTATGATAAATATAATATACATTATATTTGTCCAGGTTAGGATTGTCAGATAATATATAGGTTGGCCAGGAAAATTTGAATTTAAGATAAACAACTTAATATCTGAAATTTAAGCTTAACTGGACATCTTTATTTTATCTGCTAAATCAGGCAACCCTGTAAATACAAACCTCACATTATTTATATTGAGCATTAATTGACAGTTCAAAAAAACTAAGGATTTACTGCCTGGAGCCTACCTCTCTACTCTCAGTTCTATAAATACTTTAAATACTGTTGCTGAAGTTATACTTTCTTCTGGAGACAGATATTGGAAGTTTTAGCTCTGTGCCTACTACCATGCCCTCCAAGATCAGGCAGCTTTCCTGGAAAGAATCTCAAAATCTATTATCAATGTAATCATCATGAAAATATTTGATGAGAACACTGCCTCACGCTGTATAATAAATTTAAGTAGAAAAGGCAAAGCAGTGGTATTTTCATCAGTCCTTTGGATGTCAGGAGAAAATAGTTCCACACTCAGCGAATATAGATAGGTCTGTTTTGGGCTGTGTTAAATCCAATTGTGTGGAGGTTTTGAATAATCAGGAGTGACAGCCTAAGCACTTTCTCTTCAAAGTGATTTTACAGAAAGCTCCATTTCCTAAGGAAAGAGACAGGGTTCTCATAGTGCTGAAATGCACTAATGTATCAATTTATTGGTGCTGGTATCATAAGCTAGAGTTGCAAATTGTATTCAGATTTTTAACTTTACTCACTGTTGTTCTTGGGGGAGGTGGCCTTCCCGTGATAAATGTTACTTCAAAAAAATTCTAGAACACTTTTGTGGTTCCCATCTGAGAGAGCCTCCAAAGATCTTTGCAGAAGGTTCTAACTTCACTTTGCAAAGCCAACTCAAACATGATGAAAAACAATATAGTTTTCCTCAATAAAAAGGAAAAAAATTTTTTTTTGAGTTGGGCGATGTAATTTCAGCTTCCCTAAATAAGGCCTTTGGAAAATTGTGGGGGGAGCAAGTGTGTGATTTTGGTCTTGGCACACAACTTTGGAACTAACTTTTTTTTCTTAATGTCTACCATGGATTTTTCATAACAGATTTCTTCCCTGTACGACATGTTCCATAGTTAAGTAATAGGTCTGATGTGGATGCCAAATTTTTCAACAACTTTTACTTTCCAAAGGAGGGTTAAATAGTTCTCCTAATAACTTGAAAGAAAAAAAAATTCAAGGTTTACCACAGTTCTTAGTCACAGGCTAAATGTTTTCAACAGTTTTATTACTTTGAGCCTATTTAGTCTTGAGAATATCTCCCAAGAAGAATGAAGCATAAGATGAGTTCAAGATGTAGTATTTCTGAACTGGAAATAGGATTGTTTGTATTGAAACATGCATCCTTGCTATCTCTATCAGCTCTTACGTGCCAACTATTGCTTAGTTCCACTCTCTGCCTGCCATCTGTCAATCATCTTGGAAACATCAAAGGTGCTGACTCATGAATCCTTCATATTTCCATGCAATTATGTCCCATACATTTTGCTGCCATTTGCAGAGAGGAAGCAGTCATTCTCCAGGTGACCTTAATGAGTATGGACACAGAGGTACATTTTGTGGAAGAATTTTTTCCTCACCATTAAAAGCTATGCTTCGTGTGAGCAAGAAGAGTCATTTTCATTAAAAAGTAAACACAGAATCAATGGCCATACCAAATTAATGGCTCCATTGCTCAGTTTGCCTCTTGTCTGAGTAGGTTGGTGTTGCTCTCTTGCATCTTAAATGTCTCCCTTAAATCTCTGCCTCTAAATGTGATCATCTTCCCGATTTATAAGAAAGAAACAAGAACTTTCTCTCATCCTGTTTCACCCTGTTCCATGACTGTCCATCTTATTTCTTAAAGAAACTCTTAGGCCAAGGGGTAATGCTCACAGTCTCTTGTCATTTTCAGTTGCATGACTTTGGGTAGGTCTGGTGACGGTGCTATGCATTGCCATCTGACCAAGATGGTGTTCTGGGCATACACTGGAATGATGTACAATCAACAGAGCTCAGAGAGGACACTTTCTTACCTTTGTCATTGTTTCTTCTCTTCCAGGTATCTCAGTAACAAAGAAGACACATACATGTAAGTAATGCATTTACTTTTTTTGTCCAAAGTTTTCTGAAGAGTTGGAATTCGCATATGTCTGGCTGCTGTGACCCTTCGAGTATAAACTAATGTTCCAGCTGTGATCCATGCTCAACAGAGGTCATATTTTCAACCTGTAGTGGTCGGAAGTGGCACATCTCCACCTGTTTGTACTGAGTGTGTGTTGAAGAGAGAGGCTAGACATATTCTGCTGAATTCTAGTGTTTTGAGCCATGAATCGTTAGAAAATTCATGAAATCTAGCCAGGAGGATCAGTTACTTATTGAACACCCTTACTCTGGATCCTTCTTCGAAGAGTTGGTATGTTTCTAGGAAACATCACCTTGATTTCTTTTAAACTTTGGTCTCCTTTTCCTCTCCACTAGTTCCCAAATTAGGCTGTTTTGTTCTTATGTCTGTGGAGCAGAGATATTGACTGGAAATATAGGTGCTGTGGCTCGACCATGGGCATGGTCCACGAGGGCCCTGGTAAATGGCATCGGTAGTTTGATGTGGAAATGTGTGCTGGATTTATGCTCTGTATTCATCCCACTTCTCAGGTTCAACTGCTTTCATCAGTTGCCTTCATTCAAACCACACCCTAAGTTTACAAACTCACGTCAATGTAAGGTGTTGTGATTTGCAATCTGAGCAATAATGTTTGTGCCTTGAACCTCAGGATGAAATAATATGTCATTGATACAGGCAGTCAACTTTCACTGCACTTGGCCAGCATAACATTCAGGCTTTGAATTAATGGTGTCATTAGAATTTGATGACTATTTTAGACCACCGATATGTGCTACCGATGAGATGTGTTTGGGCATCTTTCTAAGGCAAGCAGAGGAGCTATTTTGGCACAATATAGGAATGACAAGGATATATCCCCAAATTTTTCTTAATTACACTTTTTAATTTCTTTTTTATTTCATGTGAATTATTTTGGGGAAAAAAAATCTGTGTAACATCAAAGTAGTTCAGCTTGTGCCTCAGTTGATTCTTGAAAGCTGCTCTTGGGTTTGTCTGTCTGTCTATCTGTATTTGTAGAGAACAAAAAAGCAAAAACCAAAAAGAAAAAGGAAAAAAAAAAAAAGCATCAAATTCAATGAGAAGTTGCCTGCCCTCTAGGTCCCAGTCGTGCAGCCCCCATGTGGCTCTCTCATGGCCTCCCACAGAATGCTTGTTTGAGGATCAATGAAAGGCCCCGCCCATAGTAGACACATGATCAGGAGGCACCTCCATCTCTCAAAGCACAGTTTCAGTTGGCTGTCCCTCCATCAGGATAGTCCGTGACCCTTAGCTTTTTGGGGGTTGTTTTGTCGTTGTTCTTGTTGTTCTTGCTGTTGTCGGTGCATAATTGAGCTCATGATGACTGAGAGATTGACAGCGCAGGAGACTGAAGTCCTCTGTATATCCGCAGGGCAGGCATGGTACAGAGCGCTTCCTTGCACAGCCTTGCCCATGAGCTCGTCCCTGGCCTGGAGGGACCCACTCTAGAGGTGGTAAGTAATTCAGTCTTTCTGCTAGCTCAGTCCTGGGCCTCTCCCAAATAGGGGCTGCTGATTGTGCCTACTGTTTATGGTGGTTTGGGGTATGGACTCCTGGCCACCTAGCAATCAATATCCAGAAAATTACTAACTATTTGCAATATCATTTGACTCTTTGAGAAGTGGACAAAACCACTAGTTTGTCTCCATTGGACATGAAGCATATATTGTAACTCACAAGATAAGATGAGTCAAAGACCATAGGTATTAGCTAATATACAGACAGTCCATCTATAAAGACATTCAAGCAATTGTCTTCCTGAAAAAAATGTCATTGGTCTGCTGGAGAAATAATAACCTGTGGTTAAATAGGACTCGTGGAAGGATTTAGGTGACACCATGAAAGTGGCAGCCAGTGAGGAAAAATTGATATTCCAAAAACAGGCAATGTAACCCGGTGGGCCTTTCAGCAAAGGCTTAAAGAACTTCATCAGCTATACCTGCTTTAATACAAAATCAAGATATAGTCAGAGTGGGTGTATTTTGTTTTTATAACTTGGAAAATCAGCGGGAAAATGTTTGGATATTAAACAAAAAGTTAATCGAGAAGGACTTAAAGTTCCTTTATGTGGTTGAGAGAGAGAGAGATTTAGCTCAGAAATCTTTTTGTTTAAATATATTTACTTTCATGATTTGGGGGAGAAGGCCCAGAATAAAACCACCCAATGTCAAGTTGGAAAGGAGAGCACTGAATAGACGTTGACCCAGTCCTTTGCATGTGTCAAGGAGAAACTGAATTGTCCAAGTCACAGCACTGTGCAAGTCCCCCATGCCTCTGAAATGTGGAGATTGTTTTTGTCACCCAACTCAGCAGACAGCCCATCATATTTCTGATCTTAACATCTCTACAGGGCCCCAACCTTATGGGGGGGGGGAAGAAAACCAATCAGTCCTTTCTCTAATAACAGTTACTCAAATGACCTCTTCTTTAGCATCTGTCGGATTTTTCTTGAAAACTGAACTGTCCTAACTTGCCTATAAGATTTTTTTTAAAGATATGAAATTCCAGCCCCTCTTAAATCATCTTGACATCTGTTCTTCAAGAAGTTTCACTATCACTGAAGTGTATGAATTCATTTTTTACTGTCTCAGAATTTCCATTTTTAGCCAAGGTTCTGGAAACCTTGGTCAAGATTCGACTACATAATCATCGACAGCTGAAGTCTCCCCACATTAGCGATTTCAATTTGAGTTTCCTAAGTGCCCTCACAGAGAGATTGTTCAACTTACAAATTAATGTGTACAGTTGCAGAATCTATTATCAGACCAGCGTGTCAGCTCACAGGTCCCCCAGTCAGAGGTGCAAGAACTACAAAATGAACCTGAATAGTTGTGACACTTTGTAATATTTTAGGCCACTCTGCTATCTGGATATACAGATATTGCTTATTTTTTAAAAAAAGAAAGAAAAAGACTTTGGATGAGTTTAGCCTTAAATTCCCATGAGAGGACATTTGATTGTTCACTTCAGAAGAATTCATGACCATAGTCCTGGGAGAACTCAGGTTCACCTGAGTTCCTGAGCAGGCTGCCTTAAGTGTCTGAACTCCAGTTGGCTGGTTGGAGAAGACAAGGCTCTGGGGCTTTTGGTGCAAGGTCATCATGACAAAATTGGTCAAGGAATTTTTACATTTGTGATGTTTTTCAATTGTTGATAGGAAACGTTGCTATTGGTTTTTGGTGTGCGAACATGAAAGAGAGTTTGTACTTGTGGGATAGGGACATATTAGATCAATTTTACACTGTGGCGTGGAATTTCAATTTAATTTTCATGGCGATTATATAGCACATGGATTTGGTTGGACACTTGTAAGATTGCTTTTGCTTTGGTGTTTCACAAGTTTGTTCTGGTCTCTTTCCTGATGAAATAGTACCATGTGGATAAATATCTTTTTTTTTTTTGGAATCAACTGCTGTTTTGGTTTGCATTATTTGCCAAGGACAACTAGCCATTCACTCCTGACTCCTTAATCTAATTCTACTTGGATAGTTTCATATTTACTAAAATGTTTCAAGAGGACAAATATGAGGATGAAAAAAATAACAACAGAACATCCTAACTACTTCCTGCTTCTGGGAAATTCAGTATTATAGTCATAACCTTAAGGAATATGTAAGACAGCCATCACAAAGCAGGACAGAGGGTGCCTGGGAGGCCTTCAGATTATCCCAGGGACATCTGACTATTGCCTATTCCTTCTGTTCTGAGCCTTGTTTATATTCCTTATTATTATTACTCTGATCCAAACCTGCACTGCCTCTTTCATTCATACTCAAAGATGTTCAAATGATTTTTTAAAAAAAAGTGTGGGTTACTCAGTGGTAAGCAATCAAGGAAATGTGTTAATTTGTCAATATTTCTCCCCAAAATACAAATATATGCTTCTGAACCTTTAAAACAACCTTAATTTTAACATAAATAGCTATTAAAAGGTAACAGTACATTCTCAAAAGTTGTTTGGTTACAGTAGGCTAACACCTCAAATATATAAAATTAAAGCACTATTATTTATAATGGTTTTAGTTCCCAGTAATAAATATATTTTAGCACAAACCTGAATATTTCTTTCAGAGTAATCTTTTGCCTCCATAAAAAACAAGTGTTTATTGCAATCATTTAAAGTGGAATAGGTTAATGTATTCACTTTTCACCCCCAGAGGTTTGGCTTTGAATTTGACTTAGAGAAAATTAGTTTTGAGGCCTCAACCTCCTCTCCTTAGGCATTTGTTGATACCACAAAATGAACCCACCAATTTGTCACAATTGTTGCCATTTACTCAGGAGAACCAGGAACTAGAATAACCTTATTTCATCGTTTTCTTTTCCTTTCCTTGAGGCCATTCTTTTTGAATGTAGACTCTTAGCAACCCCAAGCTTGAGGCTCACCCACATAATTTTCACAGTCCAGGAAAGTGCAGAAACCTTCCTTGGCAAAGCGAACGGAGGTGCTTTGGTGATATAGTTAATAGGTTGCCGTGACAACCCATGTGACTCACGATGTGACTCACAGCAATTACAATTTCAATTGCTGGCACAGTGTTTCCTTAGGACACACGTGAGAAGAAGCCATACTGAGGTCCTTTTAGTAGGCCTTTATCCATATCCTGTCTACCAATTGACAAGTAGTCAGGAAAAGAGACCATCTAGTGCTCATGAAATGTCAGGAAGACTCATTGCTAGGCTTACTAAGGCTACTGGCCATCCCAGATGGCAAGCTTGCTGACAGTGGGGTATAACCAAAACAGAGGTGATGGATCTTACAAGAGCTCCTTAAAGGACAGTCATTTGTTGAGGATCTGTTATGTGTTGGCAGATGCTTTACCCTTGGAATTTACAAACTAATTGAGGGAAGGGACTGGAGGTGGGAGAGACAGGAAGGGTAGGGACACATTATCACAGAAAACAACTGAAAGCACCAATGCCAGGTATATCAGCTCCAGAAGATTCAGCTGATCACTGGAATGCACGCTAAGATGCGAGTGTGAGAAAGGAGAAAAGAATTAGGGAGAAAATCCAGGATTCCAATGCTGTGATCCAAGCAACAGTAGCAGTGATAGCCCTATGTCCTAAAAAAATCATCCCTGCTGCTCATTTCCACTCATGCCCACCCAGATTGACGCTTGTTTTAGTCCCTTCAAGATCAACTCGTCTGAGGAAGTAAAAGCCCCTTTGGAGCACCTGGAACTGATTGCCTTTAGAGTCAGCCTGTGCACTAGAGCCAAGCTCTCCTAAGCTTAACAGGAGTTCTCTGTCTCAACAGATTAAAGGTAAATGGACTGCACTAAAATGGCCCTGCCAGTTCTTCCAAGGTAGAAGATTTTCATTCTTAAAACATAGTTCATGGTGGGGATCTGTAAATTCCATTGAAAAGCTGAATATTTAGCCCAGTGTTTCCATCAGAGCATCCAGCCGATTCAAGTTTGCTTGGTTAATGGACTCCACATTCATGAATTGAGTCTGGACCCAAAGTATTTGTGTTCCTGTTTTATTACATAGGCTCAAGGGGGTGTGTTGAGATGGGATTGATTCTTTAAAATCCATGGTGACTACTAGGGAGGAAACAAAAATATCTAGTCTAGCAGATGCTGGTGTGTAGATTTTATGACATATTTAATAAACACTTAAACATTGTGGGGTTGGATTTCAAAGAAGGACTAGATGTCTATTACAGAAGTTTGCATTACTTCTATTCAATAATGAAAATTCTAATGCAGAATTACCTGTGGTTGTAGCAGCAGCAGAAACTGCCACCTGCTAAGCAATTCTAATATTCCAGGCATATGTTTAGTGCTTTACATCATTATTTCATTTATTCTTCTCATAAGTTCCATGAGCTTTTTACTACTTGCATCATGTTTTAGATAAGAAAACTTATCTGAGGAATGAGTAACTTAGCTCAAAGAAGCCAAAAAACTCATCAACTCACCCAGCTGGTCATGGGGTAGAGCCCAGGTGCAAAACAGAATAGATTGCCCCTTCGTGTGTACATAAGAGCCACTCTGTTATCTCCAGTATTAGCTAACATTAGCTAACACTTTGGGACACTTAATATTAGGCACTTTTCTAAAGCACTCTGTAAGTGTCCATCTATTTATTCTTTACCACACTGTGTGAAGTAGATATTACTACTGCCCCTCTAGAGGAGGAAACTGAGGTCCAGGTCCTACAACTAGCTAGCATGTCATAAAGCCAGAGCTGAATTGCTTCTAAAAAGAAGAACTTAATACGTTTTTTTTTAATTTTTCATTTTTAAATTTTTTTAGTTGTTGATGGACCTTTATTTTATTCATTTATTTATATGCAGTATTGAGAATTGAACCCAGTGCCCCACACATGTGAAGCAAGCACTCTATCGCTGAGCCACAACCCCAGCCCCTCCACTCCCGAACTTTATTCTTTATAGTGGATCTTCCCCTCTGAAGGACCGAAAAACACTGCAACATAATCATCCCTACCATTGATTGAAGTTTTCTTTTACCTTACAACTATTTTACCTGTATGGGCTTCTAAGTGTGAAGAACCAACTGATTATAAAAAATGAGAATGTTATTCCCACTACATGAGAAAGATTCATCTAGCCAAGCTGGCATACGAGAAATTACACAGCCTTCCTTCTTTAAAATGATCATTACTTATATTCTTAACACTCTAAACCATCAGAGAATTGACATCTACTTAATGTCACTATTCCTACAAAACAACTAATTCCACAATGAAAACAACTGTTCCAAGAAGTTACTCAGGCTTCTACAAGAATTGTCTTCCCCTTACTAGTAGTAGTGTGTATTTCTATGGCATGAACTTATCTCCCATTGAAACAAATCCTTTAATTATCATCAGTGACATTTACAATAAATTTATGTGGTATTCTTTTGTCAGAATAACTTGATAATTCCTGTGACTTTCAGTGCCATGTAGATAGTATGACTCAGGACACTACAGTCTCCTTGAAACCAAACCTAAATTAAACAAAGCGCTTAAAGCTAGAAAAATGGCTAGGGACCTGGAATATATCTATATCAGAGAGATATATAAGAAGCAAACAACTAGGTTTTGAGAATGCTAAACCCACCTGAATTTAGGATTGAATTTAGAGTGGGTCTAGATCTACATGCAAAGGAACAAACTGTAGGACAGGCAGAAATACAGGTGTATTTGAAATGTGAACAAAGCTGTCACTCGATATTAACTTCATAAATTACACGATTTTTTCCATGAACATTTTATATATTAAGTTATATATTAAGTTAAGCAGCCCTAAAGTTAGTGTGTTTATGGCCATGTGGCCCTTTTGATTATAATTAATGTCCATACCTAACATATTAGAGTGACAAAGATTTTCATCTCCAAGCTCTGCAGTGTACCTTTTGCCTTTGACTGCCCAAGACTCCTCCCAGTGGAGTGTACTCCATCCACTCAGCTTCCACCTCTGGACAAACTTGTATTCCCATGTAGGAGTGATAGCTCTTTCCCTATTTTACTGTGTTGATCACCTGAGCATCAACTCAAGCTCCAAACATAAACAGCCAAGCACAATGATTAAAAAGCAAACTGAGAGCAGAATATAATGGAATGGGCTAGATTTGGGATTGGATTCAGTGATAGGGAAGTAATCCATAGATATTTTATTTCTTAAATGGCCTCCTATTGGATAAACCCTTCTATATTCCTCTTCACCCAACTCTCTTTCTTTTTAAGTATTTTATTTTAAATGTTTGTTTTGGAGAAGAAAAGATTATATGATGGATAATCTAGAAATCTATAATACTGGGCTTTAAGGCAAGAATGCTGGAAAGCAGATTGCCACCAATCCCTAGGCGAGGATAGGGCTGGGAGCCAGGCAGATCTATTAGCTTAATACTTCTTAGCTCATAATTATGCCTAGAACTGCATGAGACACAGTGTAGTGTAGAAATTTTAACTCAGGGCGGATACATAGCTCAATGGTAGAGCACTTGCCCAGCATGCATGAGGCCCTGGATTCAGTCCCCAGTATCACAACGAATAAAAAAAAGAAACAATGAAAGTTTGACTTATTTGTCCTTACTCTCTAATAATTGAGTCTGAAGGAGAAAGAACTGCCTATTTGAGGAACTTTTAGTCATAAAAGACTTGCAGGTTGAGGTTCCAGTTGCATTATGCTTCAATGTCACATGTGCTGGCAACATGGTGGTGACCTGAGCTTGGTCTGGAAGGGTCTTGAGGATGAGATCTGATCAGTAGGTCAAGGGAAGGCTCCAAGGATGGTGGTGTGGACCTGACTGGAGTAGTGTGTTAAAAGGGAAAAGAGAGGGCATCGGGCAGAGATGGGGTGACCAATGGGGAGCCACAGAATGTGTGTGAAAAATGCAGTGACAATGTTTTCACTGCCATTGTCTCTCAGCATTATATGAATCAGATGTTCCCTGCCTCAGTGCCTTCTCTGAACCCAGATAAAATCCTTATCCTTAGATAGACGTTCTTTTCTGGCTGTTCCTGTGATCGACTGTGTAGAAAGAATGCTTACTGAGCAGGAAAGATCTAGCCCAAAAAGGGAAGGCTATTCTGACAGTGAAGAAAAAGTGTTTCCCTTTTTCTCTGTCTTCCTAGTTTTAAAGTCTAATTGTAAGACCAGTTCTTGCCATTCCATTAGAATCAGAGGCAGGGAATGAGCAGGGAAACTTGAAAAATACATATGCACTTTGAATTTTGTGGCTAATGGTTCTCCTTGCTTGCTTTCATTCTGCTGCTAATTGGCTGGAGGCTACTGGGTTGCTCTGAGACCCTGTGTCTCTCCAATCCTCTTAACTCAACTACAAATAGCTTCATAAAAATTTGAACCCCAAATTCTGAATCTTGCTCACCCCTTAGGCAGGTAAAATAAACTGCACAGATTATTATTTTTTCACCACAAAGAATTATTTCCCTCCTACTCCTGGACAATACGTTAAGAAGACAACTGCACCCCCTTTTCTCACAGTTGGTATTTCTCAGTTTCCAGAGAATGGGTTTCTATTGTTTCTCTTAAAGAACACGGAGGTCCAGATGAGGCATTTCGTCAGCTGCACATTCTTAAAAGTCTCCAGAATAATGAAGCATATTGAGTTAATTTATCTGTCTCTCTTGCACTGTGTCATTTTGTGTCGACAAAACTGAAAATTCGCTTTTCCTCACCAAGTTGGGGTGTCGGGATAATTGATTGTTACCAGTCTGTGCTGTTGGTAGACAGGATAACACCAGTGCCTCTAGAGAACAGGTGAAAACTAAACTCTGTCCCCCGAGGCCAATGAAATAGCTGTTTGGTCCCTTGTGTGAAACTTCCTAATAACTTAACTGGGCAGCCTCTGGGTCCCTGGAGGGTTTCTCCACAAGAGTATTCCCTCTCTTTGTTAAGATTGCTTATTAAAAATGATTTTATAATGAAGTTGCCTCAAATAGCAGCTCTTTTCCTGGTTGTCCTTGAAGCTGTGGTGAAGAATCTTAGAGACAACTGTCTAGGGTTTTCCTCCTTGTTAAAAACTTCTCTCCTACCACTGTTACTCTTGATTTTTAAGGAGACAAAGTCTAACTGACACAAGTCCCTCTCCGGTTGATTATGTCGCTTAAAACACCATGCAAGGCGTCATTGGTAGTTTAGCTTGTCATTTGGGCTCAGGAATCGAATTGATCTCCTTGGATTGAGGACATTTAAGTCTGCAGTGGAAACCAGACTGGCGGGCTTCCCCGGGAGAGCGCAGTGGCCAAGGAGCGCTGCTGCTAACTCAGCCTCGTCGGACTCCATCAAAACACTGATTTCCAATGATGTCTTCTCTTTGGTACTAGATTTCCCCAATCTGTAAGCTATGCACTTTCCTGGGATTGCCACAAAAAAAAGAATCAAAGAATTTTAAAAGGGGGGAGGGATCACCCTCCCTCTTTGATATCCATGCACTATATTAATCCAGAGACTTCTTAATCCATGTAGACAATGAGGAGGAAATTCAGGTTTCCGTTGTCCATATCACCACTTTGGCCTTTTGGCTTGAAGGGGCTTACATATGTTGATATATTTAACATGAAGGATGATAAAGCAGATGCCGGTAAGGGTCACCATCAGAAATATCTGCCTGTGACTTACCTTCCTGGTAGCCAGGCAATCTCAAGCAACACAGGAACAACAAGACATATAAAGTTGTTAGCGACAAATTCAGTTTGAGGTGTTTTTCTTACTTTAAGACTTGTTAGGTGGTGAATCTGCAGAGTACTCCAGTTGTGGGTTGGCACTCCTTTTGCTTTGCAGTGTGAATATAGTAAGACAGCAGCAGTTAGGGTCACCATTGTGAATCTTCCAGTGGGAAGATCAGAGTCTTGGTGGGTTATACCGAATACGTGCCTGGAGTAACTAACTATATGATAGATAAGTCAGTCTGCTTCATTAGAGTATCCATTTGACTACCTGTGTGTATCCCATAACATCTTATAAACCTCAACTATATAGAGTAAAATATATTTTAAGAAGAAAAAAAAATCCCTTGGCTAAATTCTATTCTCTGAAACCAGGTGTATTAGAAAATACCACCCTTACATTTAGCAATTCCTACCACCCTCTCCCCCAGTTTAAAAAAAAAAAAAGTGGGGGAGGGAGTAGACTATGGCCTCCCACTGTCAGGAGGATCTTCTTATTCCACTCCTTTAGAACCTGCTAGGGCTTTCTTTTGCTTAACCTTTTTAGGATGGCACTCAAGTTCTTCTCAACCTGACCCTAATCTTTCTGCTGCTCTTTTCATGACTTTTACCAAGCAGGGAGTTGTTGCCATCTTCGGCAATCAGTTCTTGGGAGATTCCATGCATGGGCATACTGCCCTTATATCTCTTGGGTCTTGTTTGTCCCAGGATGTCCTTCGCCACCTTCTACACCTGTAGAAGTCTTTCTGCTCCACCATAAGCCAATACAAACAGCTCTGCCATGCAAAGCCCTTTCCAACCTTACCTTGATTATCGCTGCAGCTCCTCTACCCCCAAAGTATTGTAAAATAATGGTTTATGTACTTTGTCCCACTAGATATATCTCTTATCTTTGAGGAAACTAAGCAGGATGGTTGATATCTACTATGTGCTCAATTAACATCTATAGATTTTAAGTGTCAGACACTATTTTAATTTTAAGACCAGACACCATTCCTACACATTTGAGCTGGTGGGGGGTGGGGGCGAGGAATATTAATCTTTTAACGGTTAACAGCCATTCAAAATTATACGGAGATTTATTATTCAATATTATATTATGAGATTTATATAAACCAACAGTACAACTCAAAGGGCTTCTTCATGCATAACAATTTATCGTATGTTTTTAAGTTTCAGTTTTAGGGCTCATTGTTTTAAAGTTCCCTACAGCAGTTTAAATCAGAGTCAGAATCTCATCTAGAATTTGAAAAAATACTTGAAAATCTTGCTAAAAATAAAGCATGTGTCATTTTCTGGAGTGACCGCTCACACACCATTTGGTTTCATTATCAATTCGAGGTTTCTGTAAAACAGATGATCAAATCTATAGAGTAAAAAAGGTAAAGGAACATCTTAAGTTACCGTTGTCACCTATGTCAATCCAAAATAGAAAACTACCTATTAGAGAAGAGAATTGGCCGGTTCCAAGAACAGAGGCTATAGTATCCAGGGAGATATCCTATATTTTTCCAGTCTATAGAGGGAAAAGCAATCCTAAAATGTTAAACAGTTTCTAAAGTAGATTTTCTGATCATCACAGGTGACTTGCTGAGTTTTAAGGTAAATCCTACAAAGAAATGAATGACATTTGTTTGCTTCAAGGTCAGAACATGTGACACTCCTCTGTTTTGTCTGGTCTGGCATGTACAAGTTTCCCTACTTTTCCAGGGCCCCGTGATTTCGACGCTATTGCACTTTTCCTTGGACTTCTTTTAAAAATGCCCTTTAAGCCTCTAGAACAGCTTCCTCCCTACTTTTGTTTGTAACTTTTTCTTGAGTCAAAACAGGAGGAGCAGAAGTATCCCCTGCAGTATCAATTCCTTGAGTAGAAACCTTGCTTATAAATGAGAGGATGAGATGTGACCCAATAAAAGAATCTATTTTAATTCTAATTTATTTCCTGGTGGCCTTTTATGCCTCCTTAGGCGATGACCTAACCAATTCTGTCTTAACACTGATTTTTTTTTTTCTTCCAAGGTCAAAAAGCACTTTGAAATGATTGTACGAGGAGAGTAAATGTTTCTGTGCCTGTCATGCAAAGTCCCTCTCTTCACATGAAATTTAAATCCTAGCTTTCTCATTTCTTCGCAGTGATTCTTCCTTGCTTAGGCATCTCTTTAGCAAACTCCTTGAGAGCAGATGGAGATGAGCAGGACAGAGTCGAAGATTTTTGGTCCTTCTGGAGTTGATTTTTTGGCTAGAGAGGCCGTCTCTTAATCGCTCTTTCGCCCCTTTCCCCTCCTTTCTCAGATGAAAGTCGTTATCACAATGAGAGGAACCTTCTTCATTCTGTACTGCTGTGTCACACAGCAAAATATAAACAAAGTAGATACTTTCTTGGAAGGCAGCTCAGCTGAAGGTTTGCAAGGATGGAAAGAAAAGCAATTGTGGGATCAGATAAGTCCATGCCACCATTCCTCCCCACTTTCCTCCCTTCCTCTCCCCCCCCAAAAAGAGTTCCGTCTGATATTTTTCCAATCAAAAACTTTCCCTGGCCTGATTTGTGGAAGTTACCTAATCCTTGTATAATTGGGGTGATTTGAAAGACGGGAAGATGTTCTCATTTTCATTATGGGAGTCACTTGGGGACAGTATCATTTAGAAGAATATGTTTTTATTGCCCTAAATTACTTTACCTGAGATTCTATTGATGTGTTTCTCTTAGGTTAGATTTCTACTGAACAGAATGACCAGTGTGGGTCTCATTCTCACAGGTTCTCATAGGGTTCAAGCTACTCTTAAATGGTTAGTGAGTTTACCCTCATTCTACTCTAGAGTCTCACTTCAAAGGAAAAATTCTGGAGGGTTGAGTGAATATGCCCTGAAACACAGAAGAGCCCACTGCTTGCACTGTGCATCTGCACATGGCCAAAACCTCACATCAAGTTTCTCATATTGTGCCATCAACATCAATTCAGCTCACTTTGTACTGCCAGACTTAGAAACTTCTAGAAGCAACCCTCTTGGCATAAAAACAGTTGCGTCTACCTCACACTGAGTCTATCAGATTCTCATTCTCATCTAAAATGCATCCTTATTCCAACTAGTCACTACACTCAAGTATCTTTGAATAAATGGTTGTTATCTTTGATTGAGTTTCCCAGAGAATAGACACTGAGACTCTGCAATTTGCAAAAAGAAAGTTTGGGGGTGCTCATAGGCACAAAACCTGTATGGTATGGGGGGATCTATACTGGGCATGAGAACTTGAACTGTCAAGCAGTTGTAACCCAGGCCTCTGCAGATGCCAAAAGGGAGATCAGAAGTGGGGATGGCCTTTCACTGATGTTCCAAATTGAGGCAAGAGGACTGGATCTCTTACTCTGCATCAACCAGCCATTGGAGGCCAGCTGCACCCAAGAACAGGCAAAACTTCAGGCAGGGCAGATCCCTTTAGCTAATGGCAAACTCAGGAAACAACTCAGCTGTGAGCCATTGGCAGTCACCACTCTGGGCTCCAGAAGAGAGTGAGGATCTCCATCCTAAAGGATAGGATCTGGTGGCAGCACCACAGCATTCATCTTGGCAGGGAGCATAAATGGACACCAGATTTAACATTTGTGGAAAACATTTTCTTTCTTTAAAATGACACACATTTTATTGCTTAGCTAGGACTTAAATTAATAAAATATATGCTTGGCCTCAGCATTATGGTATACCAGAATTGCAAATGCTGAATAAAAAAAAAAAAAGTTTTTCTGTTGAATAAGGTCCTTCGTTAGGATTCCTGGTCCTGGATATGTGCATTATAAATCATATGTGTGTGCAATTCCATATAATGTTTTATTTTTCCACACATGGACATTCCAGAATGTTAACACATTTTTCTCAATTATAAAAATAAATAACACATTTCCAGTTATTTGGGCTCATGTAAAATGTATTCATATAGAAACAAAGAGAATGCCTGCAAAGATCTACTTATACATATTACATGTTACTTCTCAGATTTTGACAGTCTGCTACAGTCTTATAATTGAGATTGCAGCATCTAAAATATTTTTGCAGGTCCTATTTATGTGAGTAGTTTTCTCCCTTTTTAGTAGTTTGTAAGAATCCACCTTATTTTTTCCCTTTTAGCAACTACTTGTAAATAAAGCCAGAATTAAGGAGATTAGTGGTGGCTGTCAGAGATGGGAACCATTATGAGCTAATGATCCCATCCCCCAACTGTTGTATAGGAAGCTTCTCAATTATTGGTAATAATAAAGCACACAAGTAATTTTAGTTTCATTCCTCACAGTCTTGACATAGCCTCTGATTTAGTGAAATCTGACTTCAATTTTACTTCTAAGAATGGGAGATCCCATTACTAGGAAATTAAACCAAACCATGTTCCTGGAGTGTTGTCTATTGAGGGAAAGAGCTAAGTGTTTTTTCCTTCCATAATACATCTCCCCCACAACACCCCAACATTCTAGAGGCCCAAGTTTGTTTTGCTCATCTTTTCAGATATTCCTGGGATTTTCACAGTTCAAAATACTCCCATTCCCCCAGGAACCAGAAGCCCCAAACACCTTGACAAGGGCTTTCAGTTTCACAGGTGCTGAAGTTTCAGATAAATCTCTGAACCTCTAGGGTTCAGATAGAATCGGGGTTTATCTAAATGGAATTAAATCTTCTGTGGATTTCCAGTGTTTAGTTTCCATGCCTGTACTTTGGAAAAGAGGGAGCCCTTTCAGGTTGATAGTAAAGTTAATTCAGATGATTCTCTCTCTCTCATTCAAAAAGAATTAATAGATTGGAAAAATGCTTTACCTGGTCTAAAAGCGTCAACATTTCTAACAGCTTATATCTGGGAAAATCCCCAGCCCTTCATTTGGAGATCCCTGTGAAAGGAATTCTGAAGCTGCTCTTGGACATCAAGGCAGTTTGATCTATTTTGCCCTGAGTATTACCATAATAATTACAAGGTCCAGGGCAGATAGCTGCTTTTGAAGGGGCAAAACTCAGTGGTTGGACTATCTCCCAGATTTCACTCTTGGGAGAGGAATTCCATGTATTCTATATCGAGTGACCCATCTAAATCTGCCATTTCACAGATTAAGTCTGACCCAACCCATCCGATTGCAGGCATTGTGCAACTGCGCCTCTTCTTTACAACACATTCAAATCGTGCACAATTACAGGCGTTTTTAATATAAAGGTAGCTAATGAGCTGAAATGTAAAATAATTGCTATTTTCAATGGACAAGATGAATCTGATCCTTAATTTTTTCCTGGAAAAAAAAAATAATCCCCCCCCCCTTTTTTTTTTTTGGTGCCAGAATTTCAGTGAATGATTCACATTACTGTCAATTACACGCCCTTATGGATTACAGCCACTAGGCAACTGTCCAGGAAAACACAAGTCTGAAAATGCTTCTGTTTTAAGAAAATTAAATTCATGGTTGCTCCTCCTGTGGGCATGTGTGCAGCAGGCAGGAAGCCTCCACTTTCCTGCCAAGGAAGGGATAAGGCCTTGCCCACTTTATCTGGATTAAGTAGCCACTCTGACATCTTGAGATCTTGATACTAGTGCCAGGTGCAGGCCTCAGTTTTGGTTTCTAAATAGTCTTTATTTATTTATTTTATTTTGTTATGTTGGTGCGTGTTACAAAACACAGACTGGTGTTATAAAACAGGATTTTTAGTCATGAGTCACAGCAGTTGCCTGTGTGTTACCAGAGAGGCCTCGTGGAGCTGAATGGAGAAACTGTTCACCTTCCTCTTCCCAAAAGTCAGTCAAAGACAGTTTAGCACTCTTAGCAATATTTCCAAAGATGCCCTCGTCCCACATTCCACTAAATTTTTCTTTCTTTATTTTTTTTTAAGCACAAGTGGAGCTACCACTAAAAATGCTACATTTGCTCATGGGCTGCTTGACGGTCTAGAAAATCCAGCTTGTATGTAGGTAAAATAAAGGCCATTAGTCAGATGTATTTCCCCCGGAATGTTGTAAAGTTTAACAAAATCTCTTTAGAGTGCTCAGTTAAGGTTGCCTAAATCATTTACGCATTTGGGAAAACTATGAGAACTGCAGGATATTTTTCCGGTTCTGAGCCTTTTACTACATTTATATCTGATTCATAGAATCAGACATTTCAGATAATGAAATATTTAGTAGCAAGGAAGCTTGGCCTTATCTGAAACATTATCTGTGTTCCAGATATTTTGTGTCTAAGTAATGTTAGCATCTGGAAGAAATATTTACAAGACAAAGGATTGTGAATTAAGTGAAATCAGTTTCACCTTGTTTAGATGCTGATTCAAGCCAAAAGCTGAAAGGAAAAAATATATTATAAATGACTAATGAAATTTGAATATGGGCTGATATTTTATTTGATAAGGAGGATTTTTAAAAAATATTGTCAGATATGACAATGGCATAGGAGTTTTTCTTAAGAAAATATCTGTATCAGAAATGAAGACTGCAGAAGTTATGGATGAAATGACAAATTAGCTGAGATTTACTTTAAAATGCTCCAGAAAAAAAGTATGTTAGAGAGGGGCAGGCAATGGGTAAAGCCAGAGTAGCAGGGGCAGGCGTCTGGGGTAGGAACATGGGAATGGATTATACTACTGGGTTTTTGTATAAGCTTGAAATTTTTGAATATACTTTTTTCACCTCCTTGTTGTCTGTGATTTATATGATGATATTTTTTTACATTGGAGGCTTGACCACTTTGAGTAATTAGCATTTATTTTATGAAGAAGAGGTGACAAGGATGAGCATATCAATTTCAGGAAGTAGGCAGTGGTCACTTAAGTTATATACAATCCTTTTATTTCTATATAAATTATGTACTGATTGTTAGTATACAAGTAAAAAAACTACTTTTTATATTAAGGTTGCTTGACCTTCGTTAGCAAAAAGGGAAAAGCATTAATTACTCTTGTTCTTGAATCTTCTCCATGTTAATATGGTCATAAAAGCCTAGATCCAAGTGTAGAATGGACCAGAGAGTTCATCTGGTGATCCTTACCTCCCATTTCATAGAAAAAGACATTTTCTCAGGGAGGTGTAGAGTGTCTTGATCAGAGTCAGTTCCAGTTGCTTACAGATGTGGAAGCAAGACTGGAGCCCGTCAAAACCAGGACCCTTTCACACTTTATCAGGCTGCCTCAATCTTGTCCTTTAAAATACTCATTAACAATCTACCCTCTGGGGATCAAAGCGGTTTTCTAAATCCAGACCAGTGACTGCAGGTCATATGTTCACTCCAGGTTGTGTGGCCCCAAATTATCTTTTCTTTTATTGAACACCATTTCCAAGTTGTGTGATATGTCCCAGAAGTGATCATTTTGCCTTCTGTTCTTGTTCATGCTGGGCAGCAGGCTTGCAGTAGCTTCTCCTCCTCTGGCTTTCATGGACTTCCTGTCAGGGACAGGTCAATATGCTCAAATGACAATCTAGACTTGGCTGAGGGATTCCACAAGGACCATCAGCCACTTCTCAGTGCCTTTCTGACAGTCTGTTGTAGATTAAGCTGAAATTCCAAGTATCATATTTGAAATAGGGGCTTTTTTTTCCAAAGAGAAAAATGTATCCTATTTAGCATTCTTAAACAAAATTCTTTAAACACAAACTTACCCTCCAAAATGTTATCTTCTCTACATTTAACAGAAGCTCACTGAAATCAAGTAGATCAGGCTGGCATTTATAAAATAATTTTTACAATTGGAAAAAAAATGTGTTTCGCGAATTTTACAAAGAACAACCCTCTGAGTGCTAAGAACATAGTTATATAATTATTAGAAATACATCCAGAAGGGCTTTGCCCAGCTGATATGACCTGTGGGGAGACCAACCCAGAGGTGGGTCTTCATTTTCATGACCATTGTTCATAATTCTGGCTTCTCTAGTCTACAGGATGCTAGGAGAATGCAAATTTACATTTAATTTATTCATTCAGGAATCCCCCTGATCTTTCTGCTCTCCCAATGTATGTGGAAAGCACCAAGGACAAGAAAGAAAAGATGGAATCTCCCTACATAAACCCTGTTTTTCTCTCCCTCCTTTTCCCCTTCCCCTCCTCCTCCTTGTCCTCTTCCTCTTCTTATTTCTCTCCCTCCTCTTCCTCCTTTACTTCTTCTCCTCCTCCTTCCTTTGGGAGGAGGTAGGAGTAGAAAGAAAAATACACAAATGTACAATATAAATGTTTTGGATACAGGGGCTAAGGTGACAAGGGACCTACCCCTGGTGGCTCCTGGAAATCACTGTGGATGAGAGAAGGCTAAGCAATATTTCGGAGCATGAAGAGAAGTGAAGGGAGAATGCAGAGAGCATTCCAGACAGCGTACATGGAAATACGATGTGCAGAGGTAGCTTATTTGATTCCAAGGTATACTTTATCCTGAGGATCTAAAAGCACATTTCAGTTTCCTTTTTTCTATTCAATTATACATTCTAAAAGACTTTGCTTAATTTACTTACAACTTAAGATAATAATCCTGACCAGGAGTCAAAGACTGCCCAGATGAAAACATGGAAGGACCTGGTTTCCATTTCTAGTTCCCACAGAAATGTTTTTAAGGGAGCCAAACACGGGCTCAGCTTCTCTAGAATTGGCTCTCTTGTCTATACAGGGAGGTTCACTCCTTTTCTGGCCCTCAAAGGCAGCATAATACAACTGGGGAATAGCTCTTCTTGTCCCCCAGGAGCAAAAGAATAAGCTTCCCATGGTTTTGTTCATGGAAATATGGTTTGTCCCATTGTCCAGAATTGTTTTTTGTGGATTCCTGGTTGGCAGTTGTCATGGAGAGGCTTGTTTCCTGGATATTTGGCAGAAGCATCATAAGCTACAGCTGGACCCACTAGGGTACCCAGATCCCAGATGAGAGGAAGAGGGAGGCAGGGAGACTGAGGGAGTGTATAGGTAGCTCTGGAACTCACCCAGGCCCTTCTTTAATGAGCCAACATCCAACCTGGCAATCTGAAGACAAGGTCTTTTACTTTGTTCAGGAAACTCTGGAGATTTGTGGTTTCTAATATTCACGGTACTGTGTGCCAACCCACATAGCCAATTCTGCAAGCAACTAGGGCTGCAGAACATGACCCATATTTCTCACAAATCCCACTATTCAATGGTCTTTCTATTCTTGTTGTTATACCAAGAAGACAGTCTCTAGTGGGCAATAATTTTATTTTCCTAGTACTTTGTATCTGGGTCCCAAACCAAGGGCTTTCCTCTTTCCCAGCTTGAGTGGTATTTTTATTTTAGAGCAAGCCACCAGTAATGGGGGATAGAGAGATGATCTCTTAGTCTCTTGGGGTAGGGGTGGGGTCATTAGATTTATGCTTTATTTTTCCTTTGTTTTTGACTTGATCTCTCATTTGGTTTGGCTTACATGGGCAGACCAGGAGATACCTGCCCAGTGGATACCATCCAATTTGCCTCATATGGTGGACTGCATTGTTTATATGAAAAACCCAAATAGCATGTGTTGTGCAATCCTTAACTAAGTTATATTCCAAGTACTTGGTTTCAAGGAATCTTGCAAATGAGAGGAAGTTCACCATTTTATGAGTTTGATTACTGTTGCAAAACAAAAAAAAATTTTTTTAACTATCTCAGGGGTAAATGATTAAATGATATAAAGATTCCTCTTTAATCTCTACCTATTTTGTAGAGGATATCTGTTTGTCTCTTTTTATTTGTTCTAATTAATTATAGTAAAATGCACTTTGATATATCATACATAGATGGAGTATAATTTCTCATTCTTCTGGTTGTACATGATGTAGAATCCCACCAATCTTATAGTTCATATGTGCATAGGGTAATAATGTCTGATTCATTCTACTATCCTTCCTACCGAATACTCCCTCCCCTCTCTCACTCCCCTCTACCTAATCTAAAATAACTCTATTCTTCCCCAGCTCCCCTCCCTTATTTTGAATAAGCATCTGCATATCAGAGAAAACATTAGGCCTTTGGTTTGGGGAGATTGGCTTATTTCACTTAGCATGATATTCTCCAGCTCTATCTATTTACCAGCAAATGCCATAATTTCGTTCTTATTTCCATTCTTTATCCATTCATCTGTTGAAGGGCACCTTGGTTGGCTCCATAGTTTAGCTATTGTGAGCTGAGCTGCTATAAATATTGATGTGACTGCATCTTAATTTTATATACATATATTATATCTTTTGCTACATTGAAAATGCCTTGAAGGCAAGATGGGTATCTATTTATTTTTATGTGCCTTCAAACCCTTGGAATCATCATCTAAAAAAACAAGGCAGATGGGTATGCACCCTGGACTGGGGCTCAGAGAGCCTGAACTAGAATCCTGAATCTAGTGTCTCCTGGATGCAGGAGCTGGTGAGGCTCCAGCTGGGCCTGTTTTCCTCACAAGTGAAGTAATAATTCCCAAGGCCTCCCCTTTCTGATGGCTCTGATTCTCAGAGCCATCTAGATCTTGACTTAGAACTAGAGTTATTTCAGTTTTTATCATTGATTTTTTTCTCTGTTTCTATATTTCAAAAATCAATCATCTAAATTTCTCCAGTTTGGTAGAAGTTATTGATTTTACCTCTATAACACATCTAAAGGAATCCTGAATGAGAAGTTACTGTAAATTACTATTATAACCATTAAGTGTTAAGTTCCTTAAGGGAATTATTCTCCAATCAGAATAAGAATGGCTTAATCTATTTCCTTTAAATCTATTTTCAAAAAAAAAAGAAAGAAAGAAACTAAACAAGCAAGAAAGTCCCAAAAGAGATGAGGTATATTATTGTGGACTCTAGCACCAATGCCAAAAATACATGTGGAAGATTGACAGATCTCTGATTCTGTGTCTAGAGTTGGAGGTGCTCTCCTTTGCTTTTCTTCAATTTATATGGGTAAAATTTGATCAAAATTAGCATCCAGGGAGGCAGAGAAGGTAGAGATGGTGGGAGAGTGACCTACTGTAGAAAGCTTTGCATGTTGACTCTGAGTGTCATACATTCTATCAGTAACTCGTGGAGGACCTACAATATACAGACATTCTGCAAGGGGCTGCTACTTGCTAGTTGTAGTGACAGTACTGATATGGCCTCTTCTTCTTCCTTGTTTCCCTGGAGTTTTTAGTACATGGAAGCTCCAGGTAAGAATTCTTAAAGCAATTAGCCTCTAAATGTTGTGTATTGTACCCTGTGGTCTCCATCTGCTCCCAGGAAAGAACTTGCTAGGCCTGAAGGGCTAATACAAAGCTGCCTAAATGCTAGGGCCTTGCCATGAGTAGCCAGGTTAACTGTTCACCCTCCTGATCCTTGCACAAATATACTTCACATCTTCGGCGACAGGGAATTTGTAATCAGGAAATATTGCCATGAATCTGGTACAGTCCATTCTCAAGACTTCCTTCCTTTACTGTTTCGATGCATTCAATAAATATCAATTTATGAATCCATACTAAAAGCCAAGCACTGTGTGGATGCAAGAGATGCAATAAATGGCAAACACGTGCATGAGTCCCCTATCACTTCTAGAATAAATCACCATAAAGTGGTCTTTAAGACAATACAAAATTATTCTCTTAAAGTTCTAGAGGTCTGAAGTTCAAAATCAAATTTGCTGTGCTAACACTGATGTATTGGCAGGCCTAGTTCTGAAACCTCTAGCAGAAAAATCTGCCTCCTAACTCTTCTAGCTTTAGAGGCCACCTGTATTCCTTGCCTAGTGGCTCTTTTGTCCATCTTTAAAGTGAGTGACATGGTATCAACGGACCTGCTCCACAATCACATCACTTTCTGTGTCTTTCACCCTCCTGCTTTCCTCTTCAAAGGACCCTGTGATTATACTGAGCCCATCCAGATCATCCAGAATAGTCTCCCCATCTCAAGATTCTTAATTATGTCTACAAAGTCTCTTTTGCCTAAAGTAACATATTCACAGGTTCCAGGAATTGGGATGTAGACATCTTTTTTGTGTGGGGGTGTGGGGGTGTGGGGTTGGAACACTGTGACGTTATTCAGCCTACTGTGACAAGGAACACAGCATTTCAAATTTCAAAGAGCCTAGGTTCCAGTTACACAGCAAAGAACAAATGGGTTAGGATTTTATTGCTCCTTTGTTTACATGCCTGCTTGTTTTTGATGTTTTATTCTAGCTATGTAGTTTCACTGGAAATAAATTTGTAATATAAAATATGGGAAACAGTTATATTCTGTTATATCCAAACCATGTCAAGCCTAAAGATAAATCTTCCTCTTATAAAACTCTACCTCTAAAAGAGATAGTTAACTGTACCATCAAATATTTTAGTGTATAAATTCAAATAGTTGCATTATCCCTATTTCAGGAAGAAAAGATTGGAATCTTTATTTACAATGGGAAGAATAAGACTTCTCTGTCCTCAGCTTGTGAGAAACTTTGGTCAACAAGTCTTTATTCTGAAGTTCCTGGGATTCAAATGATAAACATTCTCAATTCCAACCACCCAGGAAGGCAGCTTTCATAGGAGAAAAGAGAAGTCACATCCTCATCTGAAGTTTGGCTACAGAGGTCAGGTCTCTTGGTGGGATTCATGATCTTGTTGAGATTTTGACTATCCCTGAAGCTCTTGATAATTTTGAAAATCCAAAATTGATATGCCAGGGTATCAGAAACATAAATTATAACTTTAAGTAAATAAGAGTACCAACTTGGAAACAGCATATCAGAGGCAAAAAAATAAAACAGAGAAAGAGAGAGGGGGGGGTGGCTGCAGAAGGGCCTGAGAGGCAGATGCCATCAGACTCAAACCGAGAAGGCCATTGAAAGGGGACAGTGCCAGGAAAAGTCAAGGGGCTTCTGAGGGATCAGCAAGGGGCTCCACTCTACCTCTGCTACCTACAAGTAATGTGGTCATAGGTGGGTTATTTAACCTTTTGAGCCTCATTTGTAAAATAGGGAAAATGAGATCAGGTTGGAACACGTACTTTCTTCCTCAGTGCCCGGATAATAGATGTTCGGTCAATGATGACAGTCATTTTGTGATGAGGCTGAGGTTGGGCTGTCCTGTCCTAACCCTCCCCAACTAAGTGGTCGCATGGTGCCCCTTCATCTTCCACTGTGTTCCTCCCACTGAAGGCTGCTCTTGACAATCACTTTGGCCAAGAGAAGACTCTGCTTTGAAAATGTCTGATTTGCTTCATGCCCTGCGCATGCTTGAAAACACACACACACACACATACCCATGCACACGCATGTACTCTCTCAGAGGATGACTCTGTATCTCACACATGGCAACCAATTTTCCAAGCAAACTCAGGCACTAGAACAAGGGTTTGGGTTTTGTCCAATCAGTTGAGATTTGTCTGCAGGCTCATAGGTCATTTCCCCTAGCAAGCTAAAAAATTCACTTTCAAAGTGCTTTATAACCTGTAGAAACGAAAGCCCACAGTGTAACATCTCAGGTGAAAAATCCAATGTCACTCAGATCAGGCTTACTGGCTGAACTCTGGTGATTATGAAGTGAACTCTGTTGTTGGAAACCTGTGTGAGCATCAAAGTCTCTCATCACTTTTATTGGCAGGTGCCAAGGGCTCAGCAGCAGAGGGCAGGATGGGAATGCACCACTGAGCTAGTCAGAGACAATGGAGACGGAAGAATAAGAAGCATAGAGCATTTTGATTTTTCTAAAAATGGACCTATTTGTGGAGTGGGAAGTAATTAAAACTTATGGCCATGTGGTTTGTGTTAAATGTTAAGTGTTTCACAATGGTTAAATGTGTTCTGTGCACTTGATGGAAATGTAATTCTCTACCAACTAATTAAGGGGAAGAGAAAAAACATGGAAGGGATTAGTTTGCTAGAAAGAAAATGAAAACAAAAAAAATGTCATTTTACCCTTCTTCTCCATAGGGGACTTGGAGAAGATTTATTTTGGCTTTTATGGAAGGACACATTCCAGTCACAGAATCATGGAATTTCAAGATTAGCAGAGAATTGTGCATATCCAGTCTAAACCCCTCTCTAGCGGGTAGCATGGGGGCCAAGAACTTGTCTAGAATATGTGATGCCCCCGGTGCTGCAATAAATAATAAATTTCCATATATTCCCAGGACCCACAACCATACATTCGTTTATACACAAAAACTGCAGTAAAAGGTATTCACTCCTTCACTTCTTTTTAAAGCAGCCCATTCTATTTTTAAGACAATCTGGCTTTTAGCAATTTCTTCTGTCTACTAAGTAGGAAGTCTATCTCCTTCCACTCTCTATCCACTGGCCCTTGTTCTACCTTTCTTGATTATCTATTAATTGTCTTTATTAACTTTACAACCGGAAATACTGAAGCTAAGATGGATTAAGAAATGTCTGCATCATTCCATAGCTATTTGATGGCACAGCAAGGACTTAAATCCAGGTCTGCCTCACTGTGAATCTCTCTTTCTTTCCATATGTCACCAAACTTTCACGCTAGGGAAGAAAACGGCTGCCTGCTATTTAGCACAGAGGACAAGCCGTGAGAAACCAAGGAGAGTGGTGTGTTCAGAGGAGGGAGAGAACATCAGTGAGTAGAGGAAAGGAGCAAGTGGAAAGGACAGCCCTCTCTGATCAGAGTACATGCTCCTAAGCCAGGCTGACTGCGGTTATCTCAGTGTAATTCACATCCAGCTATTGACAGCTTTCCACCTGGTGACATGCTTAATGGCCCATGAAATTCTAGCCCTCAGGGCTCAAGCCTGATATTTATGGTTCCCCACATAAACCTAAAGTGGATTGTAAATTTATCTCTCTCAGATTTAGGTGACTAAAATGGCTGTTCCCAACTCTGAAAGGGATAGTTGACTTTATGGACATGTTGTACCGACTTTAACAAAGATCAGGGTGGGAGGAGGGGGCAGAGGGCTGCTACTATTTGTGGGAATGATTCCAGAAGCCTCCTGGAGTGGAAGCCTTCTCCTGTACTAGAGGGTATTGAAGTTGGGGGAGGTGGAAGGGGGGTAGGTAGCAGGAAGCAGATGGATTTTGTACCATAGAAAATAGTTGGATATTTTAGGTAACCCCGAATGATTACATCATAACAGAAAAAGCATGAAGATTTGCAAACCAGCTATAAAGGGAAGTCGTTCAGCATAGGCAGGAAATTCTCCCTAAGCTCCCGGGTATGCCAAACAGGTACTGATGGAGCTAGACCGGCATGCAGTAGGAGATGTCTGAATAGGAGCACACTATGTATGGAAGAAGAGTTCTTGCTCAACTCTGGATCGTGCTTCCTGAGCCCTTCTCCAGAGGCCAGCCACACGCGGTTTCTATGTGGGTTTAGGCATACACACTTCAGATCTGACCTATCTGGAGACCAGCCTTCTCATCTCTTGCTTCTCTGAGGTGAACTGGCACTAGACGCTGGGTGTGACTTGTGTTTCACCAGCAGGTCCTGACATGTGAGTTTAAGAGAAAACCTCCGTATGTTTCCATGAAAAGATGAGGACCTAGTAACAACAATCCAAGTAATAATATTTCTTGTCCCATTTCTACTTCCCAAACACATGCATAGAAAAGCTTCATTCTGCTCCAAAAGTTCTCTCTCTTCCCACTAAAGATCATAAGGGTTGTAAGGAAGAATATATTCAGGATACAGTGGGACATGCTGGAAAGAACTGAGGGATGAGAGGCAAATAGATTCAGGTTAATCTTAGCTTTTCTATGCATGCGTTTATGACTTTGGGCTTATTACAGAACCACAGTCTCAGTTTTCTCATCCATCAAGTGGGGATGAAAATATCAACCAAAATATTGTTATGAGCATGAATGACACCAACATTTGAAAAGTAGATTGATTTTAAAACTAGAATATTGTTTGCAAGGGGTTGGCCTTAATTCTGCCTTCATATTTGAAGATCATTTGTTTGGAAATCCAGCCAAGCACCACATCGTCCCCAACAGCCAACAGAAAATAGCAACCTCCTTCTGAGGTTGCTCTCTCTCCTGCTTTCATCCCACAGGAAGAGATGGTCTCCTCAGAGGGGTGCTGACATCCCCAGAAAGCTTTCTTATCCTTGCTTTCTGTCCCCATTTTCTGAGCTGTCCTCCCCTCAAGGGCAAAACAGTGGTTTGAACCATGTTTGGAAACAAATTCAAATGTGAGTGCTTTGCATGTGAGTGCTGAGTTGGGGGTGGGATTTTCAGGCCTCATTTTTGTGAGTAACCTGAAGCTGGAATGCCCTCCTGAGGTCAATGTATAAAAGCCAGCAGCGTAAATAGGAACTGAGGCCGGAGCAAGCATAAATGTTCTCCCAAGAGTTCAATAGAGAAAGGCTTGTTTGATCCTCTCTAAGCTTCCTGAAACCGAGCTGAATATTTGTTTGTTTTGTGGTAGCTCAACTTTTTTTTTTTTTTTCTTTCTGGTCTTTCGGTGCATGGCTGTTGGTTTCTCTGTTTAAAAGAAAAATGCATTTTCTCAGTAATGATGTTCGCATTCTGCTCTCCGCGATACCCACTTCTAAAGGCCATTTCATCATCAAGATAAAGTTCTGCTAACTCTTGGGACACAAGAGCTAAAGGATGTGGCTGGTTACCATGACTTGTGCTTACCTCTCAGAGTGTGTCATTTGGTGCACACGCCTAAAAAATGTGTGAACAAAAGTGTCTAGATTTATTTTTACATTGGCGATTTGATCCCGTGAGGGGAGAAATGGCAACGTCAATGACTGTGCAGAAATGACAAAATAGCATTTGAGCTCTCAGTTGGCAAAGATACAGAGGCCACATCAAGGTGAGTTTGCTACTCCATTGCTTTGTGAGGGATCTATTGGTTATTAATGCTATGTGTTTATTATGTTAATATTCATGACACCTCAGTGTTTACCCAGCTCCACAGATGCCCGATCCAAAAATTAGACAGCCAGCCCAGAACAGCACAGTAGGGAAAATGTCCAGGGCTGGGATCCGGAATGATCCGAGGCTTTGCCAAAGGTAGCTATGGTGGCAGAGCCTTCCTTTTGGCTTCTTTTCTGGTCGATGTGTATCAACATGGTAAAACTAGCATATGATGTGGGGTTGATTGACAATTCCTAAAACAGAATGTTCTGAAGTTGGAAGAGTCAGAAGTGGCATGTCAGGGCTGAGATGCCTGGCAGATTTTTCATGTATTTTTTTTTTCTATACTTTGTCTCCAAAGCACTCACGTCCCTAGGTTTCTGTTTGTCTCTGAGCCCCTCAAAGTATGAGAGAGAGCACTTACAGCCAAGACAGCAGTGGTTGGATTTCCTCTTCGGGGCCACTGAACACAGGGAAAGAGTGCCATGGATCAGGAGCAAGAATCTTATAGGCCATGGATTTTTTTTTTTTTTTCCTGGAAGCAACTGGAAACCAACTTAGTGACACTTAAGTCCTTCACCTGCTCCATGACTGTGGCCAGTGTGTGTGAGTCAGAATGGTACCAAGAAGGGCCCTCAGCTGAACAGCCGCGAGAGTTACAGGCCTGGCTTGGAGCGGGAATGTTATACTATGTTCAGAGTCATGGCAACTTGGACTTGGCAGCCAGATCTGCTTCTGAGATTACGAGGGCCTCGTGGCCAAGTGCACCTGTGATGCCAGTTGACCTCAGAGTGGGATGTAGATTGAGAAACCGTTCACAGCTAACAATTCATTTGCCTTCTTTACCAGCTGGGTAGTTAAGCTACAGCATGCAGGTTAGAGTTAACTTGCTCTGCGTCTCCATCTTCCATCTATTCAATATAAAATACACAGGGAGTAGCTAAAAGCTTCTTCCCTCTATAGCCCAGAAAAAGGTCGGGGGGAGCTGCCTAGAAAGAAAAGGATATTTCCACAGTGTCTTTTGTTTCCATCATCAAAGCAGGTCAAATTAACCCTTGAAAACTGAGAACCCTCTGTGAGACACAACAATGACAACTTTTCCTTTCAGAAAGGCTATTTTTCAAAGGATGATTGAAATCAGATTTCATGACAGACATGTGTCCATATCTGCCCCTCTCAGAACATGCTTTATTTGCCTCCATGAGTAGTTGGTTTCTGTATTTAATCTGTAGTATGTGACATTTTTCTATAGTAGAGCTGAAACAGAAAATTTACCCCAGGAATAAAGAAGACCAGTTATAATGCTTTGGTTGGAAAAAAAAATTATCCGTCCCAACATTTCCTTAGCCACAGTTCCCTATGAAAATCATCTGTAGACACCCAAGGTTGAAGTTCCAAAATTATTTTTGTGATTCTTAAAGTCCAGAAAGATGCCCCAAATGGGAAATTCCACACCTGGTCTCATGTGAAAGGTCACAGTCAAAAATGCTACACTAAAAATATTATAGAAAATCACCTTCTACATAAATGAATTTTTGTGTCTAGACTTGGGTCCCATTCTAAGATAGCTGATTATGTATATGCAAATATTCCAAAATATGAAATTCCAAACTCCTCTGGTACCAAGCACTTCAGATAAAGAATACTCAACCTCTATTAACAATGCATCCCATATTAATGTAATCAGGATATGCATCTTTTTCTACCAATGCCAAGTTTCTTATGTTTATACATGTTTAAAGTAGATTGTGCTTTATTACATATCAAACTTTCAATTTATCTGTATCTTCTTCAGGATCCTACTTGGAAGGCACCTGCATGTTCACTTGCACACAAATGAGACACTGTTGTGCTTTCCAAAACACATTCTCTCCTGCTCTCCGTCACCTCCCTCCATCTGCCCCATGCTAAGCTGGCCAGTCAAAGTCAGCATCCTGTTCTCCCCTTTGGCCTGTGATCTCCATTCTCCTTGTGTAAGCCTTGATGACCCCACACCTCTCAACAGCCACCTGGCATGGCAACCTGCAATAGCCGCCTCGCTCTCCCTCCTCCTCACCTAATCCCTGAGGCTCACCCAGCTGCCCAATGAGCCTGAGGGTTCTGAACACTGCTGTGCCAGGCTGAGGGAATTTATTGGTCATGTCTGTTGAGGGTACAGAAGAGGCTTTATTTAAGTAATGGGTATCCTCTGGCATCTATTCCTCTCAATAATAAACGCTTCACAGGAGGGTTTTGAGTACTTCTTGGGGATAAGGCATTGAGTTCTTTTCTCTTTCTGAACAATTATGGTCCTTGACTCTCTCCAGTACAAGGAGAGCCTCTATAATTAAAAAAAACTAAAAAATATGATAGGAATAATAAGGCTTTCAAGGAAGTAATTCAACCCACCCTTTTGGCTAGTTTTATGCTCTCAGCTTCTCTCTCTTTGCTTCAGGACCAGTAGTCCTTTTGCTAAGTACGTAAATACTTAGCAATTGAAACACTGACTGAATCTGCCAAGGCCTTCTGATCACTCAGTAGAGAGGTGGGGACCCATGATGCCTGGCAGAGTTGAGGAATTCCAAAGTATCTGCCTTTTCTGACTCAGAGGGTTACCCTATGGGTTCACTCACAAGCTGGATGCCACCAACCAACGTCGAATCTGAGCATGGTTCAGGGATAGAGAGACCAAGCAAAAAGATTAGTCCACCACAGCATATCTGGGCATGGAGAAACCATAGAGAACATCCTGGTGACCAAGGAAACTGAGATCTAGAGTTAGTAAGCCATATACACAAAGTTAGTAGCAAGGACCACAGAATGTACTAGAACAAAAGGAAAACCAACATGTCCCATTCCCAGTCAAGAACAAGTGAATAATTTTAGAACAAGACTAGCTAGACTTATCTTCCAGGAATAGATACTATCACAAGTTACTGAGCTCAAAAACAAATATGAATGAAAATCTTTTCGTTTATGCAGCACTGTGTATTTTCTGCCTCCTTCTCAATGCTTAATTAAGTTCTACAGCCACCCTGTGAAGCTGATCATTACCAATGGGTGAGGAAGTGGAGTCCCCAAGGAGCTATGTGGCTTGCCCAAGCATACGAGCCTGACAGGCCAGGCAGGGTGAGGCTTTCCAGTTTCTGATGCCCACGCCCCATGTGCAATCCACCCTTGTCACTCTGGGTCTTCGAGTAGGGAGTAAATAAGCAAATGATTATCATATTGTTTTTACTTGTGGGGAGCAATGGGTTCTTACTCAAAATAGGAACCAGGACAAAACAAATAGCAACCAGTAAGAAAATTACTGGGGAGTAGTTATGCCATTACTGGGGGCTTGAACCTGTGCATCCACTCATGAGCTTCCCTTTATTGCTCCTGTTCCTAGGTTTTGTTCAACAAGTGTAGCCTATGTCTGAATGGGCAGTGGGAATTTGTAGGGGTGACCATGATGTTCTCTAGAACCCACTGTGTAAAACAGTGAAACAATGAGTTCATCGTCCTGGCGTTAAGTAAGTTCTGTGTGTCTCTGAGATGCCCTTCAGTGCACATCCCAGTTGAAAAGCCAAGGTCCCACCAGGGTTTTGGAGAGTTCCTAGGTCTGAGAGGGTAAGGGACAGGCACCCAAGGCTGTGTTTCATGGTCACCTCTTGTGCTGAACTTCTGCTCTCCATTGATTTGTTTTGGGTTATGGGAAGGCTCATATACATAAGTATGTGTGTGTGATACATTTATCTATATATATCCATGTACACACACATTATGAAATCAGACCCTTGCTTAAGGAAAAAAAAAGTTTCCTGGGACATTGTACTGGGTGGGGAGAAGAGGATGGTAGGAAACAATGGATGTCTTTCACAGAAGCACAAACTACTTGAAGTTGATCTCTGGGGGCTATGTTGTCAGAATGTTCCAGAATTGGAACCACCATAGATTTTTTCCCCCCTGTAGTCACTTCCATTGCCTTCCTTTGTCCTTTTTCCATTCCTATCCGTCTTCTTTCCTCCCCTGAGATTCCTAGTTAATTAACTACCCTCCTTTCTCCACTCTCACCCCACTATCCTGCTCAGCTCGGTCGTCTTGATTCCTACCACGGATATCCTCAAAGTTAGCTTCTCACAGAATTTGCCTAGGCAAAGACAGTTCCTTCCCACAAACAAATTTGGTATTACAGTGGTTTTAATGGCCATTTGTCTATGTGAGACTCACTGTTATCTCAACTCATATCGTAAGCCCTGGCAACCAGTAGGAAATCAATAGTATGTGTTCTGTGGATTAATCAATTAAATAGTGCTGTGAAAGGGTCCTGCTGTTTGATTATACTATAATTCTGGCCTTGAGTGCTGGATAAAAAGAGGCTTAGCCCCCAGAATAAGACAGGCCCACTGTTCACCCACTGCATGATGAGGGTCTCCAGTCACTGCTGCCAGGTCACTGCATGCTCCCACGGCCATGTTCATTAAGCAAGGTGGCTATGTGGTCAGGCCTCCGTGAAGGCCCAGGGTGGAAGGACACGCCACCAGCAGCTTAACATGGCTTGCCTCTTCAAAAAGAAGAAACATGGGAGCCAGAAGAACACAACCATAACATTCTTCTTATGAAGTTCTTCTTAAAAAGAACTCAAGTAGTGGGCTGGGGTTGTAGGGTGGAAGGCACTGGCTTCCATCCACAGCACCACATAAAAATAAAATAAAGGTATTGCGTCCTCTATAATTAAAAAAAAAAAAACACCTCAAGTAGAATGGACTAAATGGAGACAATTGTGAAATCTTCATAATAAGGATGTGCATTTTCCAAGTCTGTGCATATTTTAATATTCTGCAGTTTCAAAAAGTCTATAATTATAAAAAAAATTCCATATAAAAAATTCCAATTGAAAGTGAAGAGACACTTCAAAACAGGATACTTTTCTAAGAGGTATGTATCTGGGACCCTCAGCCTTCCCAGAACAGCTCCCAGGAAGGTCATCAGTGTGAGGTAACAACTTCAGGTTTGTTTTTGTGTCTCACCACTGTTAATTCTTAGGTCATTCAAGGCCTGGTTGAAGACTTATTCTGTCCCCCAAAACATTCCCTTCTTCAGAGTTTGATGAATAGTCCTTTATCTCTCCCTCAACCTCCCTGTATGGAAATGTTACTAAGGCTGCAAGACATTTTCTCAAACTAGTCCCTTCCCTAAGTCTTTTTTAAGGCAACATGGAAATAGTATTGCAAAATGAATCATTAAAAAAAAAAAAAATCCAAGTGCTTTCTGTGCTATTCTAGTAACTTCTGGGGAAGGTGAGAAAAATGCAGACATTCCCGAAGCCACTTTGGTTACTAATAAGTCTCAGAGAAGCCCTAGTCA
Organism: Callospermophilus lateralis; assembly: GCF_048772815.1. NCBI lineage: Eukaryota > Metazoa > Chordata > Mammalia > Rodentia > Sciuridae > Callospermophilus > Callospermophilus lateralis. The sequence goes on along the minus strand of NC_135307.1, from coordinate 105,038,843 downwards.
CAAGGTTGCATCTAAGTTGCCACACACTGTCCTGAACCTTCCTTCTCAGTTTTTTATTTATTTTTTCTCATTCTAGAACAGCCAGCAAATGATTTCACACCTTTTTGTTTAGCTGCTAAAAGCAACACAATAACTCCCCTCAAGGCTGCCTCTGTGGGTTCCAAAAATAAAATGGGCTCATTTTCATGCTAAGCATTCGAAGGCTCCTAGGAATTCTAATGAAAGGCAGAGGAAGGAAAGAGGGAGAAAAGAGGGGTCAGACTGAGGAGGGTCAGCTTGCCTAGAGTTACCAGTCACCCCTCCTAGAAAGAATAGGTAGAAAATTCACAGAGAGAAAGGGGGACTAATACACCATAATCCCATTAGCCTTAGTCCCTGACCCCACTGTTAACTGTAGTAGCCTTCCAGATAAGAAATCTCTTAGGTAGGAAAGAGCCTAACTTGCTTCTTTCCAGGTCAGAATATAAAACCATGGATCTTTGAGATTCTAGGTTAACTTTTGAAATTCAAAGTTTTCTAGGCCTAATTCATTAATAACAGACTCATCATATTTCACACATTATGTATTAAAAAGAATACTGTGTAACACAAAGCACATAATTTGGGCCCCTGCTAGCCAGCCTAGAATGCACAAAAAGATCTCAGTGAGAATTTGCTAGAAGTGTACATGCTGCCCACCTACAATAAGAGGAATCCTTATAGGAAAGACACTATCAACTAAGGTTTGCCTGCCTGAACTGTAAACGTCCAGAGACCGTACCTGCTCACTAAACTATTCCCAACCTTACTTAGGTAAGAAATCACATTGTTGGAAATTCCCCTCATTTACTAAGTCCAAATCTGCCCTGCAGTAGTTTGTACTCACTGGTTCTGGATTTGTCCCAGAGACCAGCACAGAATCTGTCTTTTCATGCATTGATCCACTCTGGATATGTTCTGGAGCTGAAACCAACAGGACTTGCTAAGAGAAAAGCAAACACTTGACAATCAGGTCTTGAGTCTCCTCCCCTAGAAGAAAGTTTCTTCTGTTCTTTCCTCACATGGTTTCCACTTCCTTTCCTGGGATATGATCCAGTTTGCACAGTGCCCCTCTTAGAGCACAGCACCAGAAGTGCTCCCACGTGCGAACGGCACTGTGCAATGGAGAATTTCCGGAGCTGAAGAGCACACCCCCACAGCCAGACCTTACCTGAGCCGATTCTTTTAGTTGATGTGTTATATCGTAGGTCACTTTTCTCACCAAGACCTGTGAAGAAAGGGTGTGATAAATGATCTGTAAATGGGATTGCTCAGAGAAACTAGCACCCACTTAAAAGAATTTAAAAAAAAAACTAAATGATTTGAAAGGATTCCTTTATTTATAAAACATCTACATGCAAATATTACAATTACTTATCTTTTATGAAAGCAGATAATCGGAAGTATTTCTACTTGGTACATTTAGTACGATTGACTTACTCCATGTCGAGTATTTGAAAATTTTCTGACTGCATTCTTTAAAATTGATCTGAGATTCAGTCTTTCTTTTCAAAGAATCATAGGATCCCTAGACATGGAAAGGACAAAGATTTTCAAATCTAGTCATCAGCTCTCAGGAAAATACTATTACTCCACAATATGTATTTATTCAGAATTCATTCACCAGATAGTTTCCGGGTGCCGACTCTGCAGTAGGCATTGGTCCAAGCTTATTCAGGGATGAAAAACAGAGTTCCCTTCTTTCTTGGAGCTCACATTCCTAAAGGGAACAAAAAATAAACAGATAAGCAAGACTGAAGATAATTTCATATAGTGACAAGTGCTATGAAGAAAATAAACCAGGGCTGTGACAGTAACTAGGTCAGGGAAGACAAAATTTAGGAGGAAAATGTTTGACCTATCTGTTAAGAAGTTTTCAACGCTAGGAGAATCTAGAAAAAGCTTCTTCCAGATTATGGAAACAGTCAGTGAAAAGGCCCTGAAGTAGAGAAAAAAGATTGATCCTACCCTGGGAATGACCAAAGGCCAGTGCATCTGGAAATAAATTCAAATAGAAGACACAGCAACGGCAGATGAAGTCAGAGGAAAGAGGCAGGCAGGGACTGGGTCACGTGGAACTTTGGAGGCTGTGGTGAGGATTTAGGATTTCATTCCAAGTCCAGTAAGAAACCATTGGAGGATTTTAGGCAGGGGAGGTAGCATGATGTGATTTCCATTTTTAAAAGTTCTCTCTCTTGCTGTACAGAGAAGGGTTGTAGATGGCTTAAAAACAGAAAGAGGGAAATTAGTCAGGAGGCACAGCAATGACCTAGGCAACAGATGCAGTGGCTGGTGTTGATGTGGGAGCAATGAAAATAGAGAAATGTTTATAAATTCTAGATAAGTTCTGGAAGTAGAACCAATAGGACTTGCTAAGAGAGAAGCAATTGGAGTCCAGGGGTCTTATGTGAATTCCCTAAACAGAGAGGAGGGGAAGAGTGCCTAGTAGTAGTGCCATTTGCTTTAACCCTAGTATAAATCCTAATATTGCTGGGAAGGAACTATTATTTTGCCTACATTTTACATATAAGGATCCTCACGCTCAGCAAAGTTAAGTAACTGACTCAATTTCAAACATGGGTGGTAAAGCAGGGATGCAGACCCAGGACTATATGACTCCACATCTTGTAGTCTTTTTCCACTGGACCATGTTCTTTCCCAGAGCAGTGGGAGAGGAGGTGCCCTGAGCAGCCTCCTAGAATATGGCTCCTTCTCTGGGTCTTTTCCTCCTAGTTATAGGTGTTTTATGAGCTTGTAAGCAAATACTATCCCTGCAGACCCCCATATCATATTTGACCAAAGTTAAGACCCCTTTTTCTCCTTACTCCTTGCCTGGATCCTCACAACTCCTGAGTGAGGGTCAGTCAGCTCAACCCTAAGCATTTCAATCATCAGAGACATGAGACAGGTGCTCACCTCCCTTCCCGTGGAGGTATAGCTGCAAATTGTGCAACCCGATGACAACTCTTCTATATTTAGCAAAAAAGGCAGTGGTGAGGATCTGTCCAGCTCATTTTTTTTTTTTTTAACAGTTTGAGTGTTCAAAATCTTAGGCAGTCTCCTGAAAGGCACATTGGCCTTGACAGTCTCTGAGCATCAGGAAGTTTCTCCATCTCACAGGGGTATACATTGGAAGCCTTGTTCCAAAATTATGCAGCCACGTGCTGTAGAACAGAGACTTGACATGCCAAAAGTTCCCCTTACCCCGCCACTCTGCACCCTGGAATGAAGAGGTGCTGGTCCTGTGGGTACTTTGATGGCTTTTAAGTGTTATTCTAAGAAAGGAAAACAAGCATGAAAGATTTAAAGGGGAAATGGACTATTACTTAATTGTTTATGCATTTAATTGACATGCATGGCACTTGGGTTTTATTTCTTTTCAATGTGGCATGGAAAGGAAATACAAAGGGCTGCTTATGGTTTGAGAGCAAAGATAAACTTGCTTGCTGGGGTGAGGGGCAGATAAAAGGCAGCAGGTATTCTCAAATGCTTACGATGACAAAATCATTGCCACGGAGGCTGCCCGTCACTTATACTTAAAGTGACTAATTTTGAAAGTGAGGCACAGTTCAGCTTTTCTCGAGGCAGACCAAACCAGACACAGTAAATCGCCCATGACTCTGACCCTCATCACTGTTGGTCAGCCAGAGAGAATGATGTACTAATGGAGAGCTGAACGATTAAAAAGAAGAAGGTAGAGACCATTAAAGAGAAATGGGAATCTTCAAGACAGTAAAATGTGGCCATTGTATCATAAAAAAGGAATTTACAGGAAAAAATAATTATTTCCATTGAGTACGTACTTAGAACCTGTTTCTTTTTAACATGCAAGTTGTATCAATCCTTGGTTGTCATGGGCAGGGGAAAAGACATTGCAGAGGGATTCCTATTAGTTTTCGAAATAGCAATTTTAAGAGGTAGCTTTTTTTCATACCTTCTTCCAGTCTCCAACCTTGTTTTGGGTTAAATCTTATTCAGAGGAAAGCACTTGGTTTAGAAATGTCCTGTCTCATTTTCACAAAATCTCTTCTAATGAGATGAGTTTTAGTGTTGCTGTGTCTATTAAGGAAAGAGGTGAAGAAATAGAAAATCCACTTTCTATTGTAACACTGCACTTCTTGGGACTGAAGCTTCACATACTGTATTCCAGAAGTAAGTTAATAGACCATTATGGAGAAAACAAAATTTTTATGCAACTTAAGGGGAAAGATGGAAATATAGTAAAAACAAAGGGAAAAAAACTCATCTATAAACCCATCACCCTAAGATACCTTCTGTTAACAAGCTTTAAAAACAAAACAAGATTATTCAGTCATGCTTTGAAGAATTCTAACAGGACCATTATAATTCAGACTTTCTCTTATTTTCTATTTTGTGACAGTTTCTGGCAATTTTCTACAGATTCATGGGTTGATATCTTTACTGGTGCCCTAGAAGCCCAAGCAGTGGTGATCTTTTAACATTAAATGTCTCAATCTTCTTGCTGGAAAATTTCTTTTCTGAAGATGAACCAAAAGATACTGAATTCTTCTTCTTTTTATTGCTGTTCCTACAAATATCAGGAAACCAAGAAAGTCCTTTCTGATTTTCTGTGTCATAGCAGGAACCCCACCCTTCATGGACAGAAGAGCTTACACTGTACCATTTTCACCTAAGACCTAAAACTTTAAAGACTCTCTTTCTCCAGTAATTTTAGACAACCTTCTGATATGTCATCTTGGCCACCTTTTAAGTTGAAAGAAACCAGTATAAGAATAGCTTTGAAAAAAAAAAAACTTATCCAAAAAGGAAAAAAAAAAAAAGAATTTGGGTTGGAGAAGCTACTGGTAAAAAAAAAAAAAAAAAAAAAAAAAATCAGGAAAGAGATCAGTAAAATGTTGAAAGAAAACCCCAAACATAATCTTGCAAAGTATAAACAGACTACATATGTAAGCTGTGGGGGCTGTGTGGTCAGCAAATGATGCCGTGATTATTTTTAGCTTATCAAAGAAAAATAAAATTTTCTTGTATCATATAACAAATTAAGTTCTAGATGAATTAAAAAAACAATATTTTTAAATTAAACAAATAGAAGAATATAATTCTGCATATTTATCTAGATGTCTGTAGATTTCCTTTATTTTAGAGCAATGAAAGAAATCACATAGTTAAAAATCAATATATGAGAATATGGAGAAATATGAATTTTCTATATTCAAAAAATGATTGTAAAATCAGAGAACAAGAGCTGCTGATATAACTCAGAGGTATAGTGCTTTCCTAGTTAGTCACTGGTTTCAATCCCCAGCACTCCAAAAAAATTAGAAGAAGCAAACTGGTAAAATGATGTATGTTTTCAAAAATTAAGGAAAAAATTAGTGTTACTATACATTAAGGAAAAACTAGACAAAGGTCACAAACTGACAATTCCTTTAAGACAGCATACAGATAGCTTATTGGTCTGGGAACAATATTCAGCCCAAGCCTCACCAGTGAATACAAAGCTAAATATCAGAGACCTAACAAAACAGCAATGATTTTTAAAATGACATTAATCAATACAGTCAGAGGTTCAAGATGACATTTGTATACAGTGTAAAGATAAATTGATACAACTTTCTGGGAAATATATATTAAAGTCCTGAAAAATGAGGATACTCTCTGTTCCAGAAATACTACCTCTGGTAGATTATTCTTAGGAAATCATTTGAAATGCTAAGATTTATGCACACAAAAATCACATTTATTTAAGTACTATTTATAATGGCTAAAATTATAAACATCATAAGTGTTCAACACCAGGAAAATTATCAAATTATAATAGAGTCATATGATGGAAAATTATGCTGTCATTAAGAATATTGTTTAAAGAATTAAATGCATGAGAAAATACTTTTGATTGAACAAAAAAAGTAATATGTGAAATTCTGTGTACAGAATCTCAGTTAGATAAAAATTCAGAAAAAAAAAGGAAAAAAATAAAAACCAGTTCTGAGAACAATAATCCCTAGATATTACCAACGGTTCCATTTAGCTAAGATGATATGATTTGACAATATTTTGCATGTTTCTTTTAACTGCTCTCTGAATTCCAAATTTTCAACCACATATATGGTAGGTATCCTTTTCCTTAGCCATCTTTGATTATGTTCTATTTTTAGTGGGAATTATTGTATTCTTCTAAGTCCAGAGAGGTACCACTTTCTACTTTTTGGTTAATTTATTCCAAAGGGCAGATTTCTGGGTAATCTGGGGAAGTAACTACTTTCTTCTCCTCAGGGTTTAGTTTTTCCTTCCTTTTCATTCTTTTTCCCAATATTAGCCACATTTGAGCCAGGGGAATGAGCACCACTCTTCCAAGAGTGATGGGGTGGAATTGTTTCACCCTCTCATTCCAAGCCTGGAAAGACATATTGAGAAGAACACAGATATATAGAAAGCTGGTAAAAGTCTCTGCAAGGGCTGGGTCAGCAGCTCTAGCTCCTGTTCTTCTAGAAGATAGGATGATGTTGCATATGTACAGAATGTACTTCCTCAAGGGTCCATCAGAGAAATGGACAGAGGGAATATTTAACCCAAAGAAAGGTTTTGGTGTTTGAAAATGGCAATTCTTTTTCTTTTTTTCTTTTTTGTTCTTGTTGTAGATAGACACAATACCTTTATTGTATTTATTGATTTAGATGTGGTACTGAGGATCGAACCCAGTGCCTCACACATGCCAGGCAAGCACTCGACCACTGAGCTACAACCCCAGCCTCTGAAAATGACAACTTTTAACAGCAACAGATTCCATAACCACAAACAGAGAGAGAGAGAGAGAGAGAGAGAGACAGATTTGCAAATGAAGGACCTAAAATTCAGTCAGTCATTCTGGGAGTTGACTTAGGCTGAGCATAGCAGAGGATATTTCTTGGCCAAGACCAGAGTGCAGTATTTTGTTATATTGAAACCAAAAACAAAATTCAGAATGCACTTTGTCCAATTCATTTACCTGATGATTTTAGCATGTTTCTGTTTCTAAGGTAATGGAAGGCCCCCACACCTCTGATTCATTTCCATCAATCCACATAGCATCCTTTGATGAGAGCTCCTCTATCCAAGAAGACTTGAATGCTCTTGCTTTTAAAAGTGTTCTTTCCCCTTTAAATACCATAGTTTCTGGTTGTAGAAAGCATCTTTTTACTCAAGAGAAGCAAATTCAATTAAAAACCAAGTATACAGATTTTGAATATGCCTGCCAAGAAATACCTTGTTAAAAATTGTAATATCCCACAGTTTAATTATTATATTATTAATTGTGGCTATTTTTTATACCTAAAACCCAAATCTAGCTTTTTGAATCTAATTTTTCTTGAATTCAGTGTTCCTCTTTCTCCTTCCTCCCCACCAAAAAGTAATTTATTCTAGTCAGCCTAAAACACATAATTCAGCAATACGCTACCATAACCCTAAGGTTTAATGTTCTTCCCACTAAAAATAAGTGAAAATCGCACATTATCCTCAAATTTGGTGGCTAAGGAAAGAAATTTATGGGAAGAACATCACCTAACAACTATCCTTAAATTGCAATTTGAGAGCCACAGTCATTGGCATTGTTCTGCTTGCCCTGAGGCAGCACATGGATGTGCAGAGTCATGGTGGCCACAGCTTGGCCCAGGTGACAGAAGCCATTAAGGGAGACGGAGGACCAAGCTGTGTTTCATGGGTTTCATTAGCTTACTCGTTGTGTGGGAGGCAAATTGCGTCTGAAGGGCTCTGGATTTGCAAACCAAAATGTTAATCACTTAGAAAAGAGCAAGAAATTAGTTAGTGAGATGTTTATCAAGTACCTGGAACAAGAGTTGTCTTTCTGTGAAATATCATTCTGGAATGAAAGCCAAAATCTGTCTCCTATTCACTTGAGCCTAGGGAAAAAAAAAAAAAAAAAAATCATGTCAGAATTAGTAAAGCAAATAACAAAGAGAGAGAAATGAAAACAAGCTGATATTAAATAGGGCTGGAGGGGAGGGGAAATACCCAAGCTTCAGTAATTATGAAAGAGCTGGGGTGTTGAGAGATAAAAAATGGTAGCACACTTTGTCTCAGAAGACAATGTCTGGATTCGCCAAGTATGATGCAGAATTTCCCAGGTCATGGAGGATGGGCCGGGTAGAGAACTAGTACCAAGTAACTAAATGGCCTCCCTAGAATCCAAGTGGAGATGATATTTTAATGGGCATGTACTGTTTCAGATCTTTGTTTTTTTAAAATTTATTCTAAAAGTAATGAACTATTACAATTATTTTAAAGCTATCATTACAAAAAAAAAAAAAAATGCTATGGAAAAGGCTCTCCTCCCCACATGCCCTGACCTAGAGATTATCTTTGTGAAAAGTTAGAACTATTTTTCATATTTTAAATGTATATACTAACATGTGTTTTAGTATGTATATGTACATTTAATAGCTTTGTTTTGTTTTTATTTTGTTTCAAAGAGCTCTTGAGAAGGGTACCCAGTTTCCAACTTTTCAGACATGGGGAGAAGGAAGGAATATTTAGGAATCATTAGTAAACACTACTTTGACTCTCTCCATAGCAAATGAAATTGAATTTCAATATTATTTAAAGAAGAGTTTCTCTGATAAAAATGACCTTCTGTACATTTCTTAGGTTGGGGAAGGATAAAAGAAACTACATTTAGAATTTAGAGTTAGGCAATTGATTTTAATTGTGGCTCCTATTAATTACTCAGCAATTCCAGGCAGTTCTCCACTTTCCCATGGAATCTTTCACTTGTGGAGAATGGATGGGAAGGGTAGAAAATATGAACTTGGGGACTTGGACTCCTAGCACTGCTACAAACTATACCTCCCTTTTGGCAAATATCCAACACTTCTCAGCTGGGGTCACACATTCTGCCAGCTCACAGGTGCCAGGAGACTTAATTACCAGTACTTTCAAAGACCTCTGAACTCTCTTAGGAAGGACGCTATTTAAGTTCAGTGTCATATTATCCAGTTCTTGAAGCATTCATTTTATAGAGATAGAAATGAAGAATTCAAAGATTGGGCTGTGCTCCAAACAGAATGTAGAAAAGCTTTTCTATATAGTATAAGTAGAGGAAAGGCTTCATGGTTTGTGAAAAATCCCATTATACTTCCACACAGATAATATGCATCTCACATGTAAAATACTGTAGATATTAATTGAAGGTCATCAAAATTCAAACTGCCTTGTGTTCACCTTCTTTTTCCATTACTAAAAGGTGCTCTGTGATTTTCTCCTACCAGCACAATCCTATAAAATGCACAGTCTCACTCTTGTCATTTTACAGGTGCTACAATGGTACAAGTTGGCCTGGGTGGTCTTCACTCCCCGGGCAGACCAGAATACCAGGAAGTTTTCAAGAAAATGAGGGCAACAGTTTTTAAGGCTGCAGACTTTATAAGAAGTATTGTTCTTTAGTTTGTGCACTTCCTAGTTTTGGAGTGTTGAAATGCTTCTTTTATGAACTAATGGTAATTGAAGATGAAGATGGCAGCTGTGTGTTTTTTTCTTTAAGCATCTTTTTTTTCATAAAATTTAAACGTGGCAACAGAATGTTGATCTTCCCATAATTTTGATTTTTTTCCCTTTCTTTTTACATTTTACTGGTCTATAAAACCAAAACTCTGGAAAACATCAGTTTACAGCTATCTATATTGCAATAGGGAGAATGAAGATAATTACCATTTTTAGCTCAAAGTATCAAATTTCTCCCTTACCAAAACTTGCGCCTCAGCTAATGATAAGTAGGACATCCAATGCTCTTGAGTTATATTTCTCTCTCTACCCTCTAATAGGGTTCCTAAAATTAAGCCGCTGAAAGATCAGAAAAGAAGAAAGCAAAGGAAAAAATAATCTGAATGATAAATAAACTGCTGGTTAAGTGAATTCAGAATTGATTAACAATGAATAACCGAATGTCCTATGCAATATTTGGAACATGTTTATACTAAAAAGTTATTGGTTGTTTATCTGAAATTCAAACTTAACTGGAAATTTTGCATATTACCCTGAATAGTCCAAAGACTATTTAACCCCTTGGAAAATACATGAGTAGTAGAATATATATAGTAGCCCCTATATATAAGTGGCTAGGAATAAAATAGTCTTGATTATCATTGCATTGTCTAGTTTTCTTGTCTAAAGGTGAACTAGTTAGATTATTAGGTTCTTATAAAAGCAGTTAAATCCCCAGAAGAGTAAAACCAGTTAACTTGGCCCCAGCTGGCTGGGAGCTGATAACCCATGTTTACAGCCAGCCCTGCCAAGTTACCTCCACTGCCCACCTCTGAGGTAGCTCTTCAGGTGCCACCCAGTAACTTGCTTCAACCCACACTGAATTTCAGGATCTGAAAGTTTGTGGGTGGGGGATGGGAAGGAAAGCCAGGATCCCAGGAAGTTGCCCTTGGCCATACTCAGCATAAGGCCAACATACTTGCTCTTTTTGTTTTGTTTTGTTTATTTTTCAGATATTAAAGGAAATAAGAAGTTAAAAATTCCCTCTCTCTCTCTCTCTCTCTCTCTCTCTCTCTCTCTCTCTCTCTCCATTCTACCTGGTAAACATGGAGTTCCCCATCTTAGCTAAAACAAAAGTAATAATAAAACTGTCAAGTAGAGCTAGCACATCTCTGGTAATATTTGTGGGGAAATTACTTTCCATCTACAAAGTTGACACCTATTTTCTGTTAGGGAAATGAATTGATATGAGCTGAAAATTGGCAGGGAAATAGGAGTTCAGGTCAGTTGCCTGGGGTACATTTTATTAACATGTGTAAGAATGTGATTGGTTGATTTATTATTTTATCTTATTGTCATTGTCCCCCTGGCCACCTAAAGGTTGTTATGAAAGGAATGTGTGTTGAGGTGGGGGTGAACAGTGCTTAGACATTCAAGTAAATGGGAGAAAAAATCAAAATGTGCAATAGAACCCATTTTTGGTGGTTAGTCACTCACAATATCCTCAGATGTTTAGAACTGAGAAGACAGCTGGGTTGGAAAGTCTTATCTGTTTCAAACATCATCCACCAGGTGACATTAGACAGGTCATGCTACCCCCAGACATTAGTTTCTCCCCTTGCAAGGAAAAGGACTAGACAGGCTAATGACCAGTGGGCTCTTTTTGCCCCAAGTCTCTAAGGAGGTAGAGAGGAGAACACAAATCCCTGAGTTACCCGCAGAGGGTTGAAAGGCTATAGATTTGAAATAACACAAACACGCTTCTTCATCTCTTGCTCTGCCCTCCAGAAACAGAAGTCAGTCCATTCTTTATGCTTTCAGCTCCCCATCCCCTACCTTGTCACAGGAAGGTCAGCTGCTCTGCACTTGGTCCTCCCAGGAATCCAGTGAGCTCTGTTGCTTACAGCCCCCCTGGATGCCCATACACACAGGTCATTGCTAGCTTTCCTTTTCAAAGTGTTACTTAGGTTGGATGAAAAATAAGCAGTGTTCAACCATTGTAATTATTTATATGGACCTAGAAAGACAGACGTGCTGCTTTTTTGTGACTAAATCACACTCTGAGTTGTTTTTTTTTTTTTTCTTTTTTTTTTTTGCCATATGCTTTTCAAGGCTTTTCCCACTGGGCTAGTTCCAGTCAGACTCTGTAGAAAACACTGCCCTTTTGGTTAGCCTTTGGAAATTGAACTTGGATGGAAAATGTATACTTTCCAACGTAGGCAGTGTATACCCTGACTTTGCCCTTTGTAACCATGGAGCAAGTGGTGGAAAAGATTAGAGATATCTATGGGGTCCTTTTCATTCTGAGTCTTGAGGTTCATTATTATGTTGTTCTAGGTTCCTTCTGCAATGGCCGTTCTTTCCTCATACTAAGTCCTATAGCAAAATCATAGGTTTTTCACTTTATCTTTTATTTAGGCTAAAGAAATGCTAGAAGTATTTGCTAAAATGATCTTTATCTTCTGGGTTTGTGGCAACATAAGAGATGTTAAACTGGGTATCACCCTTGCCTTCCAGGAACTTTGTGTTATTGTTATTCAGGGAACACATTCTCAGGGTTAATTTATGCAGCCACTCCCGTGACTCCTGCCTCTCCATGGACCCCCATTATTCTTCACCATCATTCTTCATTCTATGAACCCTATTGACCATCCCAAGATGGAAAATTACTGGATGACCTGTACCTCTGGACAGGCTACACCTAATACACTGCTGGCCTTTGCCCACATTATGCCATCCCATTCAGGATGACCTGACACCATTGTGAGCTGTAGGATGGCCTGGCAGCATCCCATCTGCCTACTCAGTTCACTCTTGCTCCATTTCAGTGCTTCCTACAGAAGCTGGTCATGTCTTTTCTCAGTCTCATTCAACATCAACTCATTCATTGGTTCAATGAGATAATTTTAGTACCACTATGTGCTGCCAGGATGCATAAAATATATAATATTTGCCCTCAAGGAGTTTAGAAGCTCCTAAGGGAGACAGACAATACAGAAATAAACAATCAACCATTACAAACATTGGCCAAAGCCATGAAGAAAACAAATAGGGTATTGTTAGAGTGGCGCTGAAGCCTATTTTCGATGATATAGGTCTGCTGAAGTCACATGTAAGCCCCAAACCTCAAGAATGAGAAGTAGCAGCCACAAGAAGAGAGGGGCTGACATACCTTCCAGTCTTAAGGCTCAGCAAACCCAAAGTCAAGAAGAACCAGTGTGCTTAACCACTAGAGAAAGCTACCACCCTCCCTGCTTCTAGACTTTTCTCTCACATAGATATTGCTGACTCACCCTGATGAATCCATCTCCTGAGCTTGCTGTGGGTCACTCTCTCGGTTCCCCTCATTTGACACTTTGTTTTGTACAGTCTTATTCAGCCATGTAGAAGGTCTTCATACGACTTGAGTTTCATACTTCACCTCTCCAAGGGCATCAGTTCAGGTTCTCTTTATGTAGAAGAGGCTAAAGAAATGCTAGTCTTCTATTCAGTTCAATTCACATTAATCAAAGGCCTGATCTATGCTAGGTGGTGCACACTAGGTATCAAGCTCCATGAGGCTGTTTAAAAATCAACAAAGTCCAGTCTAAACCTGGGGGTAAATATCAGACAAACTCAAATTGAGGATTGTTCTACAACATTCCTGCCCAGTGTGCCTTAGAGCTGTCAAGATCGTCAAAACCAAGGGAAGTTTAAGAGCCAGTCATAGAGCAGAGGAGGGTAAGGACACATGAGGGCTCTCATAAGGAGCCTAGTTGGCATCCTGGAACAGGAAAGGGCATTAGGTTACAAACTAGTGAGATTCAAATACAATGGGAAGTTTAGTTACTAGTAACTCACCAATGTTGATGCCTCAGTTGTAACAAATGCACCATAGTAAAGCAAGATGTTAAAAATACAGTAGAGAAAATGGGAATGATCTGAACTGTTTTTGCAACTGTTCCATAAAGCTAAAATAGTTTATTTAAATTAAAAATAAGTCAATATATTCTTAAGGCATGGCCCCTACCCTCTAAGTGTACACTTTAATAGAAGAAATACACATCAAAATAAACGTTTGTAATACAGAATAATAAAGGTTTCAATAGGAATGTGAAAGTCCAAAAGTAGCCCACAGGAGAATAGGACCCGACTACCTCTCCCTTAGAGTGGGATTCTCTGAGGAGGGTGATGTCTGGTGCTGGCTTCTGAAGGATTAGAAGGAGACTGAAGACAAGACCAGTAAAGGTTAATTTTGGCTTAGAGAGTAGTATTTGTCAAGACATGGAATCTTTTCAAAGAAGGAAAGAAAGTACAGAAAAGCCAGGAGCCCAGCTTGGATACTTACTGACTAATTATGATGAACTAATTATTAATGTCATTAAAGTCCTCCCTTGGTATCTGCCAGAGGATTGGTTCCAGGACTGACCTGCCCCCACCCCAGGATACCAAAATCCATAAGCGCACAAGTCTCTTATATAAAATGGAATAGTATTTGCATATAGCCTAGGCAAATCCTCCTATATATACTTTAGAACATATCTACACTATTTATAATACAATGTAAATGCCATGTAAATATTTTTATGCTATTGTTTAGGGAATAAGAATGAGAAAAAAAAAGTCTGTACCTGTTTAATACAATGCAACTTATTTTTGTCAAATATTTTTGGTCCACAGTTGGTTGAATTCAGGTATAGAACCTGCAGATACTGTGGTCTGGCTGCATTAGTGGCTGGGATTCCACTGCCAAGCAGCTTAATGCACAAGACTTATGAGCAGTACCCTCCAGGATTCTCTCCATCATTTTTCACTCAGCTGTTGGGGTTATCTGATCACCTAGGACTCCATAGCACACTGGGGCAGGGCTCAGCCCCATTTTCTGCAGGTGGATGGATACTTAGGTAAAGGCATGGATGCAGGGATGCACAGAGGACAGTGATTGAAGGGCTTAGGCAAGACCTCAATTGTCCACCATGGGTCACTATCTCTGGACTAAACAAGACAGTCTGCCACACTCCCAGCCACTGGTGAATGATCTCAAAGAAGAGTGCCAATGAAAGCCAATGCTGTAACATGCTGACCATTGTGTTCCTAGTTACTCAATGCCTGGCTTAACTTTAGCTCTTAAAATGTATTAGATGAGTGAAGAAAAAAGACTCAGTTCATGAGGACTGTTAGCCTTCGGCCACAGACGAGTAAAACAATACCATAAGTGCCCAATGTGGAATGGTCAACCCAACCCACAGGTGAGAAGGAGACTAGTAATATCGCTGTCTCCCACAAGGATGATCTCCCCAGCTCTCTCTCATGGGAATTTGAACAGGAGGTCTGAAGAGGAAGAGGGAGTTAGGAGGCAGTTGAAACACAGAGGAGACCTTGAGGCAGACAAGGGTCTTGAAGTACCCTGCAGAAACTGGTGTTATTGGGAAGCAAGTTCAGTGAGCTCGGTAATGAGTAGACAGTCAATGTCAGGAACAAGAATCAAATGTGCAGGGAAAGAAGCAACCTGGAGGTGAGACCAAGAGAGCAGCAGGTTTGCCTGATGCCCTCTCTGTGGGGCCCACCAATTCTATGGCGCTCATGACTTCTGCAAGCCTAAATATTCTATAAAAAGGGAGCAATAACAGTGATAGCCTCATGGATGAATGGTAGGGTTGGAATGCACAAATCTGTACAGTCCTGGGAACAAAGTGCTCCATTAATATACTTGAGGTTGTTTTACCACTCATATTCAATTTCTATAAGAGTTTGGCTGTATATATTGTCCCACATGTATCCTTGCAATAATTGGGTATTTATTCCTTGCAACCAAAAAAAAAAAAAAAGGAAAAAAATTCCAAAATTATCTCTAATCAGAGTTGCAGCAAGTGTTTGGCATAATCCAGCAAGGGCCCCAGTCCCTAGGGGTCATTTCCCTGAGTTCCCTCATCAGTCCAATATGGAAGCTGCCTGCACACTCAGGCAGATTTGACAGTGTCTGGAACAGCCCATGGGGTTCCTAGTTTGGGGAGAGTTAGTTCAAACTGGCACCAGGCTGTCCCAACAGAAACTAGAGAAGCAAGTGGCAGGGAACAGTGATGAGGCCAATGGAGGCCAAGCATTCCTGGCACTACCTTGGGCTCCCTGAAGCAGAATGCACACTGGGAAGTCTGGCTTTGGTGAGGAAAGAGGAACATGGGAGAGTTCTGAAGACACCTCTCATCCATCCTTCCCCCAGAAACTGATACAAAATATATTTTCATTGGTTTCACATACATTAATTAGCATTATTTACTTTTTAATAGGACACATGTGTCTGTGATGTGATATTCAAAAGGTTCAAAATGGTATAAAGATGAGCCCTATCTCTTAGCCTTAGTTACAACTTTTCTTATTTAGCCTTCTAGAAATCCATTCTTTGAATATATGAGCATGATGAATTCAAACATACATATTCAAATATGCATATTTGTTTGTATACATTTTTCTACATCTTGATTCTTTTCAATGAACACTACATCTTTAGAGATCAGTCCATAGCGATTCATAGAAAACTGCCTTATTCTTTTCAACAAATGTACAATGTTCCATTTTATGTATACACCAGAAGTTATTTAATCCTTCACTAATCAACTTTTAAGTAGTTTCAGTCTTTGATAATACAAACAGAGCTTTAATGAATATCCTCAAACATACACCATTTTGTACATACGCAAATACATGTACAGAATAAATTCCTACATATGAAATTAAGATAATAGTGTGTAAATATATACATTTGTAGAAACATTATATATTGCAAAATCTATGTCCTTCTCTCTTGTAGGCATGGGCATATGTGTGCACACACAAACACACACATATACACAATTGTTTGCCCTCTCTCCATTGGAGCTTGTTTTTTTTTTTTTTTAAGAGAGAGAATTTTTTAATATTTATTTTTCAGTTTTCAATGGACAAAACATCTTTATTTTATTTTATGTAGTGCTGAGGATCGAACCCAGCAACCCGCACATGCCAGGTAAGCACATTACCACTTGAGCCACATCCCCAGCCCTGGAGCTTGGTTTTTAAAGCTTCAATTTATTTCTTTTCCATACTGCAACAGGTTTTAGTCTTTGGTAGTTTTCATTTGCAAAAGGAGAAGAGTAGTTCTTGGGCAAGGGTTGCACTAAGCCCTACATTTCCCAATGTAGAGGGTCTCTTAATCTTTCCAGAAGCAATTGCTGCTGTCAGTATGCCAGGACCCATTTCTTGGTTAATTTTTCCAAAGCCCTGATAATACTAAGGGGAATGATACTGGGACCGATAATACTCAGTAATTCTCAGTATTTACAGTGCTTCTTTGTCTGAGATCTCAAAGCACTTGACAGCATTAAATCATTGTTCCCTTGGCTCTCTCAAAAGCAGCTTTGAACCTAGACACATGATGCACAGAAATGAAAACTCTGCTTTCTATCCAGATTGTCCAAAAGGTGACTAGGAAGAAGATAACAAGTAAACCAGCACAGTTTCTAGAAATAACAGTATGTCCATTTGGTAATTCCAAACTTTTTGCCTTTTGCGGATACATTTCCAGTGAATAAGCATGTATGTGTAGATAAAGAGCAAACTGAAAAGACATTCTTCAATGTATGTGGAAAGGAGGTCAAATCATGTAAGGGGGTTGTATCCCTGGGTGCCAAGGAGGTGTGCTCAGACCTGTGGGACACTTTTCTCTCTGGTCTATAAGTCTTTTCTAGTCTTTCCCATCAGAGAAAATGTATAAATATGACAGAACATTATTTCCATTGGTCCAGAAATAGAAAAAGAAAAGGAAGAAAGGAAGAGGGGGAAGGATGATAGTAGAAACAAAAAGGAAGGAAGGAAGGGGAAAGTTTAAAACTTAGTTCAGATCTGATGTTTCCTTCCAATGTCAAACAAGACCTTATGCATAGAAAGCCCGTCCTCATGCATAACATTTGATTCCACCAGTTGGTAACTGTCCTGATAGTGTTTTTGTCTTTATCTTGTCCTATTTCTCCTAACCCTTTTCAGCCTCCCAATCTCCATACCTTACATATCTTGCACATGTCATTCATCGATCAAATTTCAACCTTAGAGCAAGGAATTCAGTGGGAAAATGTTAGTAAATATTATCTCATATTTCAGATACAGAAACAAGGCACAGAGAAGCTGTAAATTATTAACTGACCAAGATTTTATGTTAAGCACACATATTTCCAATTGCATTTTCTGGGTCAGGAATAATCAACCAATAAGTTGAATTTTTTTCAAAAGAAAAATTTTATTATACCAATCACACTGAACATCAAAATGAAACTAAATATTACTGTAATTCTGCCACTCCAACTAACAGTGCTGCTTTCACCTCCCTTCAATGCCCTTTGAAATTCTTTGTTCATTTGTATATAAAGCAGTAACTACATTTACAGCAGCACAGTTTTGGTCTCCTGGCAAGAGACCAAGCTCTGTAGCGAGGCTAACTGGGCTTATGTCCTTTTCCACCCTTGAAAAGCTGGACCTTAGTTCCCTCATCTGTAAAATGGGGATATAAATAGTACCTACTTCGTGTACCTACTTCACTGAGGGGACTCAGTGAGATATGTTTATTAAATAGCAAATATAGAATATAGTAAGCACTTGGTAAATATCAGCTGTTTCTGTTATTATTTTTAAATTTGACCTCCCACTCCTGGATAGAACCACCTCCTCTAGATTCATGGGAGTCCCTCCTGAAGAGGCAAGCAGCACCTTTTGGCTCTTCCCCTTTCAGGGCTGGTGCAGACCAGCCTGGTATGGGCTTTATTTCTATCATTACCCTCACACTCTACAAATCTCAAGGTTTTAGGAGGGTTAAAAAAAAAGAAAAGAAAAAGAAAGGAGTAGGGAATTGAGGAGGGATGAATAAAAGACATGATATCCCTCAGGGTTCCCAAGGCCTAGGTAGATAGCTGCATCCTTCAGATCAAATTGTTTTAAGTGTTGCTGATGCTTTTCAGAACAATGGTAAGAAAAGGTATGGGCATGCAGGTATTTTAAAAACCAAGATAGTACTTTTTTGTGCCTTAAACATGTTTATTGTTATATTTTTTACAGTATTATTCTCAAGGACAGTGAATTTTTGCGTTAGTATCATTTCGAACTTAAAGAAAACATGCAAGTATAGCACAAGTAACCATAAATCTTTTATCCACATTCACCAATTCTTAACATTTTGTTTTACTCGTTTTATCATTCTCATTCCTCTACATATACTACAATATTACTATTATATAGATATCCTATTCTCTTTCTCTCTCTCTCTCCCTCTCTCTCTCTCTCTCTCCTGTATGAAGGGGACCATTCCCCTTTCCTTTTTTTCAGTGTAGATTTCCTAAGAACGTGGTCTTTCTCTTCCATACCACAGTATAATAATGATCACAGTCAGGGAATGTGTAGTTGATACAATACTATTCTCTAGCCCACAATCTGTTTTTGTATTTTTTTTAAAGCCTCCCTTGAAAAAGCAGGTGTGGGACAAAGATAATAAATGTACATCACAGCTAATTAGGACAGTTGTTCACCTGGTGACCTCCTTGCTGGAGTCATTCTTCAAAGCCCAGCTCTAACAAGACCCCCCTGCAAGCCTGTACAGGCTGCTGTCCCCACCTGGCAGGATAATTCTTCGCCCAGCAGCTCTCTGTGTGTGCCACCGTTATAGCCCTTCAAGTCATGTAGCAACAATTCACTCTGTCTCCACGCTGGACAGCCTCTCTGGGTTTCCAGGGCCTAGTGGGGTAACTGACAGATAATTGGTGCTTAGGAGATGTTTGTTTTTAAATAATAATAATAATTAATAAAATGAAATAAAATAAAATTAATGTGCAAGTAGGTAAATAGAAATATCTGGTGAGTTGAATTTTAAAGAGGGATATTTTAAAATATCCATTAGATGAAAGTTCAGAGATACACAATACAGCGTGGGGTGGGGAGGCAATGTGAAATTATGCATTCGTTTAGGAACATCTCAGGGCAAGGATGAAATCGTGCATGTGATCTTGGCTCCTGCCTTTCTGCCACTCCTTCGAACTTTTTTCTCCTCCCTCCGTCCCAAAATATAGTTAATGCTGAAAGAATACAGTATGTGCAGGGGACGTGTATAGACTGGAGTCTCCAAAGAGCCGTGCCTGTGAGCGTAAGAAGCGCAGCCCAGGATTCCAGCACTTGGCAGCCCCGGGCTTTCCGTCGTTCCTGCCACGTTAGCACGCAGTAACTTTCCGTGCGGGCTCTGAGCCGCCAGGGAGGGGGCGGAGCTCCAGTCTGTCCCCCTGCCGCAGCCACCACCGGCCCGGCGCCAGGGTGCCCAGCAACCGCTCCTCCTTGGGCTAGCCCGAAAAGCCACACGCCCCAGCCCTGGGAGTTCTCCAGCTGAATCGAGTTTGTGGCAGGACCTGGTAACTAACTTCCAAGGCCTTTGAACTGGAACGCGGTGTCTGCTGTGTCTCCAAGTGCTTCTCCTGCTAGCAACTGCCACCAAGCAGCCCCTATCCTGGGGGCTGCTCCATCTCAGGGCCCTGCTCAGGCGCAAATGAGACAAAAAAAAAAGAGAGACAGTAGTTGGTTTCTACCTTTATTGGATAGCTACCCTGTGGGCACTAACATGTTGATTTTTGTTTTCATTTAAAAATGCTTATGTAGCATTTGCTGCTCACCTGGTACTGTGCTAACTGCTTTACAAATGTGAACTCATTTAATCCTCCTGACAGTCTCTGAAGGAGATTCCGGTTTTATTTCAATTTTTTGGACAAGGAAACTGAAGAACAGAGAGTTATAAGTCACATAAGAGGGTGATACATGGTCCCTGTCCTTATTTGAGCTAACTCCATGATGTCTTTTTTCTCTTTCACGTCTTCTACCTTATTTTCTCTTACTTACTTTTCCATTTGACAGTTTTCCCATCAACGATATTATTTGGATCCATCTATAAGTGTGTATTAGTACTTCCATGCACTAGATAACTCAGGATTCCAGAGAAGTCTAAAGTAGAATATCTGCTCTAAACAGAAGAGTTTGGGTAGGGGATATAGCACTTCTTCTTTAGCAACCAATGGAAATTGTGAGAGATGCTGATTCTGGGACCCTTGGAACTTAAAGAGAAGGCATGAGTCTTGTAGACAGGACTAATTAGGTCTCAGTGGAGTTCTTAGAAAATGAAGTAAGCTGTGGATAAATGAAGGGGGAGGGTAAGCTTTGTGGACCACCTTCCTCCCTTTAGGTCTACAAATGCAGGCAAGGATGCCACCCAGGGCCTGCAGAAAGTGCCTCAAGCAATGCCTCTGGATTCTAGATCTTAGCATCATAAGTTGTTAAAATCTGGGGTAGTTGGGTGGTTCTGCCAGCTTCTGAGCCTCAGTAAAGTGGTCAAGATGGATGATTCTACAATCCATTATGATTCACTAGGATGAAATAATGACACAGAAAAGCACAGGGACCAACTTTTATGCAAAACTCCATCTTTTATGCAGACAGATTTCAATGTTGTGAGACCCAGGAAGAAAAAAAGTGGTTAAGATGCTTAAAATTCCAGGATTACCAGTGAGTCTCTCACCCACCCTACATGTTATGATACTCTTAAAAAAAAAAAAAAAAAGTTAATTTTAGCAGACCAAACAAAAATCCCTCAGCCCTGCTGATCATGAATGGACCCAAAATAATCACCATGATAGATTATCTATGAATATGGATGGCCATATTTGTAGCCCTACAATTTACCCCAAAATTAATCAAATTAAGCTGTGATGGTTATTGATAGTGCATGAAACTAAATTCAACCCTCGATAATAAGAGGAGTCAGAACTTGTCTTTGTCTTCAAAGAAAGATAATCTATTGAAGATCTTGTGTCAATTTTTGTAGTTGTTTTATTGCCATAATCATGCTTTAAATCAAAGAAACCAATTCTATGTATTGAATTCTGGAGTGCACTTTTCATTATGAAACATTACGGTAAGCAGCTTATGTCCAACATGATTGCAATTAGAATTTAGTGAACCACAAGAAGAGACAATCCATGTAGAATGCATTAGTATAACCATGTTTGCCAGGAACAAGTTTTAACCTTTTGTACAGCTGTTGAGGGAAAGTTTCCAGTAGTTCCTGTGAGAAGGCCTGTCAAGTTTTCATTTGAGCAGGGAACACCTAGTTTATGCTTTTGAAGACCACTCCCTTTTTAAGCTGAGTACCTTCGGGCATGTGTCAACAGGAGGTGTTGGGACAGATGAGGGAAAAAAAAAAAATTGCATGAGCTTCCAACCCAGCAGATTAGCAAGATTTGTGGAAATGGCAAGACAGGAAAATTGCAAATTGCCCATTCCCATAATACATAAACGTTGGGAAGAAACATTTGGAAAGTTATTTGGGGGAGGGAGGAAAGGATTATCTTTTAAAAAGATAATAATAAACCTCATAGGAAAGAGGACTTCCTGCTGTCTTGAAATGAGAAAATAAATTATTTTTTCTTTTTGTCCCCAAAGTATGGAGAACACATTACTTATGTATCCTGATTCTCTTACAGTTCTTAGAAAATAACATATGAAAAACAATTGTATCCACATATTTATAGTGAATTGAAGTTTCATAGAGGCAAAGATAGCATGGACTATGTACCCTACATCCTAGTATGTTGATCTAACCATGCAACGTTTGATGTATTCATTGGGCATTACTGTGTGCAAGATGCCTGGGTTCAATAGTGAATATAAAGGATAGGCTTTACTGTGTGTGTGTGTGTGTGTGTGTGTGTGTGAGAGAGAGAGAGAGAGAGAGAGAGAGAGAGAGAGAGAGACTTTATGTCACTGTGTACTACATGTATCTGGGGAGGGGGATAGAATCAGAGAAGGAAGGAATGCACAAGAGGTTGTCTCTTGGCATTGGTCACAGTTGACTGGGGCCGAGTGCTGATACCCAAGCATTTTGAGGATGCTGCCGCTGTCAGATTCTTGGAATCTGCAGGTACCTCTGCTTAATATCTAAGGTCAGGAGTGGGAGAAAACCAGCCAACCTAAGTGCTAGTGACCAAGAAAAGAAAGATCTGTAGTCACAGAAGGATGTCTAACAGCTTCTGTGACCTCTAATAGTTCTTTCCCTATCTGATAAATAAAAATTGGCCTCAGATACAAGCCCCATTCATTTCTCCATGACTTAATAGCTTTAAGAACCAGAGTTAGGCTTATCAACAAACTTCTCGAGGATCACTTTGCCACTGCTACTTCCCTGACTTTCCCCATAAACAAAGCAACATCTTAGTCCTCAACACAGCTGGGTCCAGCTTCTGAAACAGCCCTGTCCAAACCTGAGCTTAGTAACTGTTGTCAGAGACCCAATGAGAAAAGGCTTTCTGCCCACTCTAGGGCACATCTGCCCATCACCAGATGTGAGGGTCTTAATGAACACTAGATCGTGAAGCCCAGGGTTTTAGGTTTTTCTATGTGCATGTGGGTTTGTGTTTATTTTATTCTTTCTTCCTTCCTGATTGATATAGCTCATCATCTACCATGCTATAAAACAATAACAGCATTGAAATTGGCCCATGACAATTTTGTAGGCATTCTCTCGGGGGGAATCTGTGGATAGGATATTCTTTAGGATGGCTTTCCACTGTCACCATTCTACCACTTGCTAAAATGCTTCCTCAGACCTTGTTGCCCTTCAAGGCTCAGTATGGGGTTACTTTTTCTCCCTTATTTCTGAGGTAAAAATAGAGGCCCCAAATTTCACTGGCACCAGGCATAATTTCTGTGCCTCAATTATTGGACAATTACTTATTGAGGATTAGCTGAATTTCCTACCCTGTGCTATTGATTGATTCAACAAAACATGAACAACAGAGGAGGCACTTACTCTGTGCCAGGCACTGTAGTGAGTTCTGGGACTGTCACACTGGGACTTCAACTCTATCCTGTTGGATTCACAAACAAAGAATATACAATAACCTCTGCCATGGAAAAGTAGTGCTAGGAGAAAAAGCATATTTTATGGGCTTTTATGTTTATTTTTTCAAGCAATTTTACATTATGGAAGTCTCCCCCTAAATGCATTGTCTGAGGATTATAGTTAAAAATAGTGTAGTATATTCTGGATTTTTGCTAATGAATAGATTATAGATATTCTTGCCAGTGGGGATGCAGTGTGAGTGGGGGGACAGAATAGGTAATTATGTGAGATGATGGAGATTTTAATTTGTCCCACTATAGTAACAATTTTACTATATATAAGCTATGTTTATATATAGTGTCATGTATACATTAAATAAAATAAAATTAATTTTATTAATTTAAAGGCAATGGCTTTTATATGAAGCTTGCCTGCCATAGTGAATGCATGCTCATCAAGTCTTCTTTGAGTTCTCTTTACTTAAAGAGGTATGCATACTGCTGGACTGAAAACAATGGATTTGTCAGTCTTCTCAGGGACTCAGTGCATTTTTGGGTTATTTGGTGAAACCTGGATGTGTCTAGTCATTGGATAGAAGTATGATCATTCTTATTTGTGCAAAGTGCAAGATTATACAGAGACAACCAGTTTATTCTAACCTGATAAGCTTTCTTTTCCAAGCTCTTTTCCTGAAGTATAGCTTTGATATATTTGGGGTCCACTTCCATTCCAAGATCAGAATCTCTTAATGCTGCCCTACCACCAGAATTCCTCACGGTTTCCCCCGCAAACATTTCTTTGCTTCTCTTCTAGATTCTTAATTTCTTTATGAACTTTGTAAGGACTTCAAGCAATATTTTCTAACTCTTAGTTAACAAGAGATACCAGTAAAGCAACAAACAGAAGTCAAAATTTCTCAATCCTCGCCAACCATCAACGGCCCTCATGCAACTAGAAGAGTGCTTGGCGAGCGTGGGAGATGAGATTTTAATAACAACAAGGTGAGAGAGACGAGAGAGCAGGTGCAGGCACTAGGATTGGCCTCACATACACTGAGGACACGTCACAGCACCACCCAGGAGGAATGCACGCCCTTATGGGATTTGATCACCACTTTTATGGAATTGTTTAACATAATCAATTCACATGGTCTCTAATTTGCCTTGCTCTTTCTGATCCCTGGGCCACAAGTACACATTTGTGCATGTGTGTACGCATACATTAAACGGGATATAAAGTGTTTTATGTGTGTGAGTATATTTATAATGTATTTTTAATCCTCTTCATATCAAGTTTTATGGAGGTTGTTGGCTTCCCCCGGAGTAAGAGAACTTTTGGGAGAAAATACACACAAATGAGACATGGCCATAATAATAACACTTATAGTCTGCCCCCATGTGAAGGAGCACATGGGCAGGTGGAGAGAGAGGGAGCAGCCGTCTTTCCCCCCATCCACAGACTCCAAGCAGCTCCAGGTTTCCAGGCGGCAGCGCCCCAGCAGAGTGTCCTCTCACTGGTTAACAGAAGGACGTGTCATCTGGAGAACTGGTTGCCATGTGCTGATTGTTAGGAGTTCAGGACAAACAGGTTTCAGCAATGCGCAAGGGTTTTTTTGGCAAACAGAAAACATAAACAGTTTCCTTATGAGCTGGTTGGCAGGGAGCAGCTTTCCTGGACCTCGGCTTTCATGTGTTCACATTCTTCCTCCGCCTACCAGAGATTGCTCCTCAGAGGTTTTGCTGGGTAAACGCAAATCCCATTATTAGCCTTCTCCTCCCTGGCTGCTGCTAGAGCCCCGAGGACAGTGTTACCTGCCTTGTGAGCTCCCGATAAGCCCTTAGAGCCTCATCCCTGGAGACTTGGGGGACAATCTTCCCTCCCTTTCCCATTTTACACATGTTGCAAGGTGAGGGTTAGAGATATGGGCTGCTGTGTTATTCTTTCCTATTACCAGCTTCCCAGATGAGATAGGCAAACCTTCAGGACTTAGAAACAGTCAGCCAGTCCCAGGGATCAGCAGAGAATAGAAGCCACCCTGTGCCCCTTTATCTATATCCCCTGACCCCAAGCATGGTAAGCATGGAGTATTACCGGACTCGAAATACGGGAATCAGAGCCATCAGCTTAGCCAAGGGCTCCAGCCCTAAGATGAACAAACAAGAGAGAGCATTAGGACTTGTGACGGTGGATAATGAATGGCAGCTAATCCCCTGCCACATTCTAGGAAGGAGAGTGGGCCTGTGGGGAAGTGCTGCTCCATTTGCACTGGCAGCTCCTAAACCCACAGCTCCCAGGGAAGGCTGCTCTTGTCCCTCCATGAGCATATAAACCTGTATGTAATCACAACCTATGACTTTAGTAATTTTCTTCCCATCTTAGAATGGGAGTTCTTACCTTTCTTTTCCCCATGGAGAAGAGGTACATTTTGGAGAGCTTGCTATGTTCTGGGCATTTTATGCATGTATGTGTGTGTATAATTTCACCTAAACCTTGTGATAACTGTAAGTATCAAGTATCCTGTTTCTTTCATTGAGAAAACTGAGTTCCAGATGTTAGCAGTTTGCCCAGCACATTTGGCTAGGGAGTGGCAGAGATGGGCTTGAACCTGTGACCCTGCCCTGAAGACCTTGTTCTTTCTACTGTGCCAGACTGCCCCTTCTGAAGCCAGATTTTGTGTGTGACCTCTGTTCTCAATGCTCTTCTTGAGACCTTCTCATGACTGCACTCTGTGATGCCTCTTCTCTTCAAAAACACACCACTTCCTGGCTCTCCCCCCGCAATAATAATAATAATAATAATAATAATAATAATAGTCTTCCCTACATAACCAGAGCTCCCTGGAGGTATCATTTTCACTTACCTTGCCTTGCTTCTGCAGCTTTCCCATTTCCGTTTATTCCACCCTCTCCCCCACCCCCAGCTGTCTACTTGCTCCAAGGCTGCTCCTGTCAGCTGGTGTCCCATCCTCTGGAACTCCCCTGCCTTCCTCTTCCCTACCCTCCACACTGGCATTCCTTCTGTCCTGCTGGAAGGCAAGTCTCCCTGTGACTTCCATCCTTTCTACCCAAGTAGTCCATCAACATAAAAGGATGACTCTTTAATCGCAGAACTCCCTACTTTCCACCTAACTGTCCAAACCTCATTATAAGAATAATATTAAACCGATGTGATTCTGCAATCTGTATACGGGGTAAAAATGGGAGCTCATAATCCACTTGAATCAAATGTATGAAATATGATATGTCAAGAGCTTTGTAATGTTTTGAACAACTAATAATAAAAAAGAAGCCAAAAAAAGAATAATATTAAAGGAAATTAGAAAGGAGAAAATAATGCACCAATTTTATTCACAGATCTACTAAAAGTATTTCCTATTTTCCCTCATATATGTATGTCAATTTTATGTTTTATATTATGTTGCAATTATAATACAGATCAATGTCAAATTCTTTCTTCAATGGAACGCCCCCATGTCAGATGTCACCCATTTGTCTGAAGGAAAGGCTCCCAAGGTTGCAGCAGCAACTTATTGTCCCACAATGCCTTCCCACTAGTGATTCTAATAGTGATTTTTGCAAGCACCCCTTCACTAAACAGAAAAATGAAGGGAGAAAGATTTTCTCTTTAACATCCCTTTTCCAGGCATCCTTGCAACCTTAATCTTAACATGAAAATGAGACATCAAATTTGAAATTTCATGATTATTATCCTCTCTTACATTTTAACAACTTTTAGGGGTTTTCAAAGAGAAATGAAAGAGGCCTTCATTCAAAACCGCCCCAGTGCTGGGGTAGGCATCTTGTAGAGAGGTTTGAGATGAAATTGTTCAACAAGTCTGTGGGGAGGGTACATTTAACCCCATTTATGGATAATAAATGCCTATTTGATGAGCAAAAGGAGAGGATTTGAAGTTGGATCCGACTCCAAAGCTCTTTTCAATTTGCCTCCTTTCTCTCTCTTTGAAAATTCTTCACTAAATAAGGTTTAGACCATGTGTCACTTCCAAGGCACACCAGAGAAAAATGTAATAAAGGAAAGGAGAACAAGACAATTTAATGGTCAGTGACACAGAGATATGAAACAAATGTAAATTTATTCAAATATTATGAGAGAGGCAGTTGTAGTGATACATGTTAACAGGAGACCTATTACTCATAATTGATTTTACTAGTATTTTAGCATCTGACCTGTTTCTCTTAATTGAATTGAAATGACTTATGCAACACATTTGTTTTACTGACTTTGGAAAGATATAATCACCTTCACCTACACTTTTATTTTTAAAATAGAATTAAAAAATAATTTCTGAATCGTGGCCTTAAAGATAAGTAAAACACAAATTATAGTTTTCTTCCCTAGAAAATGTCTAGAACATTACAGTTGTTCTGTTTTAAGGAGAGAAAATAAAGGGCATTTTGCACAATGATTAGTGAGGTCACCCTGAATGAAAATAAAATATGTCCATTAGACCCTTCTCAAGAATCACAGATATAGTCCCTAGGGAGAGTGCTAGAGGACTACTCTGCCCTCTGGTTTAACTTAGTTGAAATTAGTAATTTCAAAGCCCTTAACATATAAACTAATATCATGTTTGCAGAAATTACTGTACCACTGAAGACAGGGTAAAAACACAAAGAGGAGAGAGAGAACAGAGAGACAGAGAGAGATTCTTATAGGTACAGAGGGGTCTCAAATCTCACCAGCCAGATGATTTGTTCTACAAACTGCAGAGAGTAGCCGTCTTCTGGGTTTGCTAATGCTTGGCCCAGCAATCCACCAAGAGTGAGGATTCAGGAACATACCAGGGGATTTTTCACCAAAGGAGGTAGAAATGATGACTATAACTTCAGGCTTCAACTGGGCGTACCTCCACCAGTCTCTGCCTGGGGTTAGTTGAGACTTGGAGAAGCATGCCAAAACTAGGGGAGATTCATTTTTGTTTTTCAAGTTGGCAGGTCTTGTCTTGGAAAAGAAACAGAATTGGGATACCAGCTTTGATGGATTATACGATGATTGGGCATTGGGTGAGAGAGAGCAGGGGTCAGGGAGGAAGGCAAGCAAGAAGAAAAATTTAATTTTGAGAACTTGTAAGAAATCGGTCTTGCTGGCCAATAGTGACCTGAGGTTGACATCTGTTGTATGTTAGTTTCGAATGCGTCTGTTTCTTAATAAATGATCTCAGAACTTCAGTGATAGCATCCAAGGGAGAATTAGAAAATGGGTTTGAGGAAACATTTTTCTGGGTTCCTTCTCCCTGTACCCAACAGGGAAAGAGCTGACAGAAGCCCTGCCTAGTCTAACTTGAGGCCACCCATTGGCTGGTAGGACTAGGATGAAACATCAGCACCTTTAATGTGGGGTTGAAAAACGGAATGCCAGGAAGTTAAAAGGACTTAGGGGAAAATGTCCTTTGGCCTTCCGCTGCGTGACAGGATTCTGAAGTGGCAGCTAGTGAGCAGAGTAGACTCAGTTAGTCCAGTCAGAGGAAAAAAGCAGCAAAACCAGAGGACCAACATCAGTAATATCTTTGAGTACAGTGATGAAAGAGTGAGGATGGCTCTGCCAGAAAGGCGGGTCTCTTCATCAGGTTTCCCAAAGCAGTTTTCGTCTCTGGCCAGCTGTCAGAGGAAGCCAGCCCTGGCCTGTTGGGTGGTGTTTATTGAGCACCTACTAGGTGCTCAGAGTTCTCCAGACCTTCATGCAGAGAAGACTCCATCCTTCATTTTTTCCCCCAAACTTAAGATTCTTTGAGGTTGATGATTTTGTTTTCTACCAAGGCAAAGGAAAAGAAAATGCAGAATGTAATGGTAAAAAATGCATTTTCATATTGATACCATTCTAGTAATCTACAAACACAGAAGACTCCCCGGGAGGGTTAACACTAGGAGGAACTAAATCTCTGTTTCCTTCCCCTGGTGCCCTATTCCGATGCTGATTCCATGCTATAAACATGGTAGGATATGGAACGACCAATCAACATTTAGGGAGAGAGGAAATCAAAACAAAACTACAGTCACTCTTGCCATGGAGACTCCTTTGGAAAGCTTTTGAACTCCGACAGACTGAACCTATTCAAGAGGAAGAAATTTTCCATT
Source organism: Callospermophilus lateralis (assembly GCF_048772815.1). Classification (NCBI taxonomy): domain Eukaryota; kingdom Metazoa; phylum Chordata; class Mammalia; order Rodentia; family Sciuridae; genus Callospermophilus; species Callospermophilus lateralis. The sequence goes on along the minus strand of NC_135307.1, from coordinate 105,009,398 downwards.
CCCACTCTCTATGTAATAATCCCCAGCCCTGCAGTGTCAGGATAATCATGTGGGAAGAGAAATTTTATTTACTTCTGAATGCAAATTCCTTTTACTTGTCTGTACTTAAAAATACCTCCTTCCTCCCTTTTGTCTGAAACTCTGTTGAGGTTACCCCAGAAAAGACCACTGGCCCATAAACTTTAGGTGTCATGACTTCTTATCTTGATCTACTACAACTTTTGATCACCTTCTGATTTTTCCATCTTAAGTGAACCAAAACCCTCCCAATCCTGAGGGGCTTATCAACAATTACTTGCATCAGAACAGAGTGATTTTTTTAAACTCTCTGTATTTTATCTCTGCGATGCAATTTCTCACATTGTACTTGAATGAAATTCAAAGTTTTTCTTCGGATGGTTGCCCTGGATTGGACCCAGTTCTAAAAGGCCTCCCTGATTCTTTATTTTTTTTTTCCTCTCTCTCTCTGCCTGGATGCTATTGCTCAATTGTGCTGTTTCTATCATCGCCTACTTAGTAACAGCAATGGGAAATGAGCCTTAAAACTGATAACCCATCATATTTTTTTTTTTTATTCTGCTGGTCTCATAAAAAACTACCAGTCGCTTATTTCATCTCACTTATTGTCGATCAGTCCCACATTTTTCACCTCCTTACCGTGATTTTCTTTGTGCTGTGGTTCCCAGCCACGGCCTGCTTCCTGCTGAATTAAACTGCAACCCAGACAAAACCAAAGAGCACATCTCTCCCAAAGTTCACTCAGAAGGTCACCCCTGGTGAGATGGACATTGCAGATGTGCTAGAAAGATTAGAGGCTGCTTTGATGAAACCTGCGTCTGTTCTTTGCTCCTGGTCCTCAGGGTGGAAGATCGGATGGATTGCCATTGCCTTGCATTATTTAAGACTTTTGACGAGCACCTCCCTTCAAAATGCCCCGCAGATCCTGGTCCATGTGTGTGTGTATGTGCGTGCGCATGGACGTGTGTGTTTTACACAGCACTTCAGAATGATTGAGATGTTCAAAAGGACATTGCCAAGTGAGCTCTTTGCGGGGCTCACGTTCCCTTAGGTTGCCCTTCCTTAAGGTCTCTTGGTGGCCCTTCTGTTCTGTTTGATGGCAATTTCTGTTCATTCCAGATTGTATTACATCTCTTTAGCAGCTTCAAACAGCTCTCTCGAGCTGCAATTTTAACATTTGGGTGCTGATCACATCGGTCCGTGGACTTTTGTTATTTTTTACCCCTTTGATGGTTTTCCTCCGTTCTTCTGTTTTCGTTGGCTTCCACTTTCATCTCCACTGTCTGTTCTCCAATGGTGTTATCTATTCATTCGCGAGAGTCCAGCCATTCAGCCCTCTGAAGAAGAGGCCATTCCCTCACTTCTCTTCCCTGCCTGCCCCAGTGGGTAGTCCATGATTTGTGCCTTTCATCAGGCAACTGTGGAGACCCTTCTTTGGGCAGCCAGTTTGGTGCAAGAATAAGGATTACACGATTTCATTTTTTATCAACCTCTTCTGTGTCTTCTCATTTTTGGTTGAGATGCAGCGGTTTCTGCGATGGCAGGTATTTTTATAAGTGGCTTCGTCTTTGATCATTGCAAATGATGAAAGGTAGGCCACCTCATTTCCATCTCATGGACTTTTCACAGGTAGATATTTATTCTCTCTTCCTAGAGTGTGACCAAATGATCAGAACATTGAGCAGGAAGCAGACTTGAGGATTTTATTCCTGGAAACGTCTATATCTCTACCTGAGACTTATATTTAAGTCGTTTAGCTCCGAAGCTACTCCATTTTGGTTCCCTCCAAAGTCCCTGTTATGAATGTTGCATGTTATTTCACCTAATTAAATACTCAAGTGTCTTATTTCAAAAGCCCTTGTGCCAAATAACATAATTTTTGAAAGGCAATATAACCGACTATGATTCTTTTCTAAATTAATTCTGTATTTCATACCAGGCAGAAGGTGCTAAAAGCAAAGTTCTGGGAGTAGATCAGCCAAAGAAGCCTCCCTTCAATGTGAAAGTTTAGTTTTAGACTTCGTCTTAGGAAGCCCTTCTTTATGCTGTTAACAAATACATGTGATACAGCCTGCCTGGATCTTCTCTCCTCAGAATGGATAGGATATTAAAAGGCACAAGAAAGTTAAAATAGATTCATGAAAAAACATAGCCATGAAAAGAAAAAAACTAACTTTGAAATTTGTTCGCAATTTCTTAGGCAGATATTATGATGGACACCACCCCCGCAACACACACTCCTTCTGTAAATACTCCACATCTGTCTGTCACACTGAAAGGATAAGAGACTATAAAACAACCATCATCTGACCAGCTTGTGCTATATGTCATATGAACTAGTTTCTGTAGATTACTCAACTAATTAAAACATAATTGATGATTGATACCGTGTTGTTAAAGAGCCATGTAAATTACCTCTGTGGCAGGAATGAATAGATAACATAAAAATGTCTGAATGGAGGGGAAGATAGAATTAGTGACAAAAAGTCTTCTGAAGAAATAGAAGACAGCCTTGTGTTTCTCTTGCAAAACTCCTTCTATAGGAAACTTTCTTGTATTTGCCAACCTGAGTTCCTCAGAACGTAAATTCCTAAAGAACAAGGAATTCGTTTTCAATACATTGCATGCAGCCATATGTAGCAATGTGGAATCAGAAACCTGTGTTAGAGTCCCAGCTCTACATTAGTGTGTGACCCTAGCTGAACCAGAAGGCTACTCTGAGCTTCACTTACCCCTCTGTGAGTGGGGATAATCATCCTGTCCACTTGCTGAACACTGGTGTCACATCTTAGCCTTTAACTGCATTATCATTAACAACAACAACAACAACAACATAATGTTAATAATAAAATTCAATAGCAATTTGGAGGTAGCCAGGGTGATTTCACTACAAAAAGCATTATTCTGGAGGCTGGGCAATGTGTGAAGTAAAAAAGTCCAAAGCTCCTGGAAATATCCAGGACATTCCCAGCAATGACTGTTCCTTCCTCCTTCCAGGCAGGAACTAAATTTTTCTCCAAACTTTGGCTCCTGCCACTGTGGTGTGTGCACACTGTGGATCTAGCCTGGCAGGTGGGAAGGTGGCGGCTTCCATGCCTCCAACAAATTAACTAGTGTTCATGGATGTTTTGCAGCTGCCCTGGAACCAGACTAGCAGTTATTAAAAAGAATGCTGCAGCCATGAAGAAAGTACTGGTATTGTGTGTGTGCATGTATGAAGCATTGTTTTAGAAGCCTGCCACTTCACCTGCATGGGTAGACACAATGCCAAGTCCTGCCTATGTTTTTCTTCTTCCTCTTTTTATTTCCCTTCAAACTTACTGTAACTGCTAGCCTTTCCTTCACTAGAATTCCAGCAGGTTAAACATCATTACATAAATAGCAATTATAAAAAACCTTAATATAATGATATATATTTAAACCTTAGCCCCGAACACTCATAATTCAAGTAAACATTCACAAAAGCATTCTCACTCTAAATAGAGGTGTGGGGGAGTGTTTGAATGGTTTTGGTTTTATTGATATTTGGCTAAAATTAGAATTGAATAAAATATCTGTGTATAGCACAGACATTCTACTATGGAAAGCTCTTTGTTTTTCCAATAGACTTCAGAGCATTTCTTATTGAAACTAGAAAATCCAAGTCCCAGATTGTAAGGTCTTAAGTAATGAGGGTTATTATTTGAGGTGTTGATAACAATGCTGCATTCATAGGCATTACATAGGCATTATCAGAAAATGAGATATCCATATAACTTAATATTCTGGAACATATCTAAGTGCCTAAACTACTTCACTTTTGGGGGGTGGCTTTCAAAATATATTATGTAAGTCCCTGTTGTCTTTGAGTTCAAGGTTAATCCATTCTTAATGATTCAAAGTCATTATAAACATTAATTATTATGGTGTGTATAGTATGCTGTAATACAGGATGTCCTCAGAAGTTCTGCAGGTATGACTGGGTGTTTGCCCCTATGCTAAATGTTCCATAGCACCATACTTTCTGAGTTCTATGTATAAGTTTTATCATTTTTAACTCTTCTTTTTATATTGTTTCTCCTTGCTCACATAAGCAGAACTCTCTACACCTTTCTGCTGTGCCTTTTTCACCTCATATCTTCTGTATAGTGGACCTCTACATATACCAAGGTGGTCAGAATGATGTCTCACATACCATAAATTAGCCTTTAAGTGACTGACAGAAGGATGCTTTTAAGTACATATATTGAACTTTGGTTCTTAGATATTTAGTGGTATGTTTGTCAATCGTTGTTTCTTTCTTTCTTCTTTGGTTTGTTTTCTTCTTTGTTCCATTTCATAAGACTTTCAAGTGAGAGATTTCTAATTATGAAAAAAATTAGCCATTATTCACACTCCTCTGATGAGAGTTCTAGGTTAGTATCACTTTAGACAGCCAGTTGCCTTACCTACGGGTATACTGAAAACTGTACACCTTCTATTAGTCTAAATGATCATTTGTGGTACGTGAGCAAGGGTAAGAATTCTTTCTTTTAACTTCCTTTTTCAAACATCTCACATAGTGCCTCACCCAAAGTCTGTTTCTAGAAAATATCTGATGATTAACAGATTTTAAAATAATTATCACATACAAGCTTACAAATGAAACTTTCTAAGATCTGAACTTGTCTTTCATGTTCTGGAAAATGCTTCTGTGTTTTTCACACATTGCTTTAAAAAAATCAAGAAAGACCAAGTTGGGCATAAATGATTTAAAAAATTATACAGGAGCTGAAAATAGAACTCTTCATAGATAAGATTTCCAAGTACATTGCAGCTTTCCTCTGGGATTATTTTGTTGATGGAAGTTTTGTAGCTCATAATTAGAAACCCTTTAATTCATTCATTCGTTCCAACAATAGCATTTATTTAATGCCTGCTGGGCCCCACCAGGGATGCACAGGCAGATCAGACACAATCTCAGGAAACAGACATTTTGGCCAGAATTTGAAGGTTGCTGTGAGTCAGAGCCCAGGTGCCATATGTTAGAAGCATTCCCTCAGTTAAAACCGAAAGGTTTAGAGTGAAGCATAACTTGTTTTTATAAACTAGCCTTGATTCTATTAGAACAATTGCAAATATTTCATGTTCTGGGAAGAAATCTGGAGAAGTGGTGTCATAATGTTTTCCTGTTCGCTGACAAGTCATTCAGTAGCCCTGTCCAAGATCATTTAAAATAGCCTGGAAATAATCAGAAGCGATGTGCCTCTGCGGAGCACACTTGGAGGATGCCTGTCGGCAAGTGATGTTTTAAACCCTGGATTTGTTTCAGACCTGTTGTTAGGTTCTTTATGAAAATTTATGTGTTTAAAAAAATGTTGTTTCCAGAAGAGTTAATATAAATGGAAGTTAAGAAATAATGGAGGTTTCATATACAATAATCATTATTAATTCTATAGTTTTACTAATCTCTTCTGCTTTCTAATCGAATACACAAACTTGACATCTCTCCCTCCCTACCATTAGCTTGCTTTGTCGGTGATTCATCATGTTTTGCATATATAAAAGACTAATAATCTTAAATAGTGTCACTTAATCATATCTGATCATCATAATTTTGTAAGGCAATCATTGGTGTAAATTTTGAGTGAAGTAACCATTGTATTGTTTATGAAGCTTCTTTTCCACTGTATTTTAGCACTTAGAGTATTTTGCTAGCCTTGATCATACATGGGAACATTGAGGTAATTTTGTAAAAATTATTAATTTTTTATTGCCTGGAAATCACAAGGAACACATTAAATCTTTGCAAGGAAAGATTTCAGGCAGAATCCTAATATGATTCTTAATTAAATTTATTTGTTTTTAGGAGTGTTTAAAAAGTTAAAAAAAAAAAAAAACTGGTTTTCAGAGAGTATAAAGTCTATTATTGAAGAATCACATTTAAACATTCAGCAAATATCTTTGAAATAGAATAGATAAACTCTTGGTTTTTAAGATGACACATTCTGATCCTGAAGATGTGGCTAGGTGGATGGAGTAACAAAAACATCCACTTTGCAAGTGAAAAATTCTCTTAATTATTTGGGTGCTCTAAATACATAACATCAAATACATGGAAAGTTGGTATTATTTGATGACTAAATTGATTCACTGTTCATAATGTTCATCAGTATATTTTATGTTGCTCATATAGTTATAAAGTCTAGTTGTAGTTCATGAACCATTCCAATGCAATGATTATTAATAATTAATAATGCCCCAGACACTAATTGTTTCCATGTTTATTGCCAGATTTTTTTTTTATTTGTCCTGGGGATTGAACTCAGGGGCTCCTTACCACTGAGCTGTATCCCAGATCTTTTTATTTTTTTTTCATTTTGAGATAGAGTCTTGCTAAGGTGTTGAGGCTGACCTTGAACTTGCCATCCTCCCACCTCAGCCTCCGGAGTCACTGGGATTACAGGGGTGCATCACCCGCCCAGTTTATCGCCTGATTTTGCAGGTCTTAAAAACATAGTTAGAAATAGATGTTATTTTTGAAGTTTTATAAGTTAAGAAACCAAAGTTTATGGAATATAAGTCACCAATCCCACACAGTCCATAAGTGTGAGCATTGGGATGGGAAACTAGATTTTCAAATAACAGAACTTTTTCCACCACACATTCTGCTTTCAACAAAGTATTCACGTATTCAACAAATATTTACCCAACATCCAAATATTCTGGGCTCTATGGTAAGCTATAGCATAAAACATAGGGGAAAAAAACAGACAAGGTGTTTCCTAACCCTAGAGTTGAGAGGCTAGTGAAGAAGACAGAAAAGATAACAACTGATTACCAAAAGCAAGGTGAAGAATCAGGTTTTCAGAAAGGGAAGGAAGAGATGCCAACGGGAGCCCAAAACTCCCCTGATGGAGGTTTAGGGTTTAGGGTTTGGTGGAGACCTCCTGAAGTCAGTCCCACTTAAACTGAGGTCCCAGGACTATAAAAATAAATGCATGGGTATAGTCCAATTATTATTATTGGTGAATTCTGCATTTATGAATTTGCATACTCCCTAAAATTTATTTGTAACTCCAGTGAGGTCAGGGTGGGCAGGTGCATGAGCAAAGCATCTGGCTCATGTCTTCAAAACAACATTCTACCTTCCTGGTTCACCTGTCTTATTGTAAACAAATACCCTTTCTAAGTCTATTTAATGCCACATTTTTATAATTTTTATAATTTTTTCTGATGATCTCACTGTTTAAAATGACTCCCAAGGACAGCACTTGTTGAAGAGCTTTGTAGCATTCCTAAGCCCAGAAGGATGTGATGCACCTCCTGGAGAAAACCTTGTATTAGCTAAGCATCCTCCAGCCAAGAGCCCAGGAAGCATAATACTGTTGACTGTGAGTTCAGTGTTCACAAAATATGTTAAGTACAGTGTCTTTAACCAGAACCACATAAAACAAAGTTATGTATCAGTCAGTTGACAAAACTGCTCTGAGCACAGACTAGCAGAGACCTGCATCTCCTCCAGAGCAGTGATTCCATATTCACTAACTCAGTGTTCCTGGTGACTTTATTGCACTTAATAATAGCAGATAACCAGAACCAACAGTGTATAAATAATTACCTGACAACTGAAGCGCTGAGGAGGATGTAGAGCAACTGGAACTCCCATATACTGCTGATAGAAATGCAAAATAGCACAGCGCATCTGGAAAGCATTTGCCATTTCTTATTATTAATTTCACACATCCACCCCATTTGATCTAATAATCCCACTCCTAGGCTTTTACCCATGTAAAATAAAAAATATATTCACCTAGCAATGTGTATAGGAATGTTCATAGAAGCTTTATTTATCACTTTCAAAAAAATGAAAACAACTCAACTGTCCTCCAGTTGGGGTATGAATAAGCAAACTGAGAAATAGAAATGTATCAATATTGATGTATTCATCAATGTGGGATGAATCCCAAATGCATTGTGCTAAGAAGTATAAAACAAATAAACTAACAAACAAATCAAAATACTCCATAATGTGGTATTCTTTTGAAATACTATTCTTTAAAGCTAATAATATAGGGATAGAAAACAGATTTCTGGTTGCCAAGGTTTGGAATAGAGGGATAAGTTGGCTACAGAGGCACAAGAAGGAATGCTGGGGGAGAGGTGTTTTGTGTTAATGGTTATAAAATTAAATGCCGTTTTCAAAACAAAGAACTTTACACTAAAACGAGTTTTACTACTTTTAAATTATATTTTAATAAGAAGATGAAAAATTGAGATCTGAAGGATGAATCAAAGTACGATTTTTCCAGTTGGCCATAGTAATAACAGAAAAAGACATTAAAACAGTACCCTACGTGCTTTACTGTAGTTCTAGTTGATAAGCTACTGTTAGAGTAAAACAAACCCTATCTAGTAATTTATATTACATGATAAATTGAGCAGTGTTAGCTCTGAACATATAAAACATGTTTTCTTGCCTCTTGTTTTGTGATGCCTAAATCTAAATAGTGACAGGAAATAGTTTTTTACTGTTTTTTTTTTTTTGACAAGTATTGAAATCTGGGAACTATAATTTTAATACATGAATTATTCATAAGAGGACAAAATTTTATTTGATTTAAATTATCCAGTTAAATGGCAGCTTGACCTTGGGATAACAGACAACAGAGCAAATATGATAATATCACTTATCTTACTTATATATGATTATTTAATGATAGGCAACTGTCAGACATGGATGGTTTAGCTGCTCATGTCCTTGGAAGCAGGGAGACCTAACACAAGATCTTTTGGGGGATCACCCAACTCTTGCAGTTACCTTTTCTATTCTTCCTTGTTTATAATGGCTTTGCTACATTATTATATTTCAAGAAACAAAGATGTTATAAATCAAATCACCATTTCAGTCTACCTTATGAAAGTCAGTTTCATCATAGAACATGTATCTAACCTTTGGATTAATGGGTGAGTTGGACTTTCCAAGATTTTATTATACATAAGCCTTTACAACAAATTCAATACTGCATATTAATTGTTTCTCAATAATGTACATCTCACATGTATCATGACATTTTGAAAATTATTTTAGCCAGCCTCAGCAACTTAGCAAGGTCCTATGAAACTTAGTGAGACCCTGTCTCAAAATCAAAATTAAAAAGAGCTGGGGAGGGGCAGCAGCTGTGACTCAGTGGTAGAGCACTTGCCTAGTATATGTGAGGCACTGGGTTCTATTCTCAGCACCGTATATAAATAGATGAATAAAATAGAAAAAAGAGATGTCTGTCAACATATAAAAAAACATAAAAGGTGGGGCTGGGGACATAGCTCAGTGGTAGAGCAAACCTGGATTCAATTCTCAGTACCATAAAAAATAAAAATTATATTTTAGTTAAACTCATTGCCCACACATCTTAAGGGTATGTATGTACTATGTTTTTGTACAAATTTTAAAAAACTGTGTATGAATGATCACAGTCACTTAATAAATGCATACAGCAATTTAAAAAACGTGCATAAAAATTAAATGGTTCTATTTAAGATTATTTTGCTATCAAAGCCATTTGTTAGGTGATTTAACTAGACAAATGAGATACTATATTATGTGGCATATGTTGCAAAAGTGATTTACAAAAAGAGCAGCAAGATACAATTTGCTGCTGAGGTGAAGACCTTTATCTTGTGCTTTTTCATAGTGTGAATTATGAAATTGCTGTGTTTTATATTTTCAACATATTTGGAATCTTTTAGAAATGCCAGTATTAGCTTTTATATATTTTAGTTTCCTTGCAATCCTATCTAACATTCCATTATCAATATTTAGTGTTGCTTAATTATTCCAAGATACCAGAAAAAAAAAAACTCTCAAGAGTTAATTTAATATGTAGCAAGTGTTTTTTAAATATACAAATGGCAACATTGTTTTCAAACAGGATAATTACAACCATGTACAGTATGTTTCTTCATTAGTAGTAATTAAATAATTTACTAAATTGTGCAATAATTCATAATGACACATGCTAACCCTGCTAGTGATAAAAGAATTTCTTTCACAGATGCCTAGATGTTCTTAGAGTGGTAATTTTTTTATTTCTGAAGAAGTTATCTTGCTATTTAAAAAATATTGGTTAATGCTGAATTCAAAGAAAAATTATAAAAATTTTTGAAAGTCAAAGCATAATGTTGGAATGTGTACCCCAGAATCAGTTTACGTAGGTTTTTCTTATGATTCCACCAGTTGCCAGTCTTATGCTCTTAGACAAGTCACTTAATTTCTCTGTGCCTGCCTTGCCTCATCTATAAATTTAGAGTAATAAAAGTATAGAATGTTGTTGGATGAATGAAATCTTAAAAAGAACATGAAATAAATGCATACCACAAGGAAGTCCCAAGAGATGGTTAACCAGTAGGAGAGGGAGTAGCAGCAGTATTGAATAATGATTGGAAAGCTATTTTGATTTCAGAAAATTATCTTTGGGGACATAAGGTTTAACTAGGTACTACAAATCAAATGTGAATGGTAGCTTCAGAAAAGAGTGCCTAATTTACCTTCATCCCACAAAACGTAGGAATAGTTTTTCATTCAAAAGAGTGATGATTATTTTTTAATGTGAATCTAACATATTTAGAGGACTTTAACATTTTTATTAAAAAGAAAATACATAGTCAAGTCTGTTCTTATTTCAGTGCTCAAAAAACACTCGTACCATGCAGGACTGTGACATAAATAATAGATGGACTTCTGAGAGAAGAGAAACGACTTCTGATCAGACACTGTCAGCCCAGATGAATCCCATCCTATAAGCTGCAGCTTGAATGTGAGCATCAAAACCACTATTGACATGTGGCACAACTGTCTGAAATGTCAATAGTTATAAAATGAGTATTTCATAATGCAGAATAATTGATTACTCTGCTTGACTGAACAGGAACATATTTTCTCTGTGAAAGCAAAATAATGCCAGCGTTTGCTCCTGGAATGCTTCTAGCTGCGAGACTTGGATTTCCCAACGAAGCCCACATTACTCTGCAGTCTTGATCATGCATGACAAAAATAGGGAAAACCATCTGTAACTGCTTATCTTTTCTCCATTATTTGAAAATATATTTTAAGATAGTTCCTTAAAAAATAAAATATGGCCTATATACGAAGCATCTGTATTAATAGAACTGTCTCAGATAATTTTCAGAACAGAAATGGATGAGATACAAAATCAAATAACATTCAATTTATCTTGCTCATCCTAAAATGCTCTGCTTAGCTTTTCGCTCTGATGAAATAACACCCATTTCCAGTTTTATTCTTCCTCAGTGTGCTGTGATGTGGAACTCTTTTGCTCTATGTGTTTTATTAAGTGTAATTTAACTTTATGACTATCAAACCAACTATTAATCCTTACAATAGACTATGCAATAGGCAAGCTGCAAAGAGATTTATTTTCTCAAGCACAAATTCCCTTTTTTGCTCTCAGTTTTTTTTTTTTTTTTTTTTTTTTTCAAAAGTCATTCTCTGAATGTGTATAGTTTGAAGTTCTCTGTACTGGGTGCTACGAGGGAAGGCAGGAGAAACGGCTACAATCTGCATTTGGGACATTCTCCCCTCTTGGTCTCTATGTATTTTATGCTACTGTGAACCTCCTCACTACTAGTTTTCCTTAAATGAAAAATGAAATTTTTTGTTTCTTTCTTTTATCTATGTTCTGTGCTTTTTCAAAAAAAAAAAAAAAAAAACCTTCATTCCTGTTTGTACCCTGATTTGGCCTTTAAGGTCTAGACCAGGTGCTACCTCCTCCATGAAATCCTTCTTATAAAGCTTAAGATTAACCCTGCACAGAGTAACCTTGCTTATTCTTGGCTTATATAGCACTTTATTTCAGGAACACTTAGAATATGTGTCTCACATTCTGTCTTACGTTATAAGCATTACATTCCTTTTCCTGCTAGATAGTGAGCCCTTTGAAGGACAGACATCTTGATATTTTTCTTCCTTCTCTCTGTCCTAGAACAGTATCGTGCACACAGAAGATGTTTAGTTGTTGCTTATTAGATGAGAGCTTGCTCTCTTATAGGAAGAGAGGTAAAAGAACCTGCCATGTCACAAGTCCTCTTGGGCCTAGAGGAACCTTAATCCTTATTCCTTTTTGGATCTCCAATACTTAGCAGGTGCTTAATAAATATTTGTTTTATATATATATATACACACACACTACAGTTTGAAAATTGTAGAAAGCTTAGCAAAAATTGCATACTTATAGTCATTTCAACAAATCTTTATTAAGGGTCAGTATTTCATACCAGGCACAGGTTTTGTGTGTATAACAATGCCTAGATCCAGGTGGGGTGGGGGTGGTAGAAGCAGTTCCCTTGTAAGTCTTACTAAGAGAAATCACTCTGTCCTTTCTATATATTGTCTAATTTAATCCACCTAGTGGCCCTCCAACACTCTCCTCTCCTTATTTCACATGTGATGAAACAAAGGTTTGCTCAAGATCTCTCAGCTAGTGAGTGGGATGAAGGTTGGTCTTGCACCCAACTTTGTCCAACCAAAGCTCATTCTGCCATAACATAAAGTTCAATGAAATAAAGAAGACTCCTTAGAGAAGTGAATAGAGATGGAACAGCAGAGAGAAAGGAATGACAGTGTTCCTGAAAGCAGATGTGGGATGTCTGGGCACAAGAGCACCTTGAGGCCTATTCTCACTACCTCATTCTATAGGCAAGGAAGGGACCTGCTGTCCCGAGATGTGAAATGACTGCTCAAGGAAAAATAGAAAGCTAGTGACAAGAGTGAAGCAAGATTCAGGATTCCAGGTTCTGAGTTCATACATATTTCCTGAATTCCCTTAATTATATATGTTATATAATATATATATACATATATATGTATATGTATATCCACTGCCATCTCTCGCATAGCCCATGGAAACTTGACAGAATGGAGGGTGCTCTTGCCTCTGGTCTTTTTGCTTGCTGCTTTGGCAGGCGTGTGTCTAGTGAGGCACCTGCTGCCTACCTGTTCTGTGGAGTTGCTTAGTTCTGTAGGCCTTGTGAACTCTACCCTTTTTCCTCATTGAGATGGTTACAAAACATACGCCAGTTCTCTGGATTTCCTAACAGGTGAATGAAATACTTGCTTTCAGACATCCCAGAATCCCTGCATCACAGTCTCTCTCCTGCCAAATCTTTCACCTCCAACATTCCATTACATTAATCGCCACACTAATTATTTGCAGCCATCTATCAATTGAATGGCAAATTGCTGTGCAAACATCTTTCCAGTGGGCAACCCAACACTCTGCCTTCTTTAGGAGTGTTCACTTACTTTGGGAACTGACTTCTGTAGGGATTTTAGAGCAAAGGTCAGCTGGGTGGTGAGCTTCTCAAGATGAGAACTATGGTCTAGTTCTTGCTTGACTCTCCAGCACAGTAGAGGCACATAATAAGCACTCAATAATTGTGGTTGTGGATTGCTTATGAGAAATATGTGCATGTGAATAGGTATGTATAAAATCAAAGATGTCTTTGGCTACCAAAATAGTTTATTTCAACATATTTCATGGACTATGCATATGTATACATGCATGCAAATTTAAATCTACATCTATGTCTAGTTTAAAAATCATGAAAAAGGTTGGGGTTGTAGCTCAGTGGTAGCACGCTTACCTAGCATGTTTGAGGCACTGAGTTTGATTCTCAGCACCACATAAAAAATTAAACAAGGGCTGGGGATGTGACTCAAGCAGTAGCACGGTCACCTGGCATGCGCGGGGCGCTGGGTTCGATCCTCAGCACCACATAAAAATTAAAAAAATAAAATAAAATAAAGATGTTGTGTCCACCAAATACTAAAAAATAAATATTAAACAATTCTCTCTCTAAAAAAAATTAAACAAAATCAAGGTATTGTGTCTATTAAATTTTTTTTAATTATGAAAAAGATAATATTTATAGGATTATCCCCTTCCCCTTAACACTCCTAAATAAGGAGTTTCCCTTTCTTACTGGACACTGGCTGCTTCTGGACTCAAAATTAAGCAAAGCTCTGATCAATGTAGTTAAGTTTGTGCTTTCTGTGTAATCTCCTGAGTAATTTTTCTAGAACTCTTAGATCTGGCCCCATTTGGTCTATAAGAAACCTCATCCCCTGGCTCTATTTTGGATAGAATAGTCCAACTCCTAAAGATCACAATGCAGGATGGCCAACCATTCAGCTGAATCAAGCTGCCTAGGACCACATTAACCTTCCACTGATCCCTTTCTTGTTCAGTTAGAAAGAAATTAATTGAATTAGCAAGCTGCCACACACTGGAGAGAGAGACACAGAGCCTGGGCAAGACAGAACCAAAATGCTTTCTTTCACATGCATTTAAGACTTTAAAATCATCTTCATCCTAGGAGACTTGGGATAAAGACTATTTTCCCCAATAGCACACTGTATGTGTAATTCACGGTGGTACACTATGAGATCAGATACTTTGTGGTGAAAAACCAAATACATTACCATAAAGTCAAGTATCATTTCTTCTGAAAGTGGGAAGATTAGTACCAATTTACTAATGATATTACAATCTAGACACCTGCAAAAGGGCACCAGGCTTCCCCCCACCCAAACCCATAGGCATTTTGGAACAACCTGGCATCAGAAGTATCTCCCTACTTCCTTGCCAAGTACCAGATCCACTATGAAATCCAGCACACAGGGACACCATGTGGGGCTCTGCGGGACTCAGGAAAATTACCTGTCTTTATAAGTATCTTGTGTGTCTTCTTTTCCTGAGAAAAAGCCAACAGAAAAATGTAAGTTGGGAATTAATATATAACACACTCTTATTCATGGTAAAGAACTCCCATCCCGTTTAGTTATCTTCACGTAGCAATATTATTATTTTTTCTTTTTCAGTACACTTGGTAAAAAGAAAAAGATGGAAAAAATATATTGCTTAGCATTGTTTTTCCCCATTGTAGTACTCTGATTCTTTACTAAAATCCATCATTATTCCTACCCACTTGTCTTATTTTAATATTGTATCATATTTCTATATTATTGTATTTTAATATACAGTGGGTACAGATTTACTGAAATGTGTCATTTATGGCTCTAATTTAGTATTATTGGAAGTAGATATGGATTTTTTTCATTCCTAGCTGATTTGTTTGGTTGGAAACAATAATTTCAAAGAAAATTTATATTTCAAGTGTTTTTTAAATAAAAAACAGTCTCTCATCTTTACTTTAAAAGTTTTGTGAGAGCATGTGTTAATATAAAGATCAGTAATATACCCTGGGTTAAAAGCTGAAGACATTTAATAGAGGCATGAATTACAAATAGCATCTAGCCACACAGGAAGGTTAGGACTTAATATCTGAAATTCTGTTGCTCATTAGTTGTAGGATGCGAATGAAATACGTTTCTAAAAGGGCAAGGTCAGTATTACATTATCCTGGAAATGTCTTTGTTGAATAAATGTGTGAATATTTCAAGTAAGTATTATGAAGTTATATTACAATTGGGGACATTTCTATAGGAAAAATAATTCTACTACTTGTAATTGCAGGAGCATATGTCACGTTACATGTCACTCCCCATTACCGATTTCATTTGAAATGGTCTGGAAATAAATACCGATTACTAGTGATGTAAGACTATTTACCTTGGAGTCAGATGTCTGACAGCCAGGCTAGAGCTAATGGATTTGGTTATTTTCAAAGCATTATTTTCTAAAGCTGGATACTGTTTTAAAGAGACATTGTAAATTCTCAGAGTTGTACATCCAAATTCATTTACATCAAGTATGGAAGAATATAACTAGGAAAATGCATTCTCTAATTTTTTTTCATCCTTTAACAATATAAGAAAAAGGAAATTGAATCCAGGACCTACCAACAGGATAGTTTGGTCTTATCCTTCCTTCTTCTAATTGTTAGCACAAAGAAATCAAGAACCAAATTTGAATGATGGTGTCCATGTAACAGAGGAGTTGCCTCACTGGGAGATATAGTTGCATCATGGGAACATGGTGTGATTCAATTTCATAATTGTAAACATTACAGTGGGTATGGTTAATTCATTTGAAACTCTTGTCCACTTTGCTATGGCTGGACAGCTGAATTAACATGGGTAGGTCTTGGCTTCACACTTTCATAATTTCTTATTTTGGTGGTTTTATTTGGAAAGTATTCTAAAGGGAAAAAAACTGTACTGGGATGGATTTATCTGAGATCAAACTTTTTTTTATAAAGCCACAGTTGGATTGAAAGACAATGGACTTTTCTGGCTTTCTAAATTAGAGCACTGTGTATATGCTTGGAAAACTTAATTTTGCCTTGAAAGGGAGTTGAGGGTGGGGAGTGTGTGAATTTTTGTTTTCTACAGTGCTGATTATCTGCATGTGTTTTAAATTATGGCCCAACTCAGGCAAGGGCTATTCAGTTGTATGGGGGGAAAAATGACCATCTAATATTTTTAAAAAGAAATAGTCATTTAATATTTTAAGTTGTAAGAGGACAAACCAGCAGAAAAGAAAGCAGAATTGAAATTTCTCGAAGGTACAGCAGTAGGTACCGTTGAGAATCTTTTTCTGTTATGTTCAATATTATAGATACAATGACCAGTTTTAAATAATGCAGATTCTAGGTTCAGTAGCATCTGAAATTCATCATAAGGAAATTCATCTGTATAATAATTATGTCATAATTTACGTTTCCATGAGGCTAGTAAAAAGGATTAAGCTTCAAAATTTGGAAGAAATTAAGTCTTACAAGTTAAAATTCGCAAAGTTGGCCTTTAGAGATTTACCGCCCCCCCCCCCCCGTCCAAAATACAATATCTCATCTTTAGGGTATGAAAACTAGAGCCTTTTGTACTTGTAGACCGGTTCTCTGGAGAGAGTGCTGGATATGACAAGCCTGAGAATTTAGTGGCTCAAATCAACCGGCAACTGGAGCTCATTTAGGTCACTCACATACAATTTTCTGCTCTTCGTCCAGGTATTGGTGGTCCTGAACGCGGGACGGAGGGTGGGGAAAAACCAGGACCTCAGATGTTGGTATGAAGAGGTTTACCAAGAGTTGGATGGGTGGAGTTCCCCCCCGTCCAGGCAAGGTTTCTTCTGAAAGACTTACAAGGAGCCACTGCTCTCTCCTCTCCTCGAACCGGTCCCCAGTGGCTGCGTTCTCCACCTGCGTAGTGGAGGCTCCTTCAGAGCTGGGGCACTTTGGGAAAATAAGAGGAAAAGCAGCCCCCCAGACTCTCCTTTTCTCCCCAAGGTTGGACTATTTGTCAGGGGCTAAGGCTCGGGAAAGGAAGAGAGTGGCGTCGGGTTGTGCGTCTCTTGCCACTCGGAGTTGGGAGAGAAAGTAGCAAGACGCGCGTTCCTCTGGGCGCTGAGCGCCGAAAGCTCGCGGGCGGCCACAGGTGACCAAGCATGCGAAGATTAGGCTGGGGGTTTGAGCACCCGAGGGCCGCGCAGAGCCGGGGTGGGCCCGCCAAGCCGCTGCAGCTCACCTGCCCGCGGGGGCGGGGCGGGGCGCGGCGCTGGGGCGCGCCTGCCTCCCTCCTCCCGCCTCCCGCCCCGAGAGGAAGCGGAGGGGCGCGGTGTAAACAGAGCGGCGGCCGTGATGTCAGCCGGTCACATGGAGCCTCTTATGGCTCGGGATGGCTCTCGGCGGGCGGGCAGCTGCGGCAGCTGCTGCTGTGGCTCGGGCGGCTGCGGCGCGGCGGCGGCAGAGGGGGCTCCGGGGTCGGACAATCCGCTCTCCCTGCGCTCTCCGCACCGCGGCTTAAATGATGTATTTTGTGATCGCAGCGATGAAAGGTGAGCCCGGGCGCCCCGCCGGGGCCGGGTGGGCTGGCTGCTCGGGGGGCGGGGAGGAGGGCGCGCAGGGGGAGGGGTGGGCGCGCCTGCCCGAGCGCACGTACTGCCCGGGGCTGGGCGAGGGAGCCCCGCCAGGGCCTTCTGGGCCAACGCAGCGGCGCCACCTGAGCCTGGCCGCGGGATCGGCCTGCCTCCTGTTAGGGGCAAAGGCGCACGGGCTGGACTCCCCCCCACCTCCCCCTTTTCCGTGCTCGTCTGCTTCTGTCAGTCGCCTGGGTCCGCCTGGTACCCGGCGGGGCTCCCAAAAGAAAGTTTGCCGGGAGTGTCGCGCTTCGCGGAGGGAGGAAGAGGTCTAGGCAGCTGGGGGCAAACGCGGCCGATTCCCAGAGCCCGCATCCCGGACAGCTCCGGCCTACGTTGGGGAGGCGCCGTGGCCAGGCCCGGCAGAGTGTGCGAATGGTTCGTGGTGTCACCCCGGGGACTGGTTAGCGCCCCAGGCCTTGGGCCCTTTTTGTCCAGCGGCTCTGAGCGTCCGAGCTGCCGCCCACCGGGGAAGTGCGGCGGGTCGGTGTGGCGTCCCGCCGCGGCCACTTCCTAAAGCGCGCGGCCCAAGCGAGACCCGCGCCTTGATCTTGCCAAGACGCTCTCGGCGGCCGCCCTAGCCGCAGCGCACCCCACCCCCCCCCGCTTGATACTTACGTTTGTAAATGGATGTGCGAAGGCAACTTATCAGCCCACAAGATTCGCGGGCAGTAACGGAGGTTAGACCGTGGTAAGGGCCGACATGCGCGGGTTAGTCGAGGCCAATCCTGCGCACCCGGCCTTACGCCCTGACCAGGACTCCTTAGCCTGGCTAGTAGCCGGATGGCAGGGAGGAATGATTAGTGGGAAGACTGATTCGTGGTGCTTTCAGGTGAGGAGGAAAGGAGCCGTGGCAAGCAAGTCAGGGAAGTTTCTGATAGGAAAGACAAAGTTTGGAGGTGTGCAGGAAGTCGTCCTGTGCTGCCCCGAGGAACCGAGACACCGTCTTAGACTGTTGCAAACAGCCCCGGAAAAACTCAGCCCGCTCCTGCGTCTGCTGGTTCCGGGCAGTGGATAATCTGCCTGAGCAGCTTCGCAGGCCCAGCCGCCGGGCTTGGGGATTTAAGCCCCATCTGTTGGCGGTAGACAGGGCTCCGGAACGTCCAGCAATGGTGCAGACCCGGTCTGTCTTGTGGGTTCTGCCCAGCTGTGCGGGCGCCCTAGGCGCGTTAAATGTTTGCTATGTTGGGATTTTGTAGCAATCCAGGATGGAGGACACCAGTTTGGTATCTAAACTGGGTTTACTTTCGGATCACCGAGCTTTGCCTTTCTTCACTAGAGATTGGGTGGCATCTCTTTTATTAATTATTAACAGGTCGAAACGTAGTGGGTGCTAAGATGAGCTGCTTGAGATGAAATCTTTCTGTACGTTGTGCCCTAAAGCAAATTTTCTTTCTATTCCCCTGAGGCTTGCGGGGAATGGGATTTAATCATTCTCAGAATATGCAACTGATATAGTAAAAGAGAGGAAACGTTCCCGTGATACACGCTCTTAAGCATGTAAAAATCATTTGGGAAGAAAAATATGTTAAAGAGTTCTTATGTTAAAGAAATCTATTGTTTCTGTCCCCCACCCCACCCCCCCACCCCGCAAAAAAAAAAAAACTTTCAAGATGTTCCTGCATTTCATTAATCCTCTAAGTGTAAAATTACTCAAATAGCCTTTGTGAAGACATTTTCTCCTATTTTCCCTTAAATTATATAAGAGCTTTTGCTAATTGTGGCATATCAATGCCATTCCTCATGCATTTTATTTAGTGTAGTTTGTGTTGAATTCAAAAAACAGGCTGAGACATTTTAAATTGATTTTTATCCCCAATGAACAGTAACCACCAAACAATAAGGAAAGTATGTTCTCATAATTTAATGTTGATGTTACATTGAACACAGGCTTTTGACATAGTTCTAGTATAAAGTGAAGTTCTACTACAAACTATCCCTTACTAGTAGAATCACAAGAAACTCACACATTCCCCCTCCCCAAAAGCTCTTGTTCACACTTTTGTCTTGGAGTGACCTCTGGCTGCCATAAAATAATAGATTCATAGCATTGTGCTTTGAGAAAAGTAGCTCCAAAGTACTGGCAATGAAATTTTTCTATAAGCTCAGCTGTCAGAGACAGAGCATGCAGTATCTGGACAATTAGAATATTTCATTCCCAATATCATGACATCCTGTGTTTTAATGGAATTATCTTGCTTTGGTGCAAATTTTAACTGAAGGAAAATAGTCTGTGGGAAAATGAGGGATGCCATAAATGTTTCCATATCAGATTTAAAGGAAAAAAACCTGGCCCAGAATCATATTAAATACTTCCCTACTGCCTCTCAGTTTTAATAGTTAAATTGGTTCCATATGTAAGAGTTTGTATAATTAGATTTTTCATGCAAAACAGAAACACTTTCTTTACAATATAGCTTTTGGATATGAGGTTGCATGTGGACAAGGGAGGAGAGAACAAGCAACCATAAAAGAGAAACATTCTCTTTGTTGGCTGATTTACTGATGTTTTTAAATCAGGCCTTTTGAACTCACCAAAGAAGAAAATCCTTCCTCTGCGTTAGTTGTCAAATAAGTTTAGGCTTAAAGTGGTTTCATGCTTAGAAGTAATAAATCTTCATTTGAGCAACTCTCATCTCATCCTTAAGTTTTGTTTTTGTTTAATTAACAACAAAATTCCACTACCATTTGGATTGTATCCTGGGCAAACGGAAAGAGGCAGTGATAACATTTATAATCAGGGGAGCACTTGTTCTGCTCATCATAAAAGTGCATTGGCCAAATGTCACCCAGCGGCCGAGCACTGAAAAGAAATGCGGAGCTCCATCTGTCTCAGTGGAGTGTGTGTCCCTTTGCTTCCTATGAGCACTCAGCCTGTGTTCATGTAAATGGAGTTATAAAAGTGAAGGGAGGCCGAAGGGGAATTTCTGTCTCATAATAGGTTCTTCTTTCAGCCTGATTCATATACAAATGCAAGGCATCTTACCACTTTAAAAAAAAATACTCTACATTTTGGTGGTTAGTTTTATGTCTAATTTTAATACATATGATTTTATGGTTTTGAAGAATCTCCCTTTCTTTTTACTGTGTGAAATTTGGATTCAATCCCTAGTCTCATTTTAAGCACCCTTTCTGTGGTATCCTTTCGTTGAGATTTATGTCCCATTATGGAACCTATGATAGGTGGAATTGGCAGAGGATGATGATGGCTGGATCTGAAAAAGATAAAACCCAAATGGCCACCAGTACTGAGCTAAGTGCTTATTTGACGAGAAGGGGTCAGTTCTATTAAAGATGAAAAAGTATGAATGCATTTGTGCATGGGTAGAGGGGAAGCCTGGGTACTCCATAAAGCAGAGAATATTTTTAAAGTACCATATTCATAGACAGCCCCTTGGCTTTATGTACTTAGTAACCACATCACATGAAATGCAAAGCAACATCATGCTCAAGTAAATCACTTTGCCGTCAATTTGAATTGAGAACCATATAATTTCTTAATGCTGTCCAGGTATATAATAATTTATAAGTAAAAATAATTCTTTTGAAAATAAATATATACTATATGATTCAAGTCTTGATTTTTAATACCTACTAGATATAGTTCTCTAAACTGCTTTTTCTCCCATCTTTCTCTCCCATTCAAGTGAATCACAGTAAAAATGGGTGAGATCAGCAAATAGATAATTGCAAAGCACCTACAATAGCACCCAGCCACTCTATAATTTGCTCTGGGGAATCTAAGAAGATAATATTTACAAATAGCATTTACTAGAAGAAAAAGTTAATGGATGGATGGATGGATGGAAAATCTGCGAAAGTAGACCTGGAGTTCAGTTTTCTTCAAATGCTTTTAAATAATTTTAACAATCAGTAAAACCCTGTGTATGGAACAAATCTTTTAAAACTACTTTTTAATAGAAATACATTCATGCATTTAAAATATTCACAGCTTGTTAGTTGAAATCAAGGCTAATTTATATAATTCATATTTGGTAATTTTAAAAAATTAGACACATGGATTCAGCAGCTACACCGATTTTGTTTCTCTACTTTAAAAACAATTTTTTTGAGACATCCATCAGTGCTTAATCAGGTCTGAATTAACATTAGATATAATAGTACATATGTTGACCCTTTGAAGAATGATTTACATCTTTGTCCCCAATCTAGTCACTCCACTGAGAACACCTTCTTTCTACCCTGGCCTTTCCACTTATGGACTGAGAGATTCATTGCCAGAGGTTTTTGTATCTGTCAGTATCATGTATGTTGAGATAAAAAAGTGCTTTTTCTGTAAATTGTCAAAGTGGCAGGTCCAGAGATGAGATGTGAATAATCGCATATATTAACCAATGGGCAAAAAGCAAGAAAGTACCGATATCTTTTGTTTCTAGATTTTCTTTTTTAAGTAAAACCTGTTAGCCCTCATCATCTTAATAGGAGATAATAAAACTTGAGAATCTTTGCTCCTGTGGCTATAAAAAGCAATGTTAAGTTTATTCCCAAGGTTTGCCAGTGATTTCATTTTCTGCTTTTGATTTTCTTGCCTCTGAAGTTTACTAGGCATTTCACAAATAGGGGATGATGTTAATCTGTATTTAGTTTGGGCTTTATGATTTACACACTTGTATCTCATTTAGTCCTCCCTGGGAAGTCACTAGTAAGTTCATGTTTTTGAGTTGAAGAAACTGAGGCTCATATGGGTTATATATGATAGCCACGGTCTTCCGTTTGATGCCTGGTAAAGCAAGGACCAGAACCCTCATTTCCACTATCTTCATGCCTCCCCCAGAGGAAGCTGTGAAAATGTCCTGGATATAACTTTGTATCTAGTTAGTGGAAATTATAACTCTGGCATTTATATGGGAAAAAATAGATTCAATTATGTAATACTTTGCTGAGCCTAATATCTTTAAATTACTCTTTAATAAAATCAATTTGGTACAAATGGGGTTATTCTTATTTGCTTATCATTAGCTCTCTTCATCCATGATTTTTACTAAGTCTGATTGTTATAAGAGGATCCAGCTGTAATGTAAGCTTTACTTTCCTGAAGAATATAGAATACCTCGAAGTACAGTTAACCTGTATAACCCATTACTATTATGATGCAATTGAACTAAAGATTTATCTATATGTTCCATTTATCTTTAGGCAAAGAAAATACAAATACATCTTCTAATTTTAATATGCCTTTATATAGTAGAAAATTCATGTATCCATGATAGCCAAGGGGTATGATTATAGACATATTCTTGAGAAATTTGTTGTATTTTAGAAAATCACCCGAAGTGTAAAAGTTTCCAAGTGGATCTGCAAAAGCTCATTTCCCACTTGATAGGCATTTACCTTTCTGAGTGCTGGATTGAAGTATATTCGTCTGAAAACAAATAAGCATTATTTCATAGAGACTCAGGGATAGAAGAAACCTTAAAAGTCACCGAGATAAGTGTCCCATTGGCATTTGGGTCTTCTCCACAACATTCCTGCAAAATGATTGGTTATGCTTGAACACTTCCAAAGATGGGGAACTCACTCTCTTTAGAGGTAGCTTATTCCATGCAGAATTAGAAAAGTCTTCTTATATCAAACCTAAATCTCTCCTTTGTTCTTTTAATTCCTTTATTCTGATCCTTTCTTTGGGGGCTGAACATTTAATCCATCTTTCAAATAAAAGACTATTTGAGCACTAGTAGCATATAGTGTGCACACACATACATACACACACCCTCTAACCCCTAATATCTGTTGTCCTTGTCCAGTTTTTCACAAAGTTCATGGTTTAACCTTCCCACAATCTTGATCAGTTTCTTCCTCAAACACACTTCAGTTTTTCTAGAACCATTTGAAATTTTGAGGTAAAAAATGGAACCCAACTACCAGATTTGGTGTGATTCACGTGGAACTTAACTCACTACATAATAAAGAGGAAGAAATGGCTTTTAAAAAAAACTTTTTATTCTAAATATTTTGAGGTACATAGACTGCATTTTTAACCCCTCTCATGACCTACCTGCCTTTGTGTTAGCATTGTAATTTGTGAAAGTGGAATTTTGAACTGTGTAGGAGTACTTCTATTTCAAATGATGTTGAATGTTAAATATAAAGGAATCAAGGGAATCAAAAATATTGCAAAAATAATTATAGGAACATTAGAAGCATTTATAAGATTTTTTTTTTTTTTTTTTTGGTGGCAAGGTAGTGTTACAGCCTAGATAAGGCTGCCCTCTAGTGGTTACTTGCTTACTGACCGCTAAAAACCATGATGGTGCCAGTGAATTTCCCATCAGGCTAGTGGAGAAGGTCAAAGGTTGAAATTATTTTCTCAGTTACTTCAGGGCATTCTTCATCACATTCAAAAGCATAATTTGTTGTTTTACACAGTTATGAGAAATACTAGCATGAGACATAATGAATTTTTAATGTTTGTAAGGAAGTAAGGAAAATTTTTAAAAAACTTAAGCTAGGTTAAAACTAATTTATGAAATTGTATTAAATTTAAGTGAGTTTGTTTTGTGAGTAAACAACTGTCATGACCTGTGTAGTAATCCTTGTACTGTTTTGAAAGTTGCAACCTAATTCTCTTCTTCTACACTTGATTTAAAAAAAAAAAAAAAAAAGGTCATAAATAATTTCATCAGAGAAATCCAGCAGTTTGCCTTCTTAAATCTAGGACTTTTGTTTAAAACGGTAAACAATTGGACATAAGTAAACTACTATATCTTTTTGGGCAATGAAACAGTTTTAAATACAGATGCAAAAACAATCCCTTAGTTTCTGAAGACTTAGATCATTCAATACACCTCAATATATACAGTTTGCCTATGAAATCAAATACAGTATGTGCCATGTAGGCCTTTTGAGTTTAATAGGTTTTATGCTTTTAAATTCTGTAGAAACATAAAATTCATTGGCATAATTTTTAGGATAAATAGAAATGAGTTTTGAGTCTGGATTTCAGTGCTGTGTCAAATGTTAAACAATCATGAAACAGTTTGATTACTATGTAGGAGTCAGAGGAATAAATGTTGCTTTTCCTATTTCCTTAAATCTTGTTTATCTCTGGTGCTGCGTAGAGGGGTCAGAATGCAGGTTTGCATAATTTTGCATTGTTCACAATGTCAAATCCTCCGATCTAAGCTAGATTAACCAAGGTCATGGCAATGAACAGTGATTACCAGGCTATTGAAGGATGACATGCTCACTGACTGCTACTAGAAAGATGAAGATGAATCTTTTCAAGAAAAACAAGAGGGGGGGAAAAAAGCAAGGAAACCCTGCTGTTTTGCCTTTTCATCATAGAAATGAAGTAGTGGTTCAGAAGTGAAGACTTGTGGTTTAGTTTAGATCAGTTATTGAAGCAAACTGTTTTTCAAACTGCGCCACCCAAAAGTGTGATTCTTGTACCACATGAGAAGTATTCTTTTTCACAGAATGTTGTTTTCATTTTTTAGTTGTTGGGTTTTTCCTCCTTTTTATTTATCTTACTTCAGATATTCAGAACACTGGATAAACATATATAAACTTGTCTCTGCAAATACTTATGGGCCTTTGTATGCTGGGTAGTTCTGGTGTCACCTGTGTACTTTTAAAATAGAGCTGAGACACCTTCCTCCTGATCAAACGTCTTCAACCATGAATCAGCATTTTTAAAAATGCACTGAGAAATTGGCAGCCACACTTAACCGGAGAAGCCTGCATTATGACCACTGGGCTTATGGATTTGCAGTTCCTATGAGCTACATGCCACTTAAAACAATGGAGATTTTGCAACATGCAAAATAATCCAATGAAATGGTATTATAATTTAATAAGGTCAACCCTTATACTTGCATGTGAATGTGGTTTCTTCCAGATAAGCCATGAATTTGCTCTAAACGCCTGCCTAAAATGGTGGTTTTTGAAATTGTGGCGTATAACCCACAACCCCAGAGAATATGTTAAGAAGACAGAGATTCCTATAGGCATGGTGGTGCATGCCTATAATCTTATTTAGGAGGCTGAGGTGGGAGGATTGCAAATTCAAGGCCAGCCTTAGTGTCTTAGCAAGACCCTGTCTCAAAATTAAAAAAAAAAAAAAAAAAAAAAATTAAGGCTAGGGATGTAACTATGGGTCCAATCCCTGCCCCACCCTACACACACACACACACACACACACACACACACACACACACAGATTCCTGGGTCCCACTTGGAGGGAGTCTGTTTCTGTCAGAGTGGGGCAAAGAAGGCACAGATTTAAACAGGTTCCCAGGTGTCTGATGCAGATGATCCTTATGCCTCGCTTTGTGAAATCCTCTCCTAAGCTGTCCGAGTTGGGGTGGGCAAGAGAATACTCTGGTCTTTCAGTGGCTCCCAGATATCACTTACTCTCCAGTGTAGATAGGGAAGCCTTCAACCTACACAGGTGCTGCTCTGGGTGGTCTAGGGCACAGCAAGGATTCTGCATTTACAAAAGCTCCTCTTTTGATTGTGAGGAAACCACTTCTCTAGTCTAACCATCTTCCCTTAAGAAGGAAGAAACTGAAGCTCAGAAAGGTAAATGGTTTTCGGGGAAACACACACCTCTCTTTGGTCTGCTGAAATCTCTTTTCAGAGTGGAAGAGATGTTCGATATGAGCAATTTCTGCCATTATTTGGATATTATTCACACTTGAAATATTTTTCTGATTACTTTAGCCTTCCTATTAGAGCTTAGGAGGAAGTAGACTGTTACCCCAAACCTCTTACCCCAAATGGCCCAAACACGGAGGATCCTAAAGCTGTTTTGGTGCTGTTAAGTTCCTGTGATTTCTTGCTGGCCCCCTATTCCTCCCAGGATAAAGCCTTATCCAGCAGCTCTGGCTTCCATGTGACATAAACACAATGAATTCTAACCCTCACTGCCTCCAGGGCTGGGTCTTGCCAATATTGTGACCACTAAATGCAGATTCTTCCACAAGAGTCAAGGCCAACTCCAGAGGAAACAGTGAAGCCTTTGCTATGTTGCTTTTTTAAGCAACAAAGTACAAGTTTCAGTGCCCTCCAAGCTCCTCGGTGCTTCCTATTGACAAGATAACCTTTCTCAGGCATGAATGCCTGGCACATATCTGCCTGTGTCCAGGCTCTGGAGATGGGGGCTTCCAAACAAAGACATGACTGCCTTCATGCAGCTTGGATTCTAGAGTAGTAAAACAGATAGAAGAACTGCTCTGGGAGGTGTGGAAGACCACCTGCTACCCTCAACCCTGCATACCAGCCCCTCCTGCACTGGAAATTGGTGGCCGTGTTCTATGAGGACAGCAGTAGTCATGGCAGACATAATCTCTGAGAGGTAGAGGTAGACAGTATTTCAGGAAATATAAATGAACAAGATAAATACAGTGACAAGAGTGAAGTCAAGATAAAAACAGTGTTGATGGATTAGAAATCATATGGCTTCATGGATGAATATCAGAGAACTGAATCACCGATTTTTTCCAGCCAACGGTGAACGCCCTGTAGTAGATCTAGAAGGGAGCTTAGAGGTCATCTGCTCTCTTAGGTCCCAACCTTGTCAGTAGAGAGAGCTTTAAAAGAAATACAGAAGCCCAAACTCTGTTAGTGGATATTTTGACATATTGGTCCACAGTAGGGCTCAAGTATTGGTAATGTCTAAAGCTACACAGATGATTCTGGTTGAGAAACCTCTCAGGTCCAACACCCTTATTTTGTACATGAGTCACCTGGTCCCTGGTGTAGCAAAACAGTGTCTAGTAGTGGAAACCTCCTTGTGTGGGGTGGGAGAAGATGAAGACATGGGTTTTCATCCTGCTCTGCTGCTCAGTAATTGTTGTGTTGCCTCAGTGGCTTAGTTTCCCCCTTTGTGAAACTGGAGCATTAACATGATAGCCATGGAGATCTTTTCCAGCTCCACCATTCTATTAAAATCATGGCAAGAAAATGGGCGGGTTTCTTGTATGAGATGTACAAGAAGCAAACAAATGCCTTCTGGCTTCCTTACTCCCTGTCTCAACCCATAATTGCTATAGGTGCTTTAATCAGCTAATCAGTTCCTTTTGCAAGTAAAAATTTAAGGTAGAAAGAGGTAATTACTGTATGCCAACTATTTAAATAAATTTTAAAAACATGAAAGTTTTCATAAATATTAATAATAAATATGCCCAAACTTAGTTCTGGTAAATTACAGTCATAGTTTATTTATCAAATTCTAGCCTAAAGCTTTTTCCATTTTTGATGGTTGAGTTGAAACCAAGGGGGTGGGGAGTAGCTTAAAAATGGAAAGCCTGTAATAGCCTTAACCACTGCACAACACAGTTAATTTTATTCTTTACCAAATATTAAAGGTCCAAAACCTAAAGAAATTGAATATCTCCTAATGTATAGTTTGTAGTTTATTAGAAAATAGGAACAGTGTATCCCTTGTGTTGCAAGCTTATCAAAAGGAAAGAATAGAACTAAGCTCTAGCATTTTACTTCCTCACTTGAGACCTGGTATCTCTTAAAACTTGGGTTTCATTAAAACATTTATTCAAAAAGATAGCCGTTCATTATAAACCAGCATGGTGTGGTGTAAGCACCTTAAATTTATTTCCTTTTTGTGTGGAATTTCCCAGTGGGATTTGATGATATTCAGCAGTTCCAGAAGTGATAAAATAATTTGGAAAGAAATCTGATGGGAGCTGGCAAATGAAATTAGAGCCGTATCTTTTCCAACAGAGATCTTTAAAGATTAACATATTGCCTATTTTCCTGTATGTATTTAAGAAATTGTATACATTGCACACACATCCAAACAGATTGCTTTAGACAGAAGATTATAAAAAATGTCAGCCTCTAACTTAGGTTGCATCCATGATAGCAAGCAACTTTTGAAAGTGATACTGTTTAACAAAACAATTGGTCTGGTAGAAATCTATTTCAAAAGCAATGTTTCTGACCCAAGCAAAATCATGTAACAGAAGTGTTTTGTTTCCACCACTGCAAAGAAACAAAGTTGTTTAAGATGAGTTAAGATGTCTCAAAGTTTTGGCAGCCTTTCTAAGTCCCCTGCTGCTCTTGCATTCTGAATCCCTTTTGAAGTGGCTTGGAAGTTTCTATGTGATTTCAATGGCTGCTTAGGAGAAATATTGGCTAAACTACTCATTTTGACTGTTAAGATGGCTCGAGTGTTTTCAGAATGTTTTCATTTGCTAGAAATATGTTTTGCACTCAGGCTTCTCTTGTTGAAGAAGGTTGGTTACCAGCCATCTGATGATGCCTCAGGGTGTTTACAGAAAATGTGGGTGCTGTAGTTATATTTGAGTACAGCCCTTCCCCACCAAAGATAGTGTGGTAATCAGCAGGAATGTGAAAACATGTATTTAAGGATTGATGCTTGTAAAAGTGATGCTGTAAAGAAACATGGTTGTTCAGATGTAAGAAGTGACTGACAGCTCTCCTTGTAGGCATGCTAGTAACAATAAAGTCTCCAAGTTCAACATCAAAGCGATCACAGCTTACTCCACCAGTGACTTGCACTTCAAAGGGGGAGCGCAAGACAAAGGAAGTGCACTGAGGTATGTTTCTGCCTCATAGCCAGATCCTCAGGGGGAGCTCCCAGAGCTCTTTTCATGAATGCAAAGTGATTTTTTGCAGATCAGTGTCTTCATTTCATAAATGACCAGGAATATAAAAGAGGGCAAATGAACACTATAATTGCTCCCCATCACTTTAAGTTTAGTTAGGAAAGATTCATCACAGGAAAGATTGGTCTCTCTGGCTTCCTTCAGTACTGAATTCTGTACCAGCCTGGGCAGTTCTGATTTCATCTAGTATAGAACATGGAATTATTTACGAAATAAAAGTGTATGAATTGTGTGTGTTTCACGTTGTTTCTTGGGAATTATGCTTGACATTTATCAATTTGTGGAGTTGTTTGTTGTTATTTCCTCTTTTGCTTGCTTGCTTTTCAATTTTTTCAAATTAACCTTATGGGTAGATTTTTGCTGAATCAGGTATGTATTACTTAACAGGTGTGTGTGTGATGAGTTTTAGACTTGTTAAACCCGATTTTAATTAATCACCAAATCTGTACCTTGGTTCTTTAACTCAAATCATGTATACTCCAAAATGCCCAAAGTAAAATAAGAGTCTAGAATTGACCTACTCCTTGGTATTAAATTGAAAATAAAACTTGCCATGCACATATTATGGGTGGTTTTTTTTATGCTTGCCTTTGAAATTTGAGGTTCTTTTATATTTCATCTTCAGTAATTTACTCATTTTTAAATGCTATTGAAAAAATAGTAGTTCTCTGCATAGTCATTAATAAATACAAAGCAGCTTTCTCAAGGCTCTGGGGAGACCTAATAAACACAACTGTGTTACTAATTGATGCTATATGAGCTGACAAAAGTAGTGCATCGGTAAACAGAGTTAGAAAGCAAGAAGTTAAAGAACTATAGGGGATTATGTAGACATCAAGGGTTGGAAATTATAATAAGGCCTCTTTAGGGGAGCATTAATTTGCATGTGGCTGAATTAGGACACCCAATTATTTCTGAGGACACTGCTAAGAACTCATTCAAAATACCCCCAAAGTGAAAGGTTTGGGAGGGTGGAGAGTTAGATGGAATGAAAGGTGGCCAAGCACATCATATTTTCTGTAACTCAAGAGAGTTTGTTAATTTTCTCAATAGCGTGTTAGAAGAGCTTTCTTTGTTAGGGAGGAAATGCTGATGACATCAAGAGTAACTTTTGTTGTTTGTTTGTTCTACACACACAATTTATATTGAATTATCACAATGGAAATTTAAATTTTTGTTTAGGCAGGGAGAGCAGGAGGGTGGAGACAGAAATAAGCCTTTTAAATCTTCTTTACCTGAACTGCACAAGGACACAGCATTGAGACGATTACAGAGTGTATTTAGAAGTCCTCTATGTGTGATCCAGGGATGCTAGGGCGTCCCCAATTCCCTCTCAGGGGTTCCAAGAAATAAAAACTACTTGCATAAGTGTACTAAAATCTCATTTTCCCTTTTTACAATGTTGACCATTAGTATTAATGGCTCAAAGCACCAGTGGGTGAAACTGCTGGCCCCTTAGCAGGAATCAGGCAGTGACATCAACCTGTGCTAGCGGTTAAGTTGTCCTTCATCGCTATGCGCTTGCTGTTAAAAAACAAAATAAACAAACAAACAAAAAAACCAAAGTGCCAGTTTTGTTGAAGAATAACCTTGATGAAGCGGAAAAAAAAATAAGTCTATTAAATTTTGTACTCCCCAGAGTACACAACTTTTTAATAAACTTTATAACAAAATGGAAAGTATGCAGAAAGCACATCCGATCCATACCATGTTTTTCTCCAGGGAAAAGGCTTGTGCCACTGTTGAGAGCTGAATGATCTGCTTTTTTAATGCAATGCCATTTTTGTTAATAGAATGACTGACTGTGGTTACTCAGACTTGGGTATGTATCATTATTTTCTCAAAAATGAAATAAATGAGCCTGTCATTTCAAGAACAAAAAAACATTTGACAGTATTTACTGCCAATAAATTCAGTGTTTCAGAAAAAAAAAAAATAGGATTTTGGAAGACTTGTATCCAACCCCATGAACTTGAAGCTTCCAGATACTTTTTCGATGGTGTGGGTGGTGATATTAATCAGTATGATTCCTTGACATAATCATATCTGATGATGGGATGTGTCAACATCCAAAAATGCTACCAAACTGAAAGAACTAATAGTTTCCATGTGACCAGTGTAGGATATTATAAAAATGTGCATGGGTAAAGGATCCATGCCAAGTGTATTTGAATTTAATAGAGTACAAATGTCACTGGTAAGTTTTTAGGTTCCTTATTCTAATTAACCTTTAAGAAACTATCACTTGTTAGGTTTAGGATAGCGTCAAAGAATTTCCAACATTATTTGAAATAATCTTCCTTCTTTCAGCTCTGTATGGCCAGATTTTTTTTTCACATATATTAGCCAAAAGAAACTAACATAACAGATTGAATGTAGAAGCAGACAAGATATCCCATTTATCTTCTGTTGAGCCAGAAGTAAAAAGATTTGCAAAAATGTAAAGCAATGGCATTCTTTTTACTATATTTAAAAAAAACTTATTTTTTATGTTAATTTCTAATGAGTTTATTTTCATTTTAAGTATTTTAAACATTCCACATTTTAACCTCTTTTACTTTTAAGAGTACGAAAGGAAATAAAAGACCAGAAAGTTTGAGAGCTGATGGTCTATAGTTTATTCCACGAGACATAGAAGATTCTGTGACAAAGTAGGAGGTAACAATCAGACAGGCTCTAAATTTAGGCAGATTTATCAGCTTGGCTACAAATTATTTATTAAACAGAACACTTTCAAGCATGGAATTCAAGAGTAAATCTAATCCTCATTTTCTTCATCTTTATCATCAGAAAAACAGAATCTTACTATTTTCAGCTTTTGTTGTTCTATATATTAATATAACAGAAATCTAGCATAAAATTTGGTTTCCTGAGGATTTACAGTTTATTTTGTAATCATCTGTGACCTATGTTAGCAAAAACAGTACTAGTAAATTCCTACTATTTTACTTTTTCATTTGGACTTACACAGAGGAAAAATATTTTACACAATTATACCACTTGCAGAACTATCCCAACTCTTGGTAGCTGAGATACTTTTTCCATTAACATAGGCACATAGGAGTTTTATGACTGTGCAGTGATTAGAAGATCTGGTAGGTCCTGTCGCCATGCATGTGATGGACCCCTTGATACAAGTTATGCCATTCACTTTCCCTCAGACCTCCTGCATGGGGGAACTGTGTCCAGGTATCTGTTGGCACATGAACTGTAACAACAAGGCTTAGCCCTCAACTAAAATCAGATACACTTGGCAGAACCAGTTCCATTATATTAATTAAAGCATAAAACCCCAAATTTCCCTGAAATTTCTTGTGAAAAATAGCATGCAGTTAGGAAGCAATGCCCAGATGCTTCTTTTTAATTTTATAATCACTTTGTTGGCATCTGACATATGGAAGCTTACATTGCCCTTTGTAGCTGGGCATCACCTCTTTGTTATTATCAAGTAAGGGACATGCAGGTCTTGTGTTTTGTTTGGTTTCCTATCAGACTGTCAGTGGAATGGGAGCAAATGCACGTTGGCACATTCTGAATTTCCAGAGTGTTGCTCCTGCTGCTCATAATTAAGGGAGGAGTGGATGTTTCTGAAGCCTGATCAGTCTCAGAGAAGTGGGGTATCTGGTATCTGCCTTCCTGCATGGTTTTATTAGCCAGTTAAAGGTAGAGGCTGAAGCACATGTGATGTGAACAAGTTGTGCAATGGCCTATAGCCAGACTGCTGGGGAGAAAAGCCCCTCATCTGTGAATCTTCCCAAAATGAGACGGGCTGTGGAGAGTGAGCTCACTTGGTTTCAGAAGAACTCACAGGATAATGTGGGAGAATGGGTGCAAAGAGGAAGGAAAGCCAAGATAGCCATCCTGTTCTTGGGAGGGCTGTTAGGAAGGCCAAGCTGAGGAAACCCTGGCTTTTTCAAGAGTTAGAGAAATAGCTACATGCCTGTTTGTGGCTAAAAAGAAAACAAACTTCAAATTTTCCAACTTGGAAAATAAAATTCCAAGATAATTATCCTCTTTGAAATAAAAGGATTTTTTTCTTTTTAGGCATTATATTTTATTAAATTTCCAGTATTTTCCTGACTGACTTAAAATAATAAATTTCATATACTTGATGTTGTATTTTTCAGTGGTTTTGACCAAGGCATAGAAAACTATTCAAAAAACCAAAGGGATCTGGGGGTGCTTACTCTTAAAATATATTAGGCTCATGTTTATAACTTTATGCATGGTTCTGTATGCCTGTTGCGCTTTGATGTAAAACTTAAAAAGTTGGGGGGGGCAGTTCTAAGTAAGACATTCTCATTGCTGAGAATGGTCTCAGCTTCGGAATTTAACAAACATTTTGCTTATTCCCAATTCCTTTACACTATTTCACATGGTAAAATCAAATCCTCTACCTGAGTGCTGATAAACTAAAGGCAGTTGTATATTTTATGTGTGCGTGCGAAGCAATATCTCTTTATCATGAAGACCCAACTCTCCACCCTTATTTTTTCCTCTTTGTAATCATTGGCTTTGAACAAGCTGTCAGGTATGTGGGAAGGAAAAAAGTGAATCAGAGGGTATTAGACGTCATCACAGGAACTGGAAAGTCTTCTGAGATGCTTGTGTGCAAGTTCTAGCTCTAGGACAGGTTCTGCCAGTGAAGCTGGCATCAGCTAACTGGGCTGTTGTCAAAGATGTTCCCTCCTCACAGCTTGCAGAGATACTCTGGCTCAGCTGAGGGCAGAGTTGTGCCATCGCCCCATGAACAGCAGGGTATATCTCTCCAGCCCTCCTCCTGTCCCCCAGTCCAGTGTTGTGGTCTGTGTCCCATTATATCTGGTTCTTCCAGGTGACACGAGATAAATGAAAAAGGAAAACTATAAGAAACTTGGCATGGATATAAGAGCAAATATGAATTTGGAAATTTTTCCAAATATAAGATATAATTCCCAGTAATGCTACATACAAGCCAAAGGAACTTGGACATGACATATAACCTATTTTATCATCTGTAAGATAAAGCTAATTTCTCTCGCTCATAGGGACTTTGGAAGAAGTAAGTGGCTCATGGAAGGCACTTAATACATCTCACACAGAACAATAATTTAGAATAAATAGACATTGAACAAGTGTTATGAATATCGTCATGCTCTGGTCCACATGGGGAATGGTACCTGTCACATACACAAGTTTGAAGTGCGGTGATGACTCCATCCAAGCTTATCTCAGCTGGCACACGTTGTACTTTCACAGGGGCCACTGCTAGTGCCCAAACCTATGTGACCTGTGACCTGGTCAGATGGGGGCTGATGGGAGGACAACTTGGCTATTTCTCATCATATAACATAAGAAGCCTCTAATCCTGCATCACCCAAGCTCTGCTATTGTAACCAGTATTACGTGTTCCAAGCCTATCATTTGTAAAGCGCTTCCTCTGTGCCAAACACTGTGAAATGGATTACCATGTTTAATACTTAACGTTAGCCTTTCATCCCCCTTTTTACAGAGGAGGAAGCTGAGACTCAGAGAGGCAGAGCAACCTGTCTGGGATCACAGGGCTAGTGTGTAACTGCAATTTGAGGCTGAGTCTGTCTGACTCCCAGGGCTGGGCTTACTCCTCTGCTGTTCTGACCCAGTGGCCCCAGCACCATGGGAATGTCACAAAATACATTGTTTCTGGTTCAGAGGTTAGGCTGGGGACTCATTCTGAACACTTCAGTGGAGACAACATACAAATAGAAGTTTATTAAGCATCTGATGTATACGAGGCACTGTACAAAGTGCTAGGCCAGTGAGACCCTGGGGTGGAAGTGAAATCATGATATAGGGTAAATGCCAGATTAGAGGAATACAGGATATGACAGAAGCATTTTACAGAGAAGAAGCCCTTATCAGACTGAGGGTTTAGGAGTAGCTTTTTGGGGGAGGTGAAGGGTTAGCTGAGCTTTGAAGAGAAGGAAGGTTATTCCCAACAAAGGGTAGAGCCTGTGAAAATTCTCAAAGGCTAGAGAATGAGCAAGGCAAGTTTGGGAAGAGCAAGAAGTTCAGTGTGGCCTGTAGGAACTGCTGGAAATGAGGCATCCAGAGGAGGCCAGCAGGGTTCAGACCATGAAAGGCCCTCACTGTCGCTCCAAGGGAGTTGTTCGTTATGCTGAAAGTGATTGGAGGCTGCTGAGGAATTTTGTCAAATAATTTTAAGGTACAAGGACTCATTAGGAACCATCAGATGTTCTCAGTATCTTCCTTTCTCTTAATCTTTGGGGTTTGTGGGGGGAGTGTTTTTGGATGTAGCAAAGGACCTTTCTTTGACATGATTGGGTTTCTGTGCCGATGCTTTGCCCCTCATATGCTGTTGAGAGATGTATGAAAGACATCAGCCACAAGCCTCCTTCAATGGATTTTTGCACTTTGCTTGTTATAAATTGATTCAGGGACTTCATTATGATGTCGCAAAGATGAATGGGGCAGTAGTGTTTTGGCTTGTGCTGCCAGGAGGAGGGAAAACAAGTTTCTGTGGTACCGCAGTTCAATCACGCTGCTTACAGAAGCAGGGCCATGAAAGGGTGGAGGAGTGTGTCTTTGATACTAGAAACCCTGTAGCCCTGTTGGTGCTACAAGCGAATGCTTAAATTAAAGGTTGGAGCCAGCTTTCAAGTATTGACTATCGAGCAAAAAGCTCAGCCCACACTCATGTACTTACTCAGGCTTGTTAAAATAAAAATACACTCTGGGCTGAGCTCGTGTCACAGCCGGTGTAATTATTACATTGAAGATTGGTGTTTGAATTGAAGCTGCTGTAGCACACGTTTATTTAAAGATATGCTTGGTAATTTAATACATGTTAGTCAGGACTTATGCCCAAACCGTGAAGAAGTATCATTGCCAGCTGCCTCTCAGGTGGTTTTTCCTCCAGGTATTCATGATAAACACTTGAAACTTGGCAAATTTATCCAGAACAGAGGTGATTTGACTTCCTCGCCATAGGACTTAACTCCTTCTGCTCTTGTCTACTACCAGAGGTGATGATGGCATTGATCTCATTGGGTTATTTTGAAGATGAAATGAGATAATGCATTTAAGGTACTTGGCCCATCAGTAAGTACTTCAAAAATAAGTGTTATAATAAGTATTTATATATCTATATAGGTAGATAGATAGATATAGATATATTTTAATGGCAGAAGGGAGTATGACTAAAAAGCCACTTTTTTTTTTTTTTTTTTTTGTCTTACTAACAGTGGTTAAAGCAGACAGATCCATCTTTGTAGCATAGACATGAGTTTGCTAAACCCTTTGGGTTATACTGCTTGAGCATCCCTAATCTGAAAATATGAAGTGCTCTAAAATCTTACATGTTTTGAGTGGGGAGCAATTTAGATTTTGGAGAATTTAAGATTTTCAGATTAGGGATGCTCAACCAGTAAGGTTTATGCAAATATTCCAAAATTTGAAGAAATCCAAAACTCTTCTGGTCCCCAGCATTTCAGAGAAGGGATACTCCATCTGTACTCCCCATCCTTCTTATGGTTAGATATGGCCCACATATTCACGTGTTTAGGAAAGCTGTGAAAAGCTATGCATAGATGAGATATTATGCTCATTCTGTGATTGATTTCTTGTAAATTTTCTTCCCAGACATATGAGTTTCTAAGTGAGTCTCAAGTCCTTGCCTCTTACTGGACATGTGAAAGGCAGGAAAGCATCTCCTTTAACAAATGAACACAGTTACACCCATTTACAGAGCTGCTTTATATATTTAAGGCTACTCAACTTTGCTATATAATTTAAACACTCCAAATTCAAATTATGGATATCATAGAACGTATGAGGTTATAGCTGG
This sequence comes from Callospermophilus lateralis, assembly GCF_048772815.1. Classification (NCBI taxonomy): domain Eukaryota; kingdom Metazoa; phylum Chordata; class Mammalia; order Rodentia; family Sciuridae; genus Callospermophilus; species Callospermophilus lateralis. The sequence continues at coordinate 104,972,094 of NC_135307.1, read as the reverse complement.
TATTTTGCCCATAGACTTATAGAATCTGTGCATTCAATTTAGCTAGGCTTCCTTCTCCCATCTTGGAGTACTGGGATTTTTGAACATCTCCTGTGGGCCCTGTAGTTTGTTCTAGTATGGTTTTCTATCTATATAAATCACTCTCACATCTCATCCCTTTGTAAAAATTGTTACTTTCTTAATGAGGTGACAGAAAGGTGGTAAGATCAATTGATATGTTGGCCTAATGTTCTAGTAGTGAATTTTGAAAACTTTCTAGTCATGAGTGTAATTTTCATCACAGAATGTGACAGCTAAAACAACAGTCCCCTAACTAATTGGGCATTTTGTAGATATTAGAACTGTAGGAGATCAGAGAAGTTATCTAGTTCAGTCTGTTCACAATAAAGCAGTTCGGAGATTAAAAGGCATGCCTAGGATAACTAGGACCAAAATCAGAGTCTCTTTATTCCTCTGCCATATTTTTTCCATAGCTCATACTTCATCTAAGTGCTACCAAGGGTTTAGATGTAATATTACTATATTAAAAAGCATCTTATGTGCCAGGTGCAGTGGTGTATGCCTGTAATACCAGGGGCTTGGAAGGCTGAGGCAGGAAGATAGCAAGTTCAAAGCCAATCTGAGCAATTTAACAAGGCACTAGGTAAATCAGTGAAACCCTGTCTCTAAATAAAAAATAAAAAGGGCTGGGAAAGTGGTTCAGTGGTTAAGCACCCAGAGTTAAATCCCTGGTACAAAAAAAAAAAAAAAAAAAAAAAAAGGCACCATATGTGATGTATTAGGTCTGTTTAGCTCTTCAGGAAGTAGGCTTTACATTTTTATCAAAACTTGTGATTGGTCTGCACTATTATTTTTATTTTCATAGAAAAGGGAGGGAGGGATAAATCCCCCTGAGAGTACCAGCAAAAGGAAGACCCAAATGTACTTGGGGCTTTAATATAGTCTTTATCGATGCAGGGAAACAGAGGAAAGAAACCACTTCGATACTGTTACAATGAACTCAGACTGTGTCAGGGAAGCCAACAAAACAGTGCCTGTTTGTGCTTAGCGTTGTGAAAATATACCCTTGCTGTTTGCCGTGGTCTTCCTGCGGGAGACACAGCGGAATTCTTCCCCTTACCCCTCTACCCAAGGGGAAAAAAAAATACCAAGAACAGTAAATAACAACCTTCAGATAATACGGATGGGTAAACATTTCCATCATTGATTATATAAGGTACTGTTGACAAGCCACTAGCAGGTAAAATGAAAGAAAGAGGAAAAAACAAGAACTTTGATCTGCCCTGCAACACTGGGCTGTACAAGGCAACATGGAGACAGGGTGAAATACGTGATTAATATGGTAATGTGCTTCCCTGCCGGCACTGGAGCACAAGAGGATCCTGACAGTTATCTAGTCCAAGCCACTGTTGTTACTCCAGAGGAAACAGGAACTCAGAAAGGTTAAGTGGCTGGCCCAGCATCACCCACTTAGCAGCAGAGCCAATTTTGGAACACTGGTCTCTTGACTCTTAGTCCAGTGCTCCAACTACTGTATCATGACCCTCTAATTGAATCTGTGATGGCACCTGTGTCAGGGGTACCAGACGAGGTTCCTGGAAATTTCTCTAAATGAACAGCTGTTTTAGAATCATCATTAACACTGCCCATAGTTTCAACATCTCCAAAGGACAAAAACTTATTAAAAATGGCACTATAGAAAAAAATCTCAATTTATCTTCATATCCAGAAAGGAAAGAATTTTTTTATGCACAATGAGTTAGTCAACAGATATCCATTAAGTGTCCCTGCCGTATTTGTGTTACCCACGGTTTATGGCCACCTTCTCTCTTTTCTCTGAGTCTAATAAGCAGGAGGATTGTTGGCTCTTTCCCCTTCACATTCCTCTGTCTAAGGAGTTCATGCTCACCCCATCTCTGGTTTTTCCTATCCTTTTAATCTGGTCTTTAAATGTCAGTCTCTGTTCTCTTTTTTTTTTTTTTTTTTTAAGCTAGTGTGGGTTTCTCAGTGTTTATCTTGCTCTCCTTTTGCTGACGTATTTGCATCACTTTAGCTGTAGTTAATATCTGTTAAATCAAACCATATTGGCCTGAATAACTTCCATTGATTTGTGAATAAAAGGATGCTTCAGCTGCCTGGCCTCGCTCTCTGTGTGTCCTTTGTTGCCAGGAGGTTTAACTTGCTCAAAACCTTTCTTGTCTGCATCCCACTTTTACCCTTCATTGTTCACCCTCCCCCTGTTCCAGCCAGTTCATCCTTTGAGCTATCCTTGCTGTAAACAGGATCCCTGTTTTGGGGTATAACTGCCGTTTCATGTACTCATTATTTAGTGAATGAGGAGACCAATTGTCAGGGTTTTTTTTCCTGTTGTCTTATTTTTCACTTTTAACTACCATCCCACCCCTGAATGATTGTGAGGACCAGAATCACTGCTGTCATTAGCTAATCCATATTGAGCATCCACTTCATATTTTCTAAGCATCATTCTGAAGACTAGAACCTAGTAAAAGGGGAATGTTGGGTTTCTTTTGAGAAGAGGTGCAAGGTGAACAAACCGCTTTTGTTGGTTAATTTAATTCAACCAATTTTCTATATATAATACCTGTTACCATAGAGAAATGATTAGACTCTAAATGCCAGGAGAAAGAGGTGAGAAAAGACAGTAACAGACAGAAAGGTCTCCTGTAAATTATATCATCAGCCTATCTAATTTACACTCCAGGAAATGCCATCATCTTGAATTTTTTTTTTCAGGGTTGGAGTGCCCGGAAGGTGCCTGGTGTAAAACCATACAAACCATCCATATGAAATACATCAAAACTACTCAATTAACTTTTATGCATTTGTTCTTCTTGTTCCTCAGCAACTACCTGCTCTTCCCTCTCAGAGAAGCCCATCTTTTTTACTTACAAAAAGAAAACATATAAAACCATACTGGCAGTTCGACAATACAAGGATGCTTAGATTCAGGATAAACTTCTGTTTCAGGGACAGTGAAAGGAGCTCTCAGGCAAGTGAGAGGTGAAGGGCAGGAATCCCTGGAACCTGATCACATATTCCCATATCTTTACCTCCTGCCTCCTGGTGTTAGTAGCAAGACCCAGACCAGCCCTTGCCCTGCCTTGCTGGAGGCAAGGGGCTTCTACCTTCCTCGGAGGCATTCAGACACCACACTGTGCCCAGGTGTGAAATGGCGATTGGTGGGGGGATGGGGTAGAAGGATGAGTCGTTAGGGAAGATCAGGTAAGTTCCTATCTTCTTTCCCTCAACTGCATCAGCAAAAGGAGGCTTTCCTGCCATGGTGCTTTGGAAAGGTGTTGAGGGTTCACAGGTAAGAGACACTTTTGCAGCCTGTGTTGGCATCAATAGCTGGGCTGCCTGGCTACTCCACCAGCCGTGAGTAGGCTAGAACAGGAAGATACACAGGGCAGAAAGAACAGTGGGCAGTGTGGCACCATCCTACCCATTTTCCAACAAAGCACCACTCTTTGACCCAGAGCCTGTTTTTCTGGAAACTGTCCTCTCACTGAACAGTGTTCTCAACTAGAGGTGATTCTGACCACCAGGGATCAGTCATTAATGTATGGAGATAGTTTTTAATTACCACAACTGGGGTGTGTCCCTAGCATCCTAATGAGTGGAGTCCAGGGATACTACTAAACACCCTACAGTGCACAGGACATCCCCCCACCCAACCCCCACCAATTTCATAGCAATGAGGTCAAGCACTCCTGCAATAGAACATGCTTTGCCATTTTTTGTTCACTGTGGACCCCTTACACATGACATCTTCATTTTTAGTAAAAGTAAATTCTATTAAACAGCATCTTCCCTTTTAAGTAAAGAACACATGGGAGAATTCCTCAATAGGTAAGAAAAAAATGAAAGTAATACAAAAGAAGTGAGATATATGTTGCATGCAATGTTAGAATTATTCTTTTAGAGAAAACATCTATTTAAAAGAGAAGACACAAACCTAAATGTTGAGTGCCCTTAGGCAGGTGAAGTGAGTGTTGCAGAGAGAGGAGGCACCTGGACCACTGGACAGCACCTATGCTATAGAGAGGGGGTCTCTGCCCTTGGCTCTGACCAACTGTCACCATTTGGAATTTTAATTTGTTTTTTAAAGAGGATATTGAAATCTGAACTTCAATGTGAAATTCCCTGGTTATTAATTGTTAGAAACAAATTTTTGAAATTTAAGTGCTTGTTATAGAACCTTATTAGTGTTTGCAGATGGTTCATCTTTTATGTGTTAGTACCCATGTCATTATTGAGATTGTGTGGTTAAACAATGAGTAGATAGGGCAAAATCTCAACTCTAACACATGAATCTTAAAGGCTCTTCTCTGTTCCAAAAACTTTTAAGTGACTTAGAAATTAAGTCCAAACTTCTTTCAGAGTATTCAAGGTCTTCAGGATCTAGTCTCACCAGCATAGCTACCTACTTTCCATCCCTGAGCCATCTGTTCCTCTGGCCACTCCTTTGAGACATAGTGAGGCTCTCTTTGAATGCACCATGCATGTAACTAAAACTTGAGCAATGAGTAATACTTAAACATTTGGAATAGCACTAAAATAAGTAAGTATTTTTACACAGTTAAATATTTGCGTCTATACTTAGATGTATAAATTACTATTCTTTGAACTTGAAGTGGATTTTGAACTGTGCTCTCCATAATTATAATAATCATACATTTTATTTATATATACTTGAGCTATAGACATTAACCAATTAATTCTTGATCACATCAGCTAATAGGAAGACTTTCCTCAGTACCCTATTTTTAGAGCATGCATATGAATGTGTGTTAATTATAGACCACAGTTATTAACTTTGCATCATATTACCCAGATGCTTAATAGCTAACCAACATCAAGGGGTAGGTGGGCAAGAAACCTGTATCTTCACTTCTGTTTTTAAGCCAGGAGGTAAGTGACACTTATGAATCCATCAAATATTTGGCTTGAGTCCAAGGACAATTCATTTTCTTTAAGTGTTTAGATAGTTGTCTGAGGGGGTGTGTTGAATTTCTCAATTCAGGTCACATCATAATTACCTAACTTTTACAAAAACGGGTAATATCTGTGTTTGTGAGCCATCTTGAGTTTTACTATACCCTGTTCTATATGGGTGAGAAAGCTAATAATGAGAAGTTATTCCCATTAAGTTATGCTTTCTGAAGTGCTATTTGCCTGCTATCTAGTCCATTAAGAAAAAAATACCTTTATCACTAATTTTAACATGAAACAGATCCATTTGGAGAAAATGCATTATAAATGAAACAGAGTTGGCTGTTGAATAACAGCAGTTGAGGCTCAAAGCCGAATATAAATGTATGATAGAAGGAAGCGTATTGGACAAATGCAATTTATCTCATTATTCTGAAAAAAAAGTCCAAATGTCTCTGCTCATGAATACATAAAATAGATTACATATAATGTGCACACTCTGAGTCACATTTTCCAAATGATTTTTGTACCTTTAGCACTATCTGAAACCAATACCGAACAACAGTACTTGTGCTTCTAATTTTAAGTGTGCCTTTAATTTTTTTTTAATTAAAAAAAAAAGAAAATTAAGTGTCTTGTCTGTGGTATTTACCTTTATAGAAAAGTACTTAGGCATACACTAATTTTATGTATATCAAATTATACTGTCCTCTGTTTTCCCTTGAAATCAGACCATGTGAAAATAAGTCAATAGTCTTCCAAGTTCTAGCTGACAGACACAGAGTGAAATTTCCAGGGCTCTATCGTTTTCTTGAAAAACTAGTAGAACACCATAGATAGTGCTTGGTGAGCTTTCAGGGAGGTCACTACTTGCCCTTAGAAATTTAAAATTTAAATTTAAAACCCTAAAGGGTGAAACAAAAATGTATAATGGTTATATAATGTAATAACCATTGCCCTGGTTGCAGTGTTTTAACTCAGATGTTATGAGGGTAGTGAATTACTTAAACATCAATACTTTTATTCATTCATATAATTTTTTAAAATAATTACTATTTTACATTGAGAGAATACTTTGATCTCAGCTTCCCCTTCCCCCAGATATAGTTGAACAGTAGACTTACTGAAAATTCAGCAAGTCAAGGACTACTTGCTCTAGTGAGCTGCATTGTATCCAGACCCTGTCTTCCCTGGTTAGAAAATTGTCCTAACAAGACCAAGAGATCAGATTTAATACAGCCCAGAAGACTTTGCACACAGGAAAACAGTATTTTGTGGCTTTCAATTGTACCCCTAACCCCAGCCAGCTCTCTCATAAGTGAAGTAACTAGATGAGAGAGTGTGGATGACTCTCCCTGAATTGTCATCACTGCCAGTAAAAACAGCTCCAAAGGAAAATCTTATTTGGTAGGCCAAATGTGAAGAGCATCAAATTAAGATGAAGTCAGTAGCAGTAACAACACAAGCTAATGTTTATTGCATCTCTTCTGTCTGCTAGGCCCTAGGCTAAACAATCAACATGTGTGATCACAATTAATTTTCCACAACTCTTTAAGGCCAAATTGTAATCACCCCCATTTTGTAGATGAGGGAAACCGAGTATCACAGAGGTTAGTTTTACCCAAGATCACAAAGCAGTGTGAACTGGGATTCAAACTGAGATGTCTAACCCCAGAGCCTCTCAAAACATATAAAACACATATGTCTCCCTAGCTATGCTATATCCCAATTAACTGTAAGATGGCTATATTTCAGGTATTAGATTTCTTGTCTGGACATAAAACTCACAAGCTAAAGGGAAGAAGTATGCAGTGAAAAGCATGCTCACATCAGGAGGCCTGCAAAAGGCTGCATGTGAGAGGACAAAAGGAAATGAAATACTATGAGCATGTTTCATAAAATATAAGGCCATTTCTGCAGGAAAATATTGCTTGAAAACAAATATATAGGCCATTACTACCTGTGTGTGTAGTTGCCTCATTGGAACAAACTTTCCAATGTCCACTAAGAGTGACCACAGTGAACTAGAACAAATATCCTCTGATAAACAGTGTCTGTGATGTGGCCACACAGGAAAAGCTATGGTTTGATTTATGGGGTGCTGGTTGAGTATACTCGTTAGGGCATGACAATACGAGCTGCCTTTCGCTGAGAGTCCTCTATCCCCCAAGACTGTACTGTCTCACTTTGTTTTTAGGACATCAGGAGATGAGGTGAGGGGTGAAGATCCCCATGCTTCAAATGAAAAATGTGAGGCTCAAAGAAATATCCCTAAGGACCACTGCACAGGCAGCACAACTGGGGTACTAAATGGGCTTGACAGTAGTTGAGAATGTGTGTAAGCTCACAAGGTAGATTTGTTTTGAAGCAAACCTTCTAATTCAAAAGTCTGCTTAGTCTAGTTAGGCAAAGACACATAGAAGTCTGGACAGTATCTGGCACACCTAGTATTTGCATCATCAGAATCTTGCACTTAGTGGGTGTTAGGCAAATATTTGTGGTTTGTTTCAGTACTGGGATTTTTGCCTCGGTATGTAAATATTCACCTCATTTTGGTTTTGCTTTGGTAGGCTGACTTGTTGTTCACTTTGGGAGAATTTCAACTTATATGGATATAGTTTGGGATTGACATTTATTTTCCTCCTGTATTAATGACCCTTTAAAAAAATGTATTGGTATTTTGCAATTCAGAATCTTATATTATGGAAGGGAAATCTAAAAACCTTGGGAGCCATCTTGTGGTTAAAGCATCTTTCTCAAGTTTTTAAACCTACAACACTTAATAAAATTCTTGCATTAGTTTCAAAGTTAAAGATTTCTTTTTCATTACTTTGTTTCAAAATTTTAACTATGTCTCATTTATTATCAATTTGCAACACTTAAAAAAATACAAGTTAATATTTCCCTTGGGCAGAAATGTTTATATTTTAAAGCATTATCATCAATGTATGTGTGCTTACGGAGGTACAGGTGTGCCTATGCAGATATATAGATATTTTTAAAGCCTTGATTATCTCTAGGAGTGAAGATAACATGGTGTGTTTCTTTATACTTTTCACTATTTTCTAAATTTGCTTCAAGAAGCCTGTAAAATTTTTAAATAGAAAAAACATTCAACCTAAAGTTATAGCTAAATTTTATTAGCCGATGCTGCAAAGGGAAAATGGACAGATTGCCCAGGCAACCCCATTAGAAGACAGCTATTTGAATATATTTATTCAGCATAAACATAACAAAAATGCAATGGTAACTGAGTTCCTGTGTTAACAAAATACCAAATACTGAGAGAAAGACTAGGACATGCTGCCCCTGGTTAAATCACATGGATTTGACTATTTCAGAAAGCATTCTTGAGAACAAAAATAAACAAAAAGAAGTAAGCAAAGGAAAAAGTGTGCTCTTATTATTCAGTGTTTTTAAAGTCATACAGTTTAGTATATGCCTGGACTGCATTTTATGGCCATATGATAATTTTCAACCTAAATTTCCTAAAGAGGCCAAATTCTCTCAAGATCTAACTATAAGGCAGTCCATAGAGAACATAGTGAAGAGTTGCTCTGATCAACTTTTTATTTTGCCAGGTATGGGTCATGACTACATGGTTGGTGTGGACCAAAAATGAACTGAAATCACAAATTCAGATCATTCACAAACTGCTTTTTCTATGTTGCTTCCTTCAGAGAATGCAACTACATTTAAGTTTTATATTATGTGTAGTCAAGAAAAAAAGGCAAGACTGAGATCCTAATTAGAATAAGATATATTCCATGTTTGTATAAATATGTCAAAGTAGACTCTACTGTCATGTGTAACTAAAAAGAACAAATTAAAAAATAAATAAGGTAAACCCAGCCTAGAACTCTCGTGGATGTTGGGGGGGAGGAGAAGATAAAAAATCAAAGTTTTCAAAAACAGTGGCCATAATTATGAGGTTTGACTTTGGAATATTGTTTAGACCATGAAATTTGCCTTGATTAAAAAAAAAAAAAACACTTTGAATCAATTTGTCATTCCTTTAAACATATCTGTTTGAAAGCATTGAGAAGAGATGGAGAAACGTTCTCAAATTCAATGTGCTTGTGGTAATTGTGAAGCCGTCATGCAAACAGGTGCCTGCCGCTCTGGGCATCACACCTTCTCTTGGTCATTTAAAGTACACTGCCTTTCGAGTATTTTTTTTTTTTTCTTTTTGCCTTTCTACTACAGCAGTGCCTCGCCTGTGCTGAATCTGTCCTCTTGCAACCTCTTCTATCAGGAACCATCTGAGAACTTAGAAAGTCAGCAAAGAGGCCTGTGAGCTGCCAAAACAGAATCCCAAAGTTCAGGCGCTGCCACACATGCACTTGACTCAGGAAATCCCTTCAGACCTAATGTATCCTATTTATAATTGGTTTGGACACAAGTCTCCTGACAAGTTTGGTAATCTGGTTGAGTTCCAAGCATAAAGCTAAGTCTAAAACAAAGTGTTCATCTCAAATAGAGGAAGAACCTCATGATATTCAGTATATGACTTCTGAAAGAAGGAAAACAATTGCTGAGGAGGTAAACATACATAAAAAGGAGAATAGACTAGGGCCATTTAGTTTTGCAGGCAAAATGCCATGTAAGTGTTAGAAAACCTCATGTGCATTACAGCATGTACAATAAATAGTTTTGTACTTTTAATGTTTCTAATAAGTCTTAAGTTTTATAATGGCTCTTTATCATCAAGACATAGTAAACTATATTCAGAATCCTCTAAAAAGAAAGATGCCATAATTTTAGTCATATTACATACGAAAATATTTGTAACAACTCCCTTTATTTTCTTGTGCTTACTTGTATAAAACTCCAGCTAATTAAAAATTCAGCTATTGCAAATTACTTACTAAAGCTCTAAGCAGCTGAGATTCATCACTATTAAAATATATGATATTTGTGAAGATTAATTTAGGAAGATTGAGTTCATTCTATTCTTTGAGAGAACTATCCAAAAAGTAACATATATTTGTTTCTAGTTTGCAGGAGGTTTCTCTTATAGCCCAGAGGATTATGTTCCTTACCAATGTGAACTTGACCACTTAGAGGACCAAGTACAGACTTCTCTATTTGGCTTCTATCCCAGTTTGTAAAAGTTGATTGGTATGTTTAAGCTCAGGCAAGGTTAATGTTAATACTTCGTTACATAATAGTACAGATTCACTTAACCAAAGCAGAGTGTCCATCCCTGGCCTTTCCTCTAATTTTACTGCCATCTCTGTGACTTTTTATGCTTTCAAATAAAGGCCAACAACATGTGTGACCTAAAACATCCTCTTATTTTGTCCAAAAGCCCCATTCTCCGTTCCCAGATAACCATAGTAGTCATACGCATTTTAGATCTTACTTAATTTAAGAAAGTGGGTCAATTTTAGGTGTGATTATAGAGGGTAATGCAGACTCTTCTATGGTAACTTGAAGTTCAACCTTCACAGAATCAGTGAGTACTAAGCAGAAAGAATAGAAGTGGCAGAAAATTATATCTGCCAGTGAATAGTAGTAGGAGGAGTTTCTTTATTAAAAACAGGAAGGGGGGTTAAAGAGCATATCCAGACTGGGATTAAGCCTGACAGTAGGAGTTGGCTCTTTAAACAATATTTAGTGACTATTTATTTGCTGTTCAAGCATTTGGGATGTGCTATGCAGAAAAACATGCTCTGGTAATATGTTCCTTCTCATTTATCATTGAATTTAGGTGGGCAAATAAATATTCCTGAAGGGAAAATGGCAGGGCAACATATCTCCAAAGGAAGGTGATCTGTAAGAAGTGAGAGGAACCATCTATCATAATTTGCAAGGTGTCTTCATTTTCCAAGGCGTTTGGAGGAGGTGAGCCTTCAAAGACAGAGCCTTCGGAAGTCATGAAGAGAGAGGGGAGGCAGGCAAGAGGTTCCACGTTAGTGGTCAGTGAATTAATGGGACAGGCCTCTTGTTTCCTGCATCTCAAGAGCTGCTGACTCTGGGTTATGGTCCTTAGCAACGAGGGTGGGGGAACACGACATGGTAATATCTCCACCTGCAGAGTGAGCAGGAGAACAGAGAAAAGCCTGTTCACTCAGAATAGAAAAGCATTTCTCTAAAGCATTTAGGCAAGTAATACAAAACTTATTTTCACTAAGTTCTTTGCTTTTGCACCATATGTTCCTAAAAGAGAAGGGGTAAGGTAGAAATGAGGGAGGGGAGCATAAATGGCTTAAATTCATGACTTGTCTTTGGGCCAGATTCTTCTCCCTGTTTCTGTTTATGAAACTATCCACAACATCTTCAATTTGGAGGGTAGATTTAAACTATGCGCCCTCTTGGGGATGCATGGGGAATCCAGAGCTCCTTGTCCATTGGATGGGCTTATAAGGAGAGCAATCGTGACATAAAGAGGAGAGAGATATCCAAGATGAATCCTATTTTCTCCTCATCTCTCACCTAAAATGTCAAGCACTCCAAAAGCTTTGGCTTTGTTGGGAAGTAGAGGAACTACTACTGGTTCAAACGGGGGCAACTGGTGTTTCAAAAAGAAACAGCAAAAAAGAGGTCAGCAAAGTCAGGTAACCTGCCCAAATGGGTGTTGTAAGCCACCCACATCCACTTCTGAATATCATGAGAAGGCCAGAAGTGGAAAAATATTTTCTAGGCAGGCGAGAACAAGGGAGAGGGAAAAGTACATTGTTATTCTTCTTTCAAACCACTTGAAGCTTTTTAAAAAATTTTTTTCTTCAAAGTCATTTTGTTCAACAGATGACAGTATTTCTTCAAAAATTTCAAGCAATATGAGTATCCTTCAACCATCAACTTCTCTTCCCACCCGTGAATACAAGACCATGTCGTCCTATCTACATTGTCAGCCCCATTCTGCTTGAATGTCATGGCATCGTGCAATCACTTCTGCTTCCAAACAGGAACCTAGTACCAAACAGAATCTTAACATAGCCACTAATTCTTTTGAACAAGGCTGTGTTGGCAATTATAAAACAGGGTAGACGTTGGCAAGCGCTTTCAGAATAATTATAGGGTTCCTCGAGTAGTACAGTATAAATAATTGCTGGTTTAAAAGCGTTATTGTGAACAGCAATTTATACTAAAATTTATATTTGCTCCTTGAAACCAATATATGTCAAGAGTGCCTCACTCCCACCCCCACCTCCCACCTTGAGATCTCAAGAGCTTTGGAACCTTTTGATTCCATTTACACTTTTAACTTCGCAAGGCAGCTACAAGACACGTCTGGGCTGTAGTAAATAAGGGTAAGAGTAATGCATTTAATTAATGGGCATGAATGAAGTAATGAAACTGTTCCAGCTCTGGCCACCTGGTGTGCTCCCAGGATACTGACGTGCAGAAAGGCCATTTTGGTACAGAGAGAAATTAAGAAGTGCAGTGGTATCACTTTTGCCTGGCAAGTAGGGCATGCTGAAGATTATCGCCTCCTCTCTGGCTTATGATGGTATGGAGGCAAAGCACAGAGGACCAAGGCACAGGAAACTCTTGGAGATAATGCAGCTCTAAAAGAGCCACAGAGACTTATTAAAAATATATATATTTTCCTCTCTGTGGAAATTATAATTTTATGTTATGGCACATTAAAAAAAATGGGTAGGCACATCAGAAAAGCAGGGTGAAAATGGCAGAAATAAGGCCTTGGATGGAGAAGCTGTTGGTGAAGAGCTCCCCTCTTTGGGTGAATGCTGAATAGAAGCCACTCTTTTCCAAGCAGGTGATCCATGTGTCAACAACTTCTTGTCTTTCTGTCCATCCAACTGGTTTCTCTTACCAGTGTGAGAATTCCCCTGAGACTTCCACATCCTGAATGTCTCTCACCAGACCAGCTAGTGTTCTAAGATAATATGTTTTTTTGTTTCAGTTGATGTTCTTTGTTTCTGCATTTCTAAAGCCCTTTTGAGCCATATTTTCCAGGATGGTTCAGCATTACCTTTGGTATTTAAATAAGCTTTTCAATGGGTCATTAGTTTTGTAATTAATTCTAGTTATTTTTAAATGGTGCCTGGTTATTAAAGGGCCGCCATGTTTATAACAGCCTTGTCTTTCTTGGAGAATCACTAACCAACCATTGGTTGATTTTATTTGTAGTGCCAAAAATATTGTAATTTTATTCCTGTCTCAAATATGTCCCTTATGGATAGGAAAAGTCATATTTTTTTGAACAAGAGTAGAAAATATTTAACTGTTACACTTACGTATTATACCCTTGTGCTTTTATTTTTCTTTCAGATGATGTCAACAAAATTGCATTGTACATACCAGTCTCCATCCTGTAGTTTTGTGGGTTTTTTTGTAACTTACATTTTTAAAATCAATATAGGCAAATCATAGGATTTGAATAACAAGTGGCTTAAAGGAGCAGAAGTGTCTGGATCAAAATCACTTACCTAGTGATAGGAAAAAAACTAACATTTTTTTTTTCCTGTGCCCTCTCTTATGTTCTATGTCTGAAATTCTGCAAAACAAGCTGAAAAGATGGATTAACAGGAGAGAAAGACTTATTCCATATGCTTATTGGTGGACTTCACAAAAATTAAAACCCCCAAAGAGGCTGTCAAGCCTGAGGACTGCTAGATCATTTTAATCAAGGGTAATAAGCTTGCATAGAAGTGATAAAGGAAAATAGTTTGAGGTTTCTAAGGCCAGTTAATTGTGGGAAATAATATAGGGGAGAAGAAGGAGGTATAAGGGCCTTTTCAGTGAGGTTTGCTTTTGCAAATTTAAGTCAGTGCCTGTCTCCAGCAATGAGCTGTCCCCTCTCCTTAATATGGGATTGAGGAGGAAGGACACCTTCACAAAGGGAAATTTGTGCCTTGCCTTTAGGCAGAGGGGGTGAGAGCAGGAGCTTTTTCTGCATCTGCTGTTTCTAGGTTGCCTTCAACTCAAAATAATCCATATGCCAAAGTGATGTATTTTGGGGTGGCACATCCTGATCCCCTTCAGCATTTGCAGAGCTAGAATTAGAACCCAGGCAACAAGACCCTTAGCATGTTCTTTCATTTCTCTTTGTTTTATAATATTTAAATAGCTATTCATCTCTGTGATACTACAAAACGTTTACTAATTCTAATATTAGAACCAGTGAGCCTGGCCCTACACCCTAGTCAGCCATCATAATCGATTGCTGCACAGAGCGCTTCAACCAGTACCTAAGCATCTGACTTGAAATGTGAGCTGAAACCCGCTTGCCATCTTGACCTTACAGTAATCCCCGGATAAAGCAATAATTCCTGATTTTAAAAAGCAGATGGAGATTAACTTTGATTATTGTTATCTGAGATCAGATAGAAATATCAATCGCTCACAGAGCAGTAGTAATAGTGGGTACCATTGTATGCCGATCATTGAACTAGTTGCTTATATATATATCTTTCCATCCAAGCCTTATAACCCTGTGAAGTAATTACTCTAATCTCCTATACAGATTAGTAAACAGAAGATTGGAGAGGTTAAATAACTTGCCCATGATCACAGAGCTAATAAGTGGCAGATTTAGCATTTGGGTCTATCTCTAAAGCCACCTCTTAAAAACTAACAGCACACACAGGAGCATTCACATACTGACTACCAGAAGCCAAACCCTACATGTCAGAAGAGAAAGTATAATCTTTCTCACCATGGAACTAACCTCTTCCTGTGCCTTCTAGCCTTTTCTCTAAGTTTTTCAATCTTTGATCATCTTTGGGTTGTAGACTCTAATAAATGCAGTTCAGAAGAGAATGCCTAACCCAGTTGATTTTTTTTTTGTTTGTTTTATTTTAGGATATATTGAGAACACTTAATATTTTGTTTTTTGCCACTGAGTTTCCATGCTAGAAGGAAATGCCTGGAGCTATCCTTGGATATCTTTAATAATCCTTTCATTCCACTCTGGAGTAATAGAGAGAGATTACATGCTGGAAGCAGGTGGTCGAAGTCCCTAATTTCTTTATTCTTTTGGAACACCTGCTGTGTCCAGGCATGGAACTAGATACTGGGGACCTAGAATGAGGAAGACAGGTCCCTGCTCCAAACAGCTTTACATCCTGAACATGTGGAGACAGGTAATAGATATGTAGCATTCCAGGGAGTGATATATGCTCCAGAGAACGAAATCTGATGTTCATAGCAGGTGACTCAGGAGGGAAGAGGGCTAGGGATGCCTCTGATTTTTCAATTTCCTGCCAACCCAAGGAGAAATATTACAGGAAATATAAAAGGCAAGTTAAGCTTCTGAATCTCTAGGTGCACCTGTAGTGTAGTTGTGTCTAGTCCCAAGAGTGGATGGGAGGGAGGCATAATGTGAACACAATTGAACTTCAATGTAGTCTTCTTTTTTAGCACTGCCATCATTTTCCTGGTCTTTGAAGCCCTTCTGTCCCTGTTAACTCCTTCTACCCTCCTCTGCCTAGCATTCTGCCTGCAGTGCCAAAGCCACCACCTCTTTCTAACCCCAGCACTGTGAACCAGTAACATCCTGTGTTTCCTCTCCTAACAGTCAGTTCCCCCCATGGCTGCCAAAGCTCAATTACCTACCCTGATAAATCAACCTCTGCTCTGTCTTTGAAAGTGAGTTGTTTCTATGGATGTAGATTCTGGTTTTCCACCTGTGAGATGGGAGGTTGGATAAACCTCATTGAAAAGATGGTAGGAGAGGGAGTAGAGGTGAGTGGTGCTTTCACGCTGGGCTTACCCTGGCATGATAACATTGGGTCAGTCCCTTTACCTCTCAGGCTCAATAGCCTCCACAAAAAAATAAGGGGTTTGACTAGATAATCTCAGAAGTCCTTGCAGGTCTAAAAATGAATGATTCATAAAGTTCAGTTCAGCATTTTAGAACACACTAAACAAAATAAAAATCATGATTCACCGTGGGCAGTGCCTCTGCATTGATTGTTTAACCCATGAGAATTTCGGGAGGACAGTGTGAGGTGTCATTGTAAGCAGCAGGAGAAACCACTCACCAGCTTTTACCTTCCCTGGCTGTGGACAGTTAGTGCTGGGGTCAAACACAGAACCTCTCACATGTTAGGCAAGCACTCTAACACTGTGTTATACCCCAGCCCAAATTTCTCAAACCTTAGAAATAGCATATTTTAACTAAGCCACATCTGCTAATCAGGATGTGGAACTGAGCAGGAACCAGAATGAACCAAAGCATCAAAATCACTTATTCATGTAAGTGACCAGCTTCTTATCTATCGCTTTTTTTTCATATTGAGGTCAGAGTGGTAAAGCTATTTAAGCAGTATACATTTCCTTTTGCTTAAGAGACAGAGATTATCAGGACAACAGCCAAGGGCACAGAGTCACCCTCACTAGTAATTTCCAATGGCTGAAAATAAATGCATAAATATATTAATTCTACTTGATAGATTATGTTGCATATTCCCTATAGAGCTATCATTATGATTTAATGTTTTCACTTATGTAAACCTGTGAAATCTTGTAGAAACCTGAAAGATGAGAAGATGCCACTTAATGCATAGCCCTCTTGTATTCTTCTAAAGGTGTCAGTTTAGTGCAGTGAAGAATAAGAGGTTCACAAAGAATCTTCTGCACAAACTAAATTAGCAGAAAGAGCATGCTTTTATAAAATGCTGCTTCTGTTTTCTCTAAGTGTATAATGATTTCACACAATTGAAAACTTAGTGTTGTCTACCTGAATTTGGTATAATGAGAATCCAGCCAGTCATTGCTTTAAGCTTTTTTTATATCAGAATTAAAGTAGCAGTACTTACCTTCCCTTATCACCTCCTTTGGGAGTCACCATCTGCATGATGGTATAGACTTAAACTTACATCTTAGTGTGCTTAAAACTAAGCAACATTTAAAAATAAAAACAAGGAACATTTGAAACAAGCAACACTTAAAAAATTAGTTCTTTCCCAATAAAAGCTGGTCCATGTGTATGCTGACAATAATTTTAATCCTTTTAATGTCTAAGTGAAGAAGATTGAAAACTATTAATACTTCTGTTAATATTTTCTAGATATGATGTTACAGCAAATATTTAGGGAAAATATATTTTTGGAGAGTTCTAACAGGGGAAACAATCAATATGTGCATTAAGTTATGTGGCTTTAACCATTATTTTTTCCATTTTTTGTTGGTGTATTATAATTATATATAATGGTGGGATTCATTGTTATGCATTTGTTCATGAACACTGTATAACAGTATGTTGGCCAAATCAAACAATATTTTTTGAAGTGAGTGCATCTGAAGTTGGATAGGAATAGCTTCAAATATTAAAATTTCCATGTAAATGTCAAGTCTTAAATGTTCCCTTTCCATACTTTTTATGAGGTCAAAAGCAGCTTGGATATAAACAATTACATTTTTGGCTATTTCATTTTCAAATACTACTAATCTTTGGTTTAATAAAAGTATATCTGTTATCCTTGTGATTTAATTGATGGACCGAAGAAAACCAGACACTTCACATAAAATGGGATTTATGAACCACTGAAGTCTGAGTAGTAGCTGCTACATAATACAAATAGTAAAATATAGACTTTTTTGTTTTGTTTGGAAAGGAGATGGCAGAGGGTGAAGAGTGACATTGTCATTTGAGTTTATAATTTGAAAACATAAAAAATGAGTGAAATTAAGAGATTACCATTTGAGTCTCACCAGATGCCACCCCCTGCCTACCCTTAGGCAATCTATCTGCGAGACTTCACCTTGGTGTTTAAAAGCCACTGCAATGAAAAAGCGATATTAAAAATGGTGTGTTTTCACAGTAGGAAGTATGACAAATATGTGGTGTCTTCGGAAATTGCAAAATATTTTCTTATTCATTTTGATACCTTGCTCTTACAATATATGAAGCCAAAAAAATATATAACAAACACTGCTTTAAAATGAGCCAATTCTCTGATGCCTTGTTTGTTTCTTAAATTAATTCATGGGCAATGAATGGGGGGCAGTAAGAATAAAAAATACACTCTGGTGATAGCGAATACTATTTCCTACCTAAGAAAATAGATTTATTGTCTATTCTGCACACTTGATTGCATAGAGCAAGAAAGTAGATGGCAGCTCTGTCTTTTAATGGGATACTGATTTCACTCTACACAACATGCTTCGTTCCTCATGACTTGGGTGTTTTGTGGTTGCTTACAATGTAGTCAGGCAACAGACTCAGACCATGAAAAGGCTACCTGTTATCAAATACATTAACAGTGCCAGAGATTCTCTTACTTTTGTCAACAAGACCTTGTTAAACTTGCATATCTAAGAAGTTCATTGGGAGCAGTGTAAAGCTGCTCTAATGTCAGTATATTCTTATCCACAACATTATTTTGAACCAACACAATGTACCTTGCAGGGTAATATCTATACTCCTTGCCTCCCAAAGCTTGAGCATTTCATCATTAGCTTATAATGTTTCTCAGAAAGGAACACCTTCTCCCTGGGAAGTTAGAATGTCCTGACTTCAGCACATTCAGGCCACCTATTCATTTAAGAGTGTTATGGGGACCAGGGAAATGTCTCAACTATAGGGTTCTTGCCCAGCATATCCAAGCCTTAGGTTAGATCCCCCAACACCACTAAACAATAACAACAAAAAGAACCCAGAGGGCGGTTTGGTGTGTGATTACCTAGTCTGTTTTGCCCCTAGAGATTTCTTTATGGAAACATACTCGCACAATGCCTGCGTGCCAGAGAGTGGAAAGTCATGGTCTCGGCAGGGAAATGACTGTCGCACTCATGGAGACAGCGTCTTCACATGGCTGACATTAATGACAACCCAATGCTGTGCACTCACGGAGGGTTTTCATTTCAGAAGAACATCAAAACCACTGACTCCTTTCAAGTCGTCTTCTTTTACTGCGAAACCAGAAACCATGTGGACGGCTTCTTTCAATAATAACCTGTGTCCCAGCTGCAGGCCGTATAAACTCCTCGTCATATAATTTTCTAATTTGTGTGTAGGTAGTTGTAGCAAACAACTTAGTTTATTTCAGAACATGACATCAGAGAGCACGTTTGAATCAGTGGTGAGGGGTAATGAAATCAGAGGTTCCACCGAATCCACCCTAATTGAATGGGTATTGTCAAGAGAAAGTTCAGAGTTTCCTCCCAAAGTCATCTACATTATTAGGTAACGAGGCCGATTTTATTTTAACAAATGTACTAAGAGGTATGCTTTCATGTGAACGTTGCCCCTTCAAAGCAGTCAAGTGGGGAGGCTGAACATCTGTGCCAGTAACTCTGTTCCTGCCAAAAGCTGATGTGTAATCCCTCTTCTGGATTCGCCTTCCCTCTGTTAGCAATGTTTGGATATTCTCCAGAGCGGCCATGGTTCTCCTGGAAAAGGGAACTTGATATCTGAGACAACCAATATAGTTAACGTGTTGAAAAAGGTAAATAAAATGGTCCAGACCTTTTCCTTAAACTGACTGAAAGAAAGAAAGGCTGGAGGTATATCTCAGGGGTAGAGCATGTTGCCTAGCATGTCTGAGGCATGGGTTCCATCTCCAGCACCACCACCAACAACAACAACAAAAAAAAGACGGAGAACTATCAATTGGCTGATGTATCTTTCTCATCTCATTGGCACTGACAACAAAAGACATAGCACAAAGTAGTTCATGGCAGTGATGGCTTCCGTACTTTCGAAGGTCAGTCCTGGTTTTGGTATGGAGGCTATTGCCAGTGACCTTGTTGGAAGAAAATATTGACCACTAGTTTTATTCCAGAAAATTGACAGAGTAGATCATGACAACAATGAGGGGAATTTGAAGGTTACCACGGATGCCGCCTAGAGCTTCTTCATACATGCCACTTGCGCCACAGATCCAGATGGCCGCCTTCTTGATTGGGCATGCTTCGGAGTATGTCAGAGTTACTACTCTCCTGACTAACAAAATTCTCTAGTAACCAGTAAGTGTGGGAAGCTGAATGGAGGGAGAACAAAAGGGAAACTCCTGCCCAAGAGGACCCAGAATGGTGACTTCTATTGTCGCAATCTGATGGTAATCACAGGATTCTGACTTCAGCCGCCAGTTCAGAAATTGTTAAGATGCCACAAAACTGGGTCATGGGGCAGCTCGGTGGTTTCACTGTAGTCACATGAAGCTCCCTAATTTCCAGATCAGCAAACCTGTTAGGTAGCCGCAGCCACAAAGTCGAGAAGAGCATGCACTGGGGAATCAGTGGATATTTTAGTTGTGACATTGACGCTTTCCCCAGGAGAAGTCCTTTGTAATTATTAGTATTCTCTTCTATTTCATATGTGGCTATGTTTGGGGATGTTGAAATGGGCTTTTAAGAAAGTTTTATACTTTTTTAGGATTATAAGATGTTACTGAACAATATTCAGATCTACCACTTATGCTCCTGTCTCTGTGCCTTTCTCCTGGGGATTACCTCAGCTTGCTGCAGATGGGGGGGAAATGGCCACACTGGAGTAAGATGAATGGCAGAGTTCCTGGAGAAAGCACACTTGGGTCTGCCACTCACAATCTCAACTTAGCCCACTGGCCATTATAGCTATTGCTAAAGTATTTGTGACTAATTCCCCCTGGCTTAGCAATTGCTTTCTTAATAGACAGATCACACATTCATTCAATTTGCAATTGGTACTGAATCAAAGTCTTGGAATATTAAAAGACATCATTAGGAAATGTGTTCGTTGGCCCTCAGAGCCAACCATTTTCTTCTAGTTAATCCTTTTCTGTTCCCCACCTTTTGGTTATAGTTGCATGTTCACAGTGATGTAGAGGCTGCTCAGCCATCTGTCTAGTTGGGAGAAAAGAGTGAGGAGCTGTGGTATCGGGTGGGGCTGATGGCTCCATACTCCTCAGCTCCCTCACACACATCAGACCAAAGGTGACCTGATCACTGTTATCCAATATCAGGTTTCTCTACTTTAAGCTCATCCTTAAAGCCCTTTTGCAGAAAGTCTCTGGAATGGTACAATATAAAAATCATATAGACCTTTTAATATCATTGCTATCACTATGCCTGGACTTCCCTGCCTTACTGAGGACTTCATGTTTTCTGCATGGTGCCTTGAACTTTGACATAGATCCCCAAAGCATTTTATAAAATTACTCTGAAGTAAAACATTCTCTGAAATTAGCAATGTCCAAAAGTCAAGAAAGAAAGGAAAGTAATAGATTCAATCTAAAATGTACTGTCTCATTGACAGTAAAATGTATCTCCTTATCACCACTGACCTCAATGGACTAGGAGAGAAAAAGGCTTCCTTTCTCTTGTGGGTATAATAATTCATTCCCAAGGAGCATGTTTGAAGTGGCCTGCCATTTTTCTGGTAGAGCTACTTGCTTTTCTATTGATGGTGGCAAATTCCATGCTATAGTAATCAGTTTATCTCTTCTGAAAGCTTAAAAAGTCAATTTTAAGAAGAGAAAAGTGGCCTCAATAGAAATATTGTTTATTTTGAAGGCAGGGAGTGGGTAAGGACCAGTCAAACTTATCCTTGTGACATAATTTAAAGGATATTTTAAGTTAATATTAATTGCTCATAGGTGCTAGCCATTCTTCTGCTTATTGGCCAGCAAGTTTGTGGCATGACTCATTTTTTTAAAAAAGCATATCGAAGATTATGTGTCAAAAAAAAAAAAAAGGCCTCTCTCAGTCAGAATTTGAATTTAGAAGGTTATATACTTATTCAAATTTTTTTTCCCTAGTCCTTAATTCTCTTTTTGGACTCCATTTCTTGCAATTGCTTTCAGTAACTGACTGCCTCAGGTCTCTTGAATAACAGTGAAGGCAAAATTCAGAGTTAGAAGTTCATCAGTTTCCTAGAAGACAGTATTGCCCTGCCGCCACACTGGGCATCAGTTCCCCAGCACCTCACAGGGAAGTCTCTTTTTTGAGGAGTACATGTTTGTGATACCACCATACCCTGCCACCAAAGGTTTTTCTGTGTCCCACTAGCCCTGGTCTTGATCCTTCATATCTAATTCCCAAGGCAGTTGTACTTGGAAATTATGCAGCATAAGGACCTAAAATGCTTTGCAGATAGCAAAGATGTTTTGAAAAATGTATAACAATGGGAAATAGATTTGTGTCACTGATGCTACCAACTATGGGCTTTGCCTCTGTTAATTTAAAGCAGAAATGTGCTATTAGTGGCCTTCAAAGAGAGACCGGGAGAAAAAAAAAAAAAATGAAACCCTGTCCCAACACATTCACTTGAAATTGTTTACATTGAAGGGGGGACGGGAATCTTTCTTTTCCCGTCAACACCATGTTAGCCTTGTTGCCTGGTGTCGTCTCTCATGGTAGGGTATGTTATTAAGAGGGATTCTATTTGACTGACAGTAGTAAATATTACTTTTAAAATAATGAAAAAATGTGTGGGGGAAAGGGATTTGTTGATTAGAATATTCTGGCCCCAGTGGGCACTCTGAAAGAACTTTAACTTTGACTCTTAAAGGGAATATTTGGGTATATTCCCTTTTCTAAGCCAAAATGCAATGAAAATGGGCAAATTGGCTGCCAGGTGGGCCACCCTTCCACTTTCTATCCATTTTCTATGAGTGAATGGCACTTGCTGAGCTTTGCCATAAAAGGATGCCCCTGCTGTTGGGGAGGTGATGATTCAACTCACTCCTGGTCATCATGTCACAGGACCGGATCTGGATGTTTATCTAGCACAACACCATGTACCTACGAACAGATGAGGAAGCTGAGCCCTGGAGTAAGGTGGTCACAGAGCTTGACATGTGTCTGGTAACTGCTCATTCCGCAGGCTGTTGTGGACCTCTCCTCACCATGTCTTTCCCTCACTTGACCTCAGTGTGTGAGGCCTCACTCCTACTTCCTCCACTTATCACCTCTCCAAGATGCCAACCCCCTTGTGGGCTTTCCCTAGAAAGAAACACTGGTTTCCTTCAGTTGTGCTTTGGACCTAGTTAGGATTGCTTCTCACATTAGGTCTCTGCATTAGAAACAGAGCTACTAAACAACATGCCTGTGTTCAAATGGAGCGCCGTGATTTTTCCCTTTCCATTGTTCTGATAGGTCCTTCAACTCCTATGCGCCCCTGTCCTTTAAAAATCGGTGATAGCAACGATAACAGCTAATACTTGATGAGCATTTACTATGTGCTAGACACTGAGTCTGTAGGCACTTAACTTGTATACCCTATGATAATGAGGTAACGATCATTTTAAAGACCAGCAAGCAGTCAGAGAGAGTTTAAGAAAGCTCCCAGTTTCACATAGCTAGGAAGAAACAGGGCAGGGATTTGAGCCCAGACTCTCGAGTTTGCCAATCGAATGTCCGCACTTTACTTCAAAGTTGTACTCAACTCTCTTCCTTCTTCTTTTAAGTCTTTGTTTGCATCTGTAATTGATATGCAGCAAAACTGGTGAACAAGATGAGGTGTGCTAGTGGGTTCGATGCATCCTCTTCATGTCTCTGGTACCTAGTCATAGTGGCTTTAAGAAGCATGTGGTAGTGAGACTAGCAACTGGATGAGCCTGTGGGTGAGTGAGGTGTGTTTCTGTGTGAGTGTGTGGAGCATGTGTGTGGTGTATGAACATGGTGTCTGATGTGTGTGTGTGTGTGTGTATTCATACATGGTATGCAAGTATAGTGTGTGTTTGTGGTGCGCATCTGGTGTATGGGTAGTGTGCCTACGTAGTATGTGAGCCTGTGGCGTGATAGATGGTAGCAGCCATTGGCATTAAAAAGAACCTGCTATTCTGAGCTCTGGCTGTGACAGTAAGATGTGCCTGTAGCAGCTGTTAGCAATCAGAGTGTGTTTCCATCTGATGTGAAATGTGCTGCCATCACTTGTGAAATGGATTTCAAAACCTTGCTGTCCTAAAGCACCAAAGTGTGTGAATGGTGCACTTTTACTGCACATTAGAAAATTTCACTTATTCCAGTGATAACTTATTCACTTAAGCTATCTTCAATGACAAAGACACACACCGTCCAACACGGGATAGCTGGTAGGGGTATGTGTAGCACAGTCATACAATGTCATTGGAAATGTTTGTCTCTGCAGGCAAAAGAAGCATTTTGGACTGTAGGTTCAGAAACTGAAAATGGAACAGGAAGAACAGTGCCGTGTGCCTCATTTTGCTATCTCTGCAGGCTACTGCTTTCTTGCTTCACCTCTGTGCATGACTTACATAAAAACAAGAGGCTTCAAGATAAACATCCAGGATATATACTTCCTTTTACTAAGAAAAAAATGACATTTATTAGACGTTATAGTATGTGAATTGATGCTTAGATGTCAGACCTTCTTAAAATAAATCTGACAGTCTCTTAGCTTGGTGCAGAGAATTCCTTCTCCTCATGTCTCACAACAACTTAATGTCCCCAAGGCTCTACTGCCTTCTTCTATATTTCCCTTTCGCACTAAGAAATGGCCACCAGCTTCTGCTGTTTCCCCTTGGGAATGGATATAGAAACAAATGGTTGCTATCAGCAAATATTGTTAGCCCTTCTCTGGTTGAACTCATGTATTATAACTAAAAATGTAAATGTTCCTTTAATTAGCAAGTTTAAAGAACATACCATCTGAGTGATAGTCAGAAAATACTCCTCATGTCATTAGTCCAGGCATTCCTATGCCTAGTTGAATTGATTGTCTTATAAAAGGGAAATTAAAAAAAAAAAAAACTACAATTGAACTGCAATCTAGAAATAGTGCTGTAATGTATTTGAAGGCTCAGAACTTGCTACAACCATTGTTTGGATGTTGTTGGTTATGTCCTTAAAGGTGGAGGTAGAGAAGGAATTTATCATCTAGGATTTGATCACTAATTCATCAAGATCTTACAATCTTAAAATGATTAATAAGTCAACATCCATGCTTCCTCTTCTGGTAAGCCTAAATAATTTGCTTGTGATTTTTAATAAACACTAGATCCTTCTCTGATCTTTTATCTGGAGATCCATTCCCCTGTTAATTCTAGGGAGACCTCTTGGAAATGGGAAATGGCACAGAGGTGGAGTAGAGAGATGGGATGTAGCAAAATCCTCATAATCATCCTCACCCACCAAGATGGTCTGTGGACTAAGGAGGTTTATATTTCATGACTATTCCCGTGACTGCAGATGTGCTCTTTTTAGTCTTCTGTGGCTCCACATAGATCGACGTAAATGCATTTTTTAAGGCTTAAAGTTACAAGTTTTTTCCAGTTTTTCACCATGGATCCAAAGTTTATTTGGTTGTGGAATATTTCTTAAATGACATAATCTACTATTTGATGAGCAGTAACTGATCTCAAAAAAAAAAAAAACACACAAGCTACTATGGAAAGAAACAATGGGTTCCTTCGCCTGGTAAACTTTTATGACTTAACCTGGATTCTTGTGACTTTGACCCACTTCTACACATCTTAATCCAGCTGGTTTTTGTGAATGGCATGGCTAGGAGGTCACAGAATCACCCCAACTGGAATTAACAATCAGTGGCTGACTTTTTAGGCAGACAACTTTGACCTCTTAAGGAATGAATACTCTTGAGGCAAGAAGAATGATTTGAATTATTTACTCAGAGAATTATCATACTATCTGCCAAGTATACAATGGGTGAAACTCATATAAAGCCATAGGACAGATAGATTTTTAAACAAATATCCTAAAACCCATTTCCATGTCAACGGATTTCTCCATGTTTGGACTTGGAATTGAATCACATGTGTGTTCATTTTTGTATCATCAAATGTATCCATTATTTTTTAAAAAGCTTCTAAATTGAAATACCAAGATCGTAAAATGCATATTGCTTTCAGTATGCATAGGCAGGTGTGAACTTAAAAGAGCTGTAAAATAGAGCGGTTATCTCCTGGGTTTAGGTGTGAGAATTTTGGTATAATTGTGTAAAATAAGATTGTGTCATGAAACACAGTAATTCTGATGCTTTTGGTTGAGCAGAAACTAGATAAGATCTCCAGATTTTGGTTTGTCTTTAAAGATACCCTTTTTTGTTGTTGTGAAAAATAGACTTTGAATGATGACAGCAAAGAGCTGACCCCGTTGCTTTCAACTGTGAGGCAAGGAAGACTTAACCTAAATGTGGTGTAATTGTTCTTGCTAAGGGGGAAAAAGGAATTGGTATCTTAAGTGAGGTTGATTGCTAGAAAAGATTAGATGCAGTTCTGTGAGTCAGATGACATTTTGCATCTAGTACTGTCCAGAATTATATAAGGGACACCTATTGTTGGAAAAGAAGTTATTAGAAGTTTCCCTTGAGCATCGGCTAACAAATTAGTAAAGTAAAATGAATTCTTTTCCCATTAATATGAAAGGACACTTAACCCACACTGAGAATTTCAGAGAAGAATTTTTTTGTTGTTGTTTTATTGTTATATGTCCCTGATGCCAGGGTCCTAAAAAATCTTTAAGAACTCAGGGCTGGGGTTGTAGCTCAGTGGTGGAGCACTTGACTAGCATATGTGAGGCACTGGATTTGATCCTCAGCAGCACATAAAAATGAACAAATAGATAAATAAATAAAGGTATAATAAAAACCTTCAAGAATTCTATGTTTGGGGGGGGTATTTGTTTCTAGAATCTTAGAAGGACCTTATTCCAACTGGGAATAATTGACTAAATGGCCAGTTACTTTTGTCTTGGCCCTTGATTTCACATAACCACACAAATTCTTAACAACAAATAAGTTCTTTATTAAGAGACAGGGATTTGGTTTGGAGAAATAAAAGAGGAAAAGAACGGTATTGGTCATCTTGATAGCATCATATTTTGGGGGGTGAGAACTTATTCGGTTTATCAGCTCACCAGAAAAGTAGAATGAAGTATTTGTCATCAGAAGCTTCTACTTTTGCTGGTTGATTTTGAGTTTTTGTTTTTGTTTGTGGTAATGGGAATTTGAGCCAGTCCTTCACACATGCTAGGCAAGCATTCAACCAATGACCTAAGTCCCCAGCCCTTATTTTTATTTAAAGACAGGGTCTCAGCCTCAAACTTTCAATTCCTCTGCCTCAGCCTCGTGAGTCCCTGGATTATAGCCTCATTGGGTCAAATTATTTTACTGAAGGTTTAATTGGTTACTAGATAGTTACCAAAAAAAGATAGTCAGTTGCTTTAAACTTAGACATTTTGTGCACTACTGTGTTGAAGGAAATTTTAGAGAGAACTGGATCTAAAAATCTAGACCATCCACTCTTCCTCTATGTGAAAAATCCTTTTCCTCTCTAATTTGACAGAATTTCCCTGTCTAGGGACAAACGTGCTCATTGGATTTGGCTTTTAGAAAATACGCATCATGGAATATGAGTCAGTTTCCCAGGAAAGTTTAATCAAGTAGGTATGGAAACATATTTCAAAGAATTCATATTCATCTCCCACTGTCAGAATTACCCACATATTCACAGAAAGCCTCATGAGAGGATATGCCAGGCTTCCTTATTCTTTGGAGATTTTCTGCATACACAGTTCAGCTTTCTCTGAATTCATTTGGCACATTCTGGCCTAGTGTTTTAACTCTCATGCACCTAACTCTTACGGAAAATGGTCCAAATTCTAGACTTTCAATTTTGCCTATACTTAGTTTGCAAATAGCTGTCAAATTACAGTGAAAATCACAATCAAGTTAAAGCTTTTGACAAGTGCCTTAACAATGGATAAAGGGTAGGACTTGGGGAATAGGGACACAGTAAGGTGCAGGATTTTTTAAAAGCTATAATTTATCAGGATTGTTGAAGTCTTACCAACTGAGACTTGGGATGTCAGAGGCTGACATGTATGTTTACTGTGTTTAGCAAGTGGAAATCATGACATTTACTGTTTTAAAAGTTCAGTTCAGTGACTTTGCATATGAAACTTGTCATAGAGAGGTGACTTTACATCTAAGTTCTCTTTTTATTCAGGTTGAGACTAAGCTGGACCCATCAGTCCTCAGAAAGGCATTTTAAAAATGAACAATTTTTTTTTAATTTAGATACATATAGCTCACAGATGAAAATGATAGTCCTATGTGTTTTTTATTCTTTGTGGCTGAGCATGTTGTGGGTAGTGAGGGTACAGCGTCCTGGTTCTTGCCAAGAATGATATACCAAGCCTCCTGAAGCTTCCCATTTATATAGGTTTTTCATCTTCAAAGATATTTGAAAGCATTCATTTGCCACCACCTGCCTGGGAGGTAAGAATTATTCCCATTTTATAGATGGAGGAAGTGGAGGTGTAAGTGACTTGCCTGGGGCCACCCACAGAGTCAGGTGTCAAAGGGAGACTTGGCAGGGCCCATCTTAGCTAAATTGATCCCCAGCCATTTCTCTCTGATGTTATTTCCCCCATGAGAGCTCCAGATTGCTGGTGAGACATCAAATAATCTGGAACAGAAAAGAAACACCAAGTCTACCTTTTTGTGTGTGTCTGTTTCTACAAGTAAACCCTGGGAAATTTAGACCTAAAAAAGAAGCCAATGAGCCTTCCTGAGGCTCAATTTTCACATCTGTAAAATGGGAATAAAAATACCCATCTGCTCCTTCAGGGACAGACGAGCACTAAACTCTGAACAAAGTAATGAGGTGAAAGTCTTTTTAAGCCATATAAAACTCTGCAAATATCAGGTGTTACTGTTTCCTGAAATAGCTTAAGACGGCTTACAGAGGGGTAGAGCTTTTCTTAGATGTCTAATTATTTTGGTGATGAACAGCAAGGATTAATATTGTCATGAAAGAATCCACAAATCAAGGGAAGAAAAGACAACACTGGGGGGAAACTTAGCATTATATGTGCTATATATTTAGTAGACAAAATGGCAAACAAGTTGACTAGTAGTTTGCATCTTATTCTGTGGGATTATTGAGCATGCCTGGGTTAGGGAATGTAGCCACAGTAGTACTCCAAGCCACTGTCCAGGATGACAGTCTA
Organism: Callospermophilus lateralis; assembly: GCF_048772815.1. Classification (NCBI taxonomy): domain Eukaryota; kingdom Metazoa; phylum Chordata; class Mammalia; order Rodentia; family Sciuridae; genus Callospermophilus; species Callospermophilus lateralis. Next base: position 104,943,309 of record NC_135307.1, on the reverse strand, counting down.
TTCCTCGCCCACGGTGGAGAAGAAGTGAGAGCACTCTACAAATCCACATGGTGAGTTGCAGCCTTCCATGGCAGCAGTGACTGAGTGGAGAGAAGCCATTTTACTCCCTGAATGTTCCTGCTCCAGTACACAGAGCACCTTTGCACACCATAGATGAGGGCACCACCTCTGGAAGGGTGGTTTAAAAAAAAAAAAAGGAGCCCATCTGAATAGACAAGTCAGAGAAAAGCACCCTCATGCCACATGGTTGCAGCCACTCCCAGGAGAGCTCACAGCCAGGTACACTTCAGCACCCACCTTTGCCCTCTCAGCTGCGCTCCACTGGGCAGGTCACAACCTGCACAACCGTCTTTGGAGGCCCTCAAACTAAAAGAGCCACGAAACTGTAGAAGCCAGGCATTCCCAAAGTCGCTCCAGGGAGAAAGGTGAAGACTCCACGGCTTTCTGCCAGCCAGCCTTGACACGCAGGCCCGGCTGCCATTCGGGCAGCTGCTGAAGCCTTTAATACTGCAGCAGTTCTAAACAGGGATAAAATAAAGTGACTAATCCATAAAGGACTCAAGCCCATTTTACTGAAAATAAAATCAAATGCCTTGGGGTTTTTCTTTTTAATCTTTATTGGTTTTTCTGCTTACAAAAGTAATGCATGCTGGTTGTAAAAAAATTCAAACATTAGAGAAACATATAACATAGCAAGTGGAAAGGCCTCCATATTCTCAGCCTTCCAGGAAAAAAACTACCATTAACAGAATTGTGTAAAAGATAGATACTTGTGTTTTTTTTTCCCCCAAGCTGTAGTTCTTTAACATTTTTGCAACACAAAAAAATTGATTGACATTCATATGTGTGATAGACATACTCATGGGTGTACCCCAGGTTTGGCCACTGGCCATTTCCTGACAAGCAAGCAATAACCCCACCCCATTCAGTCCTTTTCAAGAATGTCTATGGTGTGCAAATGAGCTAGGAGAAAAGACACTACTGGGGTAGTAGTAGTATGGTTGTTTATTTTTATATGAACCAGTTAAAAAAATTCACTTTTTTTTTTGACCATTATTTGTGACAAATTCCTTGTGACACTTTCCACAGCTGATTTTGACATGCACTATGCTTAAGCAAACAGTTAAGTGCCACTGTTGTTAAGGATTGCTGTAGTAGCTGGTACAGACTGCCTGTCACAGTATTTATAAGCAGCTTTTCTCTATCCCCACTTCGGAAAGAGCTTAAAGTGTGGAGAAAAGAATTTCATTTTGCTATAAGGCAGGATTCCTTATCAACAACAACAATAATAATAACTACTGTTTATTGAAGGCCAACTATTTCTAAGAACTGTGTGATGCATACATATAGGAAATACATACATAAAATGAGCATATATAAACCTTCTAGAGATGCTGTGTCACTTGTACATTGTACCAATGAATCTTCATGTATGAAACTGAGGCTTAAAGAGGTTAAGTAATTTATTTGCCCAGCTGTAAGAATTGTTAACCTTGGCATTGGTCACTTTACAGTCAAATATTCTGGGCTGCGAGTATGGTTCAGTGTTGAAACACTTGCTTAGCACACATGAGGCTGTGTGTTTGATCCCAAGACTGGAAAAAAAAAAAAAAAACTATTCTACCTGGAATTTTGCAAAATCGAGAAGGCCAAAAAAGTTAATGGTTACTTTCAGTTATAAACAAGCAGATAAATCCCAGAAAGGGGTTGGGCACAGTGGCTCACACCTATGATCTCATCAGTTTGGGAAGCTGAGGCAGGAGGATTACAAGTTTAACACCAGGCTCAGCAACTTAGTGAGATCCTGTCTCAAAATGATAAAAACAAATAAATTAATTAATAAAAAGGCCTAGGGATATGGCTCAGTAGTAAGTGTTCAATCCCTGATACAAAAAAAAAAAAAAAAGAAAGAAAAAGAAAATCTTAACTTTTGAATTTAAACAGAAAGACAAAATGTGACCAAATCTCAGACTTACCATTTTCTACCTGAGTTTGAAAAATTAATAAGCCTCTCTGAACTTCAGTTTTCTCATCTAAATGATGGAGATAATAATAGTAGTGACGATGATATTAACAATAATAATACCTATTTCACAAAAATAAGATAATGTCTGACACATTGTAATTACAAATATATGTTCACTATCATTGGTGATTATAATTCCATTAGATTATTATCAAGAGAACACTGCTCACCCACAGAATGAAGTGATGGGTGCCTCTCTTGTACAACTTTAATTTGGGAGCAGATTGGGCATTGCACTCTGGATCAGTGTAACTCCCAAGATAGGTCCTGAGGCGTAAATGAGTTGTTAAGAATGTCAGTGCCCATGTTCTTGACCTTTTGTAGTTAAAAATAAAAATCTAACATTTTGTGTTGATACAACACTAAATGACTGCCCAGCCCCAGGACCACTTGGTTAATTAGCATGCTTGTATTCCAGGGTTTCCTGCTGCCACTTGTTGTCAGCTCCAGAAATTTGCCTCTGCAGGTGTGGAGAGTCTTTTTGAATTACTTAGATATGTGAAAGCAGATTATTCAGGCAATAGAGCTGAAAACGTGGGCAAATTAGAATTTTTCATAGCAAGATTGTTCATTGGGAAGCCAATTTGCAATGATGTGGATAAGTCTTGCTTCAAATATTTCACTACATTAGGATAGTTATGAACGCTTGTGAAGGTTGACAATAGTGGTGTCTGACAGAACTGGTATTTGCAAATGATGGCTGAGTTCCTGTGTGCGGTAAATGTCTGGGCCAATGTTCATAATTTATGTTGAAAGAATATTATTTTGAGAAGACACAACACCACCTGGTAGAAAATGGAAAACATGAAGGGATGCAAGGCAAAGGGATTTTTATCTTTTTCCTTTTCTTGGATGGAAAATTCAAATTTAACCCAGGTATGGTGGTGCACATGTATAATCCCAGCAGCTCAGGAGGCTAAGGCAGGAGGATCACAAGTTTGAGGCCAACTTCAACAACTTAGCAAGTTTCTAAGCAACTTTATGAGACCCTGTCTCAAAATTTAAAAAATTTTGGATGTGGCTCAGTGGTTAAGCACCTCTGGGTTTAACATCTGGTACCTAAACAAAAATCTCAAACTCAAATTTATTGTACTATACTATCTTCCTTTTGAAAACTTTGCAAGACCTTGATTACATTTTTTTCTCATTGATTAATTTGATTCTACAAATTGAGTAAAAGTGGGGATGGGAGGCTTCAGTGCATCATGGGATTAAGTGGAGAGATGAGTAAGTGCCCTGCTCTGTTCTGAAAATGGTTGCTTTCTAGAAATATCAACATGTTTGATAAGATTGCATTCAGAGGGTTTGCTTTTGAAGCAGGTAGATTTCAGCCATTTTTTAAAGAGTACTAACAATTGATATTGTCTTCTGAGATAATAGAGCCACACAGGGGTCAGCAGGTAGAGCAGTTTAATCTGACTGATCAAAATAACTGAAAGTTGCTTTGGAGAAATCTTTCCATTCCCTTACCATGAGATTCTTACTGAGGCATATTCTAACTGATTCTGATCCTTCAGCCAACATTGTCCACTGGAGCTAAGCACACACAGAGTGGGGACAAACATGTAGGTGAATGGTCTCCCACTTGGACATACAAGTCAGTCTACAGTGAATCCATTCATGAATCCATTCATTGGATTCACTAAGCTTCACAGCATCTCTACCTCTTAGGTCCCAGCTTGGGTATCTTTGAAATCTGAAAGACACTGGGAACCTAAGCAAAGCTGAAGACCAATGGTATAGGAGCCTGACTCAGACCAGCAGTCCTATTGCAATGGCACCAGACTCTGGGTCTATGCTGCAACCAGTCTCCGCCCTCCCCACACCAGACCATAAGCCATTCAGGTGGCAGTGCTGGGTCCACAAAGACACTCCCACGGTCACCCCCATCATGAACAGACCTCCCTATCTAGAATTTACAGGATTTCCAGAGCCATTAGCTCTGGTCACTGCCTTGAACATCATTTCACTTCTGATTGGCCATCCACTAAGAGCCCCCAGCAGAGTGAACATCATTTTCCATATGACCCAGATACAGCTTTACTCTTGCCCTTGCCCATATGTCCTGCCCAGGACTCTCATCTTCTTTTTTTTTTTTTAATATTTTTAGTTGAAATATGTGCACAATACCTTTATATATATTTATCTTTATGTGGTGCTGAGGATCGAATCTAATGCCCTCACATATGCTAGGCAAGTGCTCATCCACTGAGCTACAGCACAGCCCATTTTATATTCTGAACAATATGCCTGATCTCCCCATTATTAAGGCAGATTGAAGATAATTCTTGAAAGGCCCAAGTTTAAGGTTAGTGTTGCTCTAGTTGCCTTGGGTAGTTTTGATGTTGACTTAAACTGCAGGGCCTAAACAGGTTGTATATCTTTGATTTCTGTGATTGTAGCTTGAGGTGAATTATAAGCAGAAGGAGTTCTGCTTTGGTCCTCTTTATTTCACATATAAATTCTGTTTAATAAGTAGTCCAAGTACTTTATGTTGCCTAATTATTCTGTTCCTTACAGGTCAGAGTGGAGGAGGCTAGTTCTCATTATAGACTAGTTAATTCAGGTGGGAAAATCCAGACAGTAACTCTCAGCTGATATCAGCTTTCAGAATTTCTTACTGGCTTTTTTGAGTCTGAAAATGTTGAGCCTCCCCACTGCCCCGCTCTCTCTCTCAACAATCTGTGGCAAAAGCCTTTCCATTGACTATATAAAAATATTGGAAGAGCCATTAAATATGAGACATTGTTATATTTCATAATTCATACAGAATTTTTCTTGAAATCAAGTACAGCACTAATGGGGAGGCCGAATTGTGAATGACAGTTTTTATGAAATTCAATTTTAAACATATTAAATTGCAAAACTCAGAATATAAATATTAGTACCATTACTGGGGTATTAGAGAGCCTCCAGATTATGGAAAATACATTGGATATGAAGATATTGAACAATCTCTAAATCTGGACAAGCAAAGAAACTCAGTATGCCAGCACTAAAATAACTGATAGGAAACAGACTCCCTAGGTAGCTTGCCCTCCATGAAAGTCACCAGAGTTCCCATGGAAGAGAGTAAACAGGACGCATGGCTTATAACAAGGTTAATCCAGTGGCTTCTTGTGTGCAGTATATATTAACTACAAAATTGCATCAAGTCCAAAGTAAGTCATTTGTGTAAGCCATCCCAGGATACGAGATGACATAAGAAGAAAGAGTGAGCTGTGTGTGTGTGTGACTTACATCATGCAGCATATTCCCTGGACAGAGTCCTTGCTCTGTAGAAGGCATGAGCTATGTAGAAGTTGTATAAAAATGAAATAGACTTTGGCTGTTTGGGCACTTGGCAATTGTATGTGTGCATACTTCAGTGGACGTAACATGCAGTAGTGAAAACTGTAGAAAGCAAATTTAGCCTAATGGAACATGCCAGGTAAACTGGGGACTGTTGCCATCCTGTCTGTGTGGCTCCACTTTGGTCTTCTTTATTTCACGTAAATATTCTACTTAATAGGTGGTCTAAGCACTTTCTTTTGCTTAATTATTCTATTCCTTCAGTTACTTTTTAAATTCTTAATTGTGTTCTTTCTAACTCTATTCAAAATATAATGCATTTGCTCAGAAATGTGCTTTGTCACATTTGAGAATGTTGGTGTGATATGTTAATTATCTGGTTGGTCTTCCAGGAGGAGGCATCTTTAAATATTAATTGATTGGCTAGACACTTGCAAACTGAACCCAGAAATCAGTTTCCAATGTAAAAAACTCGAAAGCAACATATCCTATTTGTCAAGATCTGTCATTAATTCAGATAGGATATTAACTTTATGGTTGAAAGGTTTTGATTGTACACAAATGAACTAATTTTTAACATATGGCAACTACATTAATTTAAAAAAGATGAGTAAGGAATTCTTCCTTGCCATCATATGTAACTTATTAGTATTTTGAATTGAATCATTTTCCTAAGTAGACCTGACTTTTTGGAGTCTATTTTTCTTCATCAGTTGAGCTACAGTGCTCAGCCAGGACAGATTTATGGCCTTTTAAAAATAATGATGGAAAATGAGATCGGAGGAAACATTTTAGTATCTGCTTTGCTCTGAGGCCTAAACTGCGAACTCTCCAGTTCTTGAAGGCTTTGAAATGCTGATTCCAGTCTTCTTGTGGGTTCTTAAACACCTTCTCAAATGACCCATTTTAATAACCCGAAAGCTATTATATAACGAGCAGCCATAATTTAGTCCAGGGCTCTAGGGGGACCCTCACAGTTCAGCAATGAATAGTTAATGCAGTATAATGTTTAGCAGGTTATTAGTTTTCACTATACAAATGCTGATCAGGGAACGCTTTTATAAGGTGTTTAAAAGAAAATGTAATTAACTGGTTGCGTGCTTCTGTTGCAGCTCAAATTGAAATTATTCCATGCAAGATCTGTGGAGACAAATCATCAGGAATCCATTATGGTGTCATTACGTGTGAAGGCTGCAAGGTAAGCCTTTTGAATTGTTGTTGTTCTATTAATGTTAGAATGTATCTTTGTGATTTCTATTTTTTACTTATCCTATGTCTAAAAATTCAATTCCTTGGAATTTTGAATGATGATAAATGACAGGATCGAATAAATATTTTGGTGTTAAATTAGAATCCAAGAAGTTATATATACTTTGACCGCTCCCTTCAATCTATCAGAAGATGGGGAAAAGGTATTTGAGCATTGTTTATGTTTTTCACTTCCAATTCCAGAATTAATTGAACTGATGAGCTATCTCTTTGGCTATTGCCTTTTAAAAAGAGATAGCTCTAGTCTTCTGTGCTGTCCCTGTAATAAGATTTATAAAAAGATGTTTCCAGTAAGTTTGATTGGAGTGTGGTTGAGTTGTATTCAGTGCACAGATGTTAACACATCTGGCCAAATTATGGGAAGGCTGTCAGGAAGCACTGAACTCTCATCCTGGACTTTCCACTTGTCCACGTTGTTTTGGGCCTTTCTCAGTTCAACAGTGACTCAGTTTCTTTATCTATAAACTATGCATAACCTGACCTTCCTTCCTTTTAGGACTATTCAAGAATAGACCGAGAATTGGCATACAAAGTTCTTATAATTGTAAAAGTTCTACTTAAATCTAAATATTGTCATTATTATTGCTATTGTCACTATTTTTGTTATTACTTACCTTAATCTTGGAGTAATGGATATAGCACATGCATAATGTGAGAATGGAAAATAAAGGTGTTTGTCCTAATAATTTAAGACCCCCCCCCACACACACACACACATCCAGATTACCTCTGTTATTCACATTTCAATTTATTAAGATTTAATTCTTCTTGGTTGTATTGGAAGTGCCTTGAGACTGCTTATAGGATAAAACAGCACAAAATAAATAGGAGAGAAGCTATTTAAGTATGCAGAAGGCCTCTGAGACAGCTGATTGCTACATCCAGACCTGAATTAGCCCTAAGGCTTTTTGAGATCGAGGCAAAAAATAAAATCGACAAATTTGGTTTGCTTTCCTTTAGTGAAACTAGAAAGTACAATGTCATAAAATACAAAATCACCTATAGACACAAATGATTGCTGAGAGACTTCAGGGAAATTAGTCTCATCATTTCTTTAATTCTTTGTTTTACTGTTAATCATCCTAACCTCATAGTTTAATTCTTCATTTCTCTGTTAATCATCATAACATTTGCCAATCTGTACATGTATAAATGCTTTATGTTGCTGTCATCTTAGTGAAGCTTAAGAGTCCTGCCTGCTACCAAACATACTTAATATATTTTTTAAATAAATTAACTGCCTTTCAGGAGTGGGGAGCTTCTATTTAGAGGAGATTTGAATTGTTCATCTCTGTGGTAAACTTCAAGGTTCTGGCTTACCAAAAAGGAAAAAAGAACATTATACCTTTTCTCCCTCAATTTGCTCTTCCTCAAAAGTAATTTTGAGGCTGTGCCATCCCAGGATGCAGGAGAGTGATCTGCCGATGGCAGCTATCACCCCATGATCTTCAGAGTTGACTTGGCTGACGGGCTGGGCAGCTGTTGTCCTTCACCTCATCCTCACTCTGTGTTCATCCCCTCAAAGCCATGTCTCTGGTAGAAATGGCATGGACTCTCTGAAAGAAAAGCATTTAGACAGCAGTGCTTGCCTACTAGGGGTCCCCAAGCACATGGAGATTTTTGTGGGTGGCATATGACTTCAGTGTTGTCTTAAAGGACAGGGCCCCAGGCAGCATCCTGAATACCAGTTCACTACTCTTCCCCTTCATTTTGCCCAAGAAACTGATCACTCCATCTGAGTCCATCAGTAATGTCACATGTAGTTTATGTGACAAAGTGAAGTAAATATCTGAGAATTAAGTCTAGGGAAAGGACAGGCAGGGGTCAAGGTGGTTTATTTTGTGTGAAATACCCCAACAATTTGCAAGATTAATTACCAACATGCTACTCAATAAAACTGGCTATCTGAGTACCACTTGTGTTTCCATAGGTATAAAAAATGTAAACCTTTTTACTCACAACAATTATCCAAAAATAAAAATACAAAAATCATAAGAACACAAAGGACAGCTATTATTTCACAGTTGTTGTTTTTGTAGATTCCCTTCCAGATTTTTGTCCACATACGTCCTCAGTGCCAAGTGAATTTTAGTTATCTGTGGTTCTGTACCTCTGCTCTGTTGACTTTATACAGTGAAAGCCAGTGAACAGTTACATGTGATTTTATTAACAGACTTGAACTATGCCCAACCTGGGATTTTGTACAGTATTCTGTGAGAGTTGTTGTTGGGTTTATTTTTTTGTTTTGTTTTGTTTTGACACATGTAGTATCTATTCTGCAATTTAGTTTCTCTCTGCTTTAACTAACAATTTTATTTCTAGTTATAGTGAAGCCAAGGGACTTCTACCCTTCATGTTAATTATTTATCATGTTGTAACCAGGTGAAGGTGGTTATATCATGACCAATTGTAAATAATTTATCTCAATGGTAGTATAATTAGACATAAGGAATACTTATAATTAGATATATCAAATAATATCTAGTGAGAGAAGAGCATAGTGACTCCATCATTTTCTGAGCTAATAATTTTGTGAGTGTATTTCACATTGCATTTTAAAATCAACAACCTGAAACCATAAGAAACTAGAGAACTTGTTTGCTGTTTGCTGAAATAATTATCTGTTTTCCCACATATTTGCTCAGGTGAGCATTACATATGAGCAGCAAAAAAAAAAAAAAAAAAAAGGCAGATATTTTGACAGTTCTTTCTCTTATTCCTGGCTCTCCCCAGCTCACCCTCTTCTTATCCCCTTTGCTACCCATGGACAGACAGTCCAGCACTGTGCTTATGTTATGCTCGGTAACCCAGGCAAGTACTCTACCACTGAGCCACATCCCTGCCCCACCAGACTGCCTGGGTTGGAATCCCAGCTCTGCCACTGGCCAACTGAAGGGGGTCAGTCAGTTCCTCCATCTGTATAATGAGGATAGCAATTGTAGTTACTTCATGGAGTTGGCACAGGCTTTCAGGTAAAGCACTCAGGAGAGTGCCAGGCATGGAACAAGCACTTTCAAAGTGCTGGCTGTAGTTTATCATCATCCCAGGCCAAACTCCTTAGTGCCTTGGTAATGCTGCTTCACATAGTCAGCTGTTGTTTCTGGGATATCTATGGGTCCAGTCTTGATTTTTGTGGGTATTGGCAACCTGTTATGTAGAACCTGCCAAGGAAAACGACAATAATCTGAGCACTCCCTTGGGGCTTCACACTGTAAGCACTCTAAAGGATCCATAGACACAGAAGATCTAATCCTCCCCTCAAGCAGTTTATGGTCTAGTTGTAGAGAAGAGGCCAACACAGGGAAAGGTAAATAGTAATATTAAGAGCTAACTAACAGAGTAAAGCCACAGTCCATGATATGACACAAAAGCACACGTCCACTAGGCAGCATGGTTGGGAGCTTAGAAGAGTGTGGTCAGCCAGGTTTCACTGAGGAGGAACCAATAGGGGGCCAGGGGTGGAGACAGACTTGCCAGGGCAGCAGGATTGGGAGGGAGAGTGAGGAACATCAGAGGCAAAAGTCCAGAAATAGGGAGGTCTTGAGTGTATTCAGTGTATTTAAGGAACAGTATATAACCCAGTTTGACTGAAGCAAGGTCACCTTCTGTGGAAAGTGGAAGATAAAGGAAGAGAAGTATGCCATTGCCAAGTTTTTAAGGGTGCTATTAGGCCACAGTTTTTATTATAAATGTATCTTACTTGTTCTTTGGGAAGAATAAGGGAATAGCATACAATAATATCCAGGAAAGCATGTTTTAGAAAACAGGCCTGTAAGGGTTTCGTTCTGTTAGCTGTTCCTGAGCCCTTGAAACAGAATGTATTCCCTGCTGAGCACAAGAGGGAGTTGGGACAGGCCTGCCAGGGCAGGGTTAGGTCAAGGGACAGGAGGGCAAAGGAAAGGCCAGAGATTAAACTAAAGCAATAGATGGCAGGATTAAGATTCAACCTTCAGAGTAAGTAAAAATGTGAAGTGTTTGGAGAAGCATCATCATCATCAGTAAAGGTTTTCTTTAGAGAAATGGTCCGAGCCGTCATTCAATTTCAGAACCTACATTCATCATAAGATACAGTGGCTGTTCAAATGATTAGAGAAGATTTATCTCAAGATAAACACATACACACATTTTAATCCATATCATCTTAGACATTTTTATTATACAATTTTAACTGTGTTTTAAAATGATAATACAATTCAGCATTGGTATTAATGAATTGGCTTCTCATTACATTTAAAACCCTTTTTTCTTGTTAGATTACAGTAGCATTCTTTGTCAAGGATTTAGTCATCAATCAATACACTTATTATGATGTCCTATACAAAGCTTCCTTTGCTATACAGTAAAGAGACTATTTGGAATCTTTCCACAAACATTCTCATAAAATAACTAGAGAAAGACTTTCAAAGATAGAAACATAATTGATAGTATATAATTGATACTTTAATATTTTTTCCTGTAAGAAAATTGTGAAAGCAACTTCTGGGGCTTTTTATGTGTTAGTTTTTAAAAGAAACAAACATGAATGTTCCTTTTAGGCCCAAATTGTCTTTTAGAGTATTCTAATATTCTTATTTCAGTTGTAAAGTCACTAGTCCTGAATCAATTTTATTTTTCAGTATTATTATACTCATGCTTAGTATTTTTATTTTAACGCTTTATAACACCCAGAACCAATATTATAGCTATCCTGTAAGATAAAAATTAGATTTGGGGAAGGACAGCTGTTACTGCATCCTTAGGACACCAAAGTTTCAGTTCACTTATAAATAGATGATAAACTGGAGTTATAAATCAGTGGTAGAGCACTTAAATGGCATGCACAAGGCCTTGGGTTCAATCCCCAGCACCAGCGGGGGGGGGGGGGGGGGGGGGAAGAGCTGTTATATACAGGTGATTAGCAAAAATAAAATCTTGTTTAGCTAAATCTTCTAGTCCTGCAATACACACAGGATGGGTATGTGTTAAATCCCAATTTGCATCAATTTGTATACTTCAGGTTGTTGTTGGGGTTTTTTTCTGATATTTTTTATTTGTTTGTTTTGGTCTTAATCGTGTCTCAGTAACTGCTGTCCTTCCTCAGCTTACAGAAAACACTGGGCTTGAGGCCCAATGGATGATAGGGCCCTGACATAGTGCCTGGCTCAGGAAAGGTCCCTTCGTGCTTGCCTGGGAATGACGGTTGCTGAATGTGTACACTTGGATTGGATCTGAGTACGGCAAAGCTCAGGCGAAAGCAGACATCTAGACTTACCAAATATGACACAAGGTCAGCTTTAATCAGAGATCATTTGCACAAATAATTCTACAGGGAGGTCAGGCATTATTGAACAAGTAGGGAGTTCAGGAGATCCAAATTTCTGTGATTTATTGCTGCCAGGTGCATGAGTTTGGGGCTGTACTAGCTAACTTTTACAAGTGAGGTTGCCTATTCTTTTCTAAATATCAAATTCCCTTCCTCATTTACTGCTTTGGAGCCTGTTATTCCTGTCTACTCCTCCCACTACACACACACACACACACACACACACACACACACACATGCAAGCAGGCACGCACACTTAAATTTTATCATTTCCTTCATCTCCTTCTCTCCCCAATCTTAATCTATGTATATCCTCTCTTTAACCCTCAGTATAACTAAATTGACAGTTATCCTCTTTTACACCTTGTACAGATACTTAACTGCCCACGTTCACCCAGGGATATTTCTTCCTCACTCTTATGCTTCTGAACATTCTCAAAAGAAAATTCCCAAGACAAATAAAATAAGGACACAGTGAATCCTTTTACAGGTAGAATTCTATGCTCCTTGAGCCTCAGAAAGAAAAGGTGGACATATAACCACTTTAACAGTCCCCCAAATTTCCAATTTTTAGTTGTGTTGCAAAATACAATCATCGGGGCAGGCATATGAGCATTCACAATAAATCTCAGAGTTATGAATAAATCTTGGTTGTCAAAAGCAAATGTGTAGCCGCTCCAAAGCGTCTGCCATTAGAATTCAGCAAGGCAGCTGTCAGCTGTTTTCTTGTAATTAAACAGCCAATGAGCAGCTAATTAAGACATATGTGTATACAGAAGTGGAAGTGGGTATGTTAATGAACTGTAGGAATCAATTCATTAAGTGAAAATTGTCAAAAGACCAAACATCAGATCAGCATTTCAGCCTGTGCATCTCTGAGAAGGCGCCCCAAGCAGGAGGGGACACCCTCAGAGCAAGACCCCCCAGCTCTTCCTAGCCACACCCACAGTTCAGGCTCCAGCCAGCCCACACCTTTTGGGCAAGCTATTAATAACCCCAATAGGAAATGTAATGTGGATTTCAAACTTCATATAAAGTAGATGTGGCAAATGAATGTTTCACTACTTATACAGAAACTGGGTGTTTAGTACCCTATCAAATGCCTTCTCTCTCACCTGCCCCATTATGTAGGACATCAACTACAGAACTGAAAAGTGGCTTCTTTACTTGTTTGTGTTGTTATTTGTTCACCTGGGTTGTTTTTAGTCTGCACTTCTGGAAGATGCATTAAAAAGCCTGTGGTGTTTGGATGCACCTAGGATTCATGGATCAAATCCTGGCTTCTCCCCTTACCTATTTGACTTTGAACACATAGCTTAACCTCTCTGCACTTTAATTTTCTTATTTGTAAAACAGACATAAAAATGCTTAGTTTGCAATTGTTAATTTGTTGTGAACTATAAGTACGGTTTGCACAGTTTCTAGCATAGAAAGGGGCCAAGAATCTGATTGTCACCACTGCTTTGATCACAGCCATTATTTTTCCCTCTGGTCTTTCATCCAAAATGTATTTGTTGACTTCTCTAAGTACTGGGTTAGCTACTCCAATAAACAAGGCAGTTGGTGAGAAAGATGAATAATTTAGCAAGGTATGGGCTATGAGGGGGATAAATTCAGGTCTCTAGAGATATACATGGGTGGAGTTCTTCAACCAGATTTAGGAAGGGCCAAGTCAAAGAAGGTCCAAAAGAATGTGAATACCTCAGTGAATTCTGAAGGAAAGGGGTTTCCAGCAAGAGGCAGGGACAGGGTTCCTTTGGAAAACTTGGAACACAGTAGTATCTCAACATAGCATGAGGCTGAGAAGAGGATCAAGCATGGCAGAGAGGTGCCTGGACAGGTGGTCATCACCTGCTCGTCAGTAGGCACCATTGAATGTTTATAAGCAGGGAAGTGACTTAAGCAGTTCTGTATTTTAGGAGATCTTTAGTGACTGTGTGAAATGGATAGAAAGGATGAGAAATGAAGCAGGGCTACCAGCAGTATAATAGCCAATTCAGGAGACATACATGTGGCAACTTCAGGAAATTGCAGTAAAGATGGAAAAAAGTTGATGGATCAGAGAAATACGAAGGTGATGAGAAGCTGCCTGAATTGTCAACTGTTTGGGTTGTGGATGGGCAGGAGGCAGAGATGCAATGAAACTATATTTCTACCTTGAGTGAAAGGGGAGCTGAGGTAGATGATACCTATCAGTGAGCAAGAAAACACTGGAGGAGACCAGGCTAGGAAATGGGCAGTGGGTTTAGATATGTTCTGTTCTGGAAAGAAGAGAAAACCGTTTGGCTTAAGTTCTTGGAACTTGTGTGGGTGGAGGAAAAGGTGATGGGGTCCTAGAAAGCCAAACCACAATTTTGGGTAGATACCTATAGGAAGTAGGGAGGACTCTTTCAAAAATCTAATGGTAAACTGGTGACCCTGTAGGAAGTGGTCTCAGCCCGGTCACATGCTGATTAGTTTTTAACAACTTGCACCCTGTAAACAAAGTGTGTATGTATGTACCTAACTTGTGTATATTCCATTAAAGTAGTTTCACATAATTTACAAATAATAACAAAACATATAATATTCTTTATTGTAAATTTCGTGCAGACACTTGATTCTCACTGAATACTCTTAATGGGTTTTGCTGAACTGTTCCCTCTCTTCCTGTAGTTGCAGCTGACAAAAGTCTATAGTTCCAACTTGAATCTTGGTTGATGTTTCATTTCCCTTAATGAACAATAAGAAAGTGAAATGACATTTTGAACTTCACTCATTCATCAGTGATAATATAAACAATTTTGCTGAATCAGATCATAGTTCTCAAATACCAGAAGAGCATTTCCTCCATTTTTCTGCTATTCACAATGAAATGGCTACACACAAGGCATACTTTCAAGTTCCATCTGCATCACTGTCATTTTCTGCATCACTTTTTAAATTCAGACAACAAGCAAAGCAGTAAATCAAGCCTTGATTGGCAGCATTTGCCAATTTCTGTGGTGTAAATACTCACCGTATGGCCATTTCAAGCTACCCAACGTTCCCTCTCCCTGAACACAGAGTGGAGAAGAGATGTACAGTAGCACACTCTTATACTGTATTTCCACCTTTCAGCTATAACTATTAAAAATAATTTCAAGAGCACATGCTGGCAAAATAATAAAATAATTAGTTGATTTTCAATAATGGTTAGGTTTAGCAACTGGATTTAGCAACAAACTTCCTGGGATTTTAGCAATCAATTTTTACACTCTGATATGAACCTTCTTCTGAACACCAGGGCCTCAGTCCTGATCCTGGGGAACTCCAATCTAGTGGGGATAGTAAACAAATTCATAGTGAACAGCCATATTTAAAAGTATTGGGGATAGACTTCTCCAGAAAGTGGTAGGCAGACATCAGAAATAAAACTCAAAGGCATGTTGAGGGCAAAGCAAAGTAATGGAGGAAATGCTGGAGAGAAGTCTTTGAGAATGGAAATTGAGGCAGAAGTTTGATATGTGGGAACTCTGTGTGTCCAAAGGTGAGACTGTGTGACATCAGCTCTTTAGTCCAACACCTAAGAGAAAATACTTAAGTGGCAGGGCACTGGACTTAAAGTCAGGTTTTTCAGTCAACTTTCTCCCAGTACTAACACTGGGAGTACCAGCCTTCGGACCTTTAACTCTAAAGGCCTGTATATTATGTTATTTGCGATGACTGCATGCTGCCACTAGGTGGTGGTAATGTGCCACACTCCCACTAAGAACTACCTGAAGTTCATCAGGATGACTCCTTGCTCAAGCCCACCATGTTTGTAAATGCACATCTTCATGTATTTTGGCATCCATTAAAAAAAAAAAAATTATGAAAGCCAATGAAGTAATTCATAATTCATTAACTCATTCTTTAGAAACAATAAAATTGCAAAACTATATACTTAATGTCTTTCCCAGCTTCTCACAGTTCCAGCACCTTCTTTTCGGTACACAGTGCCTCCATTCCTCCCCAGACTCCATGCACTGACTTGTGCTACCCCTGTTCTCTGTATGATGACCTCAGACTGCCCAGCCCTAGAACTCATGTTCCAGGTCTACTTCGACCTCTTCTACTATTGCTCCTCAGACAAGATCCTACTTGTACTCTTAGGAGCATATTGCTTCTTTTAGGTAGGAAAGCTCCTATTATACTTCCTCCTCTTCTAATCATTTTCTCTCTTATGTCTTCTTTAGCTTTTAATATTTATCAGGTTAGCTTCCCAAACACTTAAACCTCTGAGAAACCCCCAAGGACTGCTGAAAAGAAGTTTTAAGTAGAAGAAAGCCAAACCCTTATTCTTTCTGAAATGCAAAGTTCAGTGTTCTTCTGAGTCACAGAGGCTTACCCACTCTCTCACTTCTCGGGTCTCACTTTATAACCCTGCTTGACCCCTCCTATCTGGTATTCTCTAGTTCTCCTTGTGGGTGTGACTCTGTTGACTTAGTACAGAAGATAGCTCTCTGGTTCTTAGCTGTGCCACTCCCAGAACTTCTTAGCAAGACTTTGCCTAGTGGGCTCAATTGAGGACCAAATGATGACATCAAGAGCAAGGTATATCCCCTTGCTTGCTTTCCCCAAACCTCCATACTGACATATCTCAGTAGTGTGGTCCTCTTCTGAGTGGACAGCTCAGAAGCCATGTTAGTTCCAGCCACAGGGCCACTCCTCCAGGCATTCATGGAGTGCCTTATGGATGCACTTCAAGTTTAAGGCATAACAACTCAGACAGCATTCGTGATAATGACTCTGTGCCCTGGATGTAAGTTTCTTGTCATTTTTTTTTTATAAATGAACCAATGTGATCGAGATAGAGTTGTGGTGTATCAAAGGGGGCAAATATTTCTGGTCAGAAATGAGGGGAAATAATAGAATAATAAGACTGATTTTTTTTCCTGTGACTCCTAACCCATATCTGTTGCAGCTGTAGATGAGGATGTGACATGTCTGAGCAGTATTTCTTTAAGGTATATTTCTTAAAGAATAATTACTAGCTGCACAGATGCAGTGGTGAACCTAGCAGCCTAGGTTAGCTAAAGGGCCTCATCTGTAGGAAAACACCAAATCAGAGTGGATAGCCTTGCTATTTGATTATGCCTACCTTGGTGTTTTTTTATCTTTACACTAATTAAATGATTGCCTTCTATGAAAACAATGAAGGAGGAATTCCTTTGACACACAGGGGAAACATTAAAAAAGGACAATAGTATGAGTTTTAGAAGAACCTATGAAAATTTATACCCTGGCTTTACCTTATGCTAGAGGGGATATTATGAGCAAGTCTCTGCACCCTCATAAGGCTTTCTTCAGCCCTGAAATAACAGAAATAAAAGTATCTGCCTTGTCCTTGTCAAAATTAAATGTCATGATCCACATAAAGCACAGAGTGCCTAGCACATCTTAAAAGCTATTTAACGGTACCTAGGTCTTGTTCAAAACAGATGTCAAAAGATACATAGACATGGAAATGACGATCATGAGGAATGAAGTCTGTTATACTCACAAACCCCTGGGATCAGGATTCACGGCAGGCCATGCAGGGGCCACACAGGGAAGCACCACAGTCAATCAGGAGGTAAAGGGAAAGACAGGAGCTCCTAGGCCACAGCCTGTATTGTGATTTCCATGGGAAGGAAGTGCACCGCAAGGGGAGCAGGCCCATGACTGTCTAGTTTATTCTACTTAATAGTTATGGGGTGCAGGGCCTAGGGTTGTTTCTGGTGGTCTTCTTGCTGGCCCTGGGGTGGTAAGGGCTGGGGAATATTGGCTGGGAGTCTGAAACCTAATCAAGGAGGTTGTCTGGTATTCAGGCTCTGACCTGGTTGGTGTGCATACAAAAGATACACTGCAGGCAAGTTGCTTGCTTTCTGTAGGGATTAGCTGGCCCTGGGAAGGGTAGTACCTCAGCAAGGCCCCAAGATGTCAAAGCATCTAACGTGCAGAATTAAAAGATGTGATTAATACAAGCACTCATTAAGATTGATCTATCTATCTATCATCATGCCCTCTAATTCCTTTGTGGTAGAGAAGAATGATGACTATATAGGCTTCTGTGCTAATATTCAGGAACCTTATTTACCATAGTGTGGTGTCAAATTAATATGTGGAAACTAAAAGCCAGCATCCTTTTTATTAATGACCCTGAAGAGCTGTGTGTAATCTGGATTTCAGACTTTTGAAAGAAGTAAAACAGCTAGAGAGGATCCCAAGAAGAAACACTAAAGGTAGAAAAGACCCTATAAAGGAAGATTGACAGATGTGGTGTTTGGGGCTACCGGAGACACTTCCCCAAGAGAGTTTGACGGCCCTCAACATTGGTTCCATTTAAAGGAAACCAGAGTATGCAGACTTTATCCATATTCAAGAATTATTTAAAACCAACCACAATGGGCTCAATATGAAGGCAGCAAAATTCAACCCCAACTAAAGGAAAAACAAATAACCTCCTGAGCCAAGGCACCTGCCGTGGTAACAAACACACAGGGTAGGAGTGGGAGCCGAGTCTCAGGAAAGAGATAAACACCTTTCAGCTTTGACAGAGATTATGTGTCTCAGACTGAAATGAACACCTAGACCGGTGACCTCTTGGTGTCTTTTTCTAAGGATTATCTGCCCCTGTTACCACTTATATTTTCTTGACTTCTCTCCATTAAGCCCAAAGAAAGCTTTACTTCTCACTTTCTTTTCACAGGGTACAATACACACACTCACACACACCACAGCTTTATATATCGTGAGAACAGATTGCTTTACAGAAGAGATCAGACTTGATATAGGGTAGATTTCAAGTACAGTGCAGATCTGGGTCCCCAGGATTGCCTATGTTTAGGTTAGCAGCTTAGCAGGGTGCAAGAAGGAGAGCTGAGGATCTGCCTCCTACCATCTTCCCAGGTTGATTTGCAAAAGTAAACAAGAGAGAACCGAGGTCACATGCATCGTACACATTGACTTGGTCCTCAGAGACCCCAGTCATAACAGAAGGAAGCAGATGAACTCGATTGTTCTTCCCAAGTAGTTCACCTATCTTTCCATTTGTACAGTGTAAAAATATCAGAAAGCACAGATGAAAAGAAACTTAAAATCACCTGTGGCCCCACCAAACACAGCTAATGATTTTTTTTTTTTCATTTTAGGGCATAATTTTCCTAAAGTTTCTTCTAAATATATAGGTTCCTTTTCTTTTTAGTCAAAAAATTTGATGATACTGGGTTTATTTCTTTTAAAATTCAGAAGTATATTTTATCATCTTTTTATAACAATTGTATTTCTGAAATTCCATTAACATGCTAAATTCCATTAACATGCTAAATTCCATTGTATGTGTATATAATATGATTGTCACTAGTGTTGACATTTAGGATCTTTCTAAATTTTTTCATATTGTAAATAGTGCAGCAAAAAATGTTCTTATAGGTGAATCTTTATGCCATTCTTAATATTCCCTTAAGGTATATTTCTTAAAGGGTAATTACTAGCTGCATAGGTGCAGTGGTGAACACCTGTAATCCCAGCTACTCAGGAGGCTGCTACAGGAGAATCACAAATTTATGGCTGGCCTGGGCAACTTAGCAAGACCTTGTCTCAAAATAAAAACTAAAAAGGGTTGGGGTATAATTCAGTGGTAGAGTATCCCTGATTTCAATCCCCAGTACTGTTTAAATAAAAAAGAAAGAAAGAAAAAAAATGTAATTAATGGCTCAGTGGGCAGACATGTTTCTAACAATTTTGATGTAACTGCCAAGTTGGCCTCTAGAAAATTCCTTCAGTGGAAGAATACCCTTACCCCCACTACTTTTCAAGTTCTTCCGGACTTCACTCTCCCCTCTTCACCAGCGTCCCCTTTGCTGGGATCACATATCTTTACCATTAAAGCTTTGAAGATGCTTTTGTACCCTTCATGGCTCTGCTTCATAGAAATTACTCTATTTATCCTATTTTTCTTTTGAGGACATGTCTAGCTAGCAAAACTTCTGAAAGAAAAGTCAACAATTAAAAGATAACCAAAGCCCCTTCCTTGTATATTTGAAATTGAGGAATATACTTCTAAATAGCATTTTGGCTAAAGAAATTTATGGAAAATCTAGAACATGTTCAAGTGGATAATAATGAAAATGCTGCATAGTAAAACTTGTGGATTGCTGCTGAAACATAACCAAAAAGAACATTTGCAGCTATAAGAATAAAAACCAAAATCAATGAGCTAAGAATCCTGCTCAGAAAGTTAATAAACAAACAAAAATTAAATTCCTGAGGCTAGTAGCTCCTTGTACACCTTCATGCACCTTCTCATTTTCAAAACAGTACTGGACACATAAGAGGAAATTGAGAGACCTCAGACTGAATTTGTTAAATCTTAAAAGGCCATGACTCTGAACACTGGTATTAAAAACTGTCAAGGACTGAGAAAGAGTACAAATCTGGCTGATCTGCCAAAATAATCCATCCAAGTGTCATCTAACTGCTTGCACCATGCCGCAGTCTGGCTGGGCACAATTCAGGAGCCACTTGTCAAAAGAAACTAACTTTATTTTTAGAACCACTCATGCCAAACAAAACAGCTCCTCAGGAAAAACCCTCAGAGCCCAACTGCCACCACTGGCTTCCCACCAGCCTCTCCCGCACCAACAATCCTCCTCCTCTTGAGGCAGATTGGCTGGGTCGTGTGGGCGGAGCCAAAAAAGTCCCCCAATGAGCAGCTCCGTGGCCTGAAAGGGCAGGGAAACAGCCCAATGAGCATCACCGCAGAGGAGCCAATCAGCTAGATGTTGCTGGGGCCGCTGTGAGCCAATCATCAGCTGGTAGTCTGAAAGGGCGGGGAAACAGCTCAATGAGCATCTCCAATGAGCATCACCCCAGAGGAGTCAATCAGCTAGATGTTGCTGGGGCCGCTGTGAGCCAATCATCAGCTGGCAGTCTGAAAGTTTGCTGGGGCCCCTTCGGCTGTGGCTCTCAACAGCACCAGGACCCAGGGAGTGAGAGATGTCTAAGAGGCCACCATGGTGCATCAGGATCACAGTGCTCTAGGTCATGGTGTGGCTGCATTTTCCTTAAATCTGGGCATCCAGTTTGTGTTTATTTTGCTAAAAATATTCTGGAGCTTGGCTTGGTGGTACCTGTAATCCGGGAAACTAGAGAGATTAATGCAGATTTGGGGCCAGCCTCAGCGATTTTGTGAGACCCTGTTTCAAAATAAAAACTAAAAAGGTCTGGGAATTTAGTTCAGTGGTAAAGCACCCCTGGGTTCAATCCCTGATACTAAAAAGAAAAAAAAATTAAAATATATTTTGAAGATAAAGGTTAAAGACAAACTCCTTTGTATCAGTCCATCGAACACATTGCTTCTGATGGTCAGAAACCAAGAGCAGGAGTCTTATCTTGTGCCTTTTACATAGACGACTGTCGGTTGAAGTTTAAAAAAGTTTTGCATGTGTAAGGGATGGACTATTAGGCTCTGGGGATCAATTTTACCCAAGGAAAAAGAAGTGACTTTAATTTCATTAATGGTCTCCTGGATGATTCTGCTACAAGTTTAATTCTCCATTAAATATTAATGCTGCTCAGTGCTTAGTATACTGCCTTGAGTATCATACCACTCAAACTGACACTAACCTGTTTTATATTTTATAACTGAATCACAGGGCTTTTTCAGGAGAAGTCAGCAAAGCAATGCCACCTACTCCTGTCCTCGTCAGAAGAACTGTTTGATTGATCGAACCAGTAGAAACCGCTGCCAACACTGTCGATTGCAGAAATGCCTTGCCGTAGGGATGTCTCGAGACGGTGAGCTCCCACAGCTTGAGTGGTACAATAGCATGGGGTTGTGAATCATGGACCCAGATCTACCAGGAGATGCCCCCTCCCCACCCTCGCCCACCCCAGGCTCCCCTGGCAGCACTGTGGAATCCACAGCAGTTTTTTCTCCCCATAATTTACCAGAGTCAGCGGCCTGGCCCATGGGGAGTAGGGCAATATAGAGAATTGTCCCATAAGGTTTTCTAACATCAGAAGTTACAGGTAGATGAATTTATTGAAGGCAAGTGTCATCTAAAGGACTTTAATGAATATAATTCCTCTGGACATTTTCCCCCGTAGGAAACACATGCTAGAACTAATTGTTACCTGCCTTACCCTAGTAAGTGTGCTGGCAGTTGGGATGAAGGAGGTTTTATGCTAACTGGATCTTTTGAATCACATGCCCAGGTCAAATATTTGTACATGCAGAATGTTTGAAAATAGTGCAAAGTGTGGCTAAAGGACAAATGCTCTTTTCATTAAAAGAAGATATTTTAAGGAAAAGAGACCATCTACCATTCAATTATAGAACATTTTGAGATCTTCCTGGAAAACTATCTTAAGTGCACTGAATAATCAACACCAGATTTCAAGGCAGTTATTCTTATACATGGAAACTGGGCAGAAAGTACAGCAGGTCCATTTTAGGGACTTTCTGAACATGCTGGCTGTCTTGAGAGATCCCATCGAAGGAAGCTGTCTCCTCCAGTGGAATGGTAGCCCGTGGGCCACATGTCTTCTCCATAGTCACATGCTCTTAGGGTCATGGACCCACCCAGGCATGACCCACCTACAAGGCCCCTCGTATTCCCCTACAAAAGTAAAGTTGTTATCATCAGAAAATACAAGTCACAGAACTTATGCCATTTTCTCAGAAATTCCTGAGACACGCAACTCTGCAGGATTCCTCTTCCAATGGCACTAAACTGACAAAGATAGGTACATCTCTTAGGAACCTGCAAGTTAAAATTACAACATATGTGTGCATTTTTTCAAGAGCTGTTCCTTGTATTTCACTTATTGGAAGATAACTGTTGTTAACATTAAGGCAAAAGTTAAAGCATAATTGCAGAGTATGTTTCACCTATGGGCATGAATCCTGTTGGAGGTCCTAAAGTATCCTTTTGCAAAAAATTAAGTAGTTTCAGTATGCCTTTTGGAAAATTTACATATGAAGAAATAGCATGGACGGAATTAGGGGATTATAAAACTACGGGCCTGAAATTCAGAGCCCACACCAAAATCTCTTTACCATCTAACTGGCCTCATCTAAGTTTGTTATCCGAGTTGTGGAAACTGAAAACTGACCACTATTCTAGTTCACTTTTTTCCTCTGTGCAGAAAGACAGTACATCCTCCTTGATAGAAGAGTCAAGCACCTGGCCAGTTTGGTGGCCATGGTTCCAACTTCATTTCCCTCTCTCCCACTTCCTGCCCCAAACTCGTGTGACTTTACTCCTCCAACCAGGAGTAAATTAACCAACAATCAGGAGAACTAAGTCCTCCAGCAGAGGCTTTATTCATTTATAGAATCCAGCTGAAAAACAAATTAGTGGGGAAATTCAGACCAGGAAATCATATGGGGTTTTTTTTCTTCTTCTTCTTCTTTTTCTTCTTCTTTCAATTATCTGGGTGTTTCAGAAGAAATCATTTGAGATTCTGAATAAACTGAAAAATTGCTCAGTCACCACTTCACTTAAATTATGGAGACACATCCCAAGGAGAAGCATCGCAAACACAAATCCACCCAGGGATCTTATATAGTATTTGCCCTTTCAAAATCTTGATATCTCCATTCTACTCAAGGCTAAAAGAAATCCACAGAAAGTGTCACTTAAAGAATGGTCCAAGGATTTCATAGCGGCTGCCAGGACCCACAAGTATAGGAGGGGGCTTCTTAGGTCAGGCCTTTCCATAAAGCTTCAAAGCCAACCAAGAAGAACCTCATTCAAGTGTACAAAACTGAGAACTGAATGAAAGTTGAGGTCTGCCTTCACCTTGGTGTGCTCTGTGAGTCTTTGCATTGCTGCTCCTTGGTCTGAATGCTGGGGAGAAGGAAGAGGCCTAGGCTAGTTTTATAGGTGGTAAGCGAACCAGTGCCTTAGGTGACATCTCAGTGGTGCCCAGTGAGCCCAAGGATATGTGATGGCAGAAAAACAAGGAGGATTATCCAAGCATTCCCCTACCATCCTGAGTCTGTTTCTGAAACATCAGTTTCTCTGGGGTGTGCATTTTCCAGGGAAAGATGGAGCCAGCCTGTGTGGGGTGGGACTGTTTCTACCTCCGGATGATGTCCTTATTTTGTGATCATGTGGCTATTGATTGAGATTGAGACTTCAAAGGAAATCGTAAAGACAGCAGGAGAGGATAATGAAGAAAAGCACATTTACATGGTACCGTTTGGCTTTTTTCTTCCAGCTGTAAAATTTGGTCGAATGTCGAAAAAGCAGAGAGACAGCTTATATGCAGAAGTACAGAAACACCGGATGCAGCAGCAGCAGCGCGACCACCAGCAGCAGCCTGGAGAGGCTGAGCCGCTGACACCCACCTACAACATCTCGGCCAACGGGCTGACGGAGCTTCACGAGGACCTCAGTACCTACATCGACGGGCACACCCCAGAGGGCAGCAAGGCCGACTCTGCCGTCAGCAGCTTCTACCTGGACATACAGCCCTCCCCAGACCAGTCAGGGCTTGATATCAATGGAATCAAACCAGAACCCATATGTGACTACACACCAGCATCTGGCTTCTTTCCCTACTGTTCGTTCACCAATGGAGAGACTTCCCCAACGGTGTCCATGGCAGAACTAGGTAATGGCTGGCATGCTTCTGCTGGGATGCTCTGCTTACGCCCTGGGTAGTAAAGGGGGATGTTTGACTTTCCTCTGATGAGTTATGTTGTTAAAATGATGCAGTTCACTGTTACCATCTAGGCTACTTCAGATTCCAGCCTACTCCCTTGCTTTTGACTGTCCATCATTTCCCATAAATGCTTAGCCTCTCAGCATCAGAAATGAGATAAAATTAAGGAAAATTCTGCAGAAAACATTAAGCATAGGGAATGGTCACATTAACTTCAACATTTTTTTTTACTTTAGTCATATTCCAGATATTGCTTTGTACCTAAGGTCACCAAAAAATGGCAGTTTACAAACTGAACCTGGCCCACAGACATGTTTTTTAGCCAGCACAGAATTTTAAAGTGTTTGGTTACTAAAATTAAACTTGCTTTTTTTTGTTTTTTTGTTTTTGTTTTTGATGGACACATAATAATTTGCATTATGGAGAAAAATGTGGTGCTTTGATACATTGTGTAATAGTTAAATAAGAGTATTTACCATATCTATTCCCTCATACATTTATAATTTCTTTGTAGTGAAAAATTTTTAAATTCTCTCTTCTAGTTTTTTTTTTTTAAATATTCATTACCACACGGTTAACCACAGTTACCCTATTGTGCCATAAAACACTAGAACTTATTTCTCCTATATAACTGTAAGTTTGTACTTGGTCAGTCTCCCCTACCCCATCCCAATAAACTTGGACAGTTATGAAAACTTTAGGTTTTCAGCTATTTGTATAAGGGGAGGAAAACTAATTACGCTGGACCGGGCTTTGTGAATGTCAGCATCCAACTGGTACCAATCAGGGGGTGACACCTCCTGATAGGCCCATCCCCACTTCTTCCATTTGTATCATTTGTCCTGTCCCCTATACACATTTATGTATACTATAAATATTAAAAATAAATTAGCTTCTTCACCTGAGGATGGATATTGTTGACCAAATTTATATTTTATATAAGGCTCACCATACCCCACCCCCTCAATCCCATTTCCTTATTGCTGGCACATGACTGCTTCTTGGGAGATGTGACCTAGAAATGTTGATAACACAGACAATGGAAAACTTTCCATTTCAAGGAAGTTATATTAACATCCTCTGCTATATTTAATCGATTTTTAAATACAGCACTATTATTAGAAAAACTTTGACAAGAACCTTTGCAGTTTTAGAATTTGATCTTCTCCTCCTAGTGATTCCTCACACAAGGTTATAATCCTTTGGGACATTTCAATTAGTTGCTGTGGAGATGACTAAGTTAATACGAGGAGAGAATGAAGACCTCAGATGGAAAAGAACCAGCAGGTTCTGACTTGAGCACAGAAATCCTCAGTTCACAGAAATAATGGCTGTGTTCTTTAGAGGGTTGCTCCACCTCTGTACCCCATAAAACATCTTTTAAGTGAAATTTATATTTCCAGTAAAATCTTTCTCCAAATAGAACAAATTGAATGTTCTTTACGGTTTTTACAACAAGCATCTCTTTATGGGTCTAAATTTAAATCCTCAAGAGCAGGGACATGTTAAGCCTGGTCTTTAACCACTGAACAGCATTAAAGGTGTATCACAGCTCTTTTGATTAACAGAGAAACCTCTGAACTAGAAGCCAAGCTGAGCAGAGGTAGGTTTGATTTTTTTTTTTTCTTGAACTAGAACAAAAACCTTCCATTTTTGTCATGAAATCTTGGTTGCCTGAGCCTTAAGCAGAACTGTAATGAAAGTAAAATTTTCAGAAATGAATAGGGATTTGATTGAAAGCTGACATGATCCCATGAAAAATGACCTGACTCACTTTAGGTTTGCTTCCACCTTACCATAAATACTAGTGACTCTATCCTGTTTGCTTGTCAAATCTTCAATCCTGAAATAAATCTATAGAGCTTAGCCAAAGTGATGCCCTTGAACATGGCATTTTGGCTAAAAGTGCACTAATACCTGACTGGGGTCAGAAATGGCTGAGCTGATTGTCCCAAGTCACTGAACAAACCAACCTCCTCTTCTATAGCGGTTGCCTCCTGGGGCGTCTGGGGAGCTCTGTGCCCTTGTACTTGATATTCTTTTAAAATCGCGATTTTTTTCTCCCATGTGTTATATCATATTCTAGGATAAATTAACTCATAACTAAGAGTAGACCAAAACTCAAAACTAAACTAGAATTTGTCTGAAAAGGCCAAAATTGGGTTCTAATTTTCTTTCCCATTTACAGATGCAGAGTAGTTCATGAAACTAAAAGTAGCATGAAAATGACCTAGGACTAACTGTGCCACTGTAAAGCCACATAAAAATCATTTGATATTTCCTTTGTGGCTTAAGTCCTATTGTCCTTTTTAACTGAGACTCTTGATTTCACAATAAGCAAATGTTGCCATCATTTTTTTCAACAAATGAAACCAATTGCACAACACGAAAATTGTAAATTGACATATCCTAAGTCCAGTTCTATCTTTCAATGAGTACTTACTGCCTGTTACTTTCATTAAAACAGAAATCATATTTCACTAGGAAATTTTACCCTTGATGTGCAGTTGATACCTGAATTATATATTCCATTGGTTTATTTCTTTAAAGCACTAATTGTGTCCTGTTGACTATAATTGTTAACTAATGTACAGAAAAGATGAGTGACGTATTGGACATAGAATGAGACAAGTCAGCTTGTATGGGCTGTGGTCATAGCCTTGCTATAAGTTGTACCAACCACTGTAAGTTATGTGACCTGCAAGCTGCAGTTTACCTACCTATAGAATATAAAGGTTGAACACAGACTCTGAAGACAGGTTGTCTATGTTAAATACATAGCTCTGCCATTTTCCATCTGTGACACCTTGAAAGATGTCACTTGACTTCACTGAGGCTCAATTTTCTCATCTAATAAATGGAGATGGTACTAGTACCTTTTTCCTGGGATTATAAGGATTAAGTGAGAAAAATATATATATTCAGGACAGAAGTAAATTATATGGATCTGGCACATGGCAAATGCTATGTAAGAGTTATTTATTATCATCTCATTAATGTCATTATCTATAACATGAGCAGAGTTTGGACCAGGTGGTATCTGTAGTTTCTTCTCACTATGAAAGTCTGAGTTAGTTGGAAGCCAGGATTTTCCATCTGCAGTGTCTAGACAGTGGCAGTACTGATGAAACAGTCATGACTGAGGAGGGGAACGGACTTGCCCTTGTCACAAAGTGAGATAGATATCTGCTGAGCTCAGACCAGAAAACAGCCCTCCTACCTCCTATTTCTGAGGTATTTCACTATTCCACGTGGTTTCTCTGAGAAGCCACACTAACTTCCTAACTTTTATTCAGCCTGAACATATTCTCCTTTGCTGAAATGGAGATTTAAAAATAGCAAAGTGTCTAAAATCTTCGACTTGCCAAATCTATTATAAATTGAAATCAAAGACAGCAGTTAGCAGTTGGTGAGAATGCAGCTGCTGCCCTCTACTGGTATGTCATCTACATTGCCCTATTCACTGGCTGTTAAAAAATCCTGACTCAGGTGGAAGTAAGTGGCAGCTTTGGGGTGCCAGTGTTGGGGATCAAACCCAGGGCCTTGTGCATGCCAGGAAAGCACAGTACCATAGACTTTTATCCCCAGTCCTGGCAACATATTTGAAGATGAAATGAAAACACAAGGTGCTGACTGACTATATTAACTGGAAAAGAGATACAACCTGCAAGAGAGTACTGTGAACTGCTTCCCATGGGTCACCTGCAGGAGCCCCCAGCTTCCCTGTGAACACTTTTTACTTTAGTGTTTCCATATTTGCAAAACAGGAAAATTGTAAACTTACATTCTAGAAACTACCTCATATAATGAGAGCTCTCTCTATAGAACACAGCTCACTACCTTATTTCTGCATTCATTTTTTGGTTTCCAATTTCCATTATTTTTGTCTGTACTCTCTTCCTCACTAGCATCATTGATTCTAAGATATGCAATTTGCTGGCTTCTCCCTCTTTCCCTCAAATTCTGTCTCTTTCTTTCCTTTAAATGTTTTCTTGTGTTTCTGTTTTATTTTGGTATGCTATTTATTCATGCTGTTTTAGTGTCTGTGTGTTGCCAAATAGGGCCATTAAGATTTATTATGTTTCTGTGTCTCCAAGGAGATTCTAGTTTCAAACTCCATTTAGGTGAACCTGCTCTATTTTCATACAAGCAAGTCTCGTTCTGTTTGAGGGAGGAAATAACAAATTTACAGACACTCCTAGTAGCATTACCAAGTTTGCATTCAGCACCATTCTTTTAGATGGCTTGTCTGTTATATATCTAAAACCCTGGAAGGAGAGTAAATTTTGGGTATGGTTTCATAGTCACAGAGTCTTGTCAATTCTTCTTTTGAAACATTTTTAATTGCCCTCCTTTTTCAACCTGCTTCAGGCTCTTAATCACTCATACCTAGACTCCAGTAGCCTTCTAATTGGTCCTCCTGCCCCACCTCTTGTTTAGTCCATCAAGCATAAAACTGCTTATCCTCTGTCTCCAGGTACGATTTTAAATATGTCAGCTCCCTCTGGAGAATCCTACTAGTTCCCTTTGTTTCATTAGGAACAGATTCAGTCCTCACATTCTAGATTCTCCAGGTGTTGGGCCCTTACCTACCTATATTTCTGTCTTGACACAATTACTTTATCACATCTGCCTGTTCCTATAAATGCCATATTCAGTTCCTTCATCCACCACCCTTCCTATGCAGAGCTGGTATACCTTCTCACACCCCGATCTCTCCCTGAAAACACTACCCATCCTTTAGTCTTCAATGCCAAGAAGCATCTTCCAGTTCAGCATTGATCTCTCCCTTTCCTAATGGTGTCTGTTAACTTTTCCTTTATCTTCTGATGAAATTCACCTTCACACTTTATTATCTAATGCCTTGAATTATCCTTTCAGTATGTTTCATGAATGACCACAGATTATAAATTGCTAGGGAAAACTTCTTTGGCATCCATTTCCTCAAGATTTCAAACTCCTTACTCTCAAGCATAATAACTATGCAGCACATGCTAAGCAATCCTCCCTGTTCTAAGTGTTCACCTTACTTAGTTCTCACAGTGGACCTGTGAAATAGATATTGTTCCCCTCGTTTGAGGAAACCAAAGCCCAGAGAGGTAAAATAACATACTCAAGATGGCAGAGCAAATAAGTAGCAGAGCTGAGATATAGACCAGACAATCTAAGTGTACAGTCTATCTCTTAACTGCTATTTTCAGGAAAAAGCAAAAGAAATGCATAATTGTCATCATAAAAGAATATAATTTCCTGGTTTTTAAAGAGTAATTTTTCCTATAATATTCCTATAAAAAAATTTCAAGAAGAAGCCATGTCAATCATCCCCCATACCTATCTAGGTCAATATCTATTCATTACCAGATATTGATGTTAAGCACAGAACAAGGTTAAAGTCAGCAGGGCCTCTGAAATCATGGTCTCATCTTGAAATATTGACTTTGTAAAGTCCCTGTCTTACATCCTCGGGTTCCCAAATACAGAATAATTCCAAACCATTTGTTTAAATATGTAAAGATAATCAGAACTCAATAGCTGGCATTATACTTATTCCTTTTTAAAGCAAATTATAGGTGGAAAAATTATTATGCTAAGAAAGAAGAATGTGGCTTTTCATGTTTGTGATCTCCTGTTCTCTCCTTAGAACACCTTGCACAGAATATATCTAAATCACATCTGGAAACCTGCCAATACTTGAGAGAAGAGCTCCAGCAGATAACGTGGCAGACCTTTCTGCAGGAAGAGATTGAGAACTATCAAAACAAGGTAGAATCTGAAGGCTCTTTCTTAGGGTTGTGGAAATGGTGTTTGGGTAGGCTATTTATTCAGAATGGTCTCGTCAGATAGCAGATTTCTGATTAAAAATTATTCTTCCAGAGATGATCATGTCCTTGAGGCTTTGTCATCCTACTGAGATGCCAGCATGTAAAATTTCAGCAAAAACAAACAAATTCTATTGTGTTTTATAAGTACACACACATCTCCTTCTCTTAGTCACCTGGGGACTAGATCAAGCAGCTTCCAGATTCCTAAATGAATCGGAATTTGTCCTAATATACAGTAGAAGATTTTATAAAGTTCAGAATTTGTTGCAAAAAAAAAAAAATCTCAGCCTCATGTTTCCAGTGGTTATTAAGAAGGACTTTAGACAACACGTACAAACATGAGGTTGGAAACTGTGATCATAACTCTGGTCTGAACCTTGCTAGGTAAGTCTGACAGTGCTGCTACTTGCTTTTTTCTATACAACACTCTGATCAATAAGCCACTAAAATGAGAGTGAAAGCTAGATGGGATTAAAATAATTTTACCTTTGGTAGAAGACAATGCTTGGGTTTTCCTGATAATCATAGAAAAGACCAAGGGGATTCTCTCTGTTAATCCTCCCTTTCATGTAACATATGGAGAAACTAACACCCCTCCAGCCAGCCAGCGTATGGCTGGAGAGGGAAACATCAGGCCCAGACCATGATTCCTGGCTCCGAATCTAAGGTTTCTTACACCCTATCACTAGTCTTAACAGAGATTGGGGAAAAGTAAGCAAAGACACAGATTCAGGTCTCCCTGTAACTGCACTGGAGAGTGAGTATATAAAAGGAAACTGAGAGGACAGGTTGGGGAGTAGCAGTGAGTTGCTTTGTTAGCTATTGAGGTTGCAGGTAACCCCAATAGCCAAAGCTGCAGAGCAGAAGCTAGCAATAAGTAAGAAACAGCAAGACATATGAAACGGGATTTCAGAGTCAGAGATGCTTAGATTTGGGTCCAGCTTGCACATCTACTTTGAAAACTCTGTGAGCTTTCATGTCATGTCTGGACAAAAGAAAAAAATTCTTATGAAAATGCTGAGACATGGATGTCATAAAACATCTAGCTTATAGTGGGTATACAACAAATTTTCTTTACTCCCCTCTCCCTCCTTTCCCCCCAAAAAGTGTTATTAAATTTCCCAAGGAAAAACAATTGCCTAAAAGAAGATCCTACTTTGCTATTCTGTGACCCAAGGCTAAAGCAGTAGCATGTGTTACTTCCCTGACTTCTTTTGAGCTTTTCTGCTCCAAACATTCATAACATCTTGTCCTTATCCCATTGCCACCAAAAAGGTAAGAGGAATCAGAGGAGGCAGGAGGGACATGGAAGCAATCCTTACAACCCGAATTACTGGGCAACTGTTTATTGTTCCATCCTCTAGCCTTTCTGACTCCATTTCCACAGAAGGATTTTATAAAATAGGAACAAATCCCTTGTGCCAAGGATACTGGGTAACCTGTATGTTAATGTTTTCCTCTTGAACAGCAGCGGGAGGTGATGTGGCAATTGTGTGCCATCAAAATCACAGAAGCTATACAGTATGTGGTGGAGTTTGCCAAACGCATTGATGGATTTATGGAGCTGTGTCAAAACGATCAAATTGTGCTTCTAAAAGCAGGTATGCGCTTTGCAAGTGAATTTTGATGTCTCTCCCTAACCTGCTTTCACCCGCTTGTTAAAGAAATGCTTGGTAAGGAAGGTGTCGAGAGCACTTTTTCTCCAGTGGTAATAGCTCAGGTTTTTCTTAGCAGAAACTGAGTTCTTTTTAAAGGTTTTTGAGCTGTGTTCAGGAAACATTCCTTCCATTTTGTTTTTCCTCTGGGTAAGAAGATGAAATTGAAGAAAGCCTGCATTCCCACATTTTCCGTCACCTGCATTTTGTGTACCTACTAGGTCCCAAGGCTATGTTTTTAGGAAGGGGCTTGTGGAACTCAGAGAATCTCCCTGGTTTTGCTGGTTTGTTTTGATACATATGAATAAGTGCTTTCCTAGCAACTATGAGACTCTGTATCGCAAGGTAGAAGTGTGCCAAGGAAGACATTTGTAAATTAGTCCTCATTTCAGTTAAACAGCTCAGCTTCTGCAGAAAGTCTTTGCGTAGGAATAAGCTCTGCTGTCTCAGACAGCAAGCTGATGTATCTGAGCCAAAGAGCTACACTGCACACAACACCCGCTGTGCTGTCTCTGTCTCAGAAAGCATCTCTACATTAGCACCTTAGAAACAGACTCCTCTAGATCAGATGACCTGAACCCTTCCTGCCTCTGCTTAGGTTCTCTAGAAGTGGTGTTCATCAGGATGTGCCGTGCCTTTGACTCTCAGAACAACACCGTGTACTTTGATGGGAAGTATGCCAGCCCCGATGTCTTCAAATCCTTAGGTAAGAAAATCTCAGGGTGCCCTGTGTCTAAATTAGGACTAAAGGATATGTGGGTTAGGTGGAAGCTCTGGTGGGAAAAAAAAAAAAAAATGGAAACGGATTGCCTGGAAACCAAAATTGGAGGGTGTTTGTCACTATAGAAAAGTTACACACTTTCAAATGCTTTTTGTCTCTAGTATATATAAAGATCTAGAGTTTATCTAGTTGATAATCGAAATGACTCATAGTATATGTCTGTCCTTCTAGTTCCCCTTCCAGGTTGTAAGGAACCACATTTGCAGGGGATGTAGCATTCAAATTACTTAGACAATATGATTCAATACATAAAATCACGCAGAGAATACAAACGTATGTCCTCCCAAACCTCAGACCAACAACCATCAATGGAAGGAAATGCAAATATCAAAGAAATAAAATTAATGAAACTGTGCCGTATGCTTTACAAATAAGTTATTTTGGATTTCTATGATTTAAATGTAATTTAGTCATTAAGAAAAATTAAAAGGTGTCTAACATATATTGTTAAATGATTTTTTAAAAGCTGTATAACAAAAGGTGTTTTTAGTTAAGTGTAATACAGCCCGTTGCCATTTAAACATATACACAAAATAAGCAAATATGAAAGCATAGACACCAAACGTAACCAGTCTTATGGACTATAATTTAAAGAGACTCTCATATTGTGTTTTCAGCTTAGTTAAATAGTTGTAATAGTTTTACCACTAGAATGTGTCATTGGTTAACATTTTTAAGGGTGTTCTCTATAATACAGAGTTGAAAACATAAATGATTCAATTTAACATTTTAGTTAGATTATAGCCATTAGATCTCACTTAAAATATGGATTCTGAAGTCAGGTAGCCTAACTTGGAATCTCAGGCTATCCTTCCTACCTGTGTGACCCTCAGGTACATTACTTATCTCTGCAAGTTTCAGTTTCCTCACCTCTGAAATGGGGATCTAGGGCTGTTTTGAGCTATGAAGAAATCCAAAGAAATCTCTTAGAGCAGTGCATGACATATTAATCACACAAAATTCAGCCAAAGTTGACTCTCATTATTTTGAATGATAATATTGATGGTGGGATTAATAAAGGTGGTAGTTGATGATGATGGTGTTGGTAGTAATGGTGATGGTGGTGGTGATGGTAGTGACTGCGACGATGATGGTAGTATAGCAGTGTGGGTGGTAGTAGTGACAGTGATGATGTTGGCTAAAATTTTTCTTTTAAGATTTCAAACTATTAAACTGGAAATATTATTACTATCCTCTATGATCTTCAACTACTTGATCTCTCTTAACTTTCTTCCATATTTTTCCCTAGGATGACAACCAAAATCCTAAACTGTCTTTATTTTATTATTGCAGGCTGTGAAGACTTTATTAGCTTTGTGTTTGAATTTGGAAAGAGTTTATGTTCTATGCACCTGACTGAAGATGAAATTGCATTATTTTCTGCGTTTGTACTGATGTCGGCAGGTAAGATAGCCAAATAAAAATAAAATGGTTTTTAAATGGTCTAGATAAAGAATTTTTACAATGTGCATAACTTTCATTGGCTATTGATATTTGAGAGGGTCCCAAGAGCAGCTCCATGTACTTTTTGAAAAAGATCTTATAATTTTTAAAAAGAGAATTGAATAAAACACAGGCCAGAATTAACCTCCAGAAGTGCTGTGTGTGGTAGGACAGGGTATTCTTTAACACCAGCTCCAAAATGACATGTCTATTTTAAGACACTCTACCTTTTATTAAATCCATTTGTTTGTCCTCCGAGGGTTTATCTGATTTTAATCTATGTTTTCAACCAGTACTGGCCTCTTGGGGACAATCACTTTTGCATATTTACTACTTTCTATTTGGAATTCCTACACCAATAGACTTTATCCTAAATATAATTCATTTGGAATTCTGTTGACACTTTTAGTTGCCCTGGATTATAAGACAATTTTCATATTTTACAAAAAGTCTAGCAATATTGATATGGATATTTCATCCAGAAGTACAATTATTGCAAAGGGACCATGGTGGTTTTATTTGCAGTCACATGAGTATGACCTTAAATTCAAACGGCTATCCTTTGGAAGGTGAAGATCCTTCCTTTCTTTAAATATCAGTAAAATTGGAAAAGTTTAACATTCTGTTTTATAACTGCTACAGATCACTTTTCCACTCCTTTAGGAGTAAGTTTGGAAGAGGACCTAAAACTGGTCTCTGTGTCTCTAAATGTGCATCATAGCATAATCATCTCTATCTGGAGTCAGGAGGAAAGCACTCATTGGAGAAATGATACTAAAAAGTACCATTTTTTTATGTTTAGATCGCTCATGGCTACAGGAAAAGGTAAAAATTGAAAAACTGCAACAGAAAATTCAGCTAGCTCTTCAACACGTTCTACAGAAGAATCACCGAGAAGATGGAATACTAACAAAGGTGAGAGCCAAAGGGTTCTACTTGGCATGGCCTAAATTATCCTTTGGCACAGATCATGCTGCCAGCTGCTCTTATAAGTCATATGAACAACCCCAAAAAGCATCAGCATGCCACAGACTACTAAAAGAAAAATAATCTCCATGAAAAATTCTGTTGAGCCTGGTGCAGGGGTACATATCTATAATCCCAGCAGCTCTGGAGACTGAGGCAAGAAGGATCATGAGTTTAAAACAGCCTCAGCAACTAAGTGAGGCCCTAAGCAACTTAGTGAGACCCTGTCTCTAAATAATAAATTAAAAAAGGGCTGGTGATGTTGCTCAGTGGTTAAGTGCCCCTGGGTTCAATCCCTGGTACCAAAAAAGAAAAAAGAGAAAGAAAAGAAAAGAAGATTCTGTTGAGCCAAAAGTTATTACCCAGGTTGAATCTATTTATTATATTGAAAACAAAGTGTTCTATAATAATAGGGCAATTATAGGAAAATAGATTTTTTTAAAAAAATTTTAAGAGAGAGAGAGAAAAAAAATTTTTTTTTAATATTTATGTTTTAGTTTTCGGTGGACACAACATCTTTATTTTATTTTTATGTGGTGCTGAGGATCGAACCTAGTGCCCCACGCTACCAGGCGAGCCCGCTACCACTTGAGCCACATCCCCAGCTCAGAAAATAGATTTTTTAAGAATCAAATCATTTAGGAAATCTTTCTCCTATTCCATCAAAGTTGGGCATAAAGCAGAGTTAACATTCTGCATTGATATAAATTAGAAAAAGAATCTTTGAATTTAGAAGAAGGAAGAAGTTATAAAGGACTAAAAAGAGTCAGGATAATCATATATTCTAATATAATCAGAAGTAAATGGCTTTTATATAATTTTCTTTATCAATTTCCTATCACTATCTTATATTCAAAGCATTAAGGTTCCTTCCTTCCTTCCTTCCTTCCTTCCTTCCTTCCTTCCTTCCTCCCTCCCTCCCTCCCTCCCTCCCTCCCTCCCTCCCTCCCTTCCTTCCTTCCTTCCTTCCGCTAGAAATCACCTCAGGGCCTCAGGTACCCCAGGCAAGTACTCTACCACTGAGCCATGTCCCCAGCCCAGGTTTCACTTTTAGTAATTATCTTTCACAATAAAAATATAGTTAGGGTACCAATTTTAAATGCTAATAGCCTTCAGTGTTAGTGCTAGTTGTATGTTTTTGATCTTAGAAGAAGCTGCTCTATTCATTCTTAGAATATGTATTTTATTACTGGAAAGGACGATTTGAACAATTTTGTTTTATTTTTCTCTTTGACTCAGTTTCTTTTCTCCTGATAGCCAAATTAGGTGAAATGGGAAGTTGGGAGTGAATTGATGTTTTATTTTTTATCTTTGTACCTGTTGAATGAGTGACTGGAACAGGACTGGGGAATGGAAGGGTGAGGAGCTGTCAGGAGCTTCTCACTCTCTGCTCCATCTTCTTACCCAGATGCAAGGGCACCTAACACAGAAAACATATGCTGATATTCGTCCTAGAAAGAATTATTCTGGGCTGAAATCACAAGCTTTTGCCTATGAATAGAGCCTTAGAGTTTAAGAGTAGTTGTGCAGATCATGTTATTACACTCAACTGGTAAATGGTCAATCAGGGCACTTCTCACTAATCTGACTCTTCTTTTGCTTAGACCCAGAATAGCTCTGTTGTAAGGAAAGATATTTATTCAGAAGAAACTTGCCCCTGAAAATGACTAGTGCTAGTTCTTCATACAATATGTAAGGAATGCCCTCATCTCTAGCTGCAGTGCCCTGACTACCCAGGATTGACTGTTCCTCCACTTCTCCATCACTGGACCTCTTCTTTTTCTGCAGTGGTAGAAGGCAGAGTTTGGGACAGTAGAGCAGAAAGTATCCTCCCTGATCCTGAGTAAGGAGGAGGCAAGAACCTGGGGTTCTATCTGGATTCTGCCATTGATAAGTAGAGCCATCTTCTGCTTATGAATACTGTCTCAGGTTAAAGGATTCATTTTCAAAAAGGCATTCAGTGAATTATTAGCCTACTAGGATATGACTATATTATCATTTATTTTTAACCAATTCTCTATTACTGGATGTTTAAGTTGCTTCAAGTGTGTATTTCCATCATACACAGCGTTGTAAAGATGGTCCAGATTCCTGATTCTCCATTCTCATGCCTGTCCTCTCCTGACATCATCTCCTTTCTCTACTTACAGTTAATATGCAAGGTGTCTACATTAAGAGCCTTATGTGGACGACATACGGAAAAGCTAATGGCATTTAAAGCAATATACCCAGACATTGTGCGACTTCATTTTCCTCCATTATACAAGGAGTTGTTCACTTCAGAATTTGAGCCAGCAATGCAAATTGATGGGTAAATGTATCACCTAAGCACTTCTAGAATGTCTGAAGTACAAACATGAAAAAGAAAACAAAACAAAACAAAAAAAATTAACCAAGACACTTTCTATGGCCCTGCACAGCCCTGGAGCGCCAACACACTGCACATCTTTTGGTGATCGGGGTCAGGCAAAGGAGGGGAGACAATGAAAACAAATAAAAGTTGAACTTGTTTTTCTCATGCATATGATTTCCATTATGCCTACAGATATGGACCCTTTTTTTGTCTCGACTTCTTGAGCGTTGACCTCTGTTTACAGCAGAAGGAGGGTACTAAAGTCGGAGGATGTCCTTTTCTTGTAGCTCACTGCCCACAGACTTTCAGCAGAGTCGCCAATCTGTCAGTTACAGCAGAGAGTCCAGCAATAATCGGTGACTGGTGTGCATAGCGGAGGTTGCGGCATTACTTTGTACAACTTGCTCTTTGTTTGATGAAGGAAGTTTTTATTTTCTCACCGATTATTGCCAGTCAGCAGGATGGCATGAAAAGGGTCCATAGCACTAGCAACAATAGCATTATAATATATTACAGGGTAAATGGGCATGAAGACTATATATAGCTAAAAGAGATATTGTTTATATATTGTTTTAATTAATATAAAATGTAGTTACTGGTGTAGCTTTTCCTGTTGAATTGATAAGGCACTTTCATTTTGCACCTTTTTCTTTAAATTAAATGCTAGCGTGTTCACTGTCGTGTCGCATGTGCACCAGAAACACAAGTTTAACTGAGAAGGCTTGGAAGGTACGTTGGGAGGTATTTATGCTGCTGTTTACAAAATTACTTTTAAAAGACTGGCTGGTCATATCTAGAAATCAACATGTTGGCGTTTTTTTCCCCCCACATGTGATTTTGGCATTAGAAACAGAACTCTCCCTAATTTATACTTTGCTCTTTGGTAAGCTCAAGGATAGATGTGTTTATGCTTCATACAAAGTTGAATGATTGATTGGTGCTGTGGACTTAAACCATCAAATTTTTTGAAACAAAGAAAGCTTTTCAAAATGCCACCTTTGGGTGGCAGGGGGAGGGGAGGCTCATTTTACACAGTTTAGTCAAAACTATGAACTCGGACTCAACTTGGAATTCTAACTGTTATAGAACAAAGTCAGCAACCAGAATATTGTGTTGTAATCTACGTTTTTATGTGAAGAAGGACCCAAAGATTATATCTGGAACAGATGCACATTCCCCATGTGAGGACAGGAAACCTTCTTTGAATGTTTATGTTCTTGGTATAATCCAGGAATCCTAAGAGTTCATCTCAGAGTGAGTTGATTCTAGACTAGTTGTCCCCAGATGCCACTATTCTAGAATATTGCTCTCCATATTTGGTAGGGAATACATAGGAGGGTGAGGGAGGCCTACCATGTTCCTCTTATTTAAATAGTAAATACTTTAAGCCTTTAAAGTCAAGTTGAGGCTAGCTGCAAACATTTACTCTTGTATTTATCTTCACTAGAAAACTGTGGACTGTAATTTATTTTATTAAATATTTAGAAGATTGTTTGGCTTTAGTTTTCAGGTGAGAAATATTGAGTTATTTTTGTTAAATTTTGTAGATTTCTTTTTTTTTTTATTTCTTTCTTTTTCAGTAAGCCCAGTGGGGGAAGAGGAAGGAACAGTTTGATGCACAAGTATGCATATTTTAAAAACAAGTGACCTTTAGTAATGTGGGCATTTAGAAGATGATTTTGGTCACATTAGGGATGGGGTTCAAAGACCATGTTGGTAAGGAAAAGGGAACATCTTCTAGGGTGTAAAGATGGGAGTCCAAGAAGCCCTCTACACCCAAGAGCCTCCTCTGCCATAGGATCCCTCCAGAATTTTCTGCAAGAATTTGCAGCCCCTGATATTGAGCTGGATTACCAGGGCTGGCTTCCCAGAGCACTTCACTGTTTTTAACTCCAACTTTCTGGCTTGTTTCCTGAGGCACTTGGAAAAGGGGAAGCAGTTATTTATACAGAAGTGTGTATGAAGCCTAAATAACATCCTTTTTTTTTTTCAAAAATATAGTAAGGGTTTAACCATAAATAGAAGATGAGAGTAATATTTACTTAAATTTCTTACAGGCATATAAAATTTTATGTGAGTGTTTATATAAAGAGGTTAATTGTTGGCATATAGTATTTATATTTGGGCAAGAAGGGTTAAATCAAACATTTATTTAAGTAAACATAGTTCCTTTAAAGATTAATAGTATTTATACTCTGAAAAGAGTACCAAGCTTAGTTCAGTTATTTATTTGTCCATTATCTTTTCTATTACTTCTCCTTCGGGGAGAAAATGGTGGTGTGGTTTGTGGGGTGTGGGGATTTTTTTTTTCTTCATTCATAGTCACTAAATTTGGGGATGGTTTTAGTAAAGTATATTAACTTCTTTTTAACCAAAGCTTTCTGAATATGACCAGCCTCAGGTGCTAGCGCATTAAAGAGCAACTAAACCTAATTCCAGTGTCCATTTGTGAATAAGAAGAGCTAATTGAACTTCTCTAAGGGTGAGAGAGAAAGTAATGATGAACTTCAAAGAAATTCCTTTTCCCAGAAAGGATTTTGCATGTACCTAATGCCAAAAAAGAAAAAAAAAAAAAGGAAAGAAGAAGAAAGAAAGAAAATGATGCTCTAATCTTAGTAATAGTTATGCCATGGTGACATTGCTTTTATAGTAAACCAAGACAGAGAAAGAAGATGCTGCTTCTAGGTGTTTCTGAAAGAAAAGCAGGAGGTGGGCTGTCAGAGCAAAGTTCACAGACCATGTAGGAAAAGAATACTAGAGACAGAGACGTGCCCAGAGAAATTGAGGGAACAACTGACTAAAATTTGGATCTAAGTTGGGATCTGAAGTTAAACAATAAATGCAGTTGAAAGAAATAGAGTCCCAGAAAATGATGTGAAAACCTTTGCATTTTAATTTTCTTCTTTATCATAAAAACACCTGCGTGGTGACACAAAATACTGGGTGATACCTGAATAATTATTCTTAATAATTTATATAAATAAAGTTTCTTAAATGTCCAATAGCCTTTTAAAGATTAGAACCACATTGTCATCAACGTGGCTGCTGTAACACCATTATCTAATCTTTTGACATAAGATAAATGAGGCTTTTGTACAAAGCCAGAATACTTTTTGTTACAGTGGTGTCCAGATGATCATATTATATTGTGAAAAACACTGGTCTTGGTCCCAATGAGATCAAAAGTGCAGATGAAAGTGCTTTTTGGACAGTTTGCAAATTGTGTTAAAGATA
Source organism: Callospermophilus lateralis (assembly GCF_048772815.1). Classification (NCBI taxonomy): domain Eukaryota; kingdom Metazoa; phylum Chordata; class Mammalia; order Rodentia; family Sciuridae; genus Callospermophilus; species Callospermophilus lateralis. Next base: position 104,902,510 of record NC_135307.1, on the reverse strand, counting down.
TGGATGTTTTGTAAGTGTTCAACATCCTAATTTCTGTTAAAGTTTGGGTTTCTTTTTTTTTTTTTTTTTTAAGTCTTCAGCATCCTAATTCACCCTTCCTAACGTAAGGAAAACATGACCTAAGACACTGCTTCTAAGTTTGGTTGTTCTTTATAGTGTGGATACCCAGATCTCTGTGAGCGTATGGGGGTGGGCTGAGGGTCAGGGGAGGAAGGAGTGTGTGTGTGTGTGTGTGTGTGTGTGTGTGTGTGTGTGTATGTATGAGTGTGTGTGTGTGTGTGCACCCACGCGCCTGTGCGCGTGTGTGCGTGTGTGATTGGAGTACATATGATGTGCTTGTGTCGGACAGCTTCTAGGCTACTAAGTGTCAATGGAAAAAGAAAATGTATTCAAAATACTTAAATCAAAACTAGAGGATGGAAAAAAAAAAGATTTATTCTATACAAAGCCTTGTCTGGACCACTTTAGAGAGACTTCTATTTTTTTAACCCTTCTATAAATATTTGATGGCACTTGAAATATTCCTGCAATAAAATGTGATTTGTGTAAAGAAAAAAAAAAGATTTTGTAATGTGAAACAAAGAAAGAAAGTAATGTAATTTTCTAAAAAAAAAAATACAAACAAACAAACTTTGTATTATTTTCTTGATGGAATTTGTCTATCTGTCTTTGGAAAACTTTTTATTTCATTGAATGTGCCATAGTAGAAATAATGTGTTTTTAGTTTTAGAACTAAGGAATAGCTAGCTGTTTGTGTTCCGACATTCCAAAATGCAAAACAACTTAGCAGAACCCTTAGTGGGAAGGTCGAAGTCGTCTGTGAGCTTCTTTCGTTGTTGCTTTTTTGCACATGTTCTTCATCCCTCTCTAGTGCAATATGTACATAGAGCACTTGCGGGTGTACCTTGATCCCTCAGGGAAAAATACATATTTGTACAGTTTTTTGGTTTTTGTTTTGTTTTGTTTTTCTTTTGTTTTTGGCTAAGGAATGTCGATCGAATCACTTGTTATTGTTGAGGGGCAGCCAGATAATAATCCTAAAGCCACTGTTTCAAACATTGATTGTTTAAATCATGTGTCCTTCCAGCGCTATTATTTTAAGATAATAATAATATAATAATAATAATAAAGTTATTTTCTGACAGTTCTTTGTGCTGATTGGTGAAAAACAAAAGGGTAAATAAGCACCTTATGATTGACTTACTGTGAATGACAATCCATCTTGATATCAAGGATAGAAGCCCTTTCATTTTGGAGTTGGGGTTAAGAGTCAGAAACAATGTGCTCAGGGATCTTCTAAAACTCTTAAAACAGGGTGGCCAGTACTACTGGGACAAATTGTGTTTTTTATTATTAATAATAATGATAATAATACTATCCCTCCAAGGCACAAGTGAACTGTATAGAACTGCATGTATGTGTAAACTCTTCACTACTGTCTCATTTTGTTGAGTTCAAAACTTATGTGTTCTTCAGTTTTGTGTGCTTAAAAACACTGAATAACTTCCAAAGCAGTGAAAAGTTATGCCAGTGTGTGCAAAAGAAAAAATAATCAATAATACACCAACACAGAACATCATTCAAAGTGAAGACCTTACATATTCCATTTACCATTTCCCTAATAATTAAAATATGCATGATATGTGTGTGTGTGTGTGTGTGTGTGTGTGTGTGTGTTGCATTGCATGCTTTAAACTATTTCGAATTCTGTATGTTATGGATAAAAAAAAAATTTAAACCAGTGTTAAGACCTGCCTATCAGTACAGTGAGATGGGTGAAGATAAAACACAATTGTTTGTTTTAAGCCAGCAAATAAATGTTGTTTTCACTATGTTTTTCTCTAGAAGCAAACCAAAAATCCCTTTATGTAAAACGTTCTTACTTTCATATTTGTAGTTTATATATGATGAATTAATATAGAAGCTAATGTTTAAAGACAAATCAAACCCTGCCTGTAGGACAGCAACTTGATCTATATTTTAGGGTTACATGCTACATTTGTTAAATAACCATTTTGTTCTCATAATTCCCTTATACTAGTCTCCATAAAGTCAGAGAGGCTCAATGTAATTGTTGACTCTGACTTTTCTACCGGTGGAATACACATTCATTTACAGATTTTTCTTACTACCACAGAAAAGCATATTTTAGGGAAACATGTCTATCAGATGTCAGATACCTTTACCTGGTTGGTTTTAATAATAAAGAACATGGAAAATGGCAGTAATTTCCTTCTTCTCATCTCCAAATACTCACACACACACACACACACACACACACACACACACACACACATATACTCACAGGTTCCTGACTTTTTTACATAACATGTAACTGCCACTTCTTACCTCTAAAGTTATGATACAGAACTCCATGAAGGCAACTTTGTACTATGGATCACATTATGTGCCCCAAATGCAATTGCAACAGTCAATCTTGATCTATTGTGAGAAGTCTATAATACAGGTCTTCATTTTGTCCCTAAACACTAGTATATAAAGAGGCTCTGCCAGATTGATTACAGCACCCCTCTTATTGCTGTTTATTTTTAAGAGACAAGGCTCACTAGCAGTGTCTCCCAAAGCAATTGGTTTCACTTTTGGGTCTGTTTGCTTATTTGTGTGTATAAGTGGGATCAGTTTTGTCAGACTTTCAGAATAATTTTAAAAATAATCCAGAAGCCTGGCTTCATAACAAGGAGCCATTGTATAAGGCAGGAATCTCCATGTTCAACCACACCCTCAGATCTTAGAGCAATAAGTACATTCTGTCATTTGTTTGCTTACAAATGAATGACAGAATATTCAGTCCAAATAGCAGCAAACTTTTTTTCAGTGATGCAACATAACATAGAGTCTTGTGTAGAGAAAGAGAATATGAATGTTTTAAATGGATGCCTAGAGAATCTGTGTTTGCTATTTACATTTGATGTGCTTTGCCACACTTAGCAGTACCACACTCTTTTCTTCAATCCTCCTAGGAGCTAATGAAAGATAGCTTGCTGCACATGCCATGAGTTTGTTCCCTAAGAACAACAGAATCCTCTTTGGTGTTCATGCATGATTCCTGTCTCACTCATTTTTACTTTAATGTGGATGAATAGTATTTCTAGGAAGCTGATTATCATTGAACAGATTGCATATGTAAATGCAGATAATTCTTGAGCAATATAGTGAAAATGATTTCACACACACAAAAAAAATCCGTATGTACTGTATACATCTTCCTGAATCCAAAATTCTCTTATCCACAATGGTTTGGAATCTCATATAAAACAGTGGTAAATGTTTAAACATTAGGACATTAGCTGGCTGCTTCTTTAAATGTACCTGTATTGTCTGCCTGCTCCTTTTCTGGAGATGTGTTTTTGTATTGGATGTTTGGGCCAATGGGAGGCTTCAAGCTACAACATATTTTCCCAGTTTAAATATATTTAACATATGACAAACCCCAGACAAGGCTTTTAATATGTATAAAGAACTGCAGTGTTAGGTGGTTTATTTGCAAACCGTTTTCAATGTTGTCCATTTTTATGGCACCTTTAACAATATTCTTGTTTCCAAAGTACAAAAAAATAGGTTAAATAATCTAGCCATAACTGAATGTCAAGCAATAAAACAAATGACTTTTTGTGCATAGACTTAAAAAATACAAATTTTAGACATCTGCATGTAAATGCAATCTCTTGTTTACTGCTTTCTTCAACTTGAGCAATTGATTCCTTATTTACTATTAACTTAAGAACTTGTAATGGCCTGTAAACATTTTCTCTCTTACTCTTCTTTCAAATTTACCTTCGTCCCTGCTTTTGAGTCATAATATTTAATGTTGTTCTGCACATCTCTATACAGTTAACTTTTTGGCTTTCATTCTGTATAGATAAGAAAATGTTATATTATAAACAGCCTACTCAGTGCAAATATTTATCTGTTTATCAAATCCACAATATGCTGTATAATACTGGTTTTACTATATAATCTATTTTAGACATAGCTGTTTAGAACTAGAGTGTGCTATTTTTGTGTTTTTCTGATGTGTGGTGCTAGATAAGTTACTTTTGTGAACAAACAAAAAAAAAATCCCTTTTATTCCTAGACAATACCACCTTTGGGTCTTGTTAATTTCACTGAGTATAACTATATATTTGTATATATATACATATATATATATGTATATATATATATATACATATATATATATATATATCTACCTGTGCCCAACTGGCAGCTGTATCAGAGTGCTGGATTTGGGACATGCTTTTCTCTTTAAATACATAATATCATTATATAAATTATTCTAGAGTGTATTTAATTAGGATAAAATTACTTCCTTAGTATGGATATTTGACATATATAGGTGAATTTGTTTACAAATATGGACATATGAAAATTATTAGCATTGACTTTATGTTTGCTACTTGGCTTTACACCGTATCTCCTGAGCTGAAAATTTTTTGCCAGGCCTTTGAGATCCCAAAGAAACACTCTAATTTAACGGAATAAGTCATTTTTTTTCTTACTAAGGAATTGTATTATTGGCATCTGACAGAGTTATATCCTTAACTCCTATTATAGATAATAAGCACTTACATAAAATATTCATGGTGGTTTGATGACAGACTAAACCCTCCTGAGTTGTGAGAAGTATGGACACACTTCCCTGTAGAAAACAAGTCAGACAGCAAATTTGACAAAGAGATATTCTGATTTAATATGATCTCAACCAGTTCCATGAACTGAGTAAAGGACCTTCATTTTCAAAGTCATTTAATATTGAGTTTCACCTATACTCCAAAGATCTATTGGCATTGTTAAAAATCAGTATATCAAATATCTAACTAAGGATGTAGTTAGCCTTATTAAATATTGATTAGAATTGTTCTGTAATATTACTGAATTTGTAAGATCTTTAGCAAAGATTTTTGAGCAATTTATAAATATAGAGCAAATGTTCCTGTTTACTGCACTTTTTGTAACTGAAGGTGATAAATTCTCAAGCCATGATTAAGTGGCTCCCATGCACTGCATATTTACCCACCTTTCTAGACATTTTCCATTTCTATGGAAGAGTCGCTATTACCTTAATTATAAATACAAATTGTGTGGTTAATGAAAGCTAATGCTAATAGTTAACCTTTAAAAGTGAATTGGCTACAGTTTAGGGAGAAATCTCTTTTAATACAAATCATGGCATTCCTTAACTGTCTCACTTGAAAAGAGATTGAAACTTTTTTTTTTTTAAGCACCATTTAGCATCCCAAGCTTCCTTATGGTAGAGATTGTATCTCTTCATGCCTACACAATGGCTAGCACATGTCAGCATTTGATAATTGTTAAATGACAAGTGTATCTCAAATAAAACTTTTTTCCTGGGTTGTTCTGGCAAATTTATAAAAGTATACCAAGCCTTATGGTTAACATTTTCTTCCACAACTAAGTATAAAAAGCCACATTTAAAAACACCACATGAAATGCTGATTCTAATTGTGTGTAGGTCTTGAGGGTTAAGCACACAAATTTCACAAAACTCTGTGAGTAATCAACACAGCCTTCTGTACATATACATACAGGTTTGGAAACAGTAATACTGTACCTATAAATATATGCTGTCTGTTTTGTGTACAGTATGTAAAAATTCCTTTTCTGCCACACTAAAAATGCAAGCCATTTATGGGAATCCTAAAAAGTAGTATTGAACTAAACCTTTGCTAATGATCTTTATTAGAGGATCATCCAACTTCTCACTTACATTGGGTTTTCTTTTCAATTCACTCTTTACAGTAGTCTGCTTATTTCCAGCTGTTTATTTTATTGAGTCCTGAATTTAAAAAAAAATATTTTGATTCATTTTGTAAATACGAGCTGTAAAAAAAGAGAGATTTAATGTTGTCTTTTAAATACTCCAATTTTCATTCTAATATGAATGTTGTTATATTGTACTTAGAAACTGTACCTTTAATATTACATTACCTTTATTAAAAGTGCATTGAACACATCAATTTTAGATGTGCTTTATGTACTGTTATCCTATAATAAAACTTCAGCTTCTAATGGAATATGTGCCTTGTTTTTCTTATTTTTCTTTGGTCATTGAGTGGTATTGTACATCATTTTCCAGCATACATCATGTCTCTAATGAATGACCTACTACTGAACTTTCACAGCCAAAGTGTGAACTACAGACCAGTAACATTGGAATCATATGTAATGTTTTTAGAATTGCAGAATCCCCACCATCAACTTCGACTCAGCAAATCAGAATCTGCATTTTTATTTAAAAAAAAAAAATCCAGATTAGCCGGGCATAGTAGCACATGCCTGAAATCCCATCAGCTCCAGAGGCTGAAGCAGGAGGATAATGAGTTCAAAGTCAGCCTCAGTAATTTAGCGAGGACCTAAACAACTCAGGGAAAATCCTGTCTCTCAATAAAATACAAAAAGGGCTGGGATGTGACTCAGTGGTTAAGTGCCCCTGGGTTCAATCCCTGGTACTATATATAGAAAGGGGGGTGAGGAGGGATACTGGAATAGTATAGATTAAAGTCAAGAGGGGACAGGTAATGGGGATTGAACCCAGGGGCTCTCTATATCTCTACCACTGAGCTACATCCCTGCTGCAGTCTCTGGCTGGGCACAAATCACGAGCCACCACACAGCTTGTAGATTCAAACAGCAATTCTTTATTCCCGAACTCACACCGGCCTTCTACAAACACGTTCTGGGGAAATCCACGTTCTCTGCCCAAATACACACTCTGCCCAAATCCACACTTCCTGGGCTTCTGTCTCCCAAATATATTGTCTGACCCTAAGAACTCAAGAGGAACTCAGGCAGCAGGATATGCCCTATTCTAAACGGGGAACACCCTAATCTCCTATTATGCTAAACCGGGGACACCCTAAACACGGATCCGCCCTGGTCCTTGAGCAAGGTCACCTTTCAGGAGTCCTTCCACTAGACAGCATGGGAGTAGCTGGCAAGGAAATTGTCATACCTACTTGGCTGATGGCTCCCAGCACATCCCCAGCACTTTTTGCTTTTTATTTTGAGACAGGGTCTTATTAAGTTGCTGGAAGTCTCACCAAGTTTCTGAAACTGGCCTAGAACTTGGGCTTTTCCTGCTTCAACCACCTGAGTCAAAGGGATTCCAAATGTGCATCAGTATGTCCAATACATTTAGTAATTAAAAAAATATTAATTCATTTGCATTAGTATAAAGAAAAAGCAAAGAAAAACATTTTTATTTGTGAGATAATGGCTAATGATGCTGTTGGAAAACAAAAGGCAGAGTTTAGAATTCTGAGGCTACTTCCTGTCTCAAAGGAAAAAGGTGCTTGACTGAAAACTGACACCTTCCTTGAGCATCAGAGAAATCCTGAATGCATACTGTACTTTGTCATCTTTGCTTTAGAAATGGTTGAAATGGAATGGCAGAAATGATGCCATGACTGACCTGCACTGTCATTGTCCCATCCCCACTCTCCTCTTGAGATCACTTAGGGGTGAACCATAAACCTAACATCAGCTAAATGCACTTTAATGATGCAACAACCTTAGCATAAATTATTTTTAAAATAATATCAAGGTTATTTGAGTTGTGAAATATTATGAAGCCAGAACAAAGGCAACTGAGTTGGCATTTTTCTTTACATACTCTAGAGTGCCTAAGCATCCCTTAAGATCAGGGGGCGTTCAATAAATATTGTAATTGATCCCCAAATTCACAGCATGTAGAAAACTGTCCCGAATCCTGCTTCTATTTCCAACTATGAGAAAAGGAAGAGTGAGATATTATTGTACACATGAAATCTTTGTAGACCATCAAGTTCTACATAATTATAACTATGTACTGCTGTTTAGTGTCTGAGGAAATTGTTAGTTAAAATAATGAAGTTCAAAATGTGAAATCTGTCACCTCGAGGCCTTTGCCCAAATTTATACTTAAACTTCTAAAAATAATGAGCTTGCTCAGTGTCCACGAGGGCACTTCATGGGAGAATAAAAGGGACTTCTTAGAATCTGCTTACAGGTGTGATGGAGCACACCTACATCCTAGTGGCTTGGGAAGCTGAGGTAGGACTGCACATTCAAAGCTAGCCTCAGCAACCTATCAAGGCCCTAAGCAAATTAATGAGACCTTGTCTCAAAGTAAAAAAATAGAAAGGGCTGAGCCTGGGTTCAATCCCTGGTACAAAAAAGAGGAAGAAGAAGCTGCTTATAAGAATGTCACAATATCTCACAGGAAAATCAGAAAGGACAACAAATACCAGGTTATTTTTTTTAATATTTATTTTTTTCAGTTTTCAGTGGACACAACATCTTTTTTTTTTTTTTTTTTTGTATGTGGTGCTGAGGATCAAACCCAGGCCGCACGCATGCCAGGCGAGCACGCTACCACTTGAGCCACATCCCCAGCCCAAATACCAGGTTATTAATAAATTCTAGGAAAGACTAGCAGGTAAGACCTGACCACAAGAATGTGTTGGTTGCTACTGTTACTACTAAACTTTTTCATAAGGGAAGATCAAGCAATCAGTCTAGCCTCTCAAAAGTGGACACCCGATATGAATTTGGATCAAATGGACAGGTGCCAAAACTCAGCTTCTCCTAACTGGTCTATGAGAACACACGCCATGCTCCTTGTGCAAAGGAAGATAACTGCCATTCAGAGGCGCAGCTCAGCACCTTGGTTCCTTCCTCTTTTGAACAAGAAACTGAAAATGGGCCCAGTACTGTTCAAAGCTATAGAAGTGTAGGAGAGGTATTTGTGTCATACAAGTCAAGAAGTGTAGGAGAGACTATTCGTGTCATATAAGTCACCAGAGAAAGGAAGAAAAGAAGATGCTTTCACATGTTAGGGATTTAAGAAACTTGGGAGCATGGAGAAAATTTTTCTGTCATTTACAGCAACATGGATGAGCCTAGAGGACATTATGTGAAATGAAATAAGTCAGTCATAGAAAGAAAAGTATTGCATATTCTCTCTCATATGTGGAAGCTTTAAAAAAAAAAACTTGATCTCATACTAGCAGAGAGTAAAATAGTGATTACCAGGGGCTGGAGACAGGGAAGGGTAGCAGGAATAGAAAGGGCAGATAATAAGTATCAAAATAGAGGTAGATAAAAAGTTAAGTTCCAGTGTTTTTCAGCAGAACAGAGTGACTATAGTTAACATCAACTTACTATAGATTAAACAATAGCTAGAAGAGAGGATTTTCAAAATGCCCAACACAAAGAAATGATCAATGTTTAAGGCAACAAAAATGCCAATTACCCTGAATGAATCATTATAGATTGTATGCCTGTATCCAAATGTCACACTGTATCAATGTGTACAATTATGTGGAAATTAAAATGTTGAAAAGAGGGACTTTTTGACAAAAGGACCCTCCTGATTCCCAGAAGAATCACATTATTGGCATCTACAGCCACTGTCCCCTGCCTCCACCTCTAAACAGTGGCAGAAACCTCATCCTAGGAGACTAACAGGAATGCTGTTCTTTCACCATATCTCCAGATGTGAGCTAAGAAAAATCCTGTTTTTCCCTAATGCCATTTAGTTCTAATATTGGAAAGAGTTAACAAACTAGTCTTTTTGCAAGACTCTGGAACTTTTTATCCTTAGGAGGAAAAATATACTAGTAAAACATAGTAATCTCTCAGCAATCATCAAATATTTTATCATTTTTGTTGGTGGACTTCTCAAATATTTTAAATTTCATGTAACTTCCCCTTTGTGAAGAAGAAGTTGCTTCATCTATCAATTGTTCTATGGTTCATGCACAATTCATTTTAATTTTAGCCTTACCCCAAATTAACAAAGTGATCTCCTATCAAGTCCCATGGCTACCACTTCTACCCTGTCTTTTTACCCAAGTAAAATGCATACCACATCCTAAAGACAAATATACATAACTTTTAAATTACTTGGAATTATCTCTGCTATCATTTCCCTTTCTTTTTGGGGTACTAAGTATTCCTTATAAAAGCTCAGCTTTCACATGAACAATTATAGCTGGGCCTTTTTTTTTTTTAAGCCCAAGGACTATATAATACAAAACACACCAAAATATATTTTAGAGAATATTATCTTTTGCCAGGAGCCATGGTACACACCTGTAATCCCAGCCTCTCAAGAGGCTAAGACAGGAGAATCACAAATTCAAAGCCAGCCTCAGCAACTTAGCAAGGTCCTAAGTAATTTAATGAGACCCTGTCTTGTCATAAAAAAATAATAAGACCTGGGGATGTGACTCAGTGGTTAAGCACCTATGACTCAATGGTTAAGCACCTGTGGGTTCAATCCCTGGTACCAAAAAAAATCTTGTAAGCAAAACAATCTGAACACTTTAGCTATTCTAATCCAACACAGAGCCAGAGTATTTTGCTGGGTTTTAGAATGATGATGGCTCCTTACCCACCTGAAATACCATTACTGACAATCTTGATTTGACAAACTGGTATTAGCAACAATATTTCCTCAAATTTTCCAATCAATTACTAGACTAAAACCTTTTTGCCAAAGGACCATTTCTGGATTCTCATTCTGCAAGCATCTTATGTATGGTTTATGAAGAAATTCAGTGAATGAAGTAGTGATCAAGCTATAAACTCTCCAAGGCTGTGTTCCCTCCAAATCAAGCAAAGGAAGCTCATTATCAGAGGGGTAGGAAAATGACTCAGTACTGATAAAGTGATTTTTAAAAAGACAATCTTGCACATTTCTCTATCTTTATGTAGACTACAAGAAGAAATATACACCCAGTAACAACTGAGATCATTTCACTTAGCCAGTGCTTGTAGCTTTAAGAATTTTTGAAATTTTGGTTCCATGAGACATTATAAACTCAAAACAAGTGCAGATTGTTATAAATTCTTTCCAAGTTTCTCATTCAACTTCTGGGTTTATTTGTTCCTTACTTCAGCAGAAATGGAAAACCAGATCTTTTTTTTTACTTAAAAATCTCTCTCTCTCTCTCTCTCTCTCTCTCTCTCTCTCTCTCTCACACACACACAAATACTCCACTCACTTTGGAAAGCAATGTGGCTCTCTCTTAAAAACTTAAACAAAAAATTTACCATTCAGCAACTCCACTCCTAGACTACTCAAGAGAAATAAAAACACAAAGTTCACATAAAGATTTTATGTCAATGTTATCAGCAATATTATTCATAATAGCCCAAAAGTGGAAACCATCTGAATGTTCATCAAATGTTGAATGGGTAAACAGAATGAGAAACATCCATAAACAAGCACTTAGCAGCAACACAAAGGAATGGCCTACTAATACATATGGAGACATGGATGATCCTAAAAATACTATGCAAAGCAGCCAGCTGCAAAAGACTACATAGTCTACATTTACATGAAACATCTAGAAAGGACAATATACAGAGCCAGAAAGTAGATTTGTAGTTGTCTGCAGATAAAGGTAAAAAGGATTAACTGTTTTGTGCCCAGTTAATTTTTTAGGGTAATGAAAATGTTCTAAAAGTGGGTAGTATTGATGGTTGCAAAACTCTGTACATCTACTATAAGTTACTTCATGGTATAATTAAAAGGAGTGAATTATGGTATGTGGATTACAGTTCAGTAAAGCTGTTTAATATACACACATACAGAGGTTCCCATAACCCAAAGAATAAAGTCCAAAATTTTTAGAATGGCATGAAGACCAGCTCTGCCTCCCTTCCCCTTTCTAGTCCAATGATCTTCTTTGTCCCTCACACAATGCTGATGTCAGCAAAGAGATACCGGCATGCCCATGTTTACTGCACTACTATTCACAATAGATAAAATATGGAATCAGCCTAAGTCCCCATCATTAGATAAATGCACTAATATGGTATATATACACAGCAGAATATTATTGCATTCATAAAGAGGAGTGAAATCCTGTTATTTGCAGCAAAATTAATGAAACTGGAGGATACCATGTCAGAAAAATAAGCCAGACACAGAAAGGCACGGATTTAATGTTCTCTTTCCTATGTGGAAACTAAAACAAGAAAGTCAGTCTGAAAATAGAACAGTAATTACTAGGAACAGGGAATGGGTGGGTGGATGATGTGAGAGTAGAAGGGTGAATGGATATGATCCATGCATATACATGTATATGCTGTATACATATATGAAAATATCACAGTAAATCCAATTATTATGTACAATTAATATGTTAATATAATAAAGACCTTAAACAATTTAAAAGATCCCATGTATATTAAAATTCTCTAACGCAATCTGTAAATTGTGTTCATCAGTATGAGTTCCTTCCTCTTTGGTGTTTACATAGAATCTTCTATATGTCTGTATGCCATTTACTCTTTGTATTATAATGTTTGTTTACAATGCTACCTCCACTGATTTATTCATTTCCTATATTTTAAAGAAAACCATATACTAATACCTATTTGTTGAACATTGGTTTCTCTTCTTAAAAGAGCACTGATCCCATCATAGAGGCTCCACCCTCATGCCTTAATCTAAACTAGTTACTTTTCAAAGAATAACCTGTGGAAATAATGAAGTTGACAAAAATCATCACAGTTTTTCTTGAGATTTGCAGAACTGAAAAACATCTTGCGACCAGGCAATTAAGAGCAGATGTGTGTCGTTTGGCTATAAGCCTCCACTTGTGATCAGGCATCCACCAGTCTGCAATCATCAATCTCCTATATGAACCGCTCCTAAATCAGTTTTCCTTGAAGATTGTACTCTAGAGAGATACTTCTCTTTCAGTCTGGTAGCTCATCACTTAAGTTTTTTCTCTACTTCCTTTTTCTTGCCTCTGGACTGACTAGATTCTGTCTTGCAGGAAGTTGACCAAGTCTTGGCACATTTAAAGCTGCTTTTCACAACTCACGTTAATTTCTCTCCCTCTCCAACTGTTTTCTATTTACCTCCTGTGTTGGATTTGTATTGCTGTGATAAAATACCTAAGATAAACAATTTGAAGGAGAAAAGGTTTATTTTGGCTCAGCTTTCAGTCCCTGGTGACTTTTTACCCTGGCAAGGCAGAACATCATGGCACAGTAGAATAGCAAAGGTGTTCACCGAATGGTGGCAGAGAAGCAAAGAGAAAAGGGCTGAGGGTCCCAATATTCCTTCATTGACAGGCCCTCAATGACTTAACTTCAACAAGACCTTACCTCATAAAGAAAGCACTGTCTCCTAAGAGTGCGACAGGCTGGCCAACAAGCCTTTAACATATGGGTCTTTGGGAGAAGAGTTAAGATCCAAAACATAACAACTTCCTTGTGTAATTTATCATTTTCTATTGTTTCATTTTAATGTAAATACCTTAAGAGTCCCAGAGATCAAAAGCTCTAGAAAAAATTATATTGAGGCTTAGTCTCATGTGTACCCAGCACCAAGCACGCTGTATAAAGTGCTCAATAAGTCTTTCATAAAACATGAGAACAAAAGCAGACCAAGAACCAAGGGACCATTAGAGGAACCTTACATCAAAATGGAACAGGGAGTGGCAATCAGGAGAAATGGCATGTAGTGAAGCCCTACTTTGTGCCAGGTACTGTGCTGAGCACAACTTCATCCCTTGCTTCATTTAGGCATTTCCAAAACCCTATTAAGTACATAATATCATCTTCATTTTACAGATGGGTAATTAGGGTTACAGGGAAATTAAGAGTTTGGCTAGGGTCACAATCAAATCTGTGCTTTTTCCAATTTATCACCACACACGCGCCCCGCGCCCCGCCCAACAGAAACACACCAAGATCAGGGCTTTCTATAATAGCGAAAAGTCCCAACCCCCTCTACCCTTCAAGAACCAGGGGTTTTGCAGCCAGAACCACCAGCAAGACGCACGCAGGCGAGCCGTGCCCCTTAGGCACGCAGGCCCCACCCACTGCGTCTCGGGTGGCGTCATCACGCAGAGCCAAGTCTGCGCGGCCACGTCCTTTAAATTAGCCTTCTCAGGACGCGCGTGAGTGTGCGGAGTGGGGCGGAGCGAGTGTGGCGTGGGGCCCGCGCCGGGGCCGAGCCGCCGCGGACCGTGAGGTGGGCGGAAAGGCTGCTTTGCAGTCCAGAAGCGGCAGGGAAGGCGCCGGGAGCGCTCTTGAGGGGCGGGAGGAAAGAATATGGCGGCTCCGGGCTCTCAGCTCCCGGGTCTGGCGCGGCTTCTTACCCTGCTCTGCCCACTCCTTTACCTGCCTTCCTGCAACTTGCTTTTCTTTCTGCGCTCTCTTTTCTCTCAGACATACCTTTTGCCTTCATCTGCACATCCTCCCCAGCCCCACCCTGATCTAAGTATGAAAGGTGGATTAAGTGGGAGCTGGTCAGGCCAGTCAGGGGCCAAGATACAGATTCCTAAATTTGACTTTTACCCCCTATGCCATTTTATCAGCCTACCCATGGTAACATGGAGAGGTCAAGCCCGATTTTGAGGCCTGATAATACCTGTGAGTGATCCTGTGAATTGTCACTTTAAGTTTCCTGAACCTGAGTTTCATCAAATGTAAGGTTTTCTTTGGAAGATCTAAATTTCTTGATAGCTAGGCAGCTTTTGCCATGCATTTGTCAGAATATGCCCCGTAATAGTATATGATTGGGGAAATGGAGGCAGGATTCATTTTGGCAGTAAGGGAATTAGGCACAGCTAAGACCTACATCTCCCTTCCATGAAATGATCTAGTGTGTAAGCAGTGAGAACACCATTCTGTTTTGGCTCTTATTTCCTCAGTGAGTATCCTAAGATTGACCCTCCTGGCATAAGTTAAATGGAAAAGGACTTATTGTACTGCTCTGATGCAAAGAACCTTGGGAACGTTCATCTGTCTGTTCTAGGTGGCCACTGTCGTTTTAGGGCATATGTTCTTTCTCACCTAATAAAGTGCAGCTGGGCCTTGGCCAATCCCTTGCTTTTGATTTTGACCTTTTGTTTTTCCTCGGTTGAGTGTAGAATCTGGAGGGATCCTACCTCTTGAAAACCTTACTTCCCACCTGCCAAATCGTGGGCTAGAGTGAAGCAGAAACCTAGGAAGATGAGTTCCAGCATGACCATGAGTGAACCAAGGCTAAACTGGTGAGTTCTCTCTCTACCTAATCAACTGAATAGGAGTGAAGTTCAGCTGGTGGTTGACATAGGAAAGGAGAGCTTTTGGCCCGAACAGGTTTGGAAGAAATAAAAGAGGAAAGATCAGGATCTCAGAATTTATCCTGTTCTCATCTTCATGTAATAAATACTTTTGAGATATAATTACTGCACTTCCACTCCTAAAGTGACAATTGAGCACTCAAATTTTTATTAGATATAATTCCATCATGTCTTTATTGTTGGTATGTTGTGAAGGAAAGATGTTGGAATTTTCTTAGTTCTAAAAACTTTCCCATTTCCATACAAATAATAAAAAGACCATCTTTAAGAATAGACACACTTCATTTTGTTATAGTAGAATCTATCTCAAAAGATTATATAAGTGCAGATTGTATTCTGTATTTTAGAAATGTGAGAACTTTGCTAATAGAGAACCCAGTTAAGTAATATCATGGTTTTGTAGGCATCTAACAAATATAGTGGTTTTATGTAACTATCATATTGCTATACTACATTGCTGCCTTAGTTCATTTTAACACACATTTACTAAGCCAGCAAAGGAGGATACAAAAGTCACAAAGAGATGACAAAGATTTTTAAAATAGTGCCTGACTTAAAGAACTTTTAAGTCAGTATGTCAGTAATGAACAGTGTTTGCATCTCCAAAGAATTCCATAATACCTAAGGCCCTTGACTTTGTTTTAGAATTATATGAGGAAACCTTAGAATTTAATGAGATGTTATGGAAATATTACCATGCTGAAATAATAGGAAACTTTACCATGGTCCATAGCAAGTAGGAAATTCTGATTTTACTATAATACCTTAATCATAGTGTTTGTTTTATTTTTTTCTCTTTTTTGGATAAATACCTTTAAAAACAGTAAAAGATAAACATGAACCATATATGCTAGGATTTCCCATTTGGAAATGGGACTAGAAGTTGCATTTGATTGGAGTGTTTTGTTGTAGGTTTTAAGTGACATGCACATTTGTGTTCCTGGCTAATACTGTAAAGTAAGTGTTCAGATGATGTGCAGTTATTCATATATGCAACTGACTGTGAAACCAATTGTAGTTTAGAACCTTTGCACAGCATTATAGGCTTTGGAACTGTCTGTCCTTTTTCACAAAATCCTAGTAATCATTGTACTCCCTGGATTCTCCGTGTTTTCAGTTTTTTAACTTCACTTGCCATCATTTGGGGGAAAGCTTACTATCTGGAAAGCATTGGTTATGTTATATTAGCCTCAATTAATTACAATGTTATGAAAAATCATATATTATTATAGAGGTGATTTTTTTAGCAAAGGTACACCATTTATCCCATTTTCCAGTTTCAGAAAAATAGGTTGGATGTTCAGTCTTTTGGACTAGAACAGTAATGCATGAAACAAAAATAAATTGAGAAGCATTTTTTTTTTTTTCAATAATCAAGCATCTTAATGTTATGCCTCACAACCAGAGATGAGTCCTTCCCATGACAGACTCTTGATTGTACTTCATTCTGTTCTATCTTTAACACTCAAACCTCTGACAGTTATTTAATTGGGTACTATAGAAAAAGAAAGGTTGGTTGTTGGAGTTATAGAATATCATAATCCGCCTGAGCTTGGTGTCTGAAAAGTAAAACATCTAAGCTCACAGATCTTCTATATGAAATTAAACATTAAGAAGTGATTGGGGGGGCTGGGGATGTGGCTCAAGTGGTAGCCGCTCGCCTGGCATGCGTGCGGCCCGGGTTCGATTCTCAGCCACCACGTACAAAAACAAAGATGTTGTGTCCGCCGATAACTAAAAAATAAATATTAAAAAAAAAAAAAAAATGAAGTGATTGGGAAAGGATTTGGATGGAGGGCATATAGTCAGAAATTAGATACTATTATGTTACTTTGTCTTACATGAGATTTTGAATTGTCAAATGAAAGCAAATTACTTTGTTTCTAGGGATGTTTCCCCCAAAAATGGCCATAAGACATTTTTCTCTCGAGAAAATTATAAAGACCATTCCTTGGCTCCAAGTTTAAAAGAACTCTGTATTTTATCTAACAGGTAAAATATTTTATTATTTTCATATTTAATTGTTTTTTTCTGATATTTGAAGTTTTATAATTATCTCCATTATTCAAATTATAGAAGATAGGAAATGTAAGAAAGCTATTGTTAACACTTTGGTATTTACCTTTCTTCATATATTAACATATATACGCAAAAAAATGGGATCCTGCTATAAAAACTGAAAAATACTGTTTTAAACCCGTTAAAACTGTTTTATAGTTTGCTTTTTCCATTGAAAATAATATTTTGTCACAGAACAAAAGAAGTCAATATGAAATAATGTATTTCTTTCCATGGTCATACATATATGTATTTTAATCTTTTCCCCCTAGTCTTAATGGTTATATATCGATTTGTTGTATAGATGCATTTTTAATTCATTTAGCTAGTTCTATGTTGTATTCCTCTTTTTTGTAGTTACAAACAATATACTGGTGAATTTTTTTGCAGTTATTTCTAGAAGATAAATTCACAGAAATTCAATTGTTTAGTTAAACAGTAAATACATTTTAGAGTTTAATAGATAAGTGCCAAATTGCCGAAGATTTTTTTTCCTTTCTGGTATGAAAATCACTACTGAGTAGTAATTTTCACTTTTTACTGTTCACTTGCCTGTAGCAGCTCTTTTCTTTTTGATTGACTGTTTCTATTCTATTGTGGATTAGTCTGAAAACCAGCAGATGCAGAATTAGGGAGCTCCCCTAGAGGAGTTCAGCATTCACTTTTATCCTTTTTCCTATTATAATGGACTAAGCATATCCCCCCCATCTTTTCCTGCCTTATCAGTATTACCCCCTCTTTTTCCTGTATCTTTGTTCTCTCTCATTTTCAATCATCTCAATCAGTGTATGTGTGTGCTTAAATTTTTTCCTGTTTAAAATAATCCATGAACTCCACATGCCTGACCCCCACCAGTTACTTTCTTACTCTCCCCTCATTTGTTCTTAGACTTATTTAAAGACTAATATATGCTTACTGGAAAGAAATGAGGAGCCAAAAAAGCTTTAAGACAGAGAAAATGATTAGCAGAAAATAGTAAGTTTTTCCTTGTCAACAATTACTTTAATGTGAATGAATTAAGCTTCCCACTCAAAAGGCAGATTGACAGAATGCATTAGAAAACACATTGATTTGTTTTTTTAAATAAAAAAACCTCTTCCATTCACTGTATATCCCACCCACGTTGCACTCTAATCTGACGTCCAACCTCACTACTGTACTAAACTGCTCCTCTCAGAGGCATCAATGAGCTCTCAGCTCTAGAGCGACCTCACTGTCTTAGCTTTTTCCTAGTATTTTGGTTGTGGCATTTTTCAAAATATTTTGGTTTTCTCATCTCCAGATTTCTCATTGTGGCTGATCATAAGACACTTACATTTTAACAAAAACTGATATTGCACTCTAAACTCAGCCTTTTGAATCTGAACTTCTTAAGATGAATGATGAATTTGTGGAATTGACTTAGCTTGTAATAGGTATATGCATATTGTAATACACACAAAAATTAATATAACTGTCCTTTTTTGTACACAACAGGAACATAGTATGCATAGGAGTAAGTGGAGGGTATGCATACATTTATTTTAATGTATATTGCCAAATTGGTATTAAAAACATGAACAGCCAGGTTCAGTGGCACATGCCTGGCTTCTCAGGAGGCTGAGGCAGAAGGATTATAAGTCCAGGTCAGCCTCCACAATTCAGTAAGATAAAAGAATTTTAAGAAAGGGCTGCAGATGAAGCTCAGAAAAGCACCTCTGGATTCAGTCTCCAGTAGCACAAAAAACAAAAACAACAACAACAAAAAACACTTTCAAATGTCTTTGTGATTCAACTTGTATCATTTCTTAGAAATAACTGATTTTGGAAACTTATCAGTTAAATAAAGAATTGCCGTTGATTATTTGAATCAAAGAATGCCTATCAAATTCTAGTATACTAGGATTTAAAAAACATATCTTTACCTTTTATTAAAAATCTTCAGCTGGGCATAGTGACACATTCCTATAATCCCAGTGGCTCAGGAGGCTGAGGCAGGAATATCAGGAGTTCAAAGCCAGCCTCAGCAACTTAGAGAGACCCTAATCAACTTAATGAGAACCTATCTCAAAATTTTAAAAAAGGAGGGTGGGGGTAGCTGGGGATAGGGCTCAGAGATTAAACGCCCTGGGTTCAATCCCTGATACCAAAAAAAAAATTTTAAAAACTTCATACCATTTTTTGAACTTTTTATCTCAGCCATCATCATTTTAAACTAAAAATTTTTTATTATTAATCTTCATCATCCTGCCATTGCTTCTTAATTTAACTATTCTTTTCAAGTCCAGTTTTTTCACTATAACTTAGGTGTGGGTTATATAGCCCAGTTTTGTATAAAGGAGAGGACGTTTGCTGGCAAGTGAGTATTCCAAACTCCTAATAATCTTTTTTCTTTTTTTCCCTTCTTAAACTATACTTGCTTTTCTTTACATTTTTATGCAGTACAAAATAATTCATTAGGATAATTTACTTTTTAGTATTAAAACAGACGTAAGAAATTGATATGTGTTTCTAGACTGTTTTCCTAGCCTTAAGTTTTATTAAGTATTACTACAGTAAGGAATGGATTTGAGCCTTTGCTAATTTACAACTGTTTTCTTGGGGAAATACCAGGAAGAAATATAAAATTATTATCATCCCTAATTTCGTATTTTTTGTGCTCATCGACAGTTGGAAAAATATTGATACCCTTATTATTGCTACTTTCAAAACTAGGAGATTTTCTTTAACCCTTTTCTTCATCTTTCCACAAAAGGCTTTTTACTCCTAATTTCAACATAAAAAGCTTTTCTTTTGCACCATATGTGTTTATAAATGAAAAGACTGCTAAAATAGTGTTTTGCATATAATAATATTTAAAAGTTAACATAGTGTTATTTTTATATGAAACATTACAAATAAATTATGTTTTTAAAGAATGTTTGGAAAGTTTACCTAAGAATAAACCAGAAAATTAAAATGCCCTGTAAGCCATTTATGTAGAAATAATCATTATAAACATTTGCTTTTTTAAAAATTAAATATTCTGTTTACAGAAATTTGTAACTGAGTTTTAAACTAACAGGGAGGAAAATGACTTAAAATAGAAAAGAAATGAAGTTTTAATCCTTTCAACATAAAAAGTAAATCAAACACAAAAGATAACAGGTAAACATGAGTTGGAGGCCAAAAGCATAATTTCCAAATGCTACTTATAAAGAAGCTGCCAAATCAGTAGATAAAAGTATAGGAAACTAACAGTTGGGAATTTTCCCCCTATAGACATGTTAAGTAAAAAGGAGACTGGGTAGTTGACAAAACAAAGGGAGGAAGCTTCAAACTATCAAGTGAAATAAAATATAATGTTGTAAATGTGAATAGAAAAACTCTATCAGATGCTTTTGGTTCGCACTCTGATGAAGATTTTGACAGTACTGCACTTGGAGATGATCTTGATGTGCTGCCATTTCATTCTTTGCTGAATGTAGCCAATTTAAACTGCTAGAATTTCTTGACATTCCTACTCTGGCATATCTGAGTCAGCATCTTGTTGCTGCAGCAGCTTAATTAAATTTGCCAGTTTGTGCCACAAGGACAGACATGTTCTCATATTCAGAGAGACAGCTGTGAAGCAGTATTGTTAAGAGTTTTGGACACAATACTGTTAAGTTTGAATAGCTCTCGAGACATTTTCTAGTGAAAAATCAATTTTCTGTAATACATTTCTCCCAAGATCAGCAGTTAATATTCATTTTGTTAACCTAAAATGTGCTTATTTTTGTATAGTTATTGGAGAAACTTAGTAACTAAGTATGTCTTCTTTCACATGTATTGTTTTTAGAGCCAACCTGAGCATTCTAATTTTATTTTCCAAAAATTTTTCCCCATTAAAAAATCAGTGCTTTTAATTAGCTTTGTATTCATGGTTTGCTCTAAGGAGGGTACTTTTGAATATTTTGTTTTATATGGGGGAGGCCTAAATCTTTTTCGCAAATTACTATTTTCAAGTTTTGGAATTTTTACCATATTTAGTATTATAAAGTTGATTTAAAGCAAATCAGTGCTGCTTTTGGATGGGGCTTAACTGATCCTTTGTCTAGACATAGATCTAAATTAATGCTTTGCAACCTGATCAGGCCAAAACCCTCCCACTTTTTTTATTGGTGCATTATAGCTGTACATAATAACTTCAACTTTTCATAACAAATGTAAGAAATAAGACACTTCTGTTACCAGCCTGAGGTGAAATGAATAGCTAATAATTACCATAGACATAATTTTAAAAAACAATACATCCTAAGTACATGAATATAAAATGAAAGGAACGTTATTTACATTATATATGTATTTTAATAGGTAAATTGCAGTGAAATCACTATGTCAGATGATATAATGATGTAATGAGATGCAGTAGTTAAAATTTATGAATAAGGTTGGGAGGGCTGGGGTAGGTAGTTCAGTGATAGAGCACATTTTTAACATATGTGATTCTTGTGTTAAAACAAAACAATAAGATTGTATTTAAGAGAAGTTAGGTAAACTATATCACAAAAGAATGATAAGAGAAAATAGAATATAGTGTTAGGATAACACTTTAAAAGCTGTGCAAGACAGTTTTACACATTGTAGGCATCCAGTATTTCTCTCCTCTGAATACCTTTAAACCTCCCCTTTTGTGATAACCCATCTGTATCTGTATATTTCTCCTTCCTTCCCATTTTCCCTCTTAATCCCTGATTATTATGTCTTTAGAATTCTTCTCAGGCCCCTATTTGATACTTTCCGTTTGGAAACCTAGAATATTCATAGCCACTTCGGATTGATATACATATTTACCTTTCTTCTCCATTCATTTGTCTAATCCACTTGATCTTGAGACTCTCGAGAGCCTAGACTGTACTGTATTCAGTGTTTGTTGTATTTTCAGTATCTAGCATAGACTTGCACATATAAATATCAATAAATATTAATAAATGGAATGAAGAATGAATCAATATAGACATCCATCTTTCTTATTAGTTTTTCTTCCTCTGAGGATTATTGTTTAATTTGTAGCTAAATTATAAAAATAATGGCTGTCATGGAAATTAGAGTTATAGAGACCAAGAAAATGAAAGTTTTTGGTGGAATTATAAATTCTCTTCTTGAAAATGTTGATTACAATAACTGAGCAGCAAGAATAAAGACAGTGATGAACAAGATAAGAAATTTGTAGTGTATGCATTAATTGAGGTGGTATGGTGACCTCTTTAAAAATTGAGAGTAGCACTTTATAAATAAATCTGATAACAGGTTCTTTAGCTATTCACTACTTTTTCTTCTAGTATATTACATTACTTTATGCTAGGATTTTACTTTGGCATAGGGACATTTTCATGGACTTAGACATGTACAAGACTGATAAAGGATAGTATGAATTTCTAAAACTACTGCTTCCTTAAGATATAACTTATAGTTGTTGGAATTTTCTTAATTAATTTATTGTTTGGTACTGAACTAAGGGGTGCTTTACCACTGAGCTACATCCCCAAACATTTTAACTTTTTTATTTTGAGACAGTCTTGCTAAATTGCTGAGGGTCTCCCTAAGTTGCTGAGGCTAACCTCAAACTTTCCATCCTCCTGCTTCAACCTCCCAAGTTGCTGGGATAACAGGTGTGTGCCACTTCACTTGGCTCTGTTTAAATTTTGAGATAAGCAAAGGAAACCAGAGAATTTAGAATTGCAGTAAATTTACTAACTTTAAGTTTGTAACCCTATTTTAAACTGGTCTTAGTAGCTTTTTTTCATTATATAACTAATACATATTACTGGAGAATTTAAACATTAAAAAAGAACTAGCATTGTAATAAAATATAAATACAAATATAATGAGCAAGAATGATTTTCCCTCTTCAGTAAAAGGGATAAAACTTCTAAATTGAATAGTGTAATAATATGTCTCTTCCTCTTCATCAGGTAGTTGAAGGTAAGTGTGCAATGTGATTCAATCCTGCAAAATACTTAGTCTGTACTAAATGACTAAACATCAAAATGCAGGTGTCAGAGTTAGATAATAATCCAGAATTTACTCTGTTAATCATGCTATATTCTCCCTTATGATTGAGAATCTTGAAATTCCATGATAGTAATCTTCATGTGAAAAGCACATATTTGTAAATTGTATTTTTTTTTTCCAGACGTATAGGGGAAAATTTGAATGCCTCAGCAAGTTCTGTAGAAAATGAGCCGGCAGTTAGTTCAGCAGCTCAAGCAGAGGAAAAAGTTAAAACCGCAGTTGGAATGGTTCTTCTTCCAAAACCAAGAGTTCCTTATCCTCGTTTCTCTCGTTTCTCACAGAGAGAGCAAAGAAGTTATGTGGACTTGTTGGTTAAATATGCAAAGATTTCTACAAATTCAAAAGCTATTGGAATAAATAAAAATGAATACTTGCAGTATTTGGTATGTATTTTATTCTTCAGCTTCACTAAAAAAACAAAAATTACAAATCAGGAAAAATTTTTATTTTAAATTTTCTTTTATTATTTTAAGTACAGTCATATTTACAAAAATGAAAAAGTAAGATGTTTACTTGGCAGAACATTGGTGCCTTTTTTGTTGGTCCTTTCATATAGATCAGGCATTCTGAGCATGTCTCTCTCAAGTTATAGTAGAACTTTACACACCCTATTGTTTCAGTTTAAATTATTGCTCAATTATTACTTTAAGTAGTTCCACATTCTCAATTATATATGTGATGCTATGCTAAACATCTTTTTAGCAAACTCTTTGTTCTTATCTGTGATTGCTTCCTTACAAA
The DNA here is from genome assembly GCF_048772815.1 of Callospermophilus lateralis. Taxonomy (NCBI): domain Eukaryota; kingdom Metazoa; phylum Chordata; class Mammalia; order Rodentia; family Sciuridae; genus Callospermophilus; species Callospermophilus lateralis. Next base: position 104,878,580 of record NC_135307.1, on the reverse strand, counting down.
TTTTTAAAATAAAATTGTCAGATCAAAGATCATGCATGTTTTCAAAGTGATTTACACATGCACCTGGATAAATTTTTCTGCAACAAGTTTAAGCCACTTTGTTTGTACAACTATTGTATGAAAATCTTTTTAAAAACTGCCTTCATTAAGGTAGTATATTACCTTCTTTTGCCTCTAATTGGATATGGGTAAAATGGTGATTTCTTGTTTTACCTTAATTTAATTTACATTGATTACTAATGAAAATAAGTATTTTCTATGTGTTTCTCAGCCATTTTTATTTATTTTTTTTGTTTCTTGCCTGTTCATATTGTTTGCTCATTTTTCTATAGGGATGTTTGTCTTTTTTATTTTTAGTATATAAAATAAATTAATTCCTAAGCATGTAGTACAGTATCAGACATTGGCTTTTCTGTTTTTGTTGAGTTTAAGTTTTGGGGATTTCTTTTTTTTTTTTTTTTTTTTAGTTTTTGCTGGTGTTGAACCTAGAGCCTCACAGATGCTAAGCCCATGCTCTACCATTGAGCTACACCCCATTCCTAGAGTTTATATTAACTTTTATTAATATAAACTGCTTTGGATTTGATATGTTAATTGTTCATTAAATTTAAATTATTAGAGCAGTGATTGAGAAGAGATTGCTTTTTAATGAAACTTCTTATTCCAAGACTTGTCTGCTTTTTAAAAATTCAGGATATGAAGAAACATGTGAATGAAGAAGTTGCTGAATTCCTAAAGTTTTTACAGAATTCTGCAAAGAAATGTGCACAGGATTATAATATGCTTTCTGATGATGCCCGTCTCTTCACAGAGGTAAAAACAAAATTACATTTATGTAAATTTCTAAGTGGATTACAGTAATAACATTCTAAAAATGTATGATTATCTAGCAAAAAGCTTAGAGAACTGTCAGTATTTTCAGTTTAGAGAATCAAGTTATATAAAGTTGTATGTAGGTCTTTTATTCATGTGCTGAATAGTAGAAATATTAACATCTCAAAACTGTACTGTAGTATATTCATGTGTTTTAATGATCTTTTAATGATCTATCTAGATTATCCTTATCTAGATAGTGATCTAGATAAGGATAATCTTATCTTTTAATGATCTATCTAGATTATCCTTATCCATGGAGAATACATTCCAAGAACCCCAGTGGGTACTTGAAGCTGATAATAATACCAAACTCTACATATACTACATTTTTTCTATATATACATACTTATGGTAAAGCTTAATTTTTAAATTAGGTAAACTGAGAGATTAACAACAATAAACAATAATAGAACAGAATTATTATAATAATATACTACAATAAAAGTTATGTGAATATGGTCTATCTCAAACTCAAAATATCTGGAAATACTAAGTATTCTGTCATTTAAACTACTTATACAGTTGTTCATTTTATTTTGTATATATAACTTCTCCATTAATTCATGTATTTGGGAATTTTTTGGAGTATTAAACTTTATTTCTAATAATTCATGCATCTGCTTTTATTGAAATACATTGTTGAAATTTTCATGTGGCTATATTTGATGGTTTCTTAAGTAGCATAGAAAATGTGTTTTTAATTTTAATAAGATTGCTAATTTTAGTATTATTAAAATCAGTATTTTAGGAAACTAGGTTAAAAATTTGTTTGAAAAATAAAATTAAATCAAGGAATATACAATGTGCAGATTGGTAAAAGTCTGATTAACAAAACAAAGCTAACTTTTATGATTAAATAATTATATAATCACATGTAACTAAAACATTACTGTTGCAGTGTTAATGAAGTATGATACAAATGAATTTTTCTTGATTTTTATTTCCTAGCAAGTTTTAAGAGCTTGCATTGAACAAGTAAAAAAGTATCCAGAATTTTATACCCTCCATGAAGTTACCAGCTTACTGGGATTCTTCCCGTTCAGAATAGAGATGGGATTAAAGTTAGAAAAAACTCTTCTAGTATTGGTAAGGTTTATCATATGAAAATATAAGCCTTTTTGGTCTGAAACATCATCTGTATTTCCTGTATTTATTGTATTATTTAAATTTGAATGATAAAGAGATAACTTTTTGAATATATAATACCAACCTGTGTCCCATTCTTTTTAGTTCATGGGTATTAATTCTTGATGTTTTAAAAAATATCACTACTAACTTTATTTCTTTCTTCCCATCTTCCTTAATGTTCCTAAATACAAGGAGGAAGCCCTTATTCTTTAAAGGGAATTTACTCACAAACATACTAGAAATATATGTGAAGAAGATATTTGGGTTCCACTATTGCTTTTTATGATTTGTGCTTCATAAAAAGAGAAGATGGAATTTAAAGTGTCAGGGAAATTTCATGAAACCCTTCTTTTCAACCTTTAAAAAAAATTGGGGATGGTTTAGAGAAAACATTAGGGAACATCTTGGCTTAAAGAGTTTCCACATTTGCATTTAGTAGAATAATGAATTTTCAGCTAAGAGTTTTCATGATGAAAGATACTTAGGACAAAAATACATCAGGATTTTTGCAATAATATTTTCATTTTTGGCTTCTTTAGGGCAGTGTAAAATTTGTGAAAACAGTATTTCCCTCAATGCCTGCAAAGTTACAGCTCTCAAAAGATAACATGTCTTCCATTGAAACACCAGAACAAAGAGCTGAAGCTATGCACTATGTAAGTAGCCAGGTGGCTTTGGATCTCAGTAATCTGTATCTCACAAAATACATATAACTTGGTTGATCTGAAGTTCCCTTTATTGCTTCCTCCCTTCTTTTCATTGCTTTGTCAAATTGTCAATGAATATAACCAATTAACAAGTTATGTGTTTTTTTCAGGATATTAGTAAGGATCCAAATGCAGAGAAGCTTGTTTCAAGATATCATCCTCAGATAGCTCTAACTAGTCAATCATTATTCACTTTGTTAAATAATCATGGACCAAGCTATAAGGAACAGTGGGAAATTCCAGTGTGTATTCAAGTTATACCTGTTGCAGGTTTGTGATTTGCTATGTCAGATAATGCTCTCAAAAGGATATTGGAACCATTCCATTTAAATTGTTCAAACATAGGTGGTCATTTGTCAAATACAAAAGTCTTGGTTTAGGGAAAATGTCAATTTAACACTTAAACTCTTTTTGTGTGTGGGTGTGGGTGGGTGGTGCTGGGGATTGAACCCAGGGCCTTCTGTATGTGAGGCAGGCACTCTTCCAACTGAGCTGTATCCCCAGTTCTTAACACTTAAACGCAGTAGAACTTTTTCAAATATGAAGCTACTAAAGAAGTGACTAGTATTAAGTCTACCTGTAGTCTTGTTAAGGAGTAAAAGATAGAAAAGTAATTATAACTTAGGTTGCCAGAAATACATGAAATGGTGAAGTACTTCTGTCTTTTATTTAAATGAAGGAATGCTGTACTTCTTCACACAACTTCAAATGGTTTAATTTCCAGGATTTATTTACTTGTCCATTATTGAAAATCAGACTTAAAGTAGGTCTATACTAGTTTCTCTTTTAACAATAAAATTAAAATTTTAGTCTATAACATAAATAAATTAAAGACTTTAAATGAAACAAAACTACAAATTAAAATCAAATATAAGGTATTCTCTGTGGTAAAAATCTCATCACTTTTTGCAAGTTCCTTTAAGAACTGAGTAATAATAAGAGAGTACAACATTAAAAACCAGAAAATTATTTTTAAACATGGCTAGAAAAAAGCATATTTGTCTTGCCAGTTGGGTTTGTCTTTAGGGATTTGAAAAATATTTTCATTCAAGATTGGCAAATATATGAGTTGTGATTTCTCTCCCCTATGTCTCTTTGTTTAGTGATCTTTCATGTATTTTGATTTGTTTTGAATAAAGCTACCAGCAACTCTTCACTTCTTTTCTTTTGTTTCTGGTTTAAGGTTCCAAACCAGTTAAAGTAATTTATATTAATTCACCACTTCCCCAGAAGAAAATGACAATGAGAGAAAGAAATCAAATTTTCCATGAAGTTCCATTAAAATTTATGATGTCCAAAACCACATCTGTTCCAGTCTCTGCAGTATTTATGGACAAACCTGAAGAGTGTATATCTGAAATGGAAGTATGTAATGCTTTTTTGTTTCCTTAAGAGAATGTACATGTTTATCCTTTTGAAGTATTACTTTTATTATGTGTCTCTAAACTTAGTAGCAAAATGGTCATATATATATACATTACATCATATACCATTAATGTGTATAATTCTTATGTTTTCATGTGTCACTTAAAAATTAATTTAAGAAAATAGGAAAATTATCTGAATAGACAGTCTCATAAGAAGAGAAATGGGGGCTGGGGATGTGGCTCAAGCGGTAGCGCGCTCGCCTGGCATGCGTGTGGCCCGGGTTCGATCCTCAGCACCACATACAAACAAGGATGTTGTGTCCGCCGAAAACTAAAAAAAAAATTAAAATTCTCTCTCTCTCTCTCTCTCTCTCTCTCTCTCTCTCTCTCAAAATAATCATTTTTTTTAAAAAAGAAGAGAAATGGTTGACAAGTATATGAAAAAATGCTCAATATTATTAATCATCAAGAGAATGAATATAAATTAAAACCCAAATGAGATATTATTATCTTCTTATAGAATGGATATAATCAAAAAGACTAAAAAATGACAAATAGTAGTCAGGATGTAGAGAAAGAGGACCTTATATACTGTTTGTGGGAATGTAAATTAGTACAGCCACTACAGAAAAGAGTTCAAAAATTTTAGAACTGCCATATGATCCAACAATCAAAATTCTGGATATATATTTAAAAGAAACAGTGTATCAAAGAGATCCCTGCACTAACATGTTTCTTGCAGCATTATTCATAGTAGCCAAGATATAGAATCAACCTAAGGGTCCATTAATGGATTTATGATGGTAAAGAAAATATGATATGTAAACACATTAGAAAACTATTCAGCTCTTCAAAACAAAACAAAACAAAAAAAAAGGAAATCCTGTGATTTGTATCAGGATAGATACAAATGGTATCTATCTGGAGATCATAGTGTTAAGTTAAATGAGCCAGGTGCGCAGAAAGACAATGTACAGAAAGACAAAAATTTGTTAGTATTCAAAATAGCTAGAAGAAGAGAATTATAATGTTTATCAAAAAGACATGCTAAATTTTTGAGAAGATGGATAACATATATACTTAGTTGATCAGTACGCAACATAAATGTACAAAAACATCACACCATACATACCTCATAATAAAAATGAAGTTACTATCAAAAAAAAAAAAAAGCTTCAAGGAGTTTACACATGTCATGTATCAATTATATGTTGCAGAGCTATAAAACACTTTGTTGTATACCAAAGACTCAATCCAAATAGATTTCAAATCTCCTAGCTAGGTCCTTCATCTAAATAGTTTATTGACTTACAAAGGTGTCACAAATGAGACACAATGTATTTTTTTTTTTTTACTATATATTTTTTAGTTGTAGCTGGACACAATACCTTTATTTTATTTATTTTTATGTGGTGCTGAGGATTGAACCCAGCACCTCGCACATGCTAGGTGAGCACTCTACTGCTGAGCCAGAACCCCAGCCCCTAATTTTTTTTTTTTTTTTTTTTTTTTTTTAAGAGAAAGGGGCCTCTCATTATGTTGTCTAGGCTGGTGATCTCAAACTTTTGGGCTCAAGTGATCCTTCCACTTCAGTCTCCCAAATGTTGGGGACTGTAAGTGCATGCCATCAGATCTGGTTTTGATAAATTTTCTTAAAGCTTGTACGTGTAAAAACGTAGTAAATTTTTTATTCAAAATGTTATTGGTTATAAAAATCCCCATTGTGATTGTGTTAATACTAAATAAATATGTGCAGATTTATGTCTATAGATTAGAGCCCTCAACCCTGAAGTCCAGGTGAACATGAATGTGCTTTGATCTAAATTCCACAGATGTGGAGTAACCCACAAAATAAAGTGTGTGTGTGTGTGTGTGTGTGTGTGTGTGTGTGTGTGTGTAATGTGTATGTATATTTGTAAGTGTATAAAATAGTCTTTAAATTCAAACTTAGAGTTGAATTCTCAGTCTAGAAGACCTTAAGTGATTTAACCTCCCTAAACCTCCGTTTTTTCTTCACATAAAACAAAAGTAGTAGGACCTACTTCCCAAGGTTGTTGTGAGGGTTAAGTTTGGTATTTATTTAAGATGCTCAGTGTGCATATACTAAAAACTTAATGATGTTCTCATCTTGGTAGTGGTTAATATGAGGTTTTAATTGGCCTCATTCCTATTCAAGAATTTTAAGTGTGAAAGGGAATAGATGAATTTAGTTTGATTGGTACAGAAAGTATTTGGTTAGATTGTTAATCTAACCAAAAAATTGTTAATTTTTCAGTATACTTGGTAGCTATGTGGCCTTGGGCAAATTATATAATCTGTTTAGTTTGCTCATCTGTAAGACGAGTATGATATTACCTAGCTCTTTGGGTAGTTTGGGTTTAAAGCAGTTAATTCATATAAAGTATTAGATTGACAGTTGACACTGCGTATGTTAGCTTTTATTCAGTGTGTTTTAAAGTATTTTCTCTATGATTATTCTGTTTCTAGAAAACTTCATTAATTCAGTCTACAAGTAGTTATTGAATAGATGCTGTTCTATGCACTGAGGATACAGCAGTAAATGAGAACAAAGTCTCTTCTCAGAGCTTACATTAGTAGCAGAGATTCTTAATAAGCAGCAACAAAGCAGATAGTGATACGCTATAAAGAAAAATAGAATAGGTTAAAGGGAGATAGGTGGATAGGGGCAAGACTGTTTTACATTCATGACCAAGAAGGCCTGAGAACAAGCCATATGAATAGAAAGTTGAATAAAGTGAAGAAGAAACAAAATTTTAAAGTCAAATATGAAAATGTCTTTCTTACATTTAAGAGATCACACAATTTTAAGTATTTGGCCTTTTGCTTTTTATATATTTTAAGTGTTTTTCTGTTTGTTTTTGGCCTAATACTTTTTATAATGTATAGTATCACAAAGCACAGCACTTCCAGTTTTCTTATGTTTTATTCTTTTACATTTACTTTTGAATATCTACCTAAAACTTACATTGGTATGAGGTGAATGTCAAGAGGTAGCAAGTGCTATAAAGAAATGTGAAGTAGGTTAAGAGGGATAAAAAGTAACAGTGTGACTTCTTTAAGTAATGATAGATCAGGTAATATGGATCTTCCCATTACATAAGACAACTAACTATAAGAGCCAGACTAAATATAAAACTTCCTCTCTTAGAAGCATCAAAGAACTACAAATAAGATAGTGAGGAATTATAGCCAGGGCTGAAATAACAGAGAAGAAAGGAATATAGGAGGTGTAAGCCTGTCACTTAGGGTCATTTTTGCCCTGGATGGTATTTGCCAATTCCAAAGTGGCAACCAAGAAATGAGCTGTGCTGTTGGCAGCATCACAGAATTAGGGGATTACAAATCAGAATTCACTTTTCCACCAAAGGCTTAGATACCGCAGGAGAAAAGGTAAACCAGAAGTAAATGAGCTTTCTCAGAGATTTGTAGCCTAAGTTTTCAGACCCCATATTTGGAGTGAGATGCTTCTGGATTGCTAATGTCTCCACTACACTTCTAGCAAAGTGAAATCAAAATAATTGTTAGAAGAAGGTACTGTTATATGGATCCTCAAATTATGATACTTCTAATTTTTAACGTCCGCTCTTCTAATTTTTGTTGCTTTCTAAGTATTTTGTAATTAATTTTAATTCTCCTTTTATCCAATAGTTTGGAGAGCTTTTTAATTTGCAAGTGCTTGGGTTTATTGTTTAAAATTCTTTTAATGAATTTCTATTTTCATTTAAGAGACAGGGTATCATTGACCAAGTACACTTGTGTTTCTGTCAAAATTTTCTTCTATTTTTCTTTTTGACTATATATTTTAACCTTATATTTGGTATGTCACAAATTCATGACCATTATCTATTCTCACATGGATATCGTCTTTTTTCAACACAGCATTCTTCCTTTTTCTGTCTAATGCTTTTTTCATTGAATTCTGCTATGTCTAACACTAACGTTGTTATTCCTCCTGTTTTTATTTCTTAATGTCATGTCCATTTGTTTTGTTTCAAACTTTTTGTGGTGGAATGTCTAATGTAAACATCATATAGTTTAATTTTACTTTTTTACTAAATTTGGAACTTTTTGTTTTACTAAGAGCTACCATTTATTTGGAGGCTACCTACTCTGTGCCAGGCACAATGCAAGGAAACTTTTTATATATAGTTTCTCATTTAATCTTTGGAATAAATCTGAGAAGTAACCCTCTTATTCCTATTTTAGAAATGAGTAATTTAAGGTTAGAGAGGTTAGTTAACTTCCCTTACTATTTGAGTTTCCTTACTATTTGATTGTTGTTAGAATCTTTCTCTCAAATCTTAAACTGAAAGGTTAGTAGTATTCATATCTTATAACCAAATTTCCATAGTATTTATCTAATGTTTTCTGCCACATCGAAGAGAGCTATTCTGATACTTTTTGTCTACTTTGGAAGGAGACATTTTATTCCTGAATAAACTAAAACTGTGTGTGGTTCTTTTTATTTTTAAGCAAGAGAGAGAATTTTTTAATATTTTATTTTTTATTTTCGGTGGACACAACATCTTTATTTTATTTTTATGTGGTGCTGAGGATCAAACCCAGTGCCCCGCGCATGCCAGGCGAGCGCGTTACTGCTTGAGCCACATCCCCAGCCCTGCGTGTGGTTCTTAAGTGACTAGAATAGTACATAAAGAACCATGAACTCAATGACTTCATGTCCCAGATACAGTACCACCCTGTCAATTTTTGCCCCATCTTACATTACTCAAAAATTGTTTTCACTGAGCAGTTGGGGAAAGAAAGCTACTGGGTGATGTTAGGAATGCACTAGAGGTAGCAACATTTCTCTGGTTATGTTAGAAAATAGCTTCCTCACAGCAGCAAATAGGCTTTTCTACAGTTCAGCTAAGTCCAGGTGTCTGCAAGAGTGCACAAGTGGGCATAAATGAAAACCTGTTTTCCTGTTTGATCCTGCATTTCTTCTTGGTGATCATCTTTTTGTTTTCTTTTTGATTAGTGTAAAATCCTCTTGAGATGCAGTACTTCACAATTCACTGTTTTCTGTGCTGTTAAAATTTAGCAAATTGTTTTTCCTGAACATTTCAATGGAAAAGTCAGGCTAAATAGTGATTGTAGTTTGTTGTCATCTTAAGCAAGAATCATTTAGAAACATTAGACTTTTCTTTCTACTTTTAAAAATACAACTATATATCTGAGGGATAGGGACATTAAGAAATAGGTGAAGCTTGCTCTGAAATTTTTACTAATAAGTTACCAATATATTTTCTTCTAAGACATCCAGTGAAGTTAATGAGTGCCGAAAAATTGAGACTCTTGAAAATTTGGATCTGGATTTTGATGATGATGTCACAGAACTTGAAACTTTTGGAGTAACTACTACCAAACCATCAAAGTCACCAAGTCCAGCAAGTACTTCCATGGTACCCATCCTGACTGATTCCACAGCCCCCAAAGCAGCAGCTACACCTGTAGCACCATCTGCACCAGACATTTCTGCTAATTCTAGAAGTTTAACTCAGATTCTAATGGAACAATTGCAGAAGGAGAAACAACTGGTCACTGGTATGGAAAGTGGCCCTGAAGAATGCAAAAATAAAGATGATCAGGGATGTGTACCATATGGTGAAACAGTAACCAGTTCTGACAAGTCTTTGATGCAAGATAATGACTTGAAAACATCTAATGCCTTACAGTTTGAAAATTCCAAGGAAATTGAAAACTCTAATGAAAATGATATGACTACAGATACAGTATATACCAAAGATGAAAGATTGAATGTTCTAGATAACATAGACAATTCAAAGGAAAGGTCTTCTACATCAGAAACAACTAAAACTGAAAAAGTAATTCCTTGCAGTAGTGATACAGATGAGGACTGTTTAATCATTGATACACAGTGTGAAAATAATAGTGATGAAAAAATAGCTGTTGTGGGTTCTAGTTTAGGTTCTAGACCAGCGAGTCCAAATTCTTCTTCAGAACAAGTTTCTGTAGGAAACCAGACTACTACTACTACCACTTGTAATTCTGAAGAGTCATGTGTTTTAAAAAAACCTATCAAACGGGTATATAAAAAATTTGATCCAGTTGGAGAAATTTTAAAAATGCAGGATGAGCTCTTAAAGCCCATTTCCAGAAAAGTACCTGAATTGCCCTTAATGAATTTAGAAAATTCTAAACAACCACCTATTTCTGAGCAACCCTCTGCTCCTTCAGATGCCTCCAGTTGGCCAAAATCTGGATGGTCTTCTGCATTTCAGAAGCCAAAAGGACGTAAGTAAATATTTACAAAGAACTTACACTATTTTATCTATTCCTTTTTTAACTTTTTCTCCTTCATTCTTTCATAGTCTCTATCATGGCCTGTGCTATAATCTTTACCTAGTCATTGATACTGAATCTTTTAGTTTCCTGATCAGTATTTCAGTTTCCTGAATATCCTCTCTAGATATGTACCAGAGGTTTATGGGTTTTATAACTTAATGTTTATCCATTGTTTAAAGTGGCTGCTAAGCTATAGGTAATGTGATTTAGTAAACTGAAGAAGAGGAAATGCACCTATTATAAATATTGATCAGACCAATATTTGTACTTACGTTAGACTATAGTTTGTTACTTTTGAATTTTGTGAAATAAATGTAAATCTCTTCCCCAGCTCTGCCTAGAATAGGTGTAACGTTACTTTTTAAACTTTTTTTCTTTTAATCTGATGTACTGTCTCACTAATTTATACTTTGCCTAAAGTTAATGAAGGTAATACTAGAAGGAAGAGAACTGGACTAGACTTGTAACTCAGTGGTAGGCCATTTATCTAACATGTATGAGGCCCTAGCTTTTATCCCCAGCACTTGGGGGGGGGGGGAGAGAACTTTAAAGCTTTGATTTCAGCTAGATTTGTAACAGTTCCAGTAAATAGAAATGATAATAGTGTGAGCATCAATTAGGTGGAGGAAGTAGAAAGTAAAGTTGGTAAAAGCTTAAAAAATAGTTAACTGTATTGTTGTATACTGAATTATGATGAATAAAGGGCTAATGTATTTTAAAATAAAAATGAGAAATATTATTTTTAAAGGATTGCCATATGAACTTCAGGACTATGTTGAAGATACATCGGAATATCTTGCTCCTCAAGAAGGAAATTTTGTTTATAAGTTGTTTAGCCTGCAAGACCTGTTATTACTTGTGCGTTGCAGTGTCCAGAGAATAGAGACAAGACCACGTTCTAAAAAACGGAAGAAAATCAGAAGAGTAAGTTGTTATTGGGTGATTAAAATGGGATAGCAAAGGTAGATCAACAGCAAATATTTAAAATACCATTAATATGAAGTTTAATTTCAAATTGTTTATCATTCTTACAGTGTTTTTTAGTAAAATACTGAGATCAATTTTAATAAGGAAAAGTGTTTAATTATACATAATAGTCACTAATACCAGTAACATCCTTACATAGACCATACCAACTTATGAAAAGCTTCACCATCATAGATTTGACCTAGTTTGGCACATTTATTCCTGTTTTCTATGTGAATTTGGATTTCTGTGATGACATACAAGCCCCCCCCCCCCCTTTTTTTTATTGTGCATGACAATACAATGATCTTGACACATCATACATTTGAATCAAATGGGGTATTGGAACTTTTCTTGATTTATTTGAAAGTACAAGTTTTGATAGATAGGCTTTCACACACATTTGGAGCGTTTCCAGGATTGTTAGAAGACCAAATCTCTTTTCGCTGTTGTTTGGGGATTTGGTATCAACATTTTCTTCAGTTTAAGAAATTTTTGATAATTGCTTCTTTTAATCAAAAGGCTTCTCTATTTGATATTTGAAGTTCTGTTTCAGACTAGTTAGCATATTTTTGTGTGACTATTGAATGAATTCTGGTAAGTAAAGAGAAGCTTCTATATTATAATTGATTATGTAAGAAGTATTAAAGTATTTTGCCTTTCTTTTTTCTTAAAAAATTTTTTCCATTGTGTTTATTTGTCACATATTTTAAATTTTCGTGTCTTGCTATCTAAACCAGCACCAATAAAAATCATTGTTGACCACTTTAGGTTGTCAATGTGATTTGGAATAGTGATCAGATGATTAAAGAATAGTGGTATTTTCCAGTACTGATCCTGGTAGAGTACTCCCTGACTTTAAAGAATAACTAGAGGAAAAGAAATGCTAAAAACGTGAAATTTTACAAACCAGAGATTTTGAATTACATGTATCTAGGAATGCTTTTTTCTTTCTCGGAGGTGAGTGCTAGGGATTGAACCCAGGGCCTCACCCATTTTAGTCAAATGCTCTACCATTGAGCTACATCCCTAACCCCTGGAAAGTGTTTTTTATAAAGGAAAAATCAAGGAATAACAAATTCTATAGGTTTTCTGGTAGCCTTCTCTCAGATAAATGCCGATAATCTCTGAATTAAGAAATTTTACTTTGTTATTTTTCTTGTCTCATTTGTAATTAGCTGGGATGAATTTAATAAGTATAAACTTGAACACTTGTAGTATCAGTGCTATCGATTGTATTTTCAATGTTTAATTCTATAATTCTTACTTTCTGTCTCTTATTTATTTTGGGACTACCCTTGCTTTTTTTACTTCCTACCCTCTGAACCCATACCACTTTATTTTTTGTTTTGTTTTGGTTTTTTTGGTAATAGTGATAGAACCCCGGGGCACTTTACCACTTGAGCCGTATCTCCAGCCCTTTTTTATATTTTATTTTTAGAGGCAGAGTCTTGCTGAGTTGCTTAGGGCCTCACTCAGTTGTTAAGGCTGGCTTTGAACTTGTAATCCTCCTGCCTCTGACTCCCAAGTTGCTAGGATTACAGTCATGTACCACCCTGCCCAGCTAGCACTTTGTATTTCTCTTTTAGCCTATTGCACTTAGAAATTATTGATGGCTAATATCTCTTAAGTTAAGAATGGCTTAGGGAAATTTCGGATATTAACTTCTTAAACAATACAAGTTGGCAAGAACTTTATCATTCACTGGACTCAAGTGAAACTGATAAATGTCCAGACATAATCTTATAGGAGAAGATTCATCCTTCATCAAGATGGTGTCAAAACAATTGAGCCCCAAAAGAATGTCTGGTTAGAAATCTCATATTTCTGGGCTGGGGTTGTGGCCCAGCATGCACAAGGCACTGGGTTTGATCCTCAGCACCACATAAATATAAAATAAAGATATTGTGTCCACCTAAAACTTAAAAATAAATATATATTTAAAAAAAGAAATCTCATATTTCTGATTGTGTCAAACCGAGAAAAATTTTAAAATATTCAATGAATGCTTATCACACCTGTATGTGATGTTCACTACACATGGTTTAAATCCCAGAGTTGAATGTCTGCTCCTTGGAATCATGTCCCATTCATCTTTGTTTTTCTTAAATGTTCTATGCCACAGGAACTCAATAAATAATTCTGAAAAAAATGAGAAAAATTGAGGAATTGGGAGAACAGGAACATTGTTAAAGAAGGGTACTTCGGGGAAAGTTGAGGCACTAGTGTGAAATTTTTCTTTCTTTTTTTGGTACTGGAGATTCACTGAGTCATATCCCCAGCCCTTTTAATATTTTACTTTTGAGACAGAGTCTCGCTAAATTGCTGAGGCTGGCTTTAAACTTGTGGTCCTCCTGTCTCAGCGTCCTGAGTTGCTGGGATTATAGGCCTGTGCCACTGTGCCCAGCAAAAAAATATTTTTAATGCTACTATTTAAGTAGGTAAGGATACATTCTCATAAATATTTCTATCTTAAAACCAGCTTAAAGCTTAAAAATACTTAGAAGCTTCTTTAACCTCTGCTGTTCAAGAACCTCACCTTGCCAGGTATAGTGGGACATACCTGTAATCCCAGCTACTCAGGGGGCAGGGGCCTGAGGCAGGAGGATTACAAATTCAAGTCCACCCTGAGCAATTTAGCAAAACCCTATCTCCAAAGAGCTGAGGTCTGTAGCTCATGATTGTTAGCATGTTGATTGCCCTGAGTTCAATCCCCAGTACTACCAAAAGAGAAAAGGAAAAAGAAAGAAACTAATACATCTCTCCTTTGTTTTCCTCTGATACTTAAGTTCTGTTATCATGGTTGAGATTTTAATTCCCAGTATCACTTACACTTCCTCATCAAAACTCTGCTTAACGAGAGCTGCATTTTAGAGAACCTAAAACAGCAGCCAGTTTCAAGTGATGAAACAAAGAGGCTAATTTGGATCTTAAGATAAAACTGAAATTCACTGAGTTCTGTGCATAATTATGAAATCCAGACTGAGTAACTCTGGATAATTTGATATTATCTGTTATTGTCTGTCACAGTTAACCACATATCCTAAGTGCTATGTTGAAAAATGATTAAAAATTTCAGATTCAGTTATTTAAAATTTATATAGGCATTGTAGAACCAGAATAATGGTTTTATTTGTTTATTTAAATATTTTGGCACCGGGGATTGAACCCAGGGGCACTTAACCACTGAGCTTCATCCCTTTTTATTTTTTATTTTGAGACAGGGTCTTGTTAAGTTGCACAGGGCTTCACTAAGTTGCTGAGGCTGGCTTTGAACTTGTAATTATCCTGCCTTAGCCTCCTAAGTCACTGGGATTATAGGCATGATCCACTTCACCAAGCAGAAAAAGGGATCTTGAAGGTGCTAAATATTGAGGAAAATAAAAGATAATTAATAGTTTTGATGAAAAGCTACTAGCTATGGAATATCTATTTAGAAATATATGTAAAGATTTAAGAGTTTTAGTGAAAAACAGGAAGACAGAACCAAGAAAAGCTTTCACTTGGGGGAGAACAGAATAGGAGCTACCTATCACATGGGAAGGGAAATAATGAATTTAGTTTTTATAGTACAGGAATCTTGATTTTAAATTTTAACTTCAATTTTGGGTTGCTAAGGAAAGATAAAATATTCAGGCCTTCCTTTCCCATGGCTTCCTGGAGATGGCAGTAGAATACATATAGAAATTAAAACCAAATTTAGGATATAGTTAATGCAAAACCTTGAGTATCAGCCCAGATTCTACATTTTTGAATGATTACCAAGTTATTCATGTGCATATTGATATTTAGGAATCACTACTTTTTAAAGTTTTACAAAATTCAGAGGTAATCATATAAACCATACTGTTTTACATGTTGATAACAAAAATTTTACTGTATTTGAATTGTTCTTATTACTACCATTATGCTAAGTCCACCAAGTTAGTCACTTCTTGACTAACTTGCAACATTGATGAAATATTTTCAGATGTATTTGTGAGTGCAGTATCTTAGTATAATTCAAAAGTGCTATCTAGCCATATCACTCTGAGTAAGTTACTGAAATCTCATGTTTCTTTTTCTGCAACTGGAAATAGAGTTCTGCTAAGAGGAGAGTTTTTAGACTGGGGTTGTAGCTCAGTTGTAAAGTGCTTGCTTGACATGCTGGAAGCTCTGGGTTCAATCCTCAGCACTGCAGAGGGGGGAAAAAAGAATTTTCTTTGACAAACATGAGGACAATGAATAAGAATAATGTTTTATTATTTCACAAATATGTATATTTTTACATATTCTCCTTTAGTGGTTATAGTCATTTCTTGTGCTTGGCTATAGTCATTTTACTTAATTTGTTTGGAATCCTGACCAGTAAACCCTGAATGGATAATTTCTCAGACACTTAGTATCTAGAATAAAATCTTTTATATTAATGAAGATAAATGACATCCACAATTGTTAATGTGGTTATTAATGCTTATTCATTCATAGGATTAAAACAAGCTGCTCAGAGTGTTTTAGCCTGAGACAATGGAACTAATGCTTAAAAGGACAAACAACAACAAAAAACTTCACTGTTTTTTTCCTCTTGAGAATTATTAATATATATTATAGTCATTGCTTCCCAGCATCTAGCTTTGAATCTTTGGACAATTATGTATGATAGGTTCTGTTCCAAGGAGTCTGTCAATCACATTCCCTGACAGAAATTTAAAAAAAAAATACACACACACACACACACACACACACACACACACAGGTATAGTGATTTACACTGGGGATGAGGTGGTGGTGAGGAATCTCCCTTATCCATTTATCCTTTCTTGCCTGAATCAACCAAGGGTTCTTTTGCCCATCAAGGGTAGATATGTTCATCTCTCTGTCTGAATCCTATTCTGTATGAAAGGATGAAATAAGATTACCTGAAAGCATTTGAAAGCTGAAAAGCTATGTAGGCAAATATATTTGTTATTAATAGTAAATTAATGGAGCTTTGAAAAACTATAATCTTGAATTTCAGCAATTTCCAGTTTATGTACTACCAAAAGTAGAATATCAAGCTTGTTATGGAGTTGAAGCTCTAACAGAAAGTGAACTTTGTCGCTTATGGACAGAAAGTTTATTGCATTCCAACTGCTCGTTTTATGTTGGTAAGTTATATAAGAGTCTTTCTTTTTAATTCTTTTGTAAATACATACATTTAAATTCAATTGGAAAACTTCCATTTTTGAAACTTGCTTGTTTTTATTTTTCTAATTGTGTTAACATTCCTCTTAAACCCCCATTTCTACTCTAGATTTAACCTGCAAAATGGAATTAGTGATAGCAAATGTTTCATTTTTTCCTCTTATTCCATTTCAATCTCACTATACATGAGTGTCAAAATAATCTTTTGTTTTTAAATTCTCATTTAACAGATATTTAACTAAAAATAATAGATGAATATTCTAACAAGCTACTTTTAAAAGTACTATTTAATTGGTTTACTATTTAATTGATTCATACTTTTTTGAAATTTTCATAAAATTATAATAACACTGTCTTTAAATCTCACATTAATGAAGTGACTTTTTACTTTTTTGTTTTAGTGTTTTACAGGGCTAGAAATTAGGCAGGGGTTTGATTGGCTGGGTTTATGTACAATGAACATACCTCATGTGATAGATTATTTGCTGATCATTTGTTTTCTCCCATTAGAATGCCTAATCCTATATATCTCAGTTCATTCCATGTCTCAGTCCCTCCCAATTAACCCAAGTTGCCCCTCCATATGATCTTTTCCTTTTTCCCATCACTCAGTGTACCATCTTTCACCTTTCATCTTTTACTCTTTTTTTGTTGTCTTCTACTTATCTCTTTTTCCTGTTAGACAATATGTGGTTTGAGGTTAGTCTGATGGAATTCTGTATTTATGCAGTGGGTAGCATAATGTCTTGTATGTAATAAGTGCTGTGTATTTTTCTCGCCTAATCCAGGAAAAGTTGTTCACTTGGAATTTTCCCCTTATTTTGGCTAACCAATATTTTGTTTTCATATTTTATGAAATATAGACTGATCACTATTCATCTAATAACGTAATAATGAAATAATTAATTCACTCTGCCTAACTCCACCTCTTTCATACGCACTGCTGGAAGTTTATTGTAGTAGTTTTTTAATTAGGATTAGGATCTTAATGTTTCTCCAGAGACTTCACACTAATAGTCTTCACGTCAGCTACTTGATAGTAATTGCCAACCACATCCACTTTAGGAAAAGACCCAGCAAAACTTTATCAGTGAACTGAACTGACTGATGAGAGAGATTAATTTTTAAAAAATATTTTTATTAGTTGATGGACCTTTATTTTATTTTATTTTATTTTATTTTATTTTATTTTATTTATTTATATGTGGTGCAGAGAATCGAACCCAGTGCCTAACACATGCTAGGCAAGCTCTCTACCACTGACCCCTGAGCCACAACCCCAGCCCCAAGATTCATTTTTTATTTTTTAATGCACAGTTTAACAGATAAAACTACCATCATTGACTGTGTGGATTATTTCATCTACAGTATTCTTAAAAAGTCTTAAGTAATCATTGCCACATGTTCTGGTTTTCCTCAGTGAACCTATCCACATAAGAGCCATTCATTTTAGTGTGATGGGATAATATGTTTGGTTTCTGTGACAACGGTTTGACTAAATCAAAACAAAAACATGTATGGTTGTGGGTTTTGGGCTTGTTTTCCATTTTTATATGGATACACACACACACACTCACACACACCACATATTTGTTGTTTTGATGCTGACCTTCCATATTCTAGTGGTAGTGGCAAGTGCTCTACCACTGAGCTATACTTCACATGGAAATGTATTTTAAAGCATGTGAGGTTTGAAGTGTTGTTTGTTTTGTTTAATATTATAGTACTTCTTAAGAAAATTTTTCAAGAAAAATACTTACAGAGCTTGTTAAAATGGAG
The DNA here is from genome assembly GCF_048772815.1 of Callospermophilus lateralis. Taxonomy (NCBI): domain Eukaryota; kingdom Metazoa; phylum Chordata; class Mammalia; order Rodentia; family Sciuridae; genus Callospermophilus; species Callospermophilus lateralis. Next base: position 104,860,264 of record NC_135307.1, on the reverse strand, counting down.
CTTTCTAACATCAACCATAAAGTGCCTTACTTAATAGGTCTGAATTAGAAATAGAAGGCTTTCCATTTCTAACATGTTCTCAGATGAGGTTGATGCTGCTAGTCCAGGGATCACACTTCGAGAACCACTTCTATAGCTCATAGATTCTTTTTCAGGAAGCTCAAGTACACTTGTTTTTTGTTGTTGTTGTTGTTTGTTTGTTTGTTTGCTTTACTATAAGCACATTCCCCTCTTTCCCTAGATTACAGTACTTTTTTTTTTTTCCTACTTGCCCCATGCCCCATAAAAACAGTAAAATTGACTGACTGGTTGATTTTTAATGTATGTGGTCCTGGGGATCGAACCCAGAGGTGCTTTACCACTCAGCTACAACCTCAGCCCTTTTTATTTTTTGAGACAAGATTCTCAATAAATTATAGAATGTGTCCTCAAACTTGGAATCCTCTTGCCATAGCCTCCTTGGATTAAGGACGTGTACCACCTTGCCTGGCTAAGATTTACTCCTTTAAGAAAGCATCCAAAGTAGTCTTGCCACAATTTCTGAATCACCCTCCAGTCCTATAATGTATATTAATTCTATATAGTTGGTGTATAGGCAGTCCTCACTGTGCACAATTCTTATAAGTATAAATACCAGTTATGACAACATATTAACAGTGAGTAATTGCATACAATCTTCACTGTTTGCTCTGATCACTACATAGATAATAGATGCACATCATAATCACTGGCAAGTTATGCCACCTCATTCATGATCTGTGACTGATCACTATTCACCTATCATTGAGTTCGTGTACAGAAAATGAAGCATACAATTGTGTTACCTCCTTCTCTTCCAGTGTTAAACCCATATAATATTTGTAAAAGTGGATACTCAAAAGAGGAAATTGGCCAACACAGATTAAAATAAAGAAATGATAATTAATATTGCTAGAAATGAAATTTGAATCATACTTACCTGGAGTTATAGAAGAAATAACTGACAGTATAAGTGTTGACACTCCCACTCCTCAAGAAACTCTAGATTTTCTGCTAGAGGAACTTAGTGAAGGCTACTCTGTTGACATAAATGAGGAAAATTGTTGTGACATAAAAAATGAAGAAGTGACAGCAGCATAAGATTTTATATTAAAGGAACTCCTGGGATACTTCATGACATTGAATGCTCAAAGGATGTACTGTTTGAAGGTGTTTCACCACGACATAGAAAAGATGCTTTCTTTCTACATGAGTTGTTTAAGAATGCAAAAAGCACTATTCAAAATATTCTTGACAAGGAATTTTGGCGGTGGGGGAGTACCAGGAATTTGGCCCAGGAATGTTTTACCACTGAGCTGTATTTTATTTTTGAGATAGGGTCTCACTAAGTTGCTTAGGGCCTCACTAAGTTGCTGAGGCTAGGTTTGAACTTGTGATCCTCCTGCCTCAGTCTCCTAGATCACTGGGATTACAAGCATGTGACACCATGCCAGGCTGGTTTTTTTCAATAAACTAAATACATACTTTGCTGTTTTTTTCATTTCCCTATGCACTTATAATTGATGGAAAATTTGTTTTGACAGAATACTTAAAGGTGGTAGAATAATCATAGTTTTTAGATTACTTACGTAATATCACACATAATAATCATATATTATTAAAAATTGCTTGCATAGTTTTCACCAGTATGATCATTTGTATGGTCCTGCCCTGCAAACAAAGCAAGGACTACCTATGTATATATAGGTATACATGTATGAACTCATGCATACAAAGCCTTTATTTGTACTATATAAACAGTGCCTCCCAACTTTGACACATCTGAAAAACATTTGTACAACATACTGTGATGTACAGAGATCTCAAGATTGCTTGTAAGTAAAGGGCATTGGCCAGAAAGCTTTTATCCTCCCAAGCCCTGCTCAGCTGCCCCAAGGGCTAAGAAAATATGTATCTCAGGCATATAGTTAATTCATTTTAAGCTCACAGGTCAGGAAGCTTCAAGGTTGATAGTTGTAATCTTAAGGAGGTAGACCTTCATAGTACTTAGGATGATTGTCTGTATAGTTTTTTGACAGACTGTATTTGATGTATATTATAATATGTACTTTTTTATTGAGTTTCCTTAAAAATATAAGAACTGTTAGTCTTTTCTCAAGGCTTATTTTGTAAGCATCTAAAAATAAATATTGCCAGGTGTGGTGGCACACATCTATAATCTCAACAACTCAGGAGTCTGAGGCAAGAGGATTACAAGTTCGAGGCCAGCCTCAACAATTTAGGCTCTAAGCAACTTAGCTAGACCTTGTCTGAAAATAAAAAATATAAAGGGTTAGGGATGTAGCTCAATGGTTAAGTGCCCTTGAGTTCAGTCCCCATTACCAAAAAATAAAATACCACTTAATATCCTTTTTCTATGTTATTAAACCATTAAAATGTACAAGTTTGTTATTAGAAATGTTACTATATAATTTTTTGCAAATATACACATATACTTATGAAAATAGACCAGAAGGACTAAGAAGACAGTATGTTCATGGATGACAATGCAATTAAGCCATCAACCACACTAAAACAATAATTGTTAAAGATAGGTATATTAATAATAATAACCATATGTCATAGGAAAATATTTGCAAAAAATTATATATTCAGGTTTTGGGCATAGTATTCTCTGTATGTTCATTTGGTTAATCCTTTTTTTCTCAAGTCTTTTATATACTCACTCATTTTTTAATCAGCATATTCTACCAATCCCTTAAGATATGTTAAAATCTCCCTAAATTATGAATATTTATTTTTAATCTGTTATCTTAGTTTTTTCCATTATATATTAGGCTATGCAACTAAATGCACATAAATTTAAAGTTACAAAAAAGAAATGTCACTGTATAATGACTGTTAGGAAAAAAGAGGTGAAACTCAAACTTTGTGTAACAAGGGTGTTGGAACAGATGGATTTGTTGTCTAGAAGGAAGGCATCTGTTAATAACGTTTCTAATTGAATTCTTTGAGCATAAAGCAAATGAAATTAAAGTGGGCTAGATATAAAAATGAGATATCAAATTATATGTATTTTTTGTTGTTCCTATGATTGATATCAACATGCTTGGTAATTAGACAACCCAATATTAAGAGTTTAAAAAAATAAAAATCCAAAAACAGTATTATTTTTAAACAATATCACTTTTAGTCATGGTGAGTGTTTCTCTTATTCTCCTTAATAAACCATGACTTGATTGTATAACATTTGTCTCAGGGCTAAGTTTTGTTTCACTCTTCCTTGGTTTGGTATATCATAAGGCATCAGTGTTGTGTCTCAACCTGTTTTGTTTAAAACATACACATGACTTTTTAAAATAGAAGTGTTATTTTGGACATGTACTGTTTTGCTTTTCGGAATTCTAGATTCATATCATGCTTATAAAAAAATAGACTTTGAGTCAGGCATAATCCTATGTACCTATAGGATTATAGGTGCATGCCTATAATCTTAGGTGCTCAATAGATTGAGGCAGGAGGATTTTAATTAGGGATTACCCTTAGTAAATTAGTGAGATCCTGTCCCAAAATAAAATTAAAGGGGCTGGGAATATACTCAGTGGTAGCATGTACAAGGCCCTGGGTTTAATCCCCAGTAGTGCAAAAAAAAAAGACTAAACAGACTGCTTAAACCACAAGAAATCTCATGGTGTACTTTAAATAATTAGCCATATTTTTTATAATCTAATTTTCATCTTAAAAACCACATGTGTAAAGATACATAGAACATGCCCAGTCTATAAATTTTGATTTTTAAGTGTTTGTTTTAACAATAAGTATATATTTTCCTTGAAAAACTCAATAAAAATGCAACTTTAATGGAAATTAGAAATAGTAATATTAGAAGAGTTATTCTTTTTTTAACCTTTTTAAAAATTTTTTTCAGTTATTAATGGACCTTTATTTAAGTAATTTATTTATATGTGGTGCTGAGAATTGAACCTAGTGACTCACACATGCTAGGCAAGGGCTCTACCACTGAGCCACAACCCAGCCCTGAACAGTTATTCTTAAATTGTTGGCTTAGGGATTATTTTTGTGTTTGTGGATATGTATAAACTTTTCTACATTCAGCAAAGATTTTTAAATGAATATGTATTTCTTTTATAATTTGATTTTTTTTTGTAATTTTAAAATATAGCTTTGCTTGATAGACTTGATGAAATTCGTATTATAATTATTAAAATTTTGTAAAAATTTTCTTGAAGGAGAGTGGGTGACTTGTTGGATTTTTGTTTTTTAAATACCTTATTTGCTTTTTTTTTTTTAAGTTTGATATTTTATTTTTAGGGCATATTGATGCATTTACTTCAAAGCTTTTCCTGCTAGAAGAAATTACCTCAGAAGAATTAAAAGAAAAACTTTCAGCACTCAAGTAAGAAAGTTCACTTTGTGACAGAATTGAGAAAAACTTATTAGTATGATAACTAGTTTTCCTTTACTTTTAAATATTAAGTTTGCCCATCCTACCAAGCGTTTTTGTATACCAAAACTAAATGAATTTATTGTACTCAGAACTTTAAATGCCTAAATGCAAAGGAAAATAACTTATAAATATTATCTCATTTGTATCTCACAACTTTCTATGAAAGGCTGGTGATAGTGTCTTTGCTATTTTATATATGAGAACTAGGATTTATAGGTCCTTGCCTCCAGAGCACATTACTGAGCTAATGTCAGACCGTCTAGCTCTTAGTTGGTATGTTGAATTCACCACTTAAATGAGAAATTGTCTTAATTTACACTAATTGCGTAGTACTAGCTCTGAGGCTTGATGTTTTTTTAAGAGTCCCAGATTCAAACTTGAACTCTCTGCTTACACTTAAATATATCCACTTTTGTTTCTAAGAATTGCTTTTCTTGGGCAGTAACTTTTCTTTACACATGTGAGTAGAAAAACTTCTATACCCCACTCTCTGCCTGCCTCACTTCTCTCAATGAAAATGATTTTTTTAAAAGAAATATTAAGTTAGGATCTAGAAGAGATACTAAAAAAAAAAAAAAAACAGAATAACATTTAATTTCCCTTTAGTTATCCCATTCACAATCAGTAGCTTCTCTGTCATTGCATATTTAAAGTACCCATCAAATATTTGAAAACTAATTTACACCATCTTTAAAAGCCATACTCTTCTGTATTTTTAAAAGTATGAGATTTCAACATACAATAGTGATCTTTTTATAACTGCTTAACACAAGGCCAATACTTTGATTATAAAAGAAAATCAAGAAATGACAAAAATAAAAGTTTATCATTTTTTCATTCAAATGTTTAAAAGTTTAGCATTCTGTTTTATATTGTCACATCTGTTTTCCTATGTTATTGAGGGCATTTCTTTTCCTGAGAAGCTATAATTATTAATAATTAGGTGTTTTGGCTTAATTTTACATAAATTTCTTCTGTTTAATAGGGTTTCAAGTTTATTTAATATTCTCCAACACATTCTAAAGAAATTAAGTAGGTAAGTATTTTTGGACACTTTGCGCTGATTTGTCTGATTTTCTTAGGCAAATATTCTTAGAAACTTTGAAAATATGTTATTAACAATCAATGAGAAAAGACTAGAAGTACAAGAATTATTTTGTTGAAGTTGAAATTGTGAAAAATACAAGTAAAAAGATAATGTGATAGTATCTGCTTTAATGAACTTGCAAATATATTTTCTAAAAGGCCATTGTATTGGTTTCCTATTGTCCATATAACAAATTGCCCCTATTACAAGTAGCTTAAAGTAATATGAATTTATAGTTCTCTTTATAGTCCTGAAGACCAGAAATCCAGAATCAGTTTCACTCACTAAGGTCAAGGTGTCAGCAGGGCTGCTTTCTTGTGGAGCTTTTTTTTTCCTTTTCTTTTGATATAGTGTCTTGCCAAATTACCCAGGCTGACTTTGAACTTGTGATCCTCGTGTCTTAACTTCCGAAGTTGCTGAAATAACAGGCTTCCTTCTCTCTTTCAGTTTCTAGTACTCAGCTGTATTCCTTGACTTGCAGCCCTTTCTTCCATCTTCAAATTTCATCACTCAGATGTCTGCATCCAGGTGACACTGCCTTGTCCCTACTATAATAGTATTTTCCTCTGCCTGCTTCCTGTAAGGACCCTGTAATTACATTGGCCCTACTCAAGTAATCCAGGATCATCATCTCAGAATCCTTAATTTAAACTCTTTTGCAGAGCCATTAAAGTTAATGTATTTACAGGTCTGGAGACAGGATACAGACATCATGGGAGACTGTTATTCAGACTAACAAAGTTTTTGTTCAGGACAAAGAAGCCACAGAGAACTAGTAACCAAAGTTTTTAAGTCTGTGGCAAATTTAAGAATATGAATTCTCCAAATGATCATTTGTCCAACTTATATGAATTTTTACTTACTTTCTGTCATGAAAAGAGAAATAGACAACAATTCAGTAGTCTGAACTCAAAGTCAAAATTTCCAAGTTCAAGTTCTAACTCTTCACTTACATTATACAACCAGATGTGAATTTCCTTATTTGTAAAATAATGGTGTCGGGTACAGTAAGTACCTGAGTACTTTTTAGTTCTAAGCAATTACAGTACTTATATATGAAACTTGCCAGATGCTTTTGAATTTTTATTGTCAATCTTATTTCATTTGTTACTATTTTCTTATTTATTTATTTATGGTGCTGGGGAGTGAAAACCTCACACATGCTAGGCAAGCACTCTACAATTGAGCTATATCCCCAGTCCTTATATTAGTTTTCTATCATAGCTGTAAAATATCGGTTTTGTAAAACAACACAAATTATTATTTTGCAGTTCTGTAAATCTTGAGATCTAACTGATCATACTAGGTTAAAATCATAGTATTCACTTGTCTGAATTTGTTTCTCAGTAGTATTTCCCTATGAGTCTTTTCAGCCTCCTTCCACGTTTAAAGGCTCTTGTGATTACATTGGGCCCGCTTGGATAATCCAGGAAAATATGACCATTTTAAAATTAGCTGATTAGTTACCATAGTTCCATCTGCTACCTTTCCCCTTTGCCATGTAAGATAACCAGGGTGTAGGGAAAAAAAAAACAAAACATTTTTAGGAGGCCACTCTTCTGCCTACCAGAGTTGTATGTCTTTATATTTTTTCATGTGCATTGCATTCGTATAGCATGTGTATAATACTTGTCCTTGGAGTGTCTCATTCTCCATAAATTAAATACATTGCTCTGGAGCAGGGCAGGATGGCACAGCTTGGGAGGTTGAGGCAGGAGGATCACTTGAGCCTAGGAGTTCAAAACCAACCTGGGCAACATAGCAAAACCCATCTCAAAAAATATGTATACATTTTTCTGTAAACCAAAGTTTTCTTCATTTTTAGTGATTTTAGTGATTTTCATTAGTAAAATCTCAATCTTTGAAATGTTATTTATTCCTGCTTCTTTATCAATTATTATTTCCTTATATTAAAATGATCAAGAGGAAAAAGTTCTAAAGGATAAGAATAATTTTGGGGACCTCCTTCATCAACATCTATTACTTTTAATTTAAAAAGTTAATGAAAATGGCTGAGTGTGGTGGTATGTGCCTATAATCCCAGAGACTAGGGAGACTGAGGCAGGAGGATCCCAAGTTCAAGGCCAACCTCAGCAACTTAGGAAAGTTCTAAGCAACTTATCAAGACCCTGTCTCAAAATGCAAAAGGACTGGGGATGGAACTCAGGGGTTAAGTACCCCTGGGTAAAATCCCCTGCACCAAAAAATGTTAATGAAAATGTAACTTAAAGATTTGTTTAGGAGATCTGTATAACTGAAGTATGATTAATCTCTTTTTTTTATTAATGTGAGAAAGAACTGTTCCCCTTTGATCCAGAAAATGTGTAATCCCAAGAAAGCACAGTGTATTAATCATCCTATTAGCTCTTTATGGTTATATATTGAATCCCTTAAAGCTTTCTAAGAAAGAAAAGAAAAATGTGGATTGGATGTTTGACATAACTGATTATTGTGACAGTAGAGGATCGTGATTAAGGGTATGGCCTGTGGAATTTGACCACGTGAGTTTATATATAAACCCTACTATACTCACAACTTTGGGCAAATTGCTTCACATCTCTAATTTGTTTATTTATCACTGATGTGGAGTTAATAATTAATACTATGCCTTGAAGATTTGTTGCAGAGGATTTAATGAAAAAATGGATATGGAGCAGTATAACATTTGTTGGCTCATAATAAAAATTCAATATCTGTTGGCTGCTATTGCTACTATTATCTCATAATAATACTTCATATTATATCTTGGTTGTTCCGTCAATAGTTTCTGCCACTTTATTTTAGAGTACTGGACGTCATAAACATGTAACATTAACTTTCATGTCTTTTGTCACTTTTATAATTTAAAATAATTTTTATTATAATAAGATCATTTAACATGAGCTCTACCTTCTTAAAATTCAAGTGTACATTTTAGTATTAACATTAACCTGTGTCTACTTCTATCAGTTACTATCTGTTAATCCTCTACTTCTACCTATTAACTTCTATTACTAGAAATAAATTAGACAGGATATTGAATGATGAAAATGTTGAGAGAGAGATGTTTTCAGTAAGCATCTGTTCTCCATAGATTAGAAAAATAGGCAGATTGTTTTTCTATTAGATGATTGAAATTTTGCAAATTGCCTAAAACATAATAAAAAGAAAATGATCAGATATTCTGAACTTTGTACTAAAGTTCCAAAGTTCCAAAATAATTTAGTTGCCTAAAAGGCATGAAAAGACTTTAAATCTGAAGTCTACTTTTATTGGTCTATTTTATATTTTAGAGGTTGTGGTTCTATGCCTATAATTGTTTTCAGTTTTATTAATAGATTGATCTTCAATGGTGTACTTAGCTTGCAGGAGGGTTCCTACTTGTTGTCTCATGCAGCAGAAGATTCTTCACTCCTGATCTACAAGACCTCTGACGGAAAAGTTACTAGAACAGCATACAATTTGCATAAAACACATTGTGACCCTCCTGGTGTACCTTCTAGTCTCTCAGTTCCTTGGGTCCCATTAGATCCCAGTCTCCTATTACCATATCATATTCATCATGGACGGATACCTTGTACTTTTCCACCCAAATCACTGGGTCCTGCAACACAGCAAAAGGTAAAGTCTTTTTGAAATCAAATGTTCTATTAGATTGTTTATTATTAATTTGTTTAATTCACTGTACTTCAACCTGAGGTCTACATTTCCAAGTTAATTACAACTACTATTCTACAACCAATATCCATAAGCAGGGTAGATAAAGTTGTATGCTCTACCATGTCCAGTCTTTTTGTCAATGGAACTTTCTATTTTTATAAGGTTTATAAACCAACAAAAGAAAATTCTAGCTTGCTTCATGGGTGCATGGGTAAGGCAGCCACATAGTTAAATCTTGATGTTCCTATAAAATAAAAAGTTGTATATGCAATTTTTATTTATGCCCACTCTATTCAATTTTATTAAATATTTGAGACAATTTGCAAAAGAATACATACAATAAAATTATGATATAATTAAAATTGATTGCTAGGATATGGAAAAATTAAAATGTAGTAGTTAATGGAGTGCTTTATTATAAATATAGCTGCAGTATTAATGACTATATTATGTTCTGCTACGTATGTATAACTCAATATTTATTAAATTACACTTTAATGTTGCTCTCTTTATTAAATTCCTCCTAGAAATCTCACTTGAATAATAATTTATTTATCTAAAACCTACAAAGCTGTGGCTAGAAATACTTTCTACCATTTCACTTGTTCTCTGTATATAATTTAAGAAATTTCAATTTAAGTTTAGTTGTAGGAAAATTTTGCTATCTGAATGTTCAGGAGACAAAACCTAGTGTGTTTTCCTTTCTGCTGCCAAAAAACAAAATCTCTGAATCAAAATTACTGAATTTTATATAATCTTTTCAATGTTATTACCCTCAGAGAATTTATCACTTGTGTACCCTTTGAATGTTCTATTCTTTTTTTCCCTTCTATATTTCAGTAAATTAATCTGTAAATGTCCTTAAATCCTTTTGAGAAATAGCTAGAATGCAAATATTGAGGACTTTTTAAAAAACAATTTACAGTGAATAGGGTTGAACACTGAGCTCCTTGTACATTCTTAGTTAACATTGGCCAAGAAAATATAAATATGGTTAACCAGTTGAGATCAGTGAAAGAATGGAGAGGGCTGGAGATGTGGCTCAAGCAATAGCACGCTCGTCTGGCATGCGTGCGGCCCAGGTTTGATTCTCAACACCACATACAAACAAAGATGTTGTGTCTGCCGAAAACTAAAAAATAAATATTAAAAAATTCTCTCTCCCTCTTAAAAAAAAAAAAAGAATGGAGAAAGTTAACTGTTAGCATCTTAAGTTATTTTATCTACAGTTTTGGTTGACTATCCCTAGTTTACATATAATATAAATGGTGGTTTTTATAACCTCTTAAGGAAATAATAATTGAAAACCATTTTTGAAGATCTGTATTCTTTCTAGAAGAATGATTTTCTTTAATTTAGAAACACTGATTATAGTTTCTGAACCATAGCATATAATTCTGTGCAGGGGTTGCTTATTCTTCTTAAGTGAAAATTAATGGTTTAATGTCTGACTTCAAACAACTATAAATAGAAGGATAAATTTATTTGCCCAAGGTGTTTTTAAAAAAGAACTGAGTAATATTTTTATTCTTCCCTTATTGATACAGATTAACACTAGAATAATGTTGAGTACCTTATGTTTTTGAAATACTATCATGATTTACTTTTTAAAAAATGTGGTCCAAAAATGTGCTTTTGTTTCTTTATTATTTGTTCTTTTTAGTTGTACATGACAGTAGAGTGTATTTTGACATACATACGTGGAATAAACTTCCTATTTTTGTGGTTGTATATGATGTGGAGTTACAATGGTTGTGTATTCATATATAACCATAGGAAAGTTAGGTATGGTTCATTCTACTGTCTTTTCTGTTCCCATCAAAATGTGATTTTGTATAACAAAAAATAATAATAATAATTCATTTGGAAAAGGAAAAATTCTCTATGTTCAGGGTTTGATTATGTAAATATATATTTTAACAATTAATTACATGTATATCGCTGAGCACAGCGATATATTTATTTATTTATTTAATATTTATTTTTTAGTTTTTGGCGGACACAACATCTTTGTTTGTATGTGGTGCTGAGAATCGAACCCGGGCCGCATGCATGCCAGGCGAGTGCGCTACCGCTTGAGCCACATCCCCAGCCCCGCGATATATTTATTTGTATTTTTAAGATACTTCATGTATTCAATTTAGGAACAAATATTTAGTGAGTTTAACCAGGACCAGGCTCTTACACAGCCCAACACTAGGTACTATAGACAATGAGATAACCAAACTTAGTTTGAGATTTTGTGTGTGTGTGTGTGTGTGTGTATGTGTGTGTGTGTAAGTCAATAGAACATTTTGGATATAATTATGATATAACAATCTAGCCCAACATTTAGTGGGGATTACCCCCACCTTCCTGCTTTGCTCCTAAGCAGACCATGGAAATAAGACTTTCTACTTTTTTTCTTTCCCTTCAGCTAAGCACCAATAGGGATTTTTTTAGCCTTAGCAGAAATGGGGGAAAATCACAACTTTAAGGAAACTGGGGAAGAAAAAATCTGTATGAAACATAAATCATCTGCATATCCTCTCCATGTACAGACTCATATAGCAAATGTTTTTGCCCTGGTGTGATTCCTTAGACCCTAATCTACTTGAACATAGAACTTAACATCTGTATAGTGCCTTAAGGCACTAACCCTGAAGAGACCCCAGTAGACCTTGTGTCTGCCTCCCTGCTGCATCCAGCAGAGGATATATGGAGGAGTTCGTTTTACTTCCTGTGCTACTTTTGACTTTTGCAGTCTTTTTGCAGCAGCTTCTTACTTCATACCCTTTTCTTCTACAATTTCTGTAATGAGCATTTATTTTACACACATATACCATCTTACAATGGAAGTCTTCAATGCTGACTTTCCTCAAAGATACAGTAGATACAATTAGTATAGTCAGTATATCTTTATAAGAAATACCAGCTATGTAGAGAGTGATATAGATATCTAAAAATCATAGCACTTTCTAGTAGAAATGTTGTAAATGTTCATCAACCTCAGACAGTCTGGCAGATTCAAATCCTTAAGTTTGTCCTTTCTAATCATGTCATTTTAAACCTAAATAAATAAATAAATAAAATTTAAAGGAAAAAAAAAAAGTCCCTTTAAGAGGCAGTAAATAATAGGTGAGGGACACTGGAGTCTGATCCTTTCTCAGTGAACCAGTAACCCATTGAAGCAATACCAGTACTGCTTCTGTTGGGTTTGGAATATGAGAGAGTGCTTGGAGTTCCAATATCACCCTTAGTGTGCCCAAGTATGGGATTCACTAGATAGGATGTGATGAAACAAAGTGTGAGTGGTGGCTGGGGAAGATACAGGCAGATATGGGCAGATTCTGTGGAAATGATTTCAGGTAACACAGCTTTCATCCTTCTCTGTGAGGGCTGGCTTTCTCCTTTACATATTTTAAAAACTTTCTGCCCTCCCTCGTAGTAGCCAAGGAGGTGACAGTATTTCCAGATCTTATTCTTAAACAGGACTATGATTAGCAAGGGATTGGGTCCAAAGAATGACCTTCCTCCCTTACACAGTGAGCTAGAAAAGGAGAGTGAGGAGAATAGTACACATGAAGGTGCAAGTAGCACCACGGGTATCCCCCAAGCATCCTTCTTTCCCTTTGCCCATCCTCTGTATTCCTTTTTTTGTTTTGTTTTTTCTTCTATGTTTATTGTTGTTTTTTTTTTTCTTCCCTCTTGGGCTTTTTTTTTTTTTTTTTGTATCAGGGATTGAACCCAGGAGCAATTCACCACTGAGCCATACCCCCATCCCTTTTTATACTTAATATTTTGAAACAGGGTCTTCTTAAGTTGCTTAAGGCCTCACTAAGTTGCTGAGGCTGGCTTTGAACTTGTGATCTTCCTGCCTCAGCCTCCAGAGCCACTGGAATTACAGGTGTGTGCCACTGTGCCCAACAACTTTTCTTTGTCTCTCCCTCTCTTCCTTATCTTACTGTCTGTCCTTTTTTTTCCATGTAATTTCTTCTCCTTCTTCAGCACCTCTTACTTGCTTATATTTTCTTTCTTTTGCCTTCATATTATTTCTTTTTTTCTCATTTATTTCTTCCTTTCCTGAAGCACAATTAGTGCAAACATATTATTCAAAAGCCCTGTCATTCCCTTTTATTCTAATTGAACATTTCAGCCCCTTCCAAATTTAACATAGTAGCTTTTTTTTTTTTTAAAGAGAGAGAGAGAGAATTTTTTAATATTTATTTTTAGTTTTTGGTGGACACAATATCTTTATTTTATTTTTATGTGGTGCTGAGGATCGAACCCAGCGCCCCACGCATGCCAGGCGAGCATGCTACCTCTTGAGCCACATCCCCAGCCCCAAACATAGTAACTTTTCCATTCACTTATCTATCTTGATCTGAAAAAATTATACTACTTAAAACTATATCAGATTAAAACTTGTTTAGTAACAGTCAACCATGTGACTGGTGACCAAAAATTTAGAAGATTATATCCATGATGATTAGTACATATAGAAATAATACAGTTTACTATATGTAGGTATGTTGTAAATATATTAAGCTATTTTGTTCGTTGCTTTATCTCTTAGGTTGGTGGAACCAGAATGCCTACACGCAGCCGCAGGACTCCAGTTTCCATGGAAACCAAAAGCAGTTGCTTGCCTGCTCAGCAAGTTGAAAATGAAGGAGTAGCTCCAAATAAAAGAAAAATAACTTAAGGACTGTACTATGGAAAATAAAAATTCAGAAGAACCACTTATGTTTAATTTTGAAAGTTTGGGGAGAACATGATCAAAAGATCAGTAGGCAAAGGAGTGTTTTTCTTTTAGCATTCTTAAGAATTTTTAGAGTGCCTTGAAAAAATGCTAGCTATGAGAAATGAGTGTTTCTACTAAAATGGAATGTTTCACTCTTTACCCTTGAAGTTTGAGAGAACCTAGGTACGGTTTCAGATTACCATGGCAGGGAAATGAAGAAAATATTTTTATATTATACCGTTTTCTAAAAATTGTAAACAGGGAAATAACTTTTTTTTTTTTTTTTTTTTAGGAATAACATTTATCGTTATGTATTGTTTAATTTGAGTTATATTGCTGGTCTTTGAGACTAGCTCAAAAGGTTAAATATTACCACTGTCAGAAATGATTATGAGCGTTGTAAACCTTGTTTCTGATCCATTTTGACACTTTTTGTACTGCTATAAAATGATAAGTCATTGAAGGTTAATAAAGGTTAAAAACTTTTTGAAATTTCATTGCAGACACTAACGGTTAAGAGAAAAACTTTCTGCCTCTGAAAAGTCACAAGTTAATGTTTTCATGTTGGGCAACATCAGTTTGTTAAAAGAAAACTTGTTGTATAACAGGTTTGGTGATGAATGCCCCTGCTTCTTGGCACAAATTCCAGATGATTGTTGAAATATGCTACTGGAAGTAGAGATGAGGTATTTTCCAGGAAAAAAAAAAATTCTGTTGTTTAAAACTGACAGGATTAAATGGGATGTAGAGAGCATAAGCTAATTTTTTCCTCATTTATTCTAAGTAATTTAAATTTTATAGGACCATACATTAATTTAAAACCTGGCATAATTTGCTGATGATGTTATAACCACTTTGAATTTAAGAAGGAGCAGAGTTGTTTAATTTTGTAACCCTGTTCTTTAATGTACACTTAAAGTATCAGAAATATGTGTCATTTATAAAATATAAGTTTTATAATTCAAGACAATATTTGCCTTGTTTTTATTACTTATGAGTTCTACACTAATATAAGAAATTTGACCTAAATATCTTCTCACATATTATAAATAACAGTTGAAAATTTTTTTCTTCTACTATGAAGTTTTGTTTTGAATTTATTTTTTTATTGGTTATAAGGCATTTTTATTAGTACAAATTGTTTTGTGTATTTTAATTTATTTTTTATACTTTTATTTATTTCCATGTGATGCTGAGGATCAAACCCAGGGCCTCTCATGTACTAGGCAAGCACTCTACTGCTGATCCACAACCCCCAGCCCGTTTTGTATATTTTAATATATCATTTCTTCATCCTGCCATTATCTTTTATAAAACACTTAGCCCCCCCACTTTTTTTAAACTTTATCACATATTCCAGAAATGTTTTAGTTATGCATCATTTGTCAGCAAGCCAAAGGAAAGGGAGGGATTCCATTGGAATTAGGTCTTTTGAAAAATCTTGTCAATGATTGCTTTAGATCTCTGAGTGCCAGAAAGACTTGGCTTTTGCCATTTTTAACTTGAGTTTTGTTTTTTTTTTTTTTTTCTTCTCTCTTTGGTACTGAGGATTAAACTTAGGGGTACTTTATTACGTAGCTACATCCCCAGTCCTTCCTTCCTTTTTTTTTTTTTTTTTTTAAGTTGGACACAATATCGTTATTTTATTTATTCACCTTTATGTGGTGCTGAGGATCAAACCCAGTGCCTCACGCATGCTAGGCGAGTGCTCTACCACTGAGCCACAACACCAGCATCCCAGTCCTTTCTTTATTTTTTATTTTGAGACAGTGTTTTGCTAAGTTGCTGAGACTGACCTCAAATTTGCAATCCTGCCACAGCCTCCTAAATCACTGGGATTATAGGCTTCTTAGCTCAATTTATTTAGTAGAATATGTGTCTTGCAAGTGATTACTTTTGAATTATGTAAGCTATATATTTGGATAATCCTAATATATAAAGCTAGTTTTTCACTTTCCTTAATGTAACTTCTTAAACATATATTTTATCATGATTTTTATCCTTTTTCTTACATTTTAACATGGAGACTTTATAAACAAGGAAATGACATTGACAATATTAGCAAAGATGTTAAAAAAATCAACCAGGCTCAGTGGCACAATTCTGTAATCCCAGCAGCTTGAGAGGTTGAGACAAGAGGATGGCAAGTGCAAAGCCAGCCTCTGCCATTCAGTGAGGCCCTATCTCAAAGTATAAAAAGGGCTGGGGTGTTGCTCTGTGATAAAGTATCCCTGAGTTCAATCCCCGGTACAAGGAAAAAAAAAAAAAAAGACATGAGGATGTGATGAGCCTGGGCCACTTATAACTCTAGTGGGAAGCATTTAATTTATACAAATGTCTTAGAAAACAAGGTAATTCAATGAGTGTTTGCAGCCATGTGCCATACCATAATAACTATTATTATTATTGTTATTTTGGTGCATCTGGGGATTGAGCTAAACCCACAGAACTTTTTTATGTTTGAGACAGGGTCTCAATAAGTTGCCAAGGCTGGCCTTGAACTTGTGATCCTTTTGCTTCAACCTCCTGAGTGGCTGGAATTACAAGCAGGGACCATCCCACCTGGCCCTTCTTCAACACACAGTAATCTCTGAAAGGATGGAGCACATTTGTTTTGTTGATTGTTAAGTAACAGATACCTAATATTATTGCCTGTCATGTAGTCACTCAATAAGTTAACAAGTTGGAGTCTTCAATGAATGAATACACATACCAAGGATAGTTTTTTTTTTCCTCTGAAGTTCACATTTTAGTGGAAAGCACATTACTTATCTATGTGATAAGGCTCTGATGAAGTAACATAAGAAAGTCAGGCCTAGGGCTATAGCTCAATTGGTAGAGTGCTTGCCTTGCATGCACAAGGCACTAGGTTCTATCTCCAGCACCACCAAAAAAAGAAAGGAAAAGAAAAAGTCACCTAACCAGGTTCTGATAAATAAGGAAGATTTTCTGAGATAAAACTTAAGCTAAGGTTTAAAAAAAAAAGAGTGGGAGTTATAAAGGAAGAATGAAATATTTTCCACAAACAAAGAATGCAGGTTATGCAAAGGTGAAAACTGGCCAGATTGTAGGCTATGGATGTAGGAGGTGAAAGAGAAAATGATAGGAGAGTGACAGACATGCTATGCAAGACATTTGTATTTTTACCTATGCATTGTGAAAACTAGTAGTAAAGTTTAATAAATAACAGTATTGTTGAAAATTAAACTGAAAAACACTACAATAGAAGTTAGGATGCTGTGTTACAGTAATTGAAAACAGCCAGAATTAAAGCAGTAAAAGTGGGAGTGAGCTTGAAAATATATAAGATAAAAAATGACAACTTATTGATATGATTAGTGGAGTATGGCTTCTAGGTTTCTCATGTGGAAAGCTAGGTAAATAATGGTGTTGTTCATTGTGAATATAGGAGAAGTGTGGTTAGAATGGGAAGAAAGTTCAGTTAAAATATCCATTTCTTTTTTTTTTTTTTTTAGAGAGAGAGAGAGTGAGAGAGAATTTTTTAATATTTATTTTTTTAGTTTTTTAGCAGGCACAACATCTTTGTTTGTATATGGTGCTGAGGATCGAACCCGGGCCGCACGCATGCCAGGCGAGCGCGCTACTGCTTGAGCCACATCCCCAGCCCCAATATCCATTTCTTTTAACCATTTCTTCCCCTTGTATTTTTGGTTTGGATGTTATTTTGGTTATCTGCAACCTATTTTGTGAGTAATAAGTTAACCAAAACTTAGTTACTTGATATGACAAGAATTGATTATCTTTGTTTTGCAAGTTAGGAGTCCAGATGCAACTTAGCTGGGTGCCTTTGGCTCAAATCATCTCCTGAGTTGTAGTCAAGCTGTTGACTGGGGCTGAGTCAGGTGAAGACTCAAGTGAACTTGGAGCATGCATATACTTCCAAGAAGGTTTATACATGTGGGGTAGGTGGAAAGCCTTGGTTTCTCATTGGTGGCTGGCTGCAGTGTACATGTACCTCTTTATACATTTGCTTGAGTGATAGCTGGCTCATCCCAGAGTGAGCTGTACTGTGGAAAGACTAAGGAGGAAGCCACAGGGTCTTTTATCATCTTGTCTTGGAGGTCAAACACTGTCCCTTCTTCCATATTTTTCTTTTTATAAATAAGTCACTAAGTCCAGTTTTGAACTCCATCTCTTAAAGAGAAGACTTTGAAGATAATTCCTGAACATCTTTTTTAAACCACCATATGTGCCATGAAAACTTTAGGTAGATAGAAGAAGAATTAGGCTTAGGGTGAAAAGAAAAGAACATTTTTTAAAGGTGAGTTTACTTCCAACATGTTACATTTGATGTAGAAATAGGTGATATGTTATAGGTAGTTGGTAAGCTAAGTCTTGAACTCAAGCAAGAAGCCTCATCAGTACAGATTCAGGAGTCACTGGTGTATCTGTGGTTATTGAAATCATAGCAAAGTGTAAGATGACCCAGCAGAAACAGGTGGAATGAGGAAAGGGCTGTGGATGGAACCACAGGGAAAACCATACAAGTTCATTGAAAGGAGAAGTTTCATTGATGTGGCTAATGAGAAGTCAGACTTATAAACTTGAAGGAATAAGAATGCAAGGTGAAAACAATGGACTCCTTCACTGCCAACTGATCCACAAAACTTGGGAATGGTTTTTGTGATTTAGATTTTTGTCAACTGTAGGGAGTTAAGCAGTTCATTTTTAATTCTTCTGTATTCTGAGTTTGGACACCATGAACATTTTGAAAATATAAAAAACAGTAAGCTTGAGTAAAGATAGGAGAAAGCTAAATTTTTTATTTTTATTTTTTTTATTTTTTCTTTTATTATTTTTTTTTATTGGTTATTCAAAACATTACAAAAATTGCAGAATCACATCGGTTACACATCCACATTTTTACATAATACCATAATAGTAACTGTTGTATTCTGCTATAATTTTTTATCACTGTGCTAAATCTATAATTCCTAGTGGATATGATGTAAAGATATTAAGATGTTTGCTATACACTATATAAGTGGTACTTTTTAATCAAACGCAAAGTATTTGATATGAAGCTTTACAGAGTTTGTCTTTGAGATGTAATGATAAAGGGATTCATTTCATTGATCTTTCCACTTGCTGGGTTCCTTGTCCAGACTATTTACCAAGGTAAATAATGGCAGACACACTGAAAGTATGTATGTGGGGTTTGTTTCTGACCTGCCATGCAAAGTCAAGGCTTAGATCTGTTTCTTGGGTGGGTCTCCAGATGGCTATATTAGAGAAATCAACTAGTCAAGGATTTACCTTTGACAGATGTTAAAAAGTGATCAAGTAAGGGTTTATTATTATTACTATACATACATAGTATAATGTGGTTATTCTCTCAGTAATGGGGTGGAAAATCCTGAGTGTAAATTGATTGCTGTTTTGAAGAACCCTAAAGATTCTATGATAAGTGGGTTGAATTTCTCTTTCCCTTTTCTGAAGAATCGACATTTCTTTGGGGGAAAGGAATCTTTACTACATGACCTATCCTAGGTTTTGATTATCTAAAAATATACAGCACAGAAAAGTGTGTGTGTGTGTGTATGTGTGTGTGTGTCTCTCTCTATATATATAAAATCTTAAGATTCACACTTCAGTAGGGCAAAACCACACAGATGCCATAGGTTTCCAGGCCCTTCCAAGCACTGCATTAACATCTCCTCTGGCTGCCTTTACCACTGTACCTGTTGCCTGCATACTTTTGCACATGAATCAATGTCTACTTGGGTTTATTATCACCTATCAAAACCTTGCCTGCCCTGTATGGAATTGATAATGTATTTTGAGCAATCTGTTGGATGTAATGTATTATATTTCTCTCTGGGAATTTAAAAGTAAATAAGGTTGATTTCTGCTTTAAGGTCATGTGCTAATGTAGTTGAGGAAATAGTTATGCACAATTAATTATGATACAGGGCAGAATGTTCAAGTTACACAGTACAAAGGAATAAGTAAAGGGGATACCCAGAAATGAAAAAAGCATGGTAGAAATGGCCTTTAGGCTCTTTGAAAGACAAGTTGTTGCAACACATAACTAAACCAGTCAGAATCATTCCAGGTGCACTGGGCCTGCACGAAACAATCACACAGAGATAGAGATATACGTTTTTCTTTGGGTTCTGTGTCGGCTCCTCTGACTCAGCTCCCATAAAGGAGGCAAGGTGGGCAAGAAAGCACGCCTCAAACCTGGGTTTTATTGGGGGAGGCCTTTCCATGGACTACTCTATCCCAAAAGGGCAAAAAGGTAGGATTGCAAAGGAATAGGTGAGAGTAACTCAACCCCAGTGGGTGACGCCTACTCCTGGAGCCACGCCTTGTTATCTGAGCTGAGGTAATGCCCAGGTTACTGCGACCTAGTATGGCCATGCCTGAACACAAAAATTCTTTAGAACTCGGCGTATCAGGACTTAAAGGCATCTGCATCCAGGGCAGCTCCCAACAAGTGAAACATCAATGGAGACAAAAAGGAAGTAGAGGATTACTGCATGAAGGAAAGTCATGAAAGATGCTGGTTTTAGGAAATAGCAAATATATAACAAGCAAGGGAGTGGGAGATAAGTTTGGAGTGGTAAGCTAGATCTCAGTTGTAGAAGGTATTGAGTGTTGTATCCAGATAGTCTTACTTGATTTGAAAGCACTGAAACAATGAAGTCTTTTCAAGTAAAGTGTTGTTAGAAGGGTTGCAGTATAACAGATTATTTTGGGAGGAGAAAGATGAATGACAAGTGTTAATTGTACAAATAGGAGGTGGATACAAAAGCATAAATTGGAAAGCTGTTTAAGAGGTAGCAGATAATAGATTGACCTCATCCCCAGAATGAGTATTTAATCGTGTAACATTGTGTCACAAGTGAGAATAGACACTGTGCTAGGTGCTGGGAATATAAAGATGACTTAAAAGACCTTGTTTTCAAGTATTTGTACTTTCATAAAAAGTGATATCTAAACAAGAACCCCCAAAATGTAAGTTTTGTAATTAATTTATGTAATGTATAAGGATTGTGAAGATCTAGGAACTGCTTCTACCACTTCTGTGGTAATACACACCTGGAAAGATAGGCTAGCATGTCTGACATCAAATTGGACTTTTCCTTTATTTTCCCTTCCCTCTTTGCAGAGGATCAAATGAATCCCCTTTCAAACTTCATGTGTTGGAAACTTAATTCCCAAAGCAACAGCACTGTGAGGCATGGGCTTTGGGAGGTGTTTAGGTCATGAGTGGATCAAGCTATTATAAAAAGGACTGGAGGAGCAGGTTTGCCCTCTCCTGCTCTTCTCCACTGTGTAGGCTCAGCATTCATCCTTTCCTTCTCTTCCAACTTCCCCCACATGAGGACACAGTAAAAGAACCATTCTTGTTAGGTGCAGAACAGGCTGATCTATGTTATCTGCAGGGCAGGCTGAACAAATGTCAGCTGCAGGATGGCCCACGCACTCAAACCCCCCTCTGTCTGGTCCTTTATCACCTGTTTGCATCAAAGTTGAACATTCAACCCCCACTCAAGGCTGAACACTCAACCCTCCCTGTGCCAACAAGGAAGCTTGCAGACCCAGAGGCCCCATTAGATTTGGGCTATAAAAACTCCCTCCTGCTGGGCCCCTCTCTCTCTTGCTCTCTTGCTCTCTTGTTCTCTTGCTCTGTCTCTCTCTCTTGATCTCTCTGTCTCCCTTGTGTGCATTCTCTCTCTCTCTCTCTCTCTCTCTCTCTCTCTCTCTCTCTCTCTCTCTCTCTTTTCTCCTCTGTTGCACTGCTGCAAAAAGATCTCTTGGTCGCTCCGAGTGTTGTGGTCACTTTCCTTTCATTGGTGCCGAAACCCGGGAGAGGGATAAAACCCACTTTTGGGTCCCTCTTCCTTCTGAAGTGCCACTCACCAGATGACCTGAACCCATTTTCTCGATTGCCAGAAGTACTTCCACCACCGGCCTTCAATTGGTGAGTTTCCCCTTTCTGGAGTCCTAAACCCAATGGAGGTGTCAGGAGGATTTGACCGTTGATTGTCTGGCAAACCTCTTTGCCCACCTGCGGGGAGGAAAACACCCCACCACAGCCTTCAAGGCCATGATGGCCCTCAGGGACTCCTTCTTAGGGCAGAATACACTCCTAGATTCAAACTTATTCCCTTCCCTTCCCAGCTGGTAGTTTACCAGCAGAGGCTTTGTAGGTCTTCCTCGAAGGACTCTGTAACCTCCAGAGACACACAACAGAGAACTGAACATCAGCCCACCCAGACCTTCATGGTTTCGGTGGCTCTCATAAAGTCCTAGTCCTCTCACCTTCAAGACTCGGCCGCTAGAGAGACGCTTACCCTCCCCTTCCTCTCTCTTCCCTTGTCTCTCTCTTTCCCCTCTTTCTGGCCCTGGGAGTATCCGGCCTCTCCAGGAGGGGTCCCAAAAAGCCTTGGCCAAGGTCTCCCACGGCTCTGGATCTGTCCAGGATGAGAGCTTCGACTGTCAGGATTCAGTGACAACCAAACCCTGCAGCTCGAACCTGCCACTAAGGCACTCCTGATTTTTGGCTCTAGCGGGGATGCCCCTTTTGCCAATAAATCAGTTTCCTCCTTCTCTCTTATACTATCTTTGCATCTCCTTCCCTCTCCCTTATACTGCATTTGCATCTCTTTCCTTCTCCCCTATACTATTTTGCGTCCTCTTCCCTCCTCCTTATACTATGTTTGCGACATGGGTAGTGTGTCCTCTCTGCTGGTCGACTCTCCCCTACAATGCCTCTTGGATAACCTCAAAACCCTCTCCTTGACACCAGACATCAAACCCCCAAAATTGATCAAATATAGCACCCAGGCCTGGCCCACTTATCCCTTAAACAATCAAAACAGATGGCCCCCTTTTGGGTCCCTGGATCCCTCCATTCTAAGGGATCTCTACAATTACTGTGAGCATTCAATAAATGGGTAAAGATGGCTTATGTCCAGGCTTTCTCCTTGCTCCAATCCAATCCTGCTCTCTGCACTTCTTGCAAACCTCTGCAAATTCTTCTAGCCTACAAACCAACACCCACAACCACTGATCCCCAATCTTCTCCTCTGGACTCATCCACTTCTTTTGACCTTGCTGAGGAACCTCCACTCTATCACCTGGCTCAAAAAGGTCCTCACCCTCAACCTTCTGCCCCAGCCCCTCCACGGTCACCTCCACCACCTCAGCAACCTGATTTCTCCCCTCCAATTACTAGATCAAAAACCCAAACCTCGGCTGGTTCTCAGACCATTGACCCCTTACTGAGGTAGCAGTTACTGAAGGAATTCCTCCACCCACTCACTCCTCTCTTCTACTGTCAGACCCACACCGGGTCCCACCAGGTCCTCTTACCAGCTAACCCAAAGCTCAAACGAGCTGAGGAGAGCCCTCAGACCCCCTATCCAAGATCTGGGATAAAATGGCCTTTAAAGTTGCTTTGTCATCACTGAAAACAGGTTACTAAGAATTTAAAGTCCCTTACAGGCTTTTTTTGATATTCACTCCCATCCTGTTCTACTGTTCAAGTTTTCCTTGCTAGGGAAAATCCTATTCTGTTACATCTCTCCTTCCTCATTCTCAGATCCACCTCAGAGCTGCTCTCAGCCCCACCTTCCCGTTTTCCCCCTCCCTACCCAGGCCCACAGAAAAGTCATAACTGACCTTCTCCAGAAATCTTCACCATGGCTGATTTTAGGACTTTCAGTAAAAAAAAAAAATCTCTACAAAAGAGTTTAATGTAGATAAACTTCCTCTTTTCATATTGCCCTGTTTTACTTGGCCACTGGCTGAAAAAATCAGCACTCCAAAAGCTAGACACCCCCCTTACTAGTTTTTCACAAAATATGTGAACAAGACCTCTGGCCTTGAGCTGGGGCTTCACAGAGATGGCTACATTTCTAAGATAAGGAAGTTACCAACTGGGCTCCGTGGTAACAGCTGGCAACAGGGGGAGAAGAGAAAGGGAAGAAAAAGCTCTCCCCCTCCCAAGTTGCTAAGAGCCATAGCCAAGTCCGAATGACACATGGCATTTTTGCCAGAACAGAGTGGTTGAGAGGTGACGCCAGCAAGCCATTGAGATGATAATGGTTATGTTAAGCTGTGTATGTTAGACCCCTGCTGTCCGCCTGGGCCTGCTACTTTGGAGTTCTCGTGGGGAATCCTGGAGAGTTCAAATTGGTTGGGGAAGTGCCGGAGAAGGGATTTCCGGTGGATGGTTCCTGGAGGAGCCCTGTGGTGTTTGGGAGAGTTCCTGGGGAGTGTGTGTGGAATGTGCTGGTGGAGTTCAGAAATGTGCTGGTGGAGTTCAGAAATAAAGTTTGTTCCTGCTTCAGTGGCTCGTGATTTGTGCCCAGCCAGACTGCGGCATCAAGTGTCCTTGAAAAGTTAACTTGCCCAGAACAAACAAACAACAACAAAAAAAAAAAAAAAAAAAAAAAAAAAAAACAACTGCTTTTTGTGAACTTCTGCAGACTCTGAACTTCTGAGCACCACCCCCCTTACATGTTGGGTACAAAATTCTGAAACTACCTAAACTTGGGGTTCAGGGGATTAATTGATTACAACAGAAGCAGTGTGCTCTGAATCTGGCTGCAACCAAATAAAACTGTTTCCCTATATTCGATGCTATCTTAGGTGCCTTGCCTTGTCCATCCCTACAACAATATAATTCTATATACTTAAACATTATTCATATTTTCATGAAATGGTCAACAGATGTGATTAATTTTGTGCTGCAAATAACAAAATATCTCTTATTAAAATGGAATAATTTGCCTAAGTCCAGAAATTTACAAGGATTATTTCAAAATGTGAATAAAGAAGGAGTTAATAGATAGGAAAGAGAAATTAGAAGGTTCTAGGTATGGATTTAATAGAAGGAAAATGTGTTTCTGGATAAGAGAGTCTATTAAGTAAATAAGAGGGTTTAAGCAAGTGATAAAGAAGGTCTGTATACGTTGGCTATATAGGTGTAAGTGCTAAAGAAAGTCTGTGTATACAACTATGGTTAAACAACAACTGTTATTTTACAATATTGTAATATGTTATTTCTTTAAGAGCTAAACTTGATTAATATAAAACATCAATGTAATTGTGGTACTATTACTCTTCTTTGTGTATTAAATGTGTTCATATTTTCCAGGTATATAAGTCTTTAAGATAGAAGTTTTAAAAAAATTATATCAAGCTGATGTTCTCCAAAAGGTTGCATGGTAATTTTAGGCTTATAAAAATAACATATTGAAGATTTATTTATATCACTTAATGTTCTATAACTGGACCTGTTATCAATAAGATTAATATAATGTTCTATAAACTGGGTACAATTTAAATGAAATATCATATTGTATTAGTTAGTATTCATGTGACATCAAGCAACAATATGTAAACTTTATAAAATGATATTTAAAAACAAAGATCAGTTCAATAATAGAACACTTTATCTAAGATTTGTAAATCTTAACCTTACCTGAGATAAGACTCTGCCTCCCATCTTACTATATGTCAGAATGACTTCAAAGTAGGCCAGACTTCAGCTAAAGCCCAGTAATCTTAATTTAAGGAAAAACTGACTTTGCTGGATGTTTATGATCAAAACTTAAAGTTAAATTAAAATGGCCAAAAAAACCCTAATATTTCGCTCTTAGTCTGAAATCCAGGGAACAGGGCTCTTCTCTAAAGAGCTTTGCAATTCTGGGCCACATAACCTCCTGATCAGGGAGATTAATGAGACCACTGGAGAATGAAATCCAATCAGTGCACTTACTGTGAATAGGAGGGTCATTGGAGACAGGAGACATCCCTGATGCTTCCAAGGGAAGCCACATGGTCAAGCAAGACCTGGACCCATCCTAGCGCAAATGGCACTAGCAGAACTAAGAAGCTGTTCTCAAGTTCCCCCACAGGTGACCCCTATGGGAACTCAGCTGACTCTTAACAATAGATAAAAACAGAGTCAATTTTGACCAGCTTGATCTTAAACACCTACCAAAAACAGTTAAGCCAAAACATAGTCATTCCTGGGAGTATTGAAGGATAAGAACAGCTAGAAAAGAGGAGACAGCAACTAGGGCAACAGGCTCCATGGGGAATGTTCAGTCAAGTATGGCCTTGGCTCCTCCCCCTCACAGGACCCCTATTAGTTCTCTTTATGTTTCTCGTAAGAGGACCATGTATGTTAAATTGCCTACAGAAGTTTCTGCAAGATCAGATACACAAATTCACCAACCAGTCGGTCAATCAACCACTTCTTTAAGACTACCAGCCCTGATGCCCAAGACAGAGACCTATGACTCATGACCAACTCCTCTGGCTCCAGAGACTCTGCCCATCTAAAACCCTCTCTAACCCCTTTTTTCCAGTTTTCACAACCCCTCTTTCACTTCATAGGAATGAGAACTACTCTCCAGCAGGTCCACTCTGCTTATTCTGTCTGCTCTTCAGTATCCCCACAAGGAAATATCAAACCTAAACTCCCCACACCTCAGATGAGGAGCCACCAGCCAGGCAAAGACTGGCAAATCAACTTCACTCATGTGCCTAGGCACAAAAAGCTTAGCTACCTACTTACTTTGGTTGATACTTTTCCACGTTGGATAGAAG
Organism: Callospermophilus lateralis; assembly: GCF_048772815.1. Lineage (NCBI taxonomy): Eukaryota > Metazoa > Chordata > Mammalia > Rodentia > Sciuridae > Callospermophilus > Callospermophilus lateralis. The sequence goes on along the minus strand of NC_135307.1, from coordinate 104,833,774 downwards.
CCTCCCCTACATCCAGGCAGATCGCTAACACTGTCACCTCCATCCTCATTCAGCAGATCATTCCCAGGTTCAAACTTCCTGCCTCCATCCAGTCAGACAACAGTCTAGCCTTCACTTCTCAGGTTGTTCAACTAGTCTCCAAAGGCCTCAACATTACTTGGAGGCTCCACATCCCCCACCAACCCCCAATCCTTGGGTAAGGTTGAGAGGCCTAACGGCATTCTCAGGGATCATCTCACTAAACATGCTATTGAACTCAGGCTCTTCTGGCCCAATCTCCTGCCATTGGCCCTCACCTGAATCAGGCAGCCCCAAGGACCCCCTCAGGCCTTAGCCCCTTTGAGCAATTCTATGGGTGCCCTTTCTTAATCAACCAAAGCTTTCCAATCACTCCTCCTCCCCTTGTGTTCTATCTGCCTAAACTCACACTTCCATGCAAACTCCTAAGGGAACATGCAGACTGGTGTCTTCCTATTCCATTCATTGCCTCAATCCTAGCACAACCACAAACTGAATTGGACCCTCTTCAACTGGGTGACTCAGTCTTACTTCAGGAACTGCATTCTCAATCGTTGGAACCTCAATGGACAGGAGCCCATACAATAATAGTTACTACCCCAATGGTGGCCAAGCTTATGGGCCACTCTCCCTGGTACTATGTCTCCTGCCTTAAAAAAGGCACCTGTTCCAAATTTCCAGTCCTGGACTTCCACCACGACCACCAAACTCAAAATTTCTCGCCAACCCTCTTCTTCTTCTACTAATCATTATTCTCTCTCAAGTTTTTATCTCAAACCACAGATGCTGCTTCTACATCCAAGCAACATGGCACCAGGATGACACTACCCACTTTCAGTTTATGGGTCAAGGCAATTGCCCTTCCACTGGCTGCAATCGGGCTGTCACCCTTAACATTACTGGATTCAACCAAGCCACCTCTGATACTTCGTAGAGTCCCTACAACAGGAACAATGGCTGATACCAAAGATCTTCTCTGCTCAGAAATGGTTTGATGCCATTGACAACCTATGGCTTCAAGAAACCTTTATGGACTTTGCCCTTTCTGAAATAACTGTCTATAGCCACTGGATGTCATTTATGGCTGCCCTGGTGTTCACAGACCTGTCCCCTGAACATTCCTCCACTTTCCCTTCTAGATTACACACTGCCCACCATTAAGCAGGAAGTAGCTAGAGGACTTTACGATGTCCCCCATGTCACTTAGAAAAACAAAAAGGGAGGAATGTTAGGTGCAGAACAGGCTGAACTATGTTATCTGCAGGACAGGGTGAACAAATGTTAGCTGCAGGATGGCCCATGCACTCAAACCCCCCTCTGTCTGGTCCTTTATCACCTGTTTGCGTCAAAGCTGAACATTCTACCCCCACTCAAGGCTGAACACTCAATCCCGCCTTGTGCCAACAAGGAAGCTTGCAGACCCAGAGGCCCCGTTAGATTTGGGCTATAAAAACTCCCTCCTGCTGGGCCCCTCTCTCTCTTGCTCTCTTGTTCTTTTGCTCTGTCTCTCTCTCTTGATCTCTCTGTCTCCCTTGCGCGCATGCTCTCCTCTCTCTCTCTCTCTCTCTCTCTCTCTCTCTCTCTCTTTCTCTCTTTTCTCCTCTGTTGCACTGCTGCAAAAAGATCTCTTGGTCGCTCCGAGTGTTGTGGTCACTTTCCTTTCAATTCTAGGTACCTGCACCTTGATCTTGGACTTCTCAGACTCCAGAACCGTGAGAACTAAATTTCTGTTCTTTATAAATCACCTAGTCAGTAGTATACTGTTAAAACAGCACAAAACAGATAAGACTCTCACCTTTCCCTTTGTTTGGGCTAGATAAATACATTGAGAATATTGGCAAAGGCAAGAATTAACCTCATCATATTGGATTGGAATTGGAAATATCAGAGTGAGTGCATGGTACTTCATACATCAAGAGAGATGGAAAAACAGTTACAGCTGTTCGTGTTATAGGTATGCATATTCCATAATTCACAGAAAAGATCTGGAAGCAGCAGAGGGGCTGAAGCAATTAGCACACTTAGCATCTAGATCTTGGTTTCTAAATCCCATTCATCACTACAAGAAACAAGAACTGATTGAAGAAATTACTAATTCTAAAGATTGGGTCAGGGAAAGTATAAGATTAACTGGGAACTCATGCTGCACCAGAAAGTGTCCAAAGAATGATGGGGCATATCAGAAGAACACAGGAGCTAGCTTAAGGGAGTCCCAGGTCAGAGAAAATTAGAGCATCAAATATTATAGAAAGAGTTTGGAATCTTTTGAATAAAATAGGAATTCTTGAGTCCATATTGATAAAAATGAATAAATAATTAGGGAAGAAGGAAACAGTCTTTTCTAGAGTAGACTGCCAACCAATAAATGGAATGATAGATATAGAGAAATCACCAATTTTCAACCATTAGAGTCATAGTTTAGTAATCAGTAGATGCCCAATGTAATGAGTAAAAATTTGACAACATAATTTGCATAGCTTTACATAATTCATTATTTATTTAATGAGGATAACATAACCTACTAGTTTACTGAGTGCTAACAGAACCTGGAAGAAAGTGTCTTAACCAAGAGAGAAAAAGTTTGTATCACCAGCAATGAGACAACTCAATGGAGTGTTTCCCAGCATATACCACGAAGAACACAATACCACTTGTGTGATAGATTCCTGGCAAATAAACAAATCATGAGGAAATACCAGAGAAACCAAACTAAAGGACAGTCTATAAAACAAATGGTCAGTGATCTTCAAAATTCTCTTTCCCATGAAAGGCAGAAAAACATTCTAGGACCATTCCAAGTTATAGAACACTAAATTAAAAGCAAACAAACAAACCCCTGCATTTAATGAAGGCCACAGAAGTCATCCCCCAAGAAAGAAAAAAGTTTCTTATTTTAGACACATTTTTATAATACTAACTCATTTAATGTTACTCGAGCTCATTTAAGAGCAATGAAAACATACAAACTCACAGTAAACGGTTTGGAAGATACAAAGTTTCAAAAGCTCTTAAAAACATTCTGTCTGGCAGCAAAACTTGTCTAGACCTGAATATTAGTTTCCTATTCTTCCCTGGGAAACAACATCAATAACAGCAAAAAGCTTATCTCTAATCACTGGTGTGCTGAAAAGAAGAACCCGTTCTTTTATTCAACTCTTGAAGCCTCACCTTCTGCAGATAATATTTTCTAATGCCAAGTACACATCAGTCATCCACAGTTTTACTAACAGGTCTTTCAAAAAGACCTCTATCCAGCTTAAACTGCTGAAACTGAACCATGAAGTTTTCTAGTTTAACCTGTTAGATGGGATTCCAAATAAACAAAGAGAATGTTGTCTAGTAAGAGTTCCACTAACTATAATCATTTCTTGAGATAGTATTTACATTTGTTCCCAAAGTTTTCAACTGAAAGTGAAAAATGGTTGGTCAATGGGTACAAAGTTACAGGTAGATAGAAGAACTAAATTTTGGTGTTCTGTTGCACAGTAGTGTTATAATAGAAAACAGTAATGTACCATATACCTCAGAGAAGCTAGAAGAAAGTTTTTGTTTTGTTCTGTTTTTCAGTAATGGGGATTAAATCCTGGGGAGTTCTGCCACTGAGTTACATCCCCAACCATTTTTATTTTTTTTTATTTTGAGACAGGGTCTCACTAAGTTGCCCAGGTTGAACTCCAACTTGCCATCCTCCTGCCTCAGGCTTCTAAGCAGCTGGTATTGCCACATCCAGCTAGAAGAAAGGATTTTGAATGTTCTTACCATAAAGAAATTATAAATACTAAAGATGATAGATATGCTTGCCTTGATTTGTACTTTACCCAATGTATACAGGAATCAAAATATTATATCGTACTCCATAATACAATTTGTGTTATACAATACATAATACATAATGTGTCAATTTAAACAATAAGTGGTAGAGGGGGGAAAAGGCATGAGGCCATAGTGGCACCAAAGTTATATTTCTTGATTAGAAAAATCTTCAAAAATAAAGAAACTAGAAATTTTTTTAAAAAAGAAAGAAATGGATCCAGAATGAAAAATCAAGTGATTGAGATTTGTTTCTGAGAAAGTTAATATTTCTATATAACTAAGGAGTAGTATGTATTGTATGTCCAATTTGTATCTCATGGAATTTGTGTTTTACCTTTAACTATTTAGTCTTGGTCCCAATAATATACAAACATCACTTTCACTATTGTGAAAAATAAATAATTGAACACATTTTGCAAGTATAATGTCTGCCCTCTGCCCCACTGAAAGTGATGTGAGTTTTAATTCCCAAGTGCCACATTAGGCAGCTGGAAATAGTTTCTGTCCTGCTCCAATCTTCAGTCTCATGAAATTGCACAATGAGTTTCTTTTGAGTTCAGAAAGGGTGGTGAGGTAAATTGTGAAATCATAGTACATTAGGCTTAAAGGTCTCTCTATATGTGTATGTTAGGTGCCTAATAAAGTAGTAGGTCAGCCCCTAATTCAGTTTGGCTCTTTTTAATGCTACATTCTAGTGCCTGAAAACTTTTACTCTTAAGGAGCAAGGACTATGTAACTTAGTCAGTGCCTAAGGCCAAAATGTCATTTTGCATATAGGGGAGTGCTGAATTTGCTGTCAGCCAAGCCTTCTGCCTCCCAGGGGCCCCTTGCTAAAGTTAATTCACATCTGGCAGCGGAGACATCTTCAGAATGTTAGGACTGTCAGCTGCAACTTCCAGAAGAAAAGAAGTGTGAAAAGTGGAGTCTTAGAAGTAGCCAGCCCAGCGCTGGAGTTTGCTGGAAGAGGAAGTATGAGGAGTGAGGGGAAGAGCACTGAGGTAGGCTGCCAACTCCACCATTTGCTAAAGCGTTATCCTTCCTTGGTCTTCTCATCTGTAACGTTGGAATGAATAGTAAGGCCTTCCTGGTCTATTCTGCAGGCTATAGTAGATACCCAATAGAAAATGGATATAAAAGCTTCTTTTAGGTTATAAGTCACTGTATAAATGTGGAGAATTATCAGATCAAATCAATGAGAGATGCCATTTGGGCTAAAAGTTGAAAAGAGTTTGCCAGACTGGAGAGGAAATTTCAAGCTGAGAGACAAAGTAGGACCAACACTGCAGTGAAGGGAAGTCTTCCAGGGAGGCTCAGGCCCAGCCAGGTGCCTGTGGCAAGGGGAACCAAAGGAACTGCCATAGTGCTGGGGGGAACTTGTGAATGAGAGGTCTTGGGGTCTTGGTAAAGATGGTGGACATTATCCTGAGATGGAGAGTGATCAAAAGCTGGTTAGGAGGTGGGAGTCGGGGTGGCAACATGGTGAATCTACAATAGCGAGGAGTAGGGCTGTAATAGGGAGAGGTAGGTAGGGGACAGGGTGGAAATGGGGAAAGTCTGAGGGCAGAGAGGTCAGGAAAGGCTGTTTTTCCATTTAAACCTAAAGGCACAGTGACCACTCTTAACTGGCGAGTTGCTCACTCTTGTCTCTTTGGTGCCTAATGAGCCTGACATATTTAAGAGAATGCAGCTAGGCCAATGAGGCTGACAGCACAGATGGCAAGCACATTGGAGTGGGTTGTGTAACAGGGTGGTGAGTCCTGCAGATCCTCACGCAGATGGGTCAGATGTCTCTCCTCCCTTGAGGCCCCAAACCTAAATGGATTCCGGGTTCCTTTCAGAAATTTTTCTTTGGAGAATAAAATTCCAATTTAGAAGGGAATACTGAATCTGGAAAAGGATCATTCACCACACAAGAAAGTTGCTTAAAAAAATAGTAGTTGACTCTTTTACCAACTTGGTCTTTTTCCCATTCTTTTAAAACTTGGAGTCTAGTATAGAGGGAAGAAAACTGAAATTGAGTCAAGCAACTGAGCCCAGATGCCTAAACCTAAAACCCAAACTGTCTTCCCTGAGGGGCTCAAGATCAGAGTCCTGACCTGAGCTCTCAGGGCACTTCAGCACTTATTTTATATTTATGTTGTTGGTTAAATGTTCATAGTACATGCTGCAGCCTTCAAAGGGAAACTTGGGAGAGAGAAATTTTCTTAGAGCTTTTTGTGAAGTATGTGGTATATTATTGTTTTTTATCATTATAACTCTATGGTGCAATTTTTGTTCTTCTATCCACACATAACTTAGTACCTGTTGACCAATCATTTCTCACTTTCATCTTGAAAGATACTTGCAGCTGTGAAAGAAAAACTTCCCCAACCTTTTTTTTTTTTTTTTTTTTTAAGAGACAAGAGTCTCCCTGTGTTGCCCAGACTGGCCTCCAACACCTGGATTCAAGCCATTCTCCCACCTCAGCCCATACAAGTGCCTGAGACCATAGGCATACTATGTCTGGCTTTTGTTTTGTTTAGCTTTTTTTTTTTTTTTTTTTTTTTAGGCAAGTGCTCTATCACTGCGCCAAGCCCTTGGGTTAACCCCTTTCTAAAGGACAAGTACCTGGGGCTGATGTCTTCATTGGAAACTGCAACACACTAGGCTATTCCCTTGCTCCAAAAAGTGCTGTTTTGAGACTCTTGTTGGTATATGTGTTCATTTTCATAGACGTGTCATCATCAAAGATTCCATTTCTCCACTACATTTGTGAACATTTTTTCCCTTCCCAAACAAATTAACTTTTAGAAAATGTTTTGAATATTTAGTATCTCAAAAGTTCTAAAAGTTTGATCGGATTGATAGATTTCTACTTCAAACCTCATACCAGAATAATCAAATTTTCTTGAAACTAGAAAATTCCTGCTGAGTTCATGGAATAATGTTATCAAGTAAGGGCCTAGTGGTGGCTTTATGTAGCTATCTTTAACCCCAGTCGGGCTGTATTCTGTCTTCCTACTAACCTTTGCCCTATTAGTCACCAGCCTTAGCTCAGAATAACCGTTAGCTTTTCCTTTTCCTTTTTTTTTTTTTGTAGTTCTGGGGATTAAAGCTAGGGCCTTACCCATGTCCATGCTAGGCAAGTTCTCTACTACTGAGCCACAGTCCTACCCCTTTTTATTTTAAGACAAGATCTCACTAAGTTACCCAGGCTGTCCTCCAACTTGCCTTCCAGGTAGCTATGATTGTGTGTACCCCATACCCGGCCACTGTTAACTTTTCCTCAAAACTCCTATTCAGTCACTAGGATTTGTCTTTGACTTTGAGGGAAATACTCAAGGAGTTCCAAAAATGTCCACACAATGGTGGCATAAATCATATCTTTAATTACCAATCTTTACTAGTTCTTATACCAAATGGTTTGTTTAGAAATCAACGGTCATACCTCTCTATATTGCCACTCCCTACCCATACATAATAAATTGGTATATGTTACTTTCCTCTTTTATGGTTGCACAATGACTTCAAATAATTCTGAGTAACCGGGTGCATTGGCCAAGATGGAGTGGCCTACTTCCTCTCTCTCTAATGATTAACTACCCTAACAGAATTAGTCTCTCTCCTATGGTGCTTCCCTTGCACTCTGACTTCATTTCCAATGCCTTTGTCAAATTATACTCACTTATTTAATTCCATGAGACCTGAAGGGTGAATTGTGGTGTTTTTTTCCTATTTTGTACCTGCTGTACAGCCCTGACAACATTCTGGCCCTTAGTGGAAACTTACTGTTTGCTAAATTGAATGAATTTGTCTTGAGACTTCCTTGATTGTTATACTCAGGTAGATCCTAGCAGCTTTTTTAGATACGTGGATGATCAAAACCAACTAAGCTTCCATCTGTATCAGAATAAGCATTTCCCTCCATATTTCATTAAAAATTTGTGAAACAATTGATAAATATGGAAGTTCATATAATTGATAATTAAAGAGGAAAATAGGGGATACGAGATATACCAAGGAAATATTTCTTGAGTTAGGCGCATTATTATTTAGCTTTTCTCATGGTTGGTCAATTTGCTGTAGTGCTGGGGATGGAACCCAGAGCCTTGGCCTTGCTAGGCTGGTATACCACCCTGAGCTACATCCCCAGCCCCATTTTCTCATTCTTTAACAGTCCTAATAGTTTTTCTGATTCCTTCTTTTTGAGCTGAGAAAGAACCTGAAGATTAGAACTATGTTTTTTGCCCCACCCTTGTTGCTATAGCTGATTAATCATAGAAACCAGAGAAGGGAAAGACCAGTGAAATCATCTGGTTCATCTCCAAATTAGGGAGTGGAACCCCGGGATTTGGGGAAGACTGAACTGGTTTTAAGAGAAAATAGAAAAAATTGCAGCTAGAGCAACCCCATCTGTTTGCCTTTTGCTCCTAGTACAACCGTGAGACCCACCGTATTAGAAAGCAGTCAGGGACGCACCCAGGAAACATAGATGCCTATGTGGTAAGGAGTTAAAATGAGATATGTTGCCTGAGTAATAACAATGGATTATAAATTTTTCAGTGTTTGTTTAATAAAGTTCTGTAACATATGAGATTCTGTTTTAGCAGTTATCTTCCAAACTTAAGAGCTAACAAGAAACTTATAAGATTTGGACCAAAACATCCAGTTGTAAAAAGTTCCAGAAGGACTGAGGCTGGGAATATGGACTTTCTCTGTTCTTTTCCCTTTAAATCATAATCTGACAGCATCAATCTTCCTGACCCTCTCTACCACTGTTGTCTTCCCTTCCCCTCCCCTTCCTCCTCCTCCTGTTTTTCTCTTTTGGCATTGTTGTTTGAAAAAGTGGCAAAGATGATTTAGTATCCACACCAGCTATTCCCTCCAACCACGCCTGCATGGAGGCAGAGGACTCAGCCTGTTTACCTTCCAACTCTTGGTTTCTGTGTTCTTCTGCAGAGTCTTAGTTTCATTGCCAGTTTTGAATCTGCCCTTGTTCTTTAGACTTTTTGACAGGTCATAGTGCCCTTCTCTCTTTCCTTGGTATGAAACTTAGCTCTACTCTAATTTCCCATGTCCTCCTGTAGCATCCCTATATCAACTCTGGCCTTGTGGGTTACAAAACTGGGCTCCATCTTTACCAACACTATCAGGGGGAGGAATATTTGTACCCCATGGATAGTGGCAGCATAAGTATGTCTTCCTTATACATGTGTTATCATGGGTCCACATATTAAAAATGAAAATTCCTTTGCTGCATTAGGGATATTAACAGTTATCTGTTATGATTTTAATAACAGTCTGCACAACTTCACTTTACATTGAAGTGATATTTCTTCATCATAGCTATACGTTTGAACAATCTAGGTATCAAAAACATGCTGGGATCTGATAATCCAAAGAGTCTGAATTAAAGAAAAAACTTTATATGGATATAAGTCCCCTCAGTATCTGGGGGGACTTGGTTCCAGGGTTTTCCTTCCAGCACAAATACAAAAATCTGAGGATGCTCAAGTCCGTTATATAAAATGACAGTGTGTTCAGATAACTGTGCACATCTTCCTGTGTACTTTGAATCATTAAGCTGTTTATGATATATAATACAATGTGAATTCTATTTATTTATTTATTTATTATTTATTATTTATTTAGTGAATAATGACAAGAAAAAAGTCTGCACATGCTAAATATAATTTTTTTTCAAATCTTTTCAATCTGCAGTTGGTAGAATCTGTGGGTGTGAAATCCAAGAATGTGGAGGACTGACTATATCAATTACACAAGGGATATCCTTCCTGATTTGGATAAAAAATGAATATACAGATAGAGAAAAGTCAATTGTATATGATGATAATGATCTATGATCTACTTGTAAAGAGAGAGACTTTGTTTATATTCAAATTACTTTCATTTAGAAACTGGGCCTTTTCAGTGAATGTTTAAAACTTGCTTCTGTTTAGCAGCATCCATTTGCATGACCATGATTACTATGCCTAAATCTATTACATTGGCATATTAAGGATCTAGTTTTAAAATTAAAGGAGAACTTGATGACTTTCTAGTCAAAGTTCCTATTTTCCAGAAAAGAACAGAACCAGAGGATTTAGATGATTTGTCCACATACTCCAATTTGTATAGGATCTAGGACCAGAACCCCACCTTCTAGAGTTTTATGATAATTATCAGATTACCCAGCAACAGGGTTTACTCCAACAAAGTCAGGTCTCAATATGGAGAATTGCTGAGGCAGGAGGATGTCAAATTTGAGGTTACCCTTAGCAACTATTAGGAGCCTCATTGGGCACAGAGGTTCTAAGGACGAACACAGAGTTCCTAAAATAGTCATAGTACCATGAGATAAAAGACATCATACAAGCAATACAAAAGTTATATGAATAGATGAGTCTACCCCATGCCACCGGTTATCTTATTTATTATATTAACTTGCCTAGCAAACATTTTTTCTTCATATATTGTAAATGTAAGCCCCACCTATGTTGTATAATCATAGATTATGATTAGAAGAATCAAAATCAAATGAGATTTTATAGTAGCTTAAAATTTGTATTTTTATAGTGTTTATCAGTGGAAAGGGATATGATGTCCACCTTTTCCTCTACTTATACATTTTTCTTGTTGTTTTCTTAAATATAGATGAAAATGCCATAAAGAAAGATTTGAGTGGGGTGCAATGGCACACACCCATAATCCCATCAGTTTGGAAGGTTGACATAGGATGATCTCAAATTCAAAGCCAGCCTCAGCATCTTAGCAAGGCCCTAAGCAACTGAGACCCTGTCTCTAAATAAAAAATAAAATGGGCTGGGGGTATGGCTCAGTGGTTTTATCCCTGGTTTAAAAAAAAAGAGAGAGAGAGAGAGAGATAAAGATTTGAGTTTTTCCCCAAATCTGGTACAGAATGTCAATATTTTTTTTTCACTTTTTATCTTATTTATTATTGTTATGTGGTGCTACTGAGGATTAAACCCAGTGCCTCACACATGCTAGGCAATTGCTCTGCCCCTAAGCTACTGCCCTAGCCCTTCCCAGGCTGCTAAATTTTAATATGTAAAAATATAGCTCTTCCTTTTACTGCAAATATATATATACATATACATGTATACATATATATATATACAGATGTATACATGTAAAATTTAATTGATTTTTTAAAACTATTGAAGTAATTTATGTTCACTGTTAACAAAAGTAAAGCAAAATAGTACATATTAGAAAAGGTGAATTTTGTCTTTTATACATATATACTCCCAAAGCTATCAGTATCAATTTGGTATATATTATTCTTTCATACAGTTACATATGTGTGTACATATACATAGCTACACGCATACATATGTGTATAAATATTACATAAATAGAATCAAATTAATTGTGGCTTTTTAAAACTCAGACAATATTAAGTGGTCTTTAAAGTTTAAAAAATATTTAAAGCACTAAAAACATATAGTGGACGTTTGATGAAGATGAAAACAGTCAAAAGAAAGGTATCTTTTTGTATGTTTTCATACTTACTAAGAAATATTTTATGAAAAATATTGTCCAATTTATGGGATGTATATTGTGCTGCAGAATTAGTCTTTTCTTTCAATTGATAAAAGAGACTTAGCACCTGTATTTACATGCATTTTATGCAAAATTATGTGGAAAATGCTTCTTAAAGAGAAAATGAGAGGGGTTGTGTGTGATGGTGCAAGACTGTAATCTCAGAGACTCAAAAGACTGAAGCAGGAGGATGTCAAATTGGAGGTCAGCCTCAGTGACTTAGACCCTGTCTCAAAATAAAAAATGAAAAGGACTGGGGAGGTAGCTCAGTAGTAGAGCACCCCTGGGTTCAATCCCCAGAACAAAAACAACAAAAAAAGAAAGCATCCAACAGAGGCTGATAGAGTTTGAAATACTCATCCTTTCACTTGTCAACCTATAAAAATGCAGGGAATGTGCTGAGGTAAGGACTAAGCTGCTTCTAGCTCAGGAAGCGTGCAAATATCCCAGTGAGTTGACCTAAGAGTGATCTTGATGGGTGGATATTTGGAGTCAAATCAGTTTCTGTAATGTTTTATAGGTTGGCATTACAACTTAGGATGCCAGCAAGACACAGTTTTGCACTGACATTCATCTCATTCCTTCATTTAACACTTCATTTAAAAAATCTGTCCATGTCAGAACACACTTGTCTATTACATGTTTTTCAATATCATAGTAGAGATATTCCATAAGCAATTTAGCCTCACTAGTGATCACTTAAAAGTGTTTCAAACTTAAAATGCTGCCATTGACGTCTGTATGCACATATTATGGTCAGGAGAGTTTGCTAGAAATGAGATCACTGAATCAAAAGTCATGAGTATTTTAAATACTGATAGACACTACCAAATTGTATTCCCATCAGGAATATGTGAGAATTCCCATTTTGCCCATACTTTCAGCCTTTTAATTTTGACTAGGTGAGTTTGAGCATGAATAAAGGCCAGGTAATATATTTATGGAGACCAGAACAAACAAAAATAAAACAACAACAACAACAATAACAAAAAAAACCCCAACCATTGACAAAGCAAAGCTGGGATCATCAGAGAGGGGAGGAGATGATATAAAAATGCCAAGAGAAGCAGATTAGAGCCAAAAGGCCTGAAGCATTTGGGAAGGCCTTTGCTTGAGAGAAAATAATTTCTGCCCTGAGAATGAAAGAATGAGGAAAGTTCACCACTGAGGAAAGTAAGCAAGGGCCTCCAGCTATGAAACAGGGAGGAGGACAGCAAGGAGGCAGTAATGTGCTTGGCCAGTTTGAGCCATGACGTGCTGCACGGAGGCATGAAGAGAAAGACATGGGAAATAAGGCTGGCCAGGCAGGTCAGAACCCTACTGGGAAGAGGTTCTGGAGAGGGGTCATGTAATCAGAGGAAGATCATTCTGGCTGCCTTGTAGAGGATGAATGGAGGCCAAAAGTGTCTGTTACAGCAGAGGAGGACATTGGTTTCACTACAGATGTTTCTCTGAAAATAGAAATTGTGGTTTGTCCACGCCAAGATGGCTCTGTGTGGTTTGGATCATGACACCTGACTTTAACCAGGATTTATGGAAGTCTTCCTATGAGTTCAGCAGGGCGAGATGCTAAAAAGACTTAAAAAGCACCTCTGATATGCCAGGCATTCTTCAGACATTTTTCTAATCGTTAGAGTAATCCTGCCGATGAGAGAACCGTGATGAGAAAACCAAGGTTTCAAAGGTTTCACCTAGCTATGTACCTTTCCTGATACTTCCATAAGTGGCCATTTTTCTGTAAATAAGGGCTTTCTCTATCCAACCTTTTTGTGGATTTTTAAAAACTATCAGTTTAGACTATTCAATGTGATATAATAAATTCCTATCACTATTCATTTGATGATCAAATTATCTCAAAATTTTACCAGTGAGAGTCTTCAAATTGGCCATTATGTCTTTTTGATGTCCCCATCAGTTGTTCAAAGCTCACCTGGTGTTTTCTTTGCCACAACCCTGGCAATAATCATTTCTCTAAGGAACCCTGGCTCCTTTTACTGGAGAACAGTATTTAGAAATTCAGATCCGGGTATTGAGTATAATGCATTCTTTTTTTTACATTTTTTAGTCACAGATGGACACAATACCTTAATTTTATTTATTTATTTTTATGTGTTTTGAATCCAGTGCCTCACAATGCTGTACAAGCACTCTACCACTGAGCCACAACCCCAGCCCAATATAATGCATTCTTATTTCTAATCCTTCATATAACCTGATTTATCTCTTCAGAATCTTTTAGGAACATTTCCCTGTTCTTAAAAATATTCTAAAATTTCACAGTGGCAGACTTTGACTTTGTTTTTCTATTCATTGTGGCTTTTTCAATCTAAAAACTCATAGACTTTAGTTCTAGAAAATTGCCTTCAGTAATTTATTTGATGATTTCTCCTCTTCTATTTTGTCTATTATCTGCATGTTGGATTTCCCAGATTAATTTTTCTCTCTTCTGGCTATGTCCTTAAATATAATACAGTTTCACATACTGACTGAATATAACAGACTTAAGGAAATAACGACTTGATGGCTAGCGAGCATTTAAACCATACAATGCAGAAGGTCTGGAATCATCCTGTATCTCACCAAAATAGAGAAGATATTTGAAAAATATGGTGTAATAGAAAAAAAAATAGTTGATTGAAAAATATACTGTGACTTAATCTGTGCTACTTTCTGGTTTAAGGATTGTGGTAGAATATCTGCAAAGATGATTTCCAACAATTCCTTCAACCCATGTAAATACATAATACTCTTTTTGTGTGCATGTGTGTGGTACTAGAGATTGAACCTAAGGTGCTTTACCACTGAGCTACATTCCCAGCCTTTTTAATTTTTTATTTTTAAGACAGGTTCTTGCTAAATTTCTTAGGGCCTCAGTATGTTGCTGAGGCTGGCCTCAAGCTTTCAATTCTCCTGGCCCAGGTTCCCAAGTTTCTGGGATTACAGGTGTGCACGCCACACCTGGCCACATCACACCCTTCATGAAGAGGTTTGTCTATTTCCCTTTCCTTTGAATCTGGGTAATGTGACTTTCTTGGGCAAGTGCAATGCAGTGGAAGTGTCACTGTATCAGTTCTAGGCCTGGAGGCTTTCACTTTCATCTCTTGAAAGCTGGCAACAACTCTGTTTTAGAGGGAGGCTTTTTTGACTCTTCCAACCTCAGGTGTCCCTACCCAATGCTAGACCAGAAATAAGCTAGTCCAATAAATTATGACTTTTGCAAAATTATGAACAAATAAGTGGTGGTGGTTATTTTAAGGCTCTAAGATTTGGAGACATTTTAACTTCATTGTAGGTAAACAAAACAGAAACTGGCAAGAAAATAGTGTTGCTATAATGAAAACCTAAAATATTTGACATTGACTTTACTGCTAGGTGATAACCAGAGTGGATACTGTTAGTGGAGATTGGAAGAACAGTGAAGAAATTACCATAGGATATAGCAGAAAGGGCAATGGATGTCATGTAGAGGCAGGATGTTAACAGTACTGTTGCCTATGGTAATGTGAATGGTAGTATATGTGCCTGAAGAACTTGTGGATCTAACCAAGGAGATTTCCAGGCAGAATGTTAGAAGTGCCAATGGGTTTCTCTTAGCTGCTTATGAAAAAGGATAAGAACAAAGGCATGCACTAAGGAAAGATCTGTTTGGTTTTCAAGCAGAATTCTATCCAGTGATTTTCAAAGTAAGAAACAGCCCCAGGATAAAGATCCAATTGTGGATGTAGCTATAAAAACTTTTTCTCAGACTCCAGAAAGATTGAATGTGGTGCTTTGAAAACCATCTTAGGACTTCTAAGAATCTTTTTAAAAAAGCATTGTTAACTATTAAGGTTTATTTAACATCTATTTGTTTTAAAATTCTTTAAATGGTCATTTTATAACTCTGGTTAAATCTGGTTTACAACTGATTGAATGAACAACTATTATTTTACAATAATGTGTGAGAAATGGTATTGATATGAATATTACAAAGACTTTATAAAGTTTGCTGGGCATGGTAGTACATGCCTGGAATCCCAGTGACTTGGGAAGCTGAGGCAGGAAGCAAGAACTTCCAAGAATCCTCTGTGCATTGTCCCACTGCAACCTAACATGTGAAATATATAGAGAGAGATTTTAGAAAGAATAATGAATATGAACCTTGGGGCATAGAATTAAAACTCAATAAGATTTAAAAACACCCATGAAGTTTAAGAAAGTTGTATTGTACATGAATATTGGATAGTAGAGTGAAAATAAGATTTATAGAAAATCCACGTTTTTAAAGATACTTATATTGATAAAAGAACTGTTAGCTTGGACAGAGAAACAGTTCAAAATGAGTTTTCTAAGCTTTTTAGTTTTTAACGGCATGAAAATAATGACTGAGAGAATTTCTCAGCTACAGGTCATCCTGCTCTTTGTCATTCTAGCAACTCCAGGTGAGACACCAGACAAATGAGTGAAGCTACTTTCAATCAAAAACCAGCATCATGTGGAGCAAAGCCAAGCTGTCCCTAAAGTCCTTCCCAAATTGCAATATCATGAGCAAATATCAGTTAGGTTGTTTATGCTTTAACCACTAAATTTCAGGGAGTAATTTGTTATGTTGTAACTGATACAAGAATCAAGGGTTCATTTACTTAATCCCTGGATGGGACAGGAGACTTATTTGGTCTTTGAGTTTCTTCAAAAATAGTAGAAACCCGGCATAGAGGTGCACATCTATAATCCCAGTGGCTTGGGAGGCTGAGGCAGGAGGATTGCGGGTTCAAAGCCAGCCTCAGCAAAAAACAAGGTGCTAAGCAATTCAGTGAGACCCTATCTCTAAATAAAATACAAAATAGAGCTGGAGATGTGGCTCAGTGGTTGAATTTCCAGTACCAAAAAAAAAAAAAAAAAAAGAAAAGAAAAAGAAAGAAAGAAAGAAAAGGGAATGGGGGCAATATAGCTCAGTGATAGAGCACTTGCCTAGCATGTGGGAAGCCCTGGGTTCAATCCCCAATAAATAATAAATAAATAAATAAATAAGTTTATCCCCAAGTCCCCTCCTTGCTCTCATATTCTTTGATTCTGTGAATAATTCTGTTCTATCATTCTATAACATTTAGTGAGTGTTCACCATTACTAGCTAGACATGATCAGTCAATCAAAGTCAATTGTTTTGAGGACAAAATGCACAACAACAGACATCATCTGCAGTTTTTCATGTAGAAAGCATTCTCCCGAACGATACAGAGACAGAGAGAAGGAAGAGACTTCTTGGTTAAAGATTCAAAAATTCTTTTATACAGGCAAAACTGGTCTCCCATTCCTTAGAAATAGTGAACCATGACTTCTAACCACTTTATTTTTATAACATCACTGCCAAGTTCTTTAGCATAGATCAAAGTCTTGCTAGTGCACAGATCTATAAGTTTGGATTTGCCAAATACCCAAGATAAGAAAAAAAAATCACTTGGGATATTTTATGACTTTTATATATGATTTGAATTTAGTCTTATCTCTGTAGAGGGTCTCTTACAGCACAAGTGGGAATTAAAAAACTATGGAAACTTAGCAGTCCTCAGCACCCTGTAACAAAAGAAAAAAAGGCGGGGGAGGGGGACGGTGAGGGAATGTAGCTCAATGATAAAGCCTCCAGACCATTGGACCTGCCCCTGAGAAATAAGAAAAGGGAGGGGTTGACTCTCCCCTGCCTGTGTCCTCTTATGTTCCAAAATGTTCCCACCAAATAGACAGATAAACACGGGTTTTTTTTTTTTTTTTTGTCAAAGTTTAAGAACTATAAATGTAAATGAGAAATTGTATCAAAAGTGTTTATTTATATTTGTCCTTCTGTTAGGGCTTTTGTGTATGTTATTCCTAGTGAAAGCACTGGATCACAGGGAGCTCTGGGCTCGGTATTGAGACCCCAAATGAAGTGGACTTTGCAGCTATTTGGCTATGTGCAATGAGCACAGCACCAATGTTGGCTTTGCTATCATTCTTCCATTCCCAGGTGTGCAATGATGGCCCAAGTGGAAAGTGAAAGTGGATGTTAAAAATATGTGGAGGATAAAACACAGAAGACTAGGAGAAAGAGACTCCAGAAGTTAGTGAGGAAGGTGAATTCAAAGACTTGGAGAAAGGTCTTGCAGATGCTTAGCATAGCATTTTTGCTAGTTTGAGGTTTGAATACAGTATTTGCTCAGTCACACATCAGTGTGTTTGCCCATGTTTCCAGTGTGATTTGGCAGCAAAGCAGTTAGTAAAGCTAGAAACAACAAAACCCACAGAGAGAACAGTTTAAGCAGTTGCGAAAACCCCCAGCAGTCATGAAAGGAGGGGAGAAATGTTCTTTCCCGAAACTTGGGTTTCAAAGCTGTGGGCCCCACCCAGCTCAGGACGTCCTGCCACAAGGCCACTACAAGCTGCCCGTTGCGCGGAGTGGGCAGCCAGGTACCAGGAGGAGCAGAGAGGTCACAGCACAGCTGTCTCCGGGGAAAGGGCGCCTCCCGAGTTGGGACTGGGACGTGATCCTGGCTCCTGACTTCTGCCTATCCCTCACCCTAACCCCTCCCTCCTGGTACTGGGTTCGGGGCCTCCTTGTGCCCTGGTGTTTCAGGCCGATAGATTTTGCTGAGCAGGACGGGTGAATCCAGCTAGCCCTCCAACTAGCGACCAGAGGTTAACTAATATTTGCAGACAGTCATAGGGCGCCGGATGCCAACATCCTCCAACCCGCGGAATACAAATTCATGTTTCTTGGAACAATTCTTTTCTCCATTGCTTTGACGCCTGAAAACTCTTTTTTTTTTTTTTTTTTTAAGTGACTAAAGCAAGCCAGAGTCTACTCAAGTCCTGCTCATTTATTAACCCAAGCCCAGGCTGAGAACTCTACGTGGCACTCAAGAAGTAAAATGAGAAAGACAGAAAGAATCTGAGCCCTTAATGGGCCTCGGGAAAGCCTCGGCGGGGCTTTGACCTAGGGCAGGGAGGTGGGCGTGGGGCCGCTCTGCTCGACGGGATCCCGGGCTGTTTCTGGGCGCGGCTGCCCTGCGGGCCGGCTGACGGGGTAGGGTGACTCACCCTGACTCGGGATGGGAGCGGGCAGGGGAGGGGGTACTGGGGTGGGGCGGGGCGGGCCTCGCCTAGAACAGAGAGGATGTGGCGGGTATAAAAGCCCCACCCAGGCCATCCGGCTCCGCTCGGCAACTGGGGACGCTCGCAGCTCTCGGCGCCCGGCCCAGGTAAGCGGGGCGCACCCTGCCCGCCCGCCCGCCCGCCCGCTATGGCCTCGGGCCCGCAGCGCTAGCGGGGCGCGGGGAGGCACGAAAGGAGGAAACCGCCTTGCAATGAGGCTCGGGGGACCCGGACCCTGAGGCCCCGCGGGGCAGGGAATTGGAGGGACTGTCCGCACCCGTTTTTGTGCGGGTGGGGGAGCAGAGGCGAAGAGTCCCGGGCAGGGGAGAGGGGCCCATATGTGTTCAGGTCTGGGGGTGCAGGACAGAGATCGGGAGTCGTGCGTCCCCTTGGAGTCCTCGCAGGAAGCCCGAGCGAGGCCATGCAGGAAGGAGAGCCGAGGGGGCCCCCGCATTCCTGAGGTGCCAGGCGCCGGTGGGGGACAGGGTGTGGCCGTCCGGGAGTCTCCCGCTGCAGGCGGTGGGCATTTCCCTCCAAGTTTAACAAAAGCTTTACCGCCTTCCGCAAAGTAAATCCCCAAGTGTTCCCAGTTACTTTCCTTTCAGCTGAAGCGCATTTGTGGAGCTTGAGCCGACGACCAGTAGTAGCCAAGGACGAGGAGTGGGAGTTTTGAGTTGCCAGCTCACATCGTCAATAAAACAAAACAAAAACCTCAGCTCATTCTTTGTCTAGATTATCGTGTAGGGTGGCGGCTTCGGATTTCACTCCATCTGGGCAGTTTCCTACTTGCTTGAACACATTGGCAATGGGAAGGAAGTGTCCCCCGTGGTCCTGTGGGGAGGGTTGCCTTGACTGTTACTCCTTGAGTAACAGTGAGTCAGGGACTGAGGGTAGAGCAAGGGCGTGGCTCCTGGGCCGCAGGTCCCAGTGCTGGCCTGGAGGAATTGGATTCCACGTTTTCTTATCTGTGAAAGCGATTTCAGGAGGCCTGCACCGAAATAGGGTTGTTGTTGAAGAGTTCAAAACATAAAAATGTAAAGAACACCGAAAACACTAAGTGCCATACAAATGTCAGAAAACAAAAAGTGTCCTTTTTGTAGTAAGATTTGCTGTGTTGAAGCTGTGGATAAAAGTAGTGGCCACATAGGTGCACTTGGGGTCTTTAGGCACGACTTTTCAAGAACTCTTGGAATCCAAGCGCCTGAGTGTCAGTCACACTCTACTGATGACTTCCGTCCACAGTTGTGGATGCTGGTCTGCCTGTTCTTAGCTTGGTAGTTTGGAATGCAGTATTCACTTACACAGGAAAGATTGTTATCGCAGTTGCTTAGGCTCCCAGGCTAGCCCAGAGAAACTTTTATTTATTTATATTTTAAAACATGTACTGTATTTCAGCGTTGCCCTATTTCCCATTGGGGAAGAGGAGGTAGGAGGGTGAGGGTCCATATGTGAGTAGGAAGAGTAAATTACTGAAATATTTTTCAGTTTTTTTTTCTTGGTTTTAAAAATTACATCTTGATTAAATTATTTTAATTGGAAAATTGCCTTTGCCACCTCTCCATTCCCCCTCCCCCTGCTTCTTTCCCCCCAGTGCTGGGGAGTGAACTCAGGGGTGCTGTGTCACTGAGCTACATCCACAGTGGTTTTATTTTCTATTTTGAGAAGGATCTCTCTAGATTGCAATCTGGCCTTGAACTTGTGGTTTTCCTGCCTCAGCCGGGATTACAGGTGTGCACCACTGCATCACCTCTCCATTTTCTTTTCTCCACTGATCCTCTTCCTTGACATGTTAGAATCACCATCCAGGGAATCATCATTCAGGCCTGTCCAGTTCTGTGGTATTATTTCCTCTTGCCCATTTCAGTGTATGTACTCATACCAGACTAGATATGAGCAAATTAGAACGGTACTAGGTTAAAAATGGTTGGTGGTCCTAAAATTCTCAGCAATCCAGAGGAGTTAAATTTTTGAAAAAAGAAGAAGAACAAAACCTTGTTAACCAACATGGATCTGCTATTTTTAGAATTGGAGACTATGGAATTAAGGAACCATACTATTCAGGAAAGGTGAAGGAAGATTTTAGAATAAACCAGGACCCCAGAGGTGCCCTGCCCTGGGACATTCCTGCTCCACAGTTTCTAGCCCTCTTCTAAATACACCTATAATCCTTTCAAGGGTTTCTACAAAAGCATCCATTACCTCTGCAGTGGAAGGGTGTGACCACATATGCACATTTTTAAATTTTTCATTTGGAGTTTTATGATTTAGTGACTTGCCTGTGGTAGATGGCCAGCAAATATTGCTGACTCACTGTCTAGATCAGTATTGGCCTGGAGTCTTGATATTTAGCATCTTGCCTCTTGGAGCTAAGTACCCTATTGATTGACATTAGGCTTGCAGTCATGGCCATTCAGTTTCTGACTAATTTCTGATTTAAGTAGTTTTCCTGGCAAAGTAGATACTCTTCTTTAATTGCAATTGATTTGAGGGGTGCTGTGAGTTCTTCCTGCATCTTTGGGTCTAGAATCTATATTAATGCATTGCCAGCTGTCTTTGTTCTCACTTTTTGCTCCTGGGACTATACCTGCAGGGTATAGGGCCTTCGGAGTTCTTTTTTATTATGGGATGGTGGGTGTGTCATAAAAGGAGTTCCAGACTCTAGTAGGCAGCTTTAAACATCCTTTTGTCCCACAAACTATCTATTAAGCACCTACAATGCTCCACTCAGTTATAGGCTTTAGGAATACAACAGAGGACAAAACACACACACACACACACACACACACAGTCCATGCTCAAAAGACTATTGGGGAGAGAAAGAAAAGTGACAAAATAAATGGATTGTATAGATATTAATTGGATTTTAATGTCATCTTTTCCCAAATTAATGTTCATTTTCAAATGGCTGAGCTCTTTCCTCCTTTAATTCATCTTTTCTTAGACCTGAACTTCATATTTTGTTCTCCTCAGGATGTATTGTTTGAAGTGATGGCAACTTAAGCAGCCTTCCTGATTTGATTGTGAGAGTTAAATAGAAATTGGATATTTCTCTATTTTTGCACATGGGAATCATCTTCCTTCATTTTTCCCTGGTGCCACACCCTGTTCTAGTTGTAGGCCACACCAGAGGAAATTCCAGTTCTTAAAAAAAAAAAAAAAATCTTTCCGCCCATTCACTGTCTGGTAGATTTTTCCTTCTTCTATTGCCAGAGGCAGTCCTCTACTTATATTTAGGGGACTGATCATAAGTAGAGGTTGGGAGATGCCCACACTTGTGATCCTAGGTGGTTTCACTGGAGATTAGTTCCAAATCTCCCTTTTAGGGTTCATCCCTGAAGCTTTTAAGCCATTTGAGCTCCACCTTGTTAGAGCACAAGCCCATAGCACACAAGCAGTCTGAGTTCTGATCCCAGGTCTGGTGTGGAACACTCTGAGTCTAGGGAGTGGCTGTGACAGAGTCCTTTGTCTATGCCCCTTGTCTCCTCACCACACCCAGACTATATACTCCTAGCTCAGAGGAAATCAGAGTCCTAAGGCCACTTGCATGTCCTACCTCCTTGCTGCCACCTCGTTTGCTTCATGCCCAAAGGAGGTGAAAGTTACAGTCCCAAGCTGTCCTGTGCTAGGATTCAAACAGCTGCTGTACTATCAGTCATCTGCTAGGCTTTGCAAGATTCTCAGATGCGGGAAATTGGTACCCTCAGCTCTGAATATATAAAACTGGACCTGCATTTGAATGTTTAGTCTTAAGGAAAGATAACTGAGGAAAGCAAGTATGTTAGAAAAGAGGAAAAAAATAGACCTTCTGAGTTGCAAAGACCCACTGTGTGTAAACCCATCCCAAGATGCAGTTGATTCCCTGCTGTGTGTCAGTGTGCTCAGACCTTGGAGGACGCACAAATGATTGAGTCAGAAGCCCCATTTGCTAATACAATTGAAGATCGCCTTCACATGTTCAACTCTGATGTTTCATAGATCCACAAGGAGCAGCAGGAGTACAAAGCAACAAGGGTGTGTGAAAAGATGACACTTGTTATGATTTTCTGTATCCTAAATCTCATTTGGTTGTCATCCCATCCACATAGAGCCCTGGTTGGAGGGAACTTGGAGAAGTGCCTGGACAGTGCTGAGCAAGTTTGGAGGAGAGTTGACAGTCCAGTCTGATTTTTTTTTGTTGTTGTTGGGAGTATGTGTGTGTAGGAGGTATTTAAGGAAAGGTGGGTGAATTCCAGAGTGTGGGAGATCTTGAATGCTGAAGTTAGAGTTTTTTTTTTTTTTTTTTTTTTTTCTGTAGGCAGCTGGGCCCTGTTGAAAGAACAATGTATGGGCCATAAGACACTGAAATTGAATTGTAAACGCGAAGGACTATATTTCCCAATCTTGACAGCCCTTCATGCCAAGTGACATCATTCTTCTTACCAATCACTTCCTGCCCCCTCCATCCTCATGAGACTGGCAGTGAGAGGCTCTGAGAGAGAGAAGCTGCAGTGGGTCTTTGGGTCACAAATATTGAACCAGCCCAAGCAGCAAAAGGGATAAGCTAGAGCAAGTGCTGCAGGGGCTTCCTGCTCAGTCTGATCAAGGCCACTGGGCAGAATTCCAAGAATTCTGGGGAATGACTTGGCCCTATGACTCAAGCATTAATCAGGACCGTAAGAGCAAGGAGAAAAGTATGTGCTTCCAGAAGGTTCTATTAAATAAAGATGATTTAGGGGGATGGAGGGTGGAGTACAGTGGGAACTCCCCTTCCCCCTCATTCATGCATTTCGTTGTTTGTTTTAAAATTCCAGTGTGGTCCTGCCTCCTGTAGTGTCCAGGACAGACTGTAGTGTTCAGGACAGGCAGGACAGGCTTTGGTGGGGAAACCCCACCCTCCACATTCCCACCCCCATGCATTTTTGTTTTAAAAATTTTTATTTGTGTCATCCTGTTCCTGATTGATTCATCTTGGTTGCTAGGGATCTGTTTTGTGGTAACCCAATAACACTCCACGTTTCAGCTACAAGTGGGTGTGTTCCTGAAACTGCTGGGTTAGACTCAAATTTGCCTCTGTGCACCAGCCCTGTTGAAACACGTTTTTGTTTGTGTGTTTGTCTGAATCAATATTTGGGCTTTCTGGACCTGGTTCTTCTTGGTTCCAGTTAAGTGAAACTCGTACTTAATTTGAAGTGTTGACAAACAAAAGCTTTACTGTTTGTTTCAACATTTTGCAATCTCATTTTGCTTTTCTTTTGGCGGGGGTGGGGGGAGAAGTTAAAACTACTTAATTTGAAAAAAAAAAAAGAACTTTTTTGTTGTAACTATGATTTTGGAGGGAAATAGTAAAATCCAATAAAACCTGTGGTGTTCTCTTTTAAAGGACATACCCTTAAATTATCTTTAAGGTAGTCTTATGGTAAACAATTTGCTCTTTAATAGCTGTACAAATTTCATTACTGTCCAGTTTTGAGCCCTAAGAACTTATGAGACAATTAGCAGTCTCATTTATTAATCTTTTTAAAGCCAGAGGAAACTGTGAGTTCCCTTCATTAGGGTGGAGCCCAGTGAATCTGTTTTCCCACTCCAGTGGTAAATTTTTTCAAACTAGGGTGAGGTGGGCGTGGTTCTTTCAGTAAAGTCTGCTTGTGCCTCTCTGGTTTATTTTCCTAAATAGAAACACTTTCCCTGATAAAGGGCCATTTTAACAATGTTGTCCAAGTACTTAGCCTTCCCTGGGAACAGAAGGGCCTGGTATGCAGAGGTGGGCATCAGCAAATCTTAGCAGATTAATTTGCTTGATATTTCCTTCTTGTTTGCAAGTTGAAACCAGTTGGCCAACTGGGTGAGGTTGAAGTGTTGGGAAGAGTGATTGATGTAGACTGAAATTTTCATGTTCTGGGGAGAAGCGTGCCAGATAGGAGGGCTGGCTCTGCTTTGCACGCATGCATGAATTGTACACAGTGATAAGGAGTTAGTAGAGGTGGAATTATCTCTCATGGCACATTAGATTTCATTTTAATCACATTCACAACAATAGGTACACTAAAGGCAGAGGGATTGTTTTCAGTAAGAGAATCCAGGATCCAGGGCAAGGGTTTTGGTGAACGGGTAAATGCCAGTATTGAGTCCTAATTCTTTGATCTTCAGGCCCTCTGGTGTGTTTCTATATCCTAGCGTAACTTCTTCCCATTCAGGCACTTCTATTTTAGGCTTTACAGAGCACCACCTTGGACACGACTCCTTTGCAAACCTGCACAATGGTTCTCCTGCCACCCTGGTCTGTTCCTCCCCTTCCCATCTCCCTAGGCCTTCCCTATATTTCTCTGGCTGGATCCTCCCATGGTGAGTCACCCCTCTTGGGAGGCCTGGGAACCTGGGCCTCTTGGCCTCACCCCTTGAGCCTGAGCTGATCTCATTCTATTCCTTTCATCTTTCTTGCTGTATCTTACTCTTCTAGGAATGAAGAGCCTTTGTGGTGAGGTCTAAAGGACAAGGCCCAGGACTCTAGGTTCTGGCCTCCCCCTCCTCTTCTCTTACTGGTGATCCTGGGCTAGTCTCTCAGGTGTCCACCAGAGGGGCAGGAGGCTGAGTCTCATAATTTTGTATGTATTTCTCACTGATTTTAAGGCAGTGCAGGTCCATTGTGTGCTTATTATGGGCTTGTGGATTGATTCCTTGAATATCACCTGTGTTTGTAACCTAGGGTGGCACTGCCAAGACTTTCTGTTTCCAAGGGAAACTTTCTGTTTCCAGCATATGGACACATTCTCACTAGTTAAAGGTACCATATTAAACTAATGTTTTAACATACAGTGTGAGTGGCAAAGCCAACTGTTTTTTCCAGCAACGAAGCAGTGGTACTTGGAGTGATTTTGCATTGCCAGGGGAGTTGATGAAGTGAAGAAACCAAGGTGAAAATGTGTTTGCCATTAAACTTGCATGGAATTGGAAATATTTATACGGATGGGCACTTGCCTGGACTATTAGCAAGATTCCTGGATATTGCTTTGTGGTCAGTGTGACTTTATGGTTATTGTCACATTTTCATTTTTTATGCAGAATGATGATAAATAATGTCAATGTTACACAAAACAGCAACTCATTGTTTTTAGACTCTTATTTAGCACCTAGAGTGTGCAAAGATATTCTTAAATATGGGTGGGGAATGGGACTCTGAGGGGAGATGAGATTAAAACATGCCCCTTACTGCTTTGAATCATACTTAGGTATCTGCCATTTGATATTGCCACACAGAGATGGGGGGGACTCAATACGCCCTGGATGGAGGAGGAAGTAGTATCAAAAATTGTTTCTGGCATTGAAGTCAGGAGAAAGCTATGTGGAGTGGGGGTTGTGGTGACATCATTGGAACAGATGCCAAAGCAATGGCATTGTAAGGAGAGAGGAGGTAAGGTGACCTGGAGGAAGTGAGAACCAATTCACTGTAGAGGAAAGAAGTCCTGTATTTGGGAAGAGGCAAGGAGCAATTTGGCTTGGCTTTCCTTTTGCAGGGTGGAGGAAGGTGAGGCTGACTTCTGACGGAATCTCTAAAGGCTGGGTTCTGCTGGAGTAAGAGGAAGCCACAAGGATTGATTTTGAACTGTTTGATAAGATGAAACAGATTTAGTTGATTGTGTCACGGCTGGACGGGGTTGAGATTAGAACAGCACAATTTTAAATGGTGAAACAAAGCACAGTTCACAGGACTTTAAAACATCCCTGTTATTTGTCTCCTCAAGGTTGTGGCTATGGGAGAAGAGCTGGGCAAATGGAGAGTGTAAAGAAGTGGATCAGATTGTGTTTGATCTGTACAGTGGGGGAGGGGGTGGGGATGCGGGACAAGGTTGGTCATCTGCAAATGCAGTGCTGCCAGCGAGCTGGAAAGACATCTTGAAAGAAGAATCCAATGAAAGCTTACTGAGCCTCTGTCATTGAGATTTCCCGAACATCAGAACCAATGTGAGGCTCCACTTTCCTTTTGCTGAGGAGTAGAGGGTTTAATAAATAAGTGGAATTTAATCTACACTTTGTACATAGAAACTGTTCTGCCACTCTAACTTGCTGGTCCTCTGTTTTGTTTTTGTTCTTGTTTGGCATTTTTACTCCTTCATTGTTTACAGTAGTGGCTAGAATTCTGCCAAGCCTGCTTTATTAATTTTTAGGCTGAAGGATACTGTTGAGACCCTCTTCTGAGTCAAGTGGAAGTTGGAGCTTTCTGGCTCCATCGAGGAAGACTCTAGTTTGTCTGTCTTTGCAAGAAACCTCTCAAATTAAGGCTTCATTTGACTTGGCTTCTGCAAAGATTTTTGGATTAAGACTGATCTATGGGTCTCTGGGATCCTCTAGGTCAGTACTACCCAATAGAAGCAGACTGTAAGCTGCTTGTACAATTGGCAAATTTTCTAGTATCCACATTTTTAAAAAGTGAAAGAAACAGGTAAAATTAAATAACAGTTTATTTAATGTAGAATATTCAACATGCATCTATAATATATAACCAGTATATAAGGTTTTGCTTTCTTTTTTCTCCATACTAACTCTTCAAAATCCAGAGTATCCTTTATACTTATGGCATGTGCCAGTTTGGACTGGCCATGTTTCAAATGTTTTGGAGCCACATGAGGCTGGTGGCTAGTATACTGGACAGTTGAGCTATAGAACAAGACTTTAAAAAAATGGTCTTTATTATTTTTTTTTTTTAGGGCAGTTTTATAATCACAGCAAAGCTGAGCAAAGAGTATAGGGAGCTCCCAAATCCATAGTCCCCTTCCTCCCCACAGGCACAGCCTGCCCTCTTTTGGCATCTTACACCACAGTGGTAGGTTTGCTAGAATCAGTGAACCTACACTGACGTGTTGTTAAAACCCAAAGTCCATAGTTTATGTTAGAGTCCACCCTTTGTCTTGTTCCTTCTGTGGGCTGTGACAAATGTAGCGTGGCATGTGTCCGCCATTACAGTGTCTAACAGAATAATTCCATGGCCTTAACAGTTTTCTGCATTCTACCTCTTCATCCCTTCCTTCCCCCAACTCCTGGCAACCACTGATCTTTGTACTGTCTCCACAGTTTTAACCTTTTCCAGAACATCATAAAGATGGAATTATAACAGTTGGTGTCTTTTCAGATTGTCTTCTTTCACTTAGTAATAGGCACTTAGAGTTCCTTGATGTCTTCATGGTTCAATAGCTCATTCCTCTAGAGCACTGAGTACTATTCCATCTTTAGGATGGCCCACAGTGGGTTTATAGAGCTGAACTTTTTACAAACCAGAACTGTACCCCAGTGCAGAGACACACTGGAGAGGGGAGGCAGTGAGAGGGTCGAGGAGTGGGACAATGGGAATGGCTGTGATTGCCTTCTTCACCTGATTTGAAAAGCTTGTGTAGGCACCAGGAGGGGAGGAGTGGTCTAGGAGAGCTCCGAATGAAAATCTTGTAGAAATACATGGATAACCACAGGTGAATCCTCTCCTCTGTACTCCTCCACTCCCCCCACAGAGGGCCTGGAATCTGCTTAGTCCAAAATGCTCCTGCAAGTTGATCAATGTCTATGTTAAATACTCTCTCCAAACTGGTTTTATGAAAATATTTAGACTAAGCAAGCCATTTGAAGAGACTAGAAAGCTGAATTTCCGTGTGCATCATTCCCTTGATCAGAGAATATTAAATTAAAAAAAAAAAAAACAGAGTAGTAATTGCTGCGACTTAAATGTCATTCCTGCTTATTCCAGGATGCAGCTCTACTCTGTTTTTATTTTGGAATGATTATGCAGAATGACCTGTCTTGTCTCGGTTGAAATAAATCCACTGCCAATGGAGCACTCCTTGTGGCAGGGGGTAGGTGTATCAATTCCAGGAACTGTCTGACTGCAAAACCATTTGTTGCTGCCCAATTAAGTGTACTAACTGGAAGAGAAGGATGTCATTGCCACCATTTTGAATTTTAGATACAAGTTTCAATCCTCTGTGGCATGAGTTCATGTCAGAAAATCTGTATTTGTCTTTTTTAAAATAAACAGTTTAATATCTTCTAAGCATCACTGAACTAAGGAAAGAATTGTGGACCTAGTAATTTGGGGCTCCATTTAGGAATAGGCCAACATGGAAATACTATTGGTTTCAGTTCATATCATAGTCTACAGTTCTTTCTCAAAATGTTAAATTACTTGTGAGAAACAGAAAAGTAGTGATGGGTTGACAGCTTGTCACTTTGGATGAGAAGTGGAAGACTCTAAGCCCTTTGAACAAGTTGTATTAGCTTATGAATAGATGGTTTTGCGTTCACAGGTCACTCTCCCCAGGTTCTGTTTCACTAGAACATGCAATGTCGAGATTGGTCATCCATTCCAAACCTAAGGCATCTCTTTGAAAAAATTGTTCTAATATCTTCAGATGAAATGGTCCAAGAAGTAGAAATTAGTATCATGAATCACTGTGCTTCAGGGGAAAGAAAAGCCTCTTTGTAAAGACTTTGTTATACTTTTTTTTTTTTTTCCAGTTTCTTCAAAATGTCTACTGTTCACGAAATCCTGTGCAAGCTCAGCTTGGAGGGTGATGTAAGTATATAATTTTTCACTTTATGTAATTTTTCAAATTGGGTATCTCTGCAGAATGGTGCTATTTTTTTCCTTCTGAATGTTTAAGGAAAATGGGGACAAAATTTAATCATTATTTTGTTTCCCATTCTTCCTCATTACTTTGGCTGTTACTAGTAGTTCAACTTGAAAGGTATTTTGTGGCATTAAAATCTTTATTGGTATCAACATTAAAGTTGGACAGTGTTAGGGAGATTGGGATGATTAGAATTGTATTCTGCCATTCTTATCATATCAATGGTAATCATTGTTATGATGGTAAAGAATTTTTTAATGTTATGCCCCAGGATTTTACTCATATTCAGCATAAGCTTCAACCACATCAAAAAATGATTCTGCCACTTTGGGGATTTTCTTTTTTGGGGTACTGGGGTTTGAACTCAGGGGCGTTTGACCACTGAGCCACATCCCCAGCCCTATTTTGTATTTTTTATTTAGAGACAGGGTCTCACTGAGTTGCTTAGGGTCTCCCTTTTTGCTGAGGCTGACTTTGAACTTGAGATCCTCCTGCCTCAGCCTCCCTAGCCTCTGGGATTACAGGCTTGTGCCATCACACCCAGCTATTTTTGGGCTTCTTAAAGTGAAGTTATTCCAGACCTATACTGTTCTTTTTTAAATTTAGCACCTGGGAAAATTTTTCTCCAAAAAATCTAGATGTTTCTTTTCTTTTTCTTAATGGAATTATAATTCACCATATTTCACTCTTTGCTTTGACTATCATGGAGCTCAGAATTTAATTTGACTTTCACAGGAAATGTGTGACTCTGGAATTCTGATACATTTGCTTCTTCCTTTAATTAATATCTTAAAGCTATCTATAAAGTGAATATAAGTACAAACATTTAGAATCTAGTGGTATATACATTATGAAATGTGAGACGTCTCATAATGCAGACATCTTTCAGGCCATCTTGGCAGAATTGCCTTTTATGAAGACTCAGTTCTGACCCTAGTTTTTAGCTATATCCTGGAGACATTTCACAATGTGCTCTCATTTAAATTAAAGTTCAAAGAAGCATTTAAGAGGGTAGACAACAACTTGGGTTATGTGGTACAAATCCTCCAGATTGTGGTGCTGGCCATTAACACATTCCAATGAACGTGGGCCAAGCCCAGGTTATGTGGAGGGAAAACCTGTGCAGGGTTGTTCCTTTTGGTGTTTAAAATCTTTCCTCTTCTCGGAACTTGTGCCTGCTATTGTTGGCCACATCAGCTGCGTGTTAAGGCCCAGACAAGTCCAGGTGTTATGTAATTTGTTTCTCTAATGGATTTGCTCCTTGGATGGTTTTCAGCATCAAGTTTCTTGAGAAGGCTTTTCATGTAGCCTTTGAAGTTACTCCAGTATGACACATTTCTCTGGGCACAGAATGGGACTGAAATAGAAAATGGCACATGTTAACCTGGTACCCCAGTAATTTAATTTTCAGACAAGTCAATTTGATAAATAATAGGTTCAACTATCCATTTAATTTTGTTTCTAGAGATACTTTAAAATCATGTAAACCTTTTCCTCACTCACTGTTCTTTGGGACTAAGATGATGTACCTCCTGACAAAAGCTATAGGTAAGGTGGCTCAACAGCCAGGCTACCTGCCTTTCAAATAAGTACCTGATGGCACTCTTAATAAATGGGAAAATAACTGCCCTTACATTTCCGCCTGCGTTCCTGTAGCTATCATAGCAAAACCATATGTATTTCAAAAAATGCATACAGTCTTCCCATTTTCCTGCATAGTTGCTCCATTTTTTATTGAATTAATCTTACAAGAAAATTTAAGTAGTGAAATTAGATGAAACATGCTTTACTAATCTATTTGTGTTCCAGAGTTTTAAATATTAACTGGATTTACTATTTGTCCAAGATGCTTCTTCCAAGTGTATTTTGGAACACATGTCTAATCCTGAACTTAGATTCCAAATGTGTCATGGGAGACAGTTAAGAGGGTGGCATCTTGGTTGCTCACCTGAGTAACCTCACTGTTGATAAAGTTAACTGGTGCTGGTGTTGGCATGGTTTATGATGCGATGGCGTGGGTGGAGAGGTGGGCAAGACGCCTCTGTGTGTTGATTATTCACAGAAACTGCACCAAGGCCCTGTCATCCCATTATGTGGGCAGTGTGTCCTGGGGAGGGGGTGGCAAGAGAATTGTAAGATGGGGAGCCTTGGCGTAGAGGGTGGGGCAGTTGGTGGAGGGCTCTGTGGCCATCAGCTGACCAAAGCCACAATGTCTGTCTTCTTCGTCTGTGCTTTGGGACTAGGTCGAATTTCAAAGAAGGAAGGAAATTAAATCCTGGAAAAGGAGAACTGATGGAGGAGCAGGCTATCGTCCTTCCCTCAGTCTGGGGTGGGGTGGGGGTGGGTAGGGAGAGATCTGCTATCCATCAGTTCAGGGAGAGTCATGGGCTTTGAAAAATGTTGGAAAAGGAAGAGGGGATGATGGCTTAAAAGGCAATAAGAAAAAAAAAATGCTAGGCAGAGTGGTAGGCAGAGCAGACAGTGTGGAGGTGGAGGAGGAACACTGAGACTAAGGAGAGAGAGAAGCAAGAACTTGGCAAGCCAAAGAGGATGTGGGCCGGCTTGCCAGACCACCTTTGTGCCACAGTGGTGTTCAAAGCATGGGGTGGTAGAGGAAGATGCTTTTCTTGCTTATCTGATAAGAGACTCCTGGGAAGGCATTTTACATTTGCTTTTTAAAGAACTGGGAGCTCAGCAATCTAGGCCCAAAAGACACTCATGTGCCTGTACCAAAAACTTGCAAGACACACTTGTTGTTTGGGCTTATTCATTTTCAGCTTATTTTGAATTTTTGCTAGGTTAGTTTAATGTCTTCTGAGCCTTCCAGAATAAATGCCGGTCTCAGGTTCCCAGCTTGGCCTAGTCTGCCTTTGAGATCTTACTCCTGGTAAGATGCAAGTGGAGATACAGACAGCATATTCTAAACTGGCTAAACCTTTGAGGAGGGAATTCTTATTAGAAAAAATGAACTTTGTTATCCAGTACGTGGTATCACAGCACCACTTTCCTCGATACCTAGTAGAAGGATTTGAATCATTAAAAGAAACAAGAGTAAAAACATCTGTTTTAGGAATTGTTATTTCAGCAGGAGGGTTTTAAATGTGTGTTATTTGAGCGTGTTTGTGTTTTAATCTCAGCACTCTACACCCGCAAGTGCCTACGGGTCCGTCAAAGCCTACACCAACTTCGATGCCGAGCGGGATGCTCTGAACATCGAGACAGCCATCAAGACCAAAGGTAGGTGGCGCGTTTGTCCTCTCGGCAGGGTCTCACCAAGACATTCTGAGTTGCCTCTTGATTCTCTGCAAACCTGCTCAGCCCGCATCCCCAACTCTGCTCCTTCTTTCCTTCCTTCCCTACTCCCCATATTTGGAGAGAAATGCTATGACATGAGGTGATGTTTAACCAAATATTATGATAAAAGGGAAACCCGTTAAGAGTCAGGGCTGGTCCAGGGTGTGTGCTTTGGGCTGGGTGCTTCACTTTGAGTCCCCAGTCCCTTTTTCATAAGGAAGGAGCTTGTCAGGGGTCCCTATGGGCCTTTCTTGTTCTGATTCTTCTGCCTTTCTTTATAATTGTTGGGAAAATGCTGCAAAGACTTCACAGCTTGGCTCTTAGGTGGATGTAATGAGTGAACAATCCGGGATTCTTTCTGTCCCTGTGAGGCACACTCATCCTCAGACCTGCAGCTCAGGTTAGAAGGGCTGTCTGACTAAGAGCATGCCCTTGAGTTCCAGGAGGAGTAGGAGGGGACCAGGCCATGTAAAAGCCTCCTTTTCAAAACAAAACAAATAAAGCACTTCATTGGTTGGAGTTGAGCAAGAACTCTGGTCATCCTGTTGTTTCCTGACCTACAAAAGTGCATGTTCAGACTTTTCTGCTTATGCTAATGAATGAACCGCTGGGGATTGGCCCATCCTGTGAACCCTTCGAAATAGTAGTTATTGTGAGAATTTTTATGATTCCCCTCCCTGCTTTGGACAAAGCACTTCCTTCTACCATGAGGCTACATGGAAGTGTAGATGAGACTCAGCAGTTAGAGCAGCTGCTGGTCCACAGCCCTGCTAAACAGCCATGTCACATTTCCCTCTAAGCAGAGGGTTTTAAGTTACTGACCCATAATTCACAGCAGGAAGACTGCTTCCTCATGGAAGGACTGAGAAACAGCAACCAGGAGGATCTGGGTACCTTGAACTGGGGCGACAGGCATCAGTTAGTGCTCTGTATACTTGCCACTGTGCCTTTCACTATCAGAACTGCCTGATGTTGGAGGATGAATTACATGCGGCTGTTCCTAAGACCCTTGGAGAAACTGGTGACTTTGTTCTGACCAGACAGAAAGAATAGTAGAAAGGGTCATTGATGTCCTGCGGCTCTAACAAGATGTAAGGGGGTACATCATCTGCCTCTTCAGCATCCTTTCGTTGTGGGGACACTATGGAATACCCTTACTTAGAGTGGCTTCCAGGACAGGTGAAAGGAGAGTAGTAGGATCCTAATTAGATCTTTAAAAAGTCATCTTATTTTTGCTTTAAAATAACCCTTCTTGTCAAGAGTCACTAATCAGAAACTTTAAATCTGCAGGGCTACCTCACTATAGTCTGTTCTTGTCGCATTGGCACATTGTGGATGAGAGTATGTGCGGTCCTGGGTTCAAGTCCTGCCTCTGCTGCTCACTAGTGATCTGACTGAGCAAATACTGGACTTGCTTAAGAGTTGATTCCTTACTGTAGAACAGCTGAAGCTCCCACCCCCAGGGCTGTTGTGAAATCTGAAGCACTAAGCCTGGTGCCTGACATAGAGAGTGCTCAAGATACGTTCCTTAAACCTGTGGACAGAAACGCACATGGCCTGCTTTCCTAACATTCATCCTCTTTCACTGTTGGGTGTGCCTAGGTTCTTGTGGTTTCCCAACTTGCTGTTGCAGAAACACCCTCGGAGTTTAACAGTTAACTCATTTGACAAAGATGGTGCCTTTTTACAAGCTTGGGATAAAGGGTGCTTTTATCCTTGCATGAGAAAGCCTTCAGCCCACTGGAATGTAAGGATTGCGCAAATGAACTCTGGTCACAGCTGAAACTCTCATGTTAATAAAAATACCTTCAGGCCCTTTCTGGGTTACTAGGAAAATACTGTAGTCCTCAGTAGAAATGTCTGGAGGGCTGAGATGTGGATTCCTGCATTCCAGTTTGGTCAGAAGCAGCTGATCATCATCAGTTATTTACTGAATGTTCCTGGTGGGCAGACACTGCCTTTCAGGCACATTCAGCTTAGGTGAGCTTCGGAGTCATTTGGATGGAATGTCCCAGTTTATGGATGACATAGTTCAGGATGGACATGCTCCACGTCTCTTGTCCTTGGTTCATCCTGGGATTTCAACACCGTTCTGCCTAGCCCTGGGCATGTGTTCTTAGGCATTACCATGATTTGGCACCCAGCTGTTGGGGTCAGATTTTTTTCTTTGTCTTCCTCTGTTTTCAGGCATGAAAAACATGATCCTGTAGTCATTCGATAAGTTTTACACTTGTGGTCCAATTTTAGTTTAGGTACCGTCTCTCTTTTTTTTTTTCCCCCAGATTTAATGTTTAGTAACTTTCATGTAGGACCACTTTTTAATTATTTACTTATTTATTTTTGGTGCCTAGTGGTTTTAGAGAGTAACTGTTTCCTTAAGTCCATTTAGTCCTTTAGAATAATTCCTATATTGGCAGTAGGTTTTTTGTTTTTTTTTAACTTTAAATACCTGGGAGTCTGAGGAAGGAAAATCACAATTTTGAAGTCAGTCTGGGCAACTTAGTGAAGCACTGTCTCAAAAAGGGCTGGGGACGTAGCCCAGTGGTAAAGTACTTGTCCAGTCCCCAGAACCACACTACACACAAGCATTAGTGACTGATACGTAAAAAAATGAATAATTAATTCATTTTCTTTCTTGTCTTTTCAGTATATTCTCTATTTTCCAGATATTCCCTGACATGTATCATCTTCCAGTGGAAGACAGTAAACTTAACTAAAAACTAAAATGATTTTGTTTTCCAGTGCATGGGATGTTACCATTTTGTTTCTTTCTCCTCCCCCTGATGTTTTTTTAGATAACTAACACCATTTAGAAAATGAGCTAATTGTGCTCTTACTGTAATTAAGAAGTTCCTACCACACCTTGACCCACTTCAAACTCTATGTGGAGTCGGCCTTTCCTTAACATCAAAGGGTACAGAGTGTAAAACCTCAAATGCTGATACAACAAACACAAGCCCAATGACCAAAAGATAAGTATCTGCACCTCCTTCTCTCCTAGATAAGGTAGGCTGTGTGACTGTCACCTGCAGAGCAGGAAGGGACATTTCAGCTCCATCTGATGTTCCCTATCATCTGTGTGCTCTGGGAGGGAGAGCTGGGAGCAGGTCACCTGTGGCAGATTACTTAATGTGTTGCCATTGAGCACAAGGACTGTAAGCAGGAGCAGTGTTAGGAGGGGCAGAGCTCTGCCTAGAGTTGCCTAGAGTTAGGAGGGGCTGGCTCTGCCTAGAGTTGCCTGAAAGTCCAGGGGAAGCTCTTACCCTCCCCCTTCCCCAGCCCCACTGGGTCCCACCTGTGGGCTGTGTTGGCAGCTGTCTTTAATGGGCCCCTCTGCCACACCCAATGCACATTCTTTTTCTAGCTTCATCTTGAGCTCTAGCCAGTGCCCCCAACAGATGGGCCTCTGCCTTGGCTCCTTCAGGACTGCCTGCACTGCCCCCTTCCTCCCCCTCCTGACACCCACACAGCTGCTGCTCACCTCTCTGGCCTGAGTGCTGCTGGCTGTTCTTCAGGCCTTCTCTGGGGAGGCAGCAGCGTTGGTGATTCCTTGATGTGCTTCTTCTTTCTACTTTACATCCTCCTTTATGGCTCTTGTCACATCATGTTGTCATATTTACCTCTGCATTTGTCTCTCTCTAAGGGCAAGGATTTTATTTCATAAAAACTTTTCAATGCCCAGGCTCTTGGATTATGTGAGATGGTAAAACTTTAACCCCAATAGTAGTCAAAAAGTGTCTATTTACCAGTGCACACAGGTGAATGCCGGTGAGCAGGGACACCTGAGAGAGCAAAGGTTGTTCCAGAGTCTAGATGATATCCAGGAAGGATAATAGTCCCCCAGTGAGCTCGGGTCTGTTTTTAGGGTCTGAATTCCGTTCTTGAGCCTAAGTCAGCTTTGTTTGTGGTTTGAAAGGATTTGATTGTGTCACCTAAGCCAAAGCCTGGTTGTTCTGTGTGTGCTCTGGCTTGAGGTAGACTATGCAATTACTTATGTTAATTCACGTCTAGTTAGAAACTGAGTTAAGCCATGCAAAAGTAGTAATATTGCTTAATTAACAAGAGGTTTCTGAGATTTAATCTGTAGGAGTCTCTTGGTCTACATTGGCCTTGGGTTAAATATATACTGTGGAGTGTACAACACAGCTGTGAATGGTTTACCATATGGGTCCAAATAACTAGAAAGGAAAGTCAGCTAAATTAGAAAAGGATGAATCTAGACTACATAAAATAGGTTGTAATTAGCAGCAGCACAGCCCCCGAGTTAGTGTAAGTGCCAATAAACTGGCACAGCTTTGGTCTCTCTGGAAGGGGAGGGTGATGAATTGCTCTATTATTATTGCCACTTTTGAATTTAGCAGTATTTGTGTTCTCCGGAAGGGGTGCAAAAGCGGGTGATTTCCCCCCACCCTTCTCATAAGCACAAATATAGAAGCATAACTGTGGCAAGTTTTTGCACTTATTTTCTTCTTATACTTTCAAAATAGAACTGCTTAAGATTTCCAGTATGGTCAAAAGAGTAACATCCCATGCACTGCAAAGTGAGCCAGCACCTGTATTTTGGGTTTCATCTGCACACCTGGAGCTATTCATTCCTTTAGCTGAGCACAGCAGCGAAGCATATATTCTCTTGAGGGTACCAGGAGGCAGGTTGGCTGGGAAAAGAGCCTTTCACCTGTAAGATCAGGGTGATGAGGAGCCAGACCTAGGAGAGCCAGCCGTGGGAGTGAGAGCCCAGTGTGGCCCAGTACCTTCTCTCCTTTGGGAAGGAGCTGCCAGAAGTCCAACCTTCCCCATTACTGAGGCCTTCGTCTTCACGTTCAAATTTACTTTAGGCCCAGTTCCCATCTCACAGCAGTGTTGGGAGCCTGAGGCCAGTTTGAATCATAGCCACCTTTACTCTGTGAGCACAGAGTTCCTTTGTAATGGTATTTGTCTGCATAGCTGTGTAGGTGCCAGACTCAAGCCAGGTGGCTATAACACACAGGGAAAAGAGTCCCCTGTCCTCCTAATTGTTGGTGTCAGCTTTCATTGCTGCCTCTCCTGGCTGCTTTTTCCTTTGTGAGAGCTGTTACTTCTTTTCCCTGCAGAAATCCCAATGCTGGCTTCACCCAGGGACTCTGAAAGTAACCAAACTCTTACTGGGGTCAGCAACTCTGAATTAAGGGCGGGCCTGCTGTGTTCCCTGGCTTCTGCTTTTTTCCCCCTTTCCTTTTTGTGAGAGAGCTAGAGCAGCAGAGCACAGGATGGTGCATGTATTTTATGTGTGTTCCTTCATTTATAATTGGAATCTCTTGCTTTTGTCTTCTTGCTGGTCCTGGGAAGCAGATGGGGTTCTTCCAGATCATTCAAGTATCCAGTGGAATTACCAAGTAGATGATGTCTTAGCTCCTATCTAAGGAGCTCAGCTGAGGTGGGATCAGAGCAAACTGGCAATAGAACACATTTTATTTGTGCACCAAAATTTCTTGGGCATTTAGCTCAACTAGACTTTTCCTGAGTTGGGACTGTGAGTCCGGCTCTGCCAGACTTGGCAGAGGCCCAGGGCTCTCCCATTCTTGTCCTGTCTGGTGTTTGTTTTCTCTCCTATCCCTCAGGCAGCTGTCAGAGTTTATCCTGTAACTGGATAATTCATCTATGTGAGCTAAGGGCAAAATTGTTCCCCATCTACTCTATACCCTATATTTTTGTAGGCAACCCCTTCTCCAAATTGAATGCACGCAGGAGCCGGAGAATACGGTCGACATGTCGCCATTCATTCACTCAATTTAGTCTTTTTTTTTTTTAATATTTATTTTTTAGTCGGACACAATAGTTTTATTTTGTTTATTTTTATGTGATGCTGAGGATTGAACCCAGGGCCTCGAACGTGCTAGGCAAGCGCGCTCTACTGCTGAGCCACAAGCCCAGCCCTCAACTAGTCTTTTCTGCATCCTGGAAAAGTAAGTATTTTTGTCGTCTCTGTCCCAGAGTGAGAATTCTGGGAACAGGGAGGGAGACTGTGCCCCAGGATCTTGCTGGTCTTTGTCCTGTGTGCTTCCCAGAGCACTACTGTCACTGCCGCTTATTCAGAGTTCTCTCCTTTTATCTGTTGCCCCTCCTGGTTGGATCCTCTAAGTTCCATTTTGCCAAATGATTGAGAGGGCAGGAATTCCAGACTTCCTAGCACCAGGGCTGATGGCAGGAAGGTTCTTTTGGGCAATGAGGTGTGTGTATTGGGTCAGGGGCTTCTCTATCCTAAAACCACACCAGTAGATGGATGAGTAGCCAGCATAACAAGCTTAGTGGAAAAGATTGCCTCCCTCCATCAAGTTCTTAATGGTTATATCTGGAAGAGAGTGTTCTAGACCCTCTGTTGAAAAAAACTCAATTGGGTTATTTCTTTAGTAGCTATGCATTGTTACTGCATGTCAAATTATCACCTACAGGTTGCTGTGAGTGCATTTGTATGACTAAATAGTTCTATACATGTACAGACATATTACCATTCCCAGTCCTTTCTTAGGACCTAGATAGAGGAATGTGATATGAAGAAGTATCATAAGTATAATTTCAAACAGGTACAGACATGACTCATAAATATAGGATAAACATATGTTGAGCATTAGCAACAGGAATAATAATCACATCCACTTCATGTGGATGTAAGAAAAATGACAGGATATGTGCAAAGCACTTAATACAATGCCTGGCACACAGTAGGTGCACAGGGGAAGGTTGCTGTTCTAATGAGTAAAACATGTTCATGTGAATATATCCATGGATCTTTGGCCTGCCCTCTTTGTGTGGCATGCCTCTGACCTTAATATAAAGATGATATCTTCCAAAATTTGATACCACTATGCCTAGAAATCTGAGCTGAATCATGATTTCTCCCATGATCTAGATAAGGAGAGGATCTGGGCAATTATCCTTTACTTTTCAACCCATCACCACCACCCTACGGTCTCCTGAGCCCTTCATCCAACACAAATGAAATCCATTTTCTTTGTGCAGTCAGTGTGTCTCCACAGCTGTGAGTCAGCATCCTGTTCCAAATGGCTGTTGGTTCATTGCCATGAACAATAAAGACACACATTTTCCATGGAGCTGACTTGGGGTTTCTACCCACAGCCAGGAGGAGGAAACTCCAGGAGGCAGATTTTGTGGTTTTTGGACTCAGCCATCATTTTAGACTGCAAGTCTTCTTTGTCTTGAAAAATGTGGTGGGTGACTGAAGACACCGAGGACCCCCAAAGTTGGCTGCTTGAGCCCGCTGACAGTGGTGCCCTCCTGTAGCCTTCAATGCAGAATGATTACTTCAGGTCCACTGGCATTTAGAACAGTGGCTGACCTTTGGATTCCCCCAACTG
This sequence comes from Callospermophilus lateralis, assembly GCF_048772815.1. Classification (NCBI taxonomy): domain Eukaryota; kingdom Metazoa; phylum Chordata; class Mammalia; order Rodentia; family Sciuridae; genus Callospermophilus; species Callospermophilus lateralis. The sequence goes on along the minus strand of NC_135307.1, from coordinate 104,794,062 downwards.
GAGTGTTGAAAACGCTGTAGTTAACTGACTAGATTAGCTGACTATTTTCATTCAAGGAGTAGATGCTTAAAAACCTCCTTGTTCTATTTCCCATCAGGAGCCAAATGAGTACATTTGTATTTTGTCTCCTCACCAGCATTGCAAAAGCTGAACTTCTATTTGTTTAGTTCTTTTTAAAATTTATTCTTTTTAACTATACATGACAGTAGAGTGTATTTTGACATATCATACATACTTGGAGGATAACTTACCTTTCTTGAGCTCGTACATGATGTGGAGCTACACTGGTGGTGTATTCATATATGAACATAGGAAAGTTATGTCCCAGTTCATTCTACTGTCTCTTGTTCCCATCCCCCTTTCCTTTCATTCCCCTTTGTCTAATCCAGTGAACTTCTATTCTTCCCTCCTTCATTTTTATTAGTTTTTGAAAAATACATTTTTTCAAATACAGATCCAAGTCTGCCTGGATCCCAGAATTGAGCATGTTCTCCTCCACCTTTTGTGGATTTCCCTCCCCCACCCCCCACATCGCTGTTCTCCAGTGTGAGCCTTTCTTAGAGGACTTTGTGACCACCTGTATCAAACACAGGGGGATGGGATGGAAAAGAAAGCCTAGTTCAGGTTTGTTTCTTCTTCAAGTTTTGCCCCACCTGCCCAGTTTCTGTTAGTCCCTAAATCCTTCTGACCAGCAAACCCTTTCCTAAGCACTGGAAAATGAGAAGTCAGAAGGTACAGATTCAGAGGCAGAGCCTCTTCTCACAGGTGTCTGCAGCTGTGTTCACTGTAGAGCTTTCCTGGCTCCAGGCACCAGCCATGTGCTGTTGGTGGTTGTGCTGGCAGAGGTAGCTCTGCGTTCAGCTGCCTCCTTCCTGCATCTTGGGCAGCAGTGGAGAGGAACCATTTGACTCTTGGAGCTTTAACCTGTACCATCTATTTTCCACAAGAGTAAACTGCCTCATCCATTAGGATAGCAAGTCGAGGGGAAGCGGCGGTGGTCCTCAAGATAAGATGGTTCAGTTCCACTGGCAGATGCACTGTTCTGGTGTTTCAGTGTAAGTCCTGCCTTTAGCAGCATTGACCAGGCAGATGATTCTGGGCTCCATGAATTTTTCCTCTTTCCAGTTCAATTGGAAACATGCAGGCAATGGTATGGGAGAAATAGCTGATGTGGGTGGAGTTTTGGGAAGGAGTCTTCCACTTGCTGAAACTCCATTTAGTTTCTTTATAGTTGCTGACATTAATTAGCATGTGTGTAGTGCATCCGTGATCCCATCTCAGTGGCTGTTTGCTTGGTAAATAATTCAGGTGAATGCATTGGGATGCCTTCAGACTACAGTTGGTGCTGCCTCTTAGGTGAAATTCAGGTTAATCATCACGGCTTTTATGGGGATTTCCAATAATTGGATTGAATTCCAACTCTGCTGGCTGGACACTTAACTGTTATACAAAGGCAAAGAACTGTTTCACTGAGAGCAGAGAACTATACAGCAGTCTGTGAACAGAACTCTTCTTAGGTGTTTTTTTCTTACCTGGGTTGTTTGGACAAAAACAAGCAATAATAAGGGAATGCCCTAAAATTTCAGTCAGCCCCATACATGATAGAAAGAGCTGGTGGAAGGGATACAAGTCATACACAGGCTGCTTTCCAACAGCCTTCCCACTCCCCTCCCATAGTTGTTCATCTCTGTCACTGAGTCTCACTCAAGGGGTTGCCTGGGTGTTTTTGAAATGCTGCTTCTGGGGTCCTACGTTCTAGGTAGTCTTAATCAGTAGAGCTCAGATAGGATCCAGGGGATTGTGTTTTTAATAAATATTCCTGGGGATTTCAGTGGTGGCCAGTCAGGGACCACATCTGACACAGACGTACCCTTTGCTTTTGTTTCTGAGGAAATCATGTATTATGGGTCAGTATTCTATGTTCAGGTCAGTGGCTGTTAAGTTGATATCAGGAAATATTAGAATTGAGCTTAGAGAGTAGAATTGTGTTTCATTGTGATTCTTCATTTTCAGATATGGATAATAAAGCTAAGTATAAGGCAAAAATACATTAATAAGAGGATTACACTTGTATGTGGGTAGGTGTGCACACCACTAGTCCATTAAGTAGCCTCAGTACCAGCTATGTGGGCATATGTCTGTAATCCCAGTGCCTGGAGAGGCTGAGGCAGGAGGATGGCAAATTTGAGACCAAACTCAGCAACTTATCAAGACTCTCAGTAATTGAGTGAGATCTTGCCTTAAAAGAAAATAAAAAGAATTGGGGATGTAGCTCAGTGGTAAAATTCAATCCACGGTACCAAGGAAGTGAGTAAATGAATGAATGAATAAATAAATAAAGTAGCCTTGTAACCTAATGAGTTTGTGATTAAAACTTCCCAGCCTATACCTAATAAAAACTAAATATAAATTTAGACATGATTCTGTTCTGTAGCGTGGAGATGGAGGTCATTGTTCATGTCTACACTTCCTTTGTGTGAGTGTAGACACTGAGACCCAGGGGGACAGGTGTTTACACAAGTAACAGATGCAGAGTTGGGTCCCTGTCTCTGAGCACTGAATTCCTCATCTATAAATAGAGAAATAGCTGTGCCCACTTGGTTGTTTTGAGGATTAAGTAAGATAGCATGTGTTAGGATGTTGGGAGACAGAAAGGGAATTACATAGATATAATTCCTTGTTATTATGCATACTGTGTTTTATTCTAAAGGAAGTATTTAGAACTACATTAGGAATCTCTTGAAGTAATTTGTTGACTCTAGATCAGTAACTGCACGTCATTTACTATGTACTTAAAAAACGCTTTTTGTGGTCATAGTCATCTCACCCTTCAGATGATCACTATTCAAATATTGGTATAAAGGCTTCTAGATATTTTCTTACACATGCACATGAATGTGTAAATGCCTACATAGTATTCCATTATATGAACAAGAGAACATTTAATCCATCTCTTTTGGACATAGGGGTTTTTCCCCTTTATTTTTTTGATATTGCATACAAAGCTGAAATAAGCATCTTTGAAGCTGACTCCCATGCAGTGATTGGGTTTCTATGTTTACTTTGCTACTCTAAAAATCAGAACTAAAGTTATAGATGCTTCAGTTAAGATAGCAACATATTAGTAAGAACTCCCTTTGAAATAAGTATATATATTTTAAAAAGTGTTGTTTTTATACCCAGAAATTCTAACTTCGTGCTTTTTGGACTAATACACTTGAGAGTAAAGATACCACCTCTGTGAGTCTGCTCATTGCTTTTGCCTCAAAATATTACATTTCTGGCCTCTGTTTCTTTCAGATTCCTCTGGTTCCCTCTGAGCCAAGCTGTTTACAGTTTGCCAGTGACCTTGTGGGCTTAGCAGTTATGTCCTATCATCCAGAATTACCTATCCAGTTATGGCAGAGACTTTCCTTTTATTAAACAAAGTTCATAATCACCCAGGAGAGGGACGTTTCGCATTCTGAATCCTTAAAATCATGCTTTCTTAAGTTAAATGGCATGTTAGGAGTATTTCTGATATAAAATTGGAAACTCGGATACCAGAAGGCATTGCTTATCTTTGTAAATACACATGTTCCAATTAAAATAGGTACTAAAATATTTTGGTGGCACTTCAAAACTCCCAATTTAGATTTAATTTAGATTAAAACACTTACTCTTTTTAATAAAGTTATAAAATTGATTATTAAAATTGCCTATTGGAGATTAAAAGCAGCGGAACGTTTATTTTCCTTACAAAACAATTTAGTCTTCAATAAGTCTGATTATATTAATCAATTATGCTATTAAAATACAACTGCCATATTAAATCTGACTCATTTGTCATGACAGTTTCTATAATTATAAAAATTATACCTAGCTGCTTATATAGTCATAATCCTGCAATAAATATAAATAATTGCCTCTATTAATTCATTTTTGCAGTTACTGTCTATTAAATTCCCAGTTACATAGCAATTTGGCGACCTTCATTTAAAATCCTCCTAAATCTTTGTTGTTCCATTTGACTGCCAAAGCTCCGCAAATGCACCTCCTACTGTTGATTCCAGAAACCAATTTAAGAATAAAATGGTTTTTAAATACAAATATTTAAAAAGTTCATTTAGGCTTGAGGTTTGAAGCTTTCAAGGAAAAAAAAATGTCCTAGTATTTCAGTTTGAAAAATTCTACTTAAGACCTTTGAACTAAACCCAAAGTACCAGAATGTATAGCTGATACACAACTGTTTTTTTTCATAGGTGTGGATGAGGTCACCATCGTCAACATTTTGACTAACCGCAGCAATGCACAGAGACAGGATATCGCCTTCGCCTACCAGAGAAGGACCAAAAAGGTATGGGTCATTTCAGGGATGGAGGGCATGCCGTGTTGAATTTAATTTCCTTGGCCATTGCGTTTTCTTTTTGCGGATTATGGCTTTCACCAGCTAGGACCTTTGGGAATGCTTGCATGTCCAAGATTTCCCTCTTATGTCCTTGTAAGGGTTACTCCTCTTGTCCATGTGGGAGCTCATACATAAAGATAACACCCTTTATTCCAACCCTCTCTTACTCCATCTCAGCCTATGTGAAAGGAGCAGTTCTGGGAAGGGAAAGTTAGGAAGGAACAGAGAATAATAGAGTGCTTACCATGTGCCAGGCACTGTGTTCAGTTCTCTTGTTTCATCTTTATGACTTCTGATGGCTCTTGATATGATGTTTCTAATTTAATTTCAGGACTATTGCCTCCTGAGTACTGATGGTAACACATTCCTCTCATTCTAAAAAAAAAAAAAAAAAAAAAAACACTCAAATTCTTAAGAGTTTTGCAACAAATGGGCTTCCATTGGTAGTACATCGGGTCTACCAGGCTATCTTCAGCATGCCATGCTCTACTATTTAAAGAATCTTTGTGTGCTTTTTCCCTTCATTTGTCCACTGGTGGTTAAAGAGCAACCAGCACTTGTTCATCCTTTATTTTGTTGCAGTGTTAGGAAATTTTATTTTTAAGGATGTGCTGCTTTATTTTTAACTTCTTGCTATTAAAAGCTTTTGATTTATTCTTGGACAGTGCAGTGAGAGTGGCTTCCTGCAGCTCCTGTTTGACTTAGGGCTTTCACTTAGAGCTACAGTAGAGGTGAACTGGAAGGATTCTGGAAGAGAATTTCTGTTCTTGGGATTGACATGACCACCAGGGTCCTAGGAGTTGCAGGTCAAGCCTTTCTGTAGCTCCTTCCTTCACCCTCTGAAACAGTTGGAAAGGACAGAAATAGGAAAGCAGCTGGCTTCTTTCATCTCATGTGCATTACAATTCTTCTTCCACTAGATTTATATTAATCTTCTGTGGTGAAGCATGGAGGGGAGTGTTTTATTTCTGCACTTTCCCCAAAGGATTTATGAGCCAGCAGAGCCAAGTTTCTGTTGGAACAGAAGGTCCACCACTTTGGACAGTAGACGAATAATTGCTCATTCAGCTGTCACTTACAGAGTGGGGTCTTGGAACACACTTGTGTATACACAAACACAGAGGCCCCAGTCTCGATTTCAAATTAGGTAGGAAGAGAATAAAGCTCCCATGTACCCTGTTGGAAGGAATGTATTACCAGAATTGTGGTGGGGTTCAGCAACTGCCCAGGCTTGGCTATGTGATGGGGACAGCTCACTGTCCTGCTGATTCTTGAGGACTCACAGCCTTGGGCCAGGGAGAGTCATCCTTCACAGAAAGAGAGAGCCTCTGAAGGAAATCTCAGAAGCAGAGCCATCTGAGTTGTTTGCTGCAGAGTTCTATGGGGAGATGGACTGAGGCTGCCCAGGTGGTGAGCTTGAAGACCCGGGCGCAGCCAGCAGATGTGGAGAGGAGCTGGAGTGGAGAGAGGACTGATTTTCTGTTTCTTTCATGTTTAAGCAGATGCCAGGTGTGAGGTGTTCCTATATCAAGAATGGTTGTGTTTTATTTATCATTTTTGGAATTTTTGCTAAGTGCAAAGCCTTGTGGTGAACATTAGAAGAAACAGGAAGTTGTACGCCCATGAGGAGTTCAGAATAGACCTGGAAGAAGTCAAATAGGTGCCCAAATGCTATTCGAGGTCTGAGCAGAGAATGGGTAGTGGGGAGTGTCAAAGGTAGGCTAAGTTTGGAATCACCTAACCTCAAAGTTCCAAATTGGAAAACTGGTGTTATAATTAGGAGGTGGTGCTTTGAAAATCTAAGTGTGTTCTTAGCACATGGGGAAGCTGGAGAAAGTAGGTGGCCAAAAGCATCGGGCCTGATGATTTCTCAGATCCATGTCAATTCTAATCATCTTGACATGGATGAATGATTTGAGAAGATAATCTCTGAAGCGGGCTGCACATCACCTGCAGAGCTTGCAGGTTACCTCCACGGGCTGAACATCATCGATTTTGAGGGCACCATTGGAAAGCAGATGGGAAAGAAAGTAGGGAGGAAAAAAAAAAGGAAAAAAATAAAAAGAAAGAGGATTAAAATGGTAGAGCTAGCTATGACCCACTGCCCATGGTTTGTAGAATATTTAATCCCTGAGGAAGCATCTTTAAAAGCCATAGGGAATTAGGTGCTGCCTCAGACCTCTGACTTAAAATAACGCGTTCTTGGTGACACACAATCAAGAAACAATCCACAGCAGGCAAGTGAAGGGGAGTCTGGGGGGTTTAGTTCCCATCAACACCATCCTGATTCAGTATGGACAAGTCGGTGTTTCCTCAGTAGCAGTTGAAGCGTTTTGTACAGGGAAGCTTCATAACCCCACTGCTGCCACGTTTGGGGTCTGTGATTCTTCTGGAAGTTTTGAGGCACGCCCCCTGTAAGAGCTGCAGACAGACCTTCTGTTGTAGGATCTCAGCAGGTCACGAGGAGGACTCTCACCCCAGGAGGGTTTCCTTTCTAACCACCTCCTTCCTGGCAGGGGCCTCACACCAGAACCTGCCTTGTCTTCCACAGGGTATTGTGGTGCCGTCATGCTCAGAGTTCTTTTCTTTTTCTCTGTTTATTTTTTGTGTGTTGTGTTTTTTGTTGTTGTTGTTGTTGTTCATAATCATGAACCCATTAAATGTACAGATCAATGGGCACCTCTGTGACATAAACATGCATATATCCCTAATGCCCTCTCCTGCCCTCCCCTCTCATCCTGAAGCTTTCTGAGGAATTGCTTGCCATTCTAGTTTCCTTTTCACGATTAGGAGAAGGCAAAATCAGCTTGGGTTTTAATGGGTGCAAAACCTGATAGCTAGGGTTCTGGGTCTGACAAAGGGAATGCGGTAGAGGGAGTTTGACCTAGGACTCCAGAGTGGTCAGAGTCCTCTTACTTTGGTTTTTCTCTCCAGTTTTAAAGTGAATATTGGTTACCATGTTTGCTATGTGATTGCTGTTTTTCTAAAGGAACTTGCATCAGCACTGAAATCAGCCTTATCTGGCCACCTGGAGACTGTGATTTTGGGCCTATTGAAGACACCTGCTCAGTATGATGCTTCCGAGCTGAAAGCTTCCATGAAGGTAAACACGTGTGAGATGTTAGCTCTGTCAAATCTGCCATTAATATTTGTGAATTACAGCTATTTGAGTGTAATTAGGTGATTTTCAGTTTTGTTGAATTCTCATTTGGATTTTTTTTTTTTTTTAATGAACTGAAGCTATAAGTTTCAGGATTTGTACCAAAAATATTTCATTTACTTTTTTTAAGACTGCAAAGAAATTTCATGATGCTGAGAAGTCAGTTACCAGCTGCTACGACTTGGCACCTGGGCGATTGGAATGCCATTTGGGAAAACTACTTCCTTGATTACACTTCCTCCTTAAGAAAGATATGTTGTGATATTAAGGAGAAAGAAGAACTCGTAGCTTTTGTTAAGCAGAGCTTGCAAATTCTGCCCATGCACTTGTGAGCGTTTCTTCCTCTGCCCTTCTCCCTGTCATGTCCCATTGTTTGTTTCAAATTCTGACAAAATCAGAACAGCATAGTACGCATGAGGAGTGATTTCATTCAGATTGTGAAAGGTATCTGTGTTTAGTTCAAAGTCTTTCAATAATATTATATCTCTTACGTTTTTCAAAGTTATCTCAAACTTGTAATTTTAGGTAAATTAGCAAAAATGCTAGGTTGTAACCCCTCTGAATTTTGTGTATCCCTAAAGTACCAAATATTTAAGTGTAATGGACGCATAAACATATGCAACAGCAAAGCCCTGGACCCTTTTCAGTGTGTTTGCATGCAACACTTTGAGTAATCTGCTACTGCCCCCTGCTGGCACAACTGGGAAAAGCCTCCATAGCTGGGGATTGCCTTAGTTCTTTATCCTAAGTCTGTATTTTCTGTGATGCTACTGTTTCTGAATTATGAACTGAGCTAGAAGCCTGCCAGCCAAGCTAATGTCCCAGTTCATTTGTCATCCTTTCCCCAGAGAGCACCTCAGGATGAGGCTGCTTCACACGCATTTCCAGGTCCCTGGGACTTCATAGCTCAGGGCTGCTTCAAGATCTGTTGTTAAAATCCCTTTCTTTCAGTTCTTCATGAAGCTTAGCTCAAGCTACTCTTTGTTAATGTGGACTTGATCTGAGTTTTCTCAGCTGTTTATACTGCAGGGAAGGTATAATCAAGAATGACGATGTGCTAACAACACTTAATGAAATGGCTTGATAAGACAGCACTGCTGCAACCGAGGCTTTGGACCTTTGGAGCCATGTTGGCCTCTCCAAGGTTTCTGCTGACCTTCAACACTCAGATCAGATTATCATATTTTCATCAAGAATCCATTTAGTTGTGATTTCCTGTGATTTTACTAGGAACTATTACTAGGTTTAGTGACTTGAAACAGACCTGTCTGAGCTGTCAGTCACTGTTGTAATCTATGTAATTGGACCCCATGAAGAGTGCTTTAACTGCTAAATCTTTGACCTTGTGCCAGTTCTTCCATTAGCTATCATAGTTGAGTACCCTTCTGAAATCCATAAAGTTTGAAGTGATATTAACTGAACTATTCTTTTTTAAAATAAATAAATAAATAAGTCTGTTTTGACTTCTGGCAATACCAATAGCAGTATCTGCCATGTTACAGAGAAATTGCCCTTGTGATAGGAATCCTGGGCAATCTAGGGAAACTTTGGGCCAAGTTATGGAAATTACCAAGGTCACCTTCAAATGTAGAGATCAAAACACTTGAAATTTCTCAGATAGTAACACTGGCATATCATTGGTGGGAGGAAACAAACCTTTCATTACTCACCTATCTTTCCTTTCTAAAGTGTCGGGGTATAGCATTTCTTTTAACACATGAGTTGCTTTTAGACTGTATTTCAATCATCCTTGAAACTGCCCCTCCCTATAATATTCAAAGATCCTCAGTAGTCATTTCACAGCATCTATGTACAATGTGGTATGGACCTTTTGCTAACAAGGGAAGGATTCTTGGCTTTGCTGGAACCTCTACACATCATGATAAAAGCCCTGGAGGAAGAGCCATTGGCTCAAAGATTAGATTAAGAATAAAATTCAAAATTAACCATTCACCTGAGGCTTAGCTTAGATTATACATACTACTTTTTCAAGGGCATATAAACCCTAATAAGTTTAATTAATAGCTGACACATTTTTCGTGTGGATAAGTAAGTTTCTTATTGTATTAACACCTTATAATTGATTTACATTTTAAACAGTTGTAATTCTACTTAGTTCAAAGTGATATTTCCATATTCGGAAAGACAAGTATTAGAGAATCCTGATTATTAAATCTTGACTTTGATCATGAAGCCAGCTTTGAAATACATGTTTCATTGAGTCCTTTCAAGCTATCTGGCACACTCAAAATTGTATATATTAAATTTGAATTAATCACTCATCAAATTCTTATTCCTTAATAAAGTGTTGGTGTCGAGGTTTATTTGGCACTTCATTATTTCCTTTTGCTTCTCTAAAATGCCCGAAGAGTGCATAATAATCAAGCAAAAATGGAAGTACAAGAATGAAATTTTTAACATTAACCCAATTTTACATTTCAAAGAAGAGAAGTTAAAAATTTTATCTTAACTGTACCTTTCTCTGGCAAGAAGGACTTATTCTAATCTACCATTGGTGTCCACAAATGACAACATCAAATTTCTATGTTCCTTTATTTTAGATTAGTGAGAAGGGTTGTTAATGAAGATAGTTCTTTCCCATTTATTAAAGCTGTGAGTGGTTATGGTAGAAATTAAAAAGTAAAGAAAACTAGGAAGAAGAAAGAGTTATTTTATCAACCTGTCATCAAAGGACAGCTACTTTTAACATTCCCACACATTTGAAAGTAATTTTAACATAGTTGAACTCAAACATGCCACTCATGCCATCTTGTGCTCTGGGGAGGTATTTTTTAAAGGAATAGGAAAATGCCATTGTTTTGTTGAAGACTATAGTACAGGTTGCTGTGTAGGCATGTGGAAAGGAAAATGCCAACAGACCCAATCCATGTTTGAAGTTTACCTGATGGAGATGAGAGAAGGAGGCCAGTGATGAGGAAGATGGCTGATGACTGTGCTTCTTGGTTCACAGGGGCTGGGAACTGACGAGGACTCCCTCATCGAGATCATCTGCTCAAGAACCAACCAGGAGCTCCAGGAAATTAACAGAGTCTACAAGGAAAGTGAGTAGCCCTGTTTCTGTGATCCATCTTCTCAGCTGAGTTTCTATGACTCCCTCATGGCCACCCCAGTCAGTGTTTGGGAGCGGGTGCTGGGATTGTGAACACATAGCAGGAGCTGCCATGTTGGCCTTCCCGGTGAGGCTGGGCATGGTCCAGGCCCCTCTCCTCCACCTCCTTGTTGACCATGTTTTTAGCTTTTTTTTTTTTTGGTATCAGGGATTGAACTCAGAGGCACTCAACCACTCAGCCACATCCCCAGCTCTATTTTGTATTTTATTTAGAGACAGGGTCTCACTGAGTTGCTTAGCACCTTGCTAAGGCTGGCTTTGAACTCATGATCCTCCTGCCTCACGCCCCCGCCCCCCAACCCTGAGCCACTGGGATTACAGGCATGCACCACTGTGCCTGGCTGCTTGTGGTTTTTTTTGTTCATTTGTTTGTTTTGTTTCATATATATATATATATATATTTTTTTTTTTTTTAATTTTTATTTTTTTTGTAGCTGTAGATGGACAGCATGCCTTTATTTTAATTGCTGTTTTTTGTATAGGGCGCTAAGGATCAAACCCAATACCTCACCCATGCCAGGCAAGCACTCTGCCACTGAGCCCCAGTCCCAGCCCAACTGTTTTGTTTTGTTTTAAAATATTTTTAGTTGTAGAAGGACACAATACTTTTTTATTTATTTTTATGTGGTGCTGAGGATCGAACCCAGTGTCTCACATGTGTTAGGCAAGCACTGTACCACTGAACCACAACCTCAGCCTCCTGTGTTGATTATTACATTTTACTAGAACTTTTGCAAAAGGATAAATAGGAGGGAAAGGGTAGAAAAAAATTACTTCTAAAAAAGATCTGATAGGGAGAAGAAAGTACTATATACATATGTCATGTATTGAGTACTATCTATTCTGTGCTCAAAAGGCTACCAGCTCTGGACTAGGGATCACTCACGACTTACTGCAAGAGACCCATGAACCTCATAGCAATCTGGGAGACAGTGTGTAAATTAAACAAGACAGCCTACCTTGCTACTGTATTTCAGTATGGGTATTATTTTGAATAATGAAATATAAATCTATTTAAAAGTATTATTTGATTTTTACTGGGTTTTGCCATGGTGCATTTTCTCAATTCATGGATTATTACAAGGGTATGAACGTGTGTGTGTTACCCTACAAATGTTTTGTTGTTTGAAAATGAGTATTCATAATTGAGATGGTTGGGAGCCAGTATTTTAACTATAAAAGAGTTCCCTGATCAAAGTGAGTACTGAAGAACCCTGGCTTGATTTAGACCTGTTTATCCCTTGTCCCTGGTGACTCCAGCTCTGACGTTATGGGAGCCAATATCATTCTTGAGAGTGTGCCCCCAGTTTGGGTTTCAGAAGCACAGGTGCCTCCTGCCGATACAGCTGTTCCTGCTTTTGAGGCTTAGTCGCTGTGGGGGGTTATAGGGGTGGGCGGCTGGTTGGCTGCGTAGGCAGAAAGCATCACACTAGATGTGTTGTTTTCCAAGTGTACAAGACTGATCTGGAGAAGGACATTGTCTCCGACACATCTGGTGACTTCCGCAAGCTGATGGTTGCCCTCGCAAAGGTGGGTTTCTGGGTTTATTTCACCGGCCTTGCTTCCTCCCAAGGCAAGTCACATACCTCATTTTATACTTGAGAACAAATTAACTAAATCCTCTGTGCCTGCATCAGAAATTCTGCTGCATTTCCGACAGTGGGTTTGCACTGTTGCTGCCGAGTTGTCATTTTTGGATAATAGGATTTCTTATCCTGAGAAACCGCATGGACAACTGGACTTTGGGGGCCAGAGGAGGAATAGGCAGTTCTCAAGTTCTGGCCTGGATTTATGTGCCAAGTGTCTCCATGTGACTTAGGGAAGGTCACTTTGCCTCTATCTGTGGCCGCACAGGACTCATTGGGAAGTGACTCTCTGTATCTCTCATTTCCCACTTCTTAATGAGAGCATTTGTCCCTGCAGTCCTTTGTCTGGGTTGGGGTGGTCTTTGTGGAACTGATTGCTAATGATGACACATTAACATGGATGAAAGGTGCTTCCCCTGACTCTTAAGTTCTGGCCATGTGCCACTTAATGCCTGCGTCAGGGGAGAAGGAAATTCTGTTCTCTGGGAACCCTGATGGCAAATGACTGATCAGCGTGCTGCACCCTGGCCCACTCCCATCTCTGTTATTACAACAACTCCCCTGCTCTCTTCATCTGCCACCACCCTGTGCACTGCTACCCTCAGATCGTTATGAAATTCACTTTCACATTTTATCCCCTGATCGGAACCTGTTTCTGTTGCATCAAATTCAGACCCCCAGCTGCCCTCACCCTGGGCCTCTCCGCCTCCATCCTCGTCACTGGGATTCTCTCTAACTCTGCTCTGTTCCCACCTGTGCTGTCCCTCTTATGGGGAATGGCTTCCTGCCTCCTTTCACTCATCACTCAGGGTTCAGCCTTAGCCACACCCCATTATCCCCAGACCTGCTGACTCTGCTTTCTGAAGAGTTCTCCTTTCTTTTGCATTCCTGGTCACCTGAGTGCCCGAGAGTATTGTCTTACCCTGTGTTCCATACTTCATTCTCCATCCGATTGCAAGGTCCCTGAAGGAAAGAATTAAATGTCTTCAGCTCTTCTTGGGGGAGGTGGATCCTGCAAGGTGCACAGCCAGGCCTGGGTTCTGAGGGGGCTGAGGATGGCGAGGTGCTCAGACTTTTCACCTCCCTGGACTGCCTCACCCTCCTTGGTCTTGTCTGGACTCAAAGTGAAAAGAAAAAGTGTAAGTGGGTGTTCGTATAGGAAATTAAATAGTGACTTACACGGGTTGGGGGAAAAACAAGTTTCAGTTTTAAAATACACAAAGGAATAGATTTGATGTTCTTATTTTGTCCCCCTAGGGTAGAAGAGCAGAGGATGGCTCTGTCATTGATTACGAACTGATAGACCAAGATGCCCGGGTAAGTACCAAGCTCTATGGTTTAGATTCCTATTTTTTTTATAAATCTCTGGAGAGTCTGTATAATCATCTGTTTTCTGTGTAACTGATTATCTCAAAACTTAGGGATGTGAAACAACAAACAGTTATTATCTCTCAGTTTCCGTGGGTTAGGAATTGGGGAGTGGCTTGGCCAGGTGGCTCAGGCTCAGGGTCTCTTGTGAAGTTGCAGATGAAATGTTGGCCACGGCTGTGATTGCCCGGGGGTCTCACAGGCTCAGGGGGATCTCTTCTTAGACTGCCCACCCTTGCGGCTATTGGCAGGAGGCCTTAGCATCTCCCCACTGGGCTCTCTCCAGGGGTGCCTGAGTGTCCTTATAACATGCAGCTGGTTTTCTCCTGAGTGAGTGATCCAAGCGCCCAAGAGCCAGGAGGAAGCCCCAGTGCCTTTGATAACCCAGTCTCAGGAATCACACACTGTCCCTCTGTCATAGTTTTTTCATTAAAAGTAAGTTCCTGAGTCTAGCTTACAGTCAGTAGGTGGAGAATTTGCTTCCACCTGTGGAAGAGAGGAACTTGAAAGAATCTGTGGCCATGTTTTAAACCCACAGCAGTCTGAGAATGAGAGTTTCTCCTTCACTTTCTGAGGGGATTATTTTTTAGGATGTATTTCCTTTAATGTTGGTAGTAATTACCAGATCAGTAGTTGACTCAGTCACCCCCATTCAGGCTTTGCTTGTCTGGAAGCACCAGCTTCTGCCGGGTGGGATACACACCAACAGAGTGAGCACTTGGGGAAGCAGACGGTGGTAAAGGCACAGCCAGGGATGGGGAGTCTTTCTGCTCCGCTGTGGTGGGAGCAGTGGAGAGCTACAGAGGTCTGTCCTCTTTTCTGGCTGAAAAGAACTTTGCCATAATCACTGAGAACTATTCGTGAAGCTGATGTAGATTCCTCTAAACTATATGCTATATCTAGGGGGTCAACTGTTAGCTCAAAGTGTGCCATAAAAGTTATAGAAAAAATTAATTTGAATTCATTTTCGTTTTAAAATTCAGAATATGCTGGGTAGCATGTTTAACAAGAGGTGGAGAGGGGTTTTAAATCAGTAATAGAAATTGGGTTTTGCAGATTATGGAGAATCAATGAATGAGTCTCTCTCCATATAGAAGCCTTTCTTCCTCACCTTCGGCCATTCTTACCTTTACTTATGGCCCTTAAATTTTCCTGGAAACTGAAAAATGAGATTGAAATGGCTCCTTTTCTGCTCCATTATTTAGTGAGTTTCTTGGATGGGGCTGCCTTCTTTTAGTAGAATCTCTCAGTCCCTCTTAATATGAAAAGCTCTCAGCCTTTCCCTTCATGTTCAAAGAAGGAGACGTGTACAGCACCAGCCTCATGAACAATCTGCATTCTTACTTTGTGTCTGTCTGTGTCTAATGAAGATGGCTATAAGACTCTTGACCTAAATGGTACATTTTTGGTCAAGTCTGTAAGGGCACCCTTTCTCATTTGGCATTTTGAACGTGCAGCTCTTTGGATATTTTTACATGACATTTCTCTTGACCTTTTTTTGGATCATATAGTTAACTTTTCCTTGTTGGCTTTGCTTGTAGGATCTCTATGATGCTGGAGTGAAGAGGAAAGGAACCGATGTTCCCAAGTGGATCAGCATCATGACTGAGCGGAGTGTGTGCCATCTCCAAAAAGGTGGGTGCTGTGCTGAAGAGGTCTTGTCACCCTAGGGCTCTGAGCTGGGCTGGGTGGTGTCCATCCTGGGGCTCAGGTCTGCAAGAATAAGACTCACTCTCTGCTTGGCCCTCCCATCGGCTCTCTGGATTTCTTTCACCAAATCCATTTGCCTTTCTCTGTCATCTGGAGCCTTCTCTCTCCCAAATGTCATCATATTTGGCACTGAGTTTGCTTCTCTTCCTTGTTTGAGGAACATTTTATCTTGACATATTTGTTGAAACAGAGGGCTTGGCTGGGTGCTTTGTATTCTTTCTCAAGGCTTCCAGATAGAAAGGGTTCCACTCACGGGAGATGGACATGCTACAATCTGTGACCTGGGACATGCCATTCAGGACAGGTGCATGACCTGCTGCTCTAAAGTAGACTGGTGCAGTGCTGGCTCTGGTCCACCATGGCAACCTCTAGCTGCCCAAGACACTACCTATGATCAACCTCATTCTTTCTTTATTGTGGTGCCTAGCCATGTGGGTGACCATTGCAGCACTGACCAGTGGCTCTGACATAATGATGATTTGTGGCTTTTCCTTAGTATTTGATAGGTATAAGAGCTACAGCCCTTATGACATGTTGGAGAGCATCAAGAAGGAGGTCAAAGGAGACCTGGAAAATGCTTTCCTGAACCTGGGTAAGCAGTCATCCCTAGTGGACACCAACTTTCAGTGAACAGTATGGAATCAGAAGGAATGAATGGCCATCCTCTTAACTCAAGTGCATGTGGGAAGAGTGGTGTCTAGACGTGATTTGAATAGTTTTGTAATCTTAATTCTTCAGCGTAAAGATGCAAAACTGAAGAACAGCTTCACTTGGTAGAACAGAGTTGGCAGGAAGAATAAGGCAAGAGAAGAGGGGGCTGTGGTGGAGAAATTCACATGCATGCTTGGGTTTCTGCAGCCCTCAGAAGTGCCCTGGTTGAAAACCACAGCAGAGCTTAGTAGTTCAGAGGATTGCAGTTTCCCTTAACCTTTTGCATCCTGCAGCCCACGTCTGCTGCATCAGGTCATTTCTGGAAGGTGCCCTGGGGTCAGGGCATCATTTCCTCCTGGAGAAGGTGAGATGAGCACTGCACCTCTGATGCCCTTTCTTTTCTCCACAGTTCAGTGCATTCAGAACAAGCCCCTGTACTTTGCTGATCGGCTGTACGACTCCATGAAGGTAAGGGCAACTGGCCAAGAAGCCCATGTTCCCACGTGATTCTTATTTTATGCCCTAAACTAAATCTCCTTGACTGGTGGATGGAGGGAGGGACCCCAGTGTCTGGAAGCAAGAGCACACTAGTCAGCTCTGGTTACATTTGACAGGTGAGAAAAGCACAAGTCCTTCCTCTCTGAACTGCTTGAACATGTGTTTGGGTTCAGGGAGAAAATAAGTGCCCCTGGAGGGAGGAAGTGCTAAGGGGTGGTGCTGTCTGGTTCTTGCAGGTGGTGCGGTTCAGTAATTTCCTGCTGTTACCCCCAGAGGAAAGACAGGCGAGGACAGGAGTAGTAGTGAGCACCCCCTATGCCATAGCCATTGTGTCCCTGCAAGGTTTATATTCTTTAAAGATGAGGGGACTGGAGCTCATGAAGCCTCAGTCTGCTTGAAGTTTTGCAGCAGATCTACACCTGTCTGACTCCAAAGCCAGATCTGCGAGTCTCCGTGAATTAACCATCTCTTCCCATAGACCCATCCCATTTTTCTTTCCTTGGACATGCCACATGGACATGCCTCCAGACCTTTGCTGCTTCTCCCTGGAGCACCTTCCTTGTCCATGCTGCTTCTCTGTCATTTCTACTTGAGTTCCATGTCAGATGTGACCCTTTCCTTGATGCTCTCAGCCTGAGGCTCTGGAAGTACACTCAGGGGTCCTTACTGTCTCTACCATTCGCATTGGCACAGAACCATGAGAAAGATGTGTGGCAAGTCCTTTCCAAGCCCCCCGAGAGGCAACAACCTTTTGTCATGTACCTAAGGGTGCAGGCTTCTTGAGCTGAGCTTTGTAAGAATAGGTGCTCCGTAGACATTTATTGAATGGACAGAGTAAGTTTTGTGCTGATTAAATCTTGGTGTGTTTGGAATTCCAAGATGATCTTTGTTTCTTGAGGAAAAAGTTCCACAATTGTGTTTTCAATCTCTCAGGCAGCCTCAAGAAGCAGGAGTGTGCCAGAAAACATATTAGATGCTTTTTAAGTGATAACATTGTCGGGGGATTTAACTTGGAATATCAACTTGATTTTCAGGGCAAAGGGACTCGTGATAAGGTCCTGATTAGAATCATGGTGTCCCGCAGTGAAGTGGACATGTTGAAAATTAGGTCTGAATTCAAGAGAAAGTACGGCAAGTCCCTGTACTACTACATCCAGGTAAGACCCATGGTGTTAGGTTGGCCCTGCCTGGCCATCCAAAGGGCTTAGGGTCCCCAGGCAGCTTGCCACCCCAGGCAGCTAGCCAATTTTTCTGTTTTCTAAGTCTCTGGGGAAGAGATGTTGGTCACCAAATATCAGGAATTCACTTTGAGAGGCACCCTTTATGATTTGTCCTGGATTCTGTAGAAACAGGCCAGTATTTTATATTTCCCATGTCTGTTACTCTACGATGATAATGGTGTCCATCAGGATGATCCTACAAGAGTTGGTGACATCCTGAAGAAACTTTGAACACCAATTAAAGTTTGTATTCTGTTGTATTTCTACAAGAATATTTATTGAAAAATTGTCAGAAAATCATGACAGCATTCATTTACTTAGAACTCCTGTCTCTTCATTCCGTTTGGTCTCTGTCCATTTTAGAGTGATGGAACATTGGTATAAAGTGATTGCATTCATAGTGGTGCCACTATGCCTAGATCAGACAAACTTGACAAATCCCTTTTTAAAAGGTTCTGAAATTTCTAAAGGCATGTATATGGTTACTAAGGATATATCTTGAGGTGGGTTCGGTCAACCTAGGCTTCTTAGGGCATGTGTTTAAAATTGAGGGACCAGTTAGGTTCTTGGTAATTGTTTCCTTACCTCACTAGCACATTTCCTTGTGACTTTAGAGTCCATGACATAGCAGTGAGGAGGAAAGGTCCCCAGTTCTCTGTGGGAGGGTTGAGGAACGAGAGGCACAGGGAACTCTTTGCAGGACCTCACTGCAGGCAGAGCTACGACTCTTCTCTGCCCTTGGGATTGTATTTGGAAGTCTCCCAAGCACCTTTTCCACCTGCACTCCCAGGGGGCCTGTCAGAGCTGTGGCCCTCTAGTGTCTGCACGCAGAAAGAACCTGCAGAATCCTTCTTGGGTCATGGGAGAAACTCACCTGTGCTCCAGGGCTGCTCGCAGGTTTCTGTGGAGTTGGGTCTTTTTCCTGATAGAGCATTTCTCTTTTCTCCATGGCCACTTGTAGCAAGACACCAAGGGCGACTACCAGAAGGCACTGCTGTACCTGTGCGGTGGAGATGACTGAAGCGCGGCAGGGTGAAGCACCCAGAAACGGCGTCCCCTGTGCTCCCACCTAACCTTCTAGAGTATCAGCTTGCGACTAACAGACCCCTGTCTCCTCCCTGTGAAGATAATGTCTGCCTTGCCCCCGCCCCCTTACTTTAGTTGCCTAAGCGTTGCCTGGCTTTCCCACCCGTCCTCTCCTTTAAGCCAAAGAAAAGAACATTCCAAGGATTTGGAAGTGAAGTCTATGATGTGAAACACTTTGCCTCTTGTGTATTGTGTCGTGAATAAACCGAGTTTTTACTTTAGAAACAAACACTTTGTTGGCCATGCTTTCCATTTAATGGTTTAAAAGTCACGCATGCTTAGGATCCTTTTGTTCAATGGGTGAGCCTGTCCCTAAAGGAAGAGGGAGAACTGAGCCGTCTGATTCAGTAGACACGATCCAGATGTGGCTCTTTAAGTAGAAGTGAATTTAAATCATACAAAATTAAAAATTTAGTTCTTCTTTCATGCTATCCACATATCAAATGCCTTGTATCCACCTGTGGTGAACAGATCGTATACTGGATATTGCCTGGGGGGAGCATTTCCATTATAACAGAACCTTCTGTAAGCAGCACTTTCTGCCCTGGAGATGGGAGGACCTGTGGAGGGAATACCCCCCCCCCCCAGTGACTCCTCACCTGCCCAGCTTTTTATAGGTAAATTAGGTGAAAACAAGTATCTTGGTGGCATCAAACTGGGGAGCAAGTGGGGAGGTGGATTCTGCTTAGCAAATATTGTTAACATTTCTAGACATCAAAATAAATAGTATCCTGCCCCCACTTCAAGAACTCAGTGCCAGTGGGTTCGGCTACAGCCTTCCTGTAAAGGGCTAACAAGTGAATTGAGAGCACAGAAAGGAAGCTAATGTCTTTGAGTGGGTGGGCTGGGAAAGATGAAGTGAGAGGAGGCATATCAGCTGTGCCCTAAAATCTCACATGAAGTTTTAGAGCTGGGAATAAGCTCTCCATGCGGGTTCTTAAGGTTCAGATAATGGATAATTATCATTCCTATGACTGGGACACCTTCCAAAAGGTACAGTGACCACATAGAGGGAAGACCATGATTACCTCTCACTGCTCTCCCCTTCCAGCCAGTGGCCTGGTCAGTGGTGTCTGGTATGTCCTTGCACAAATAGAGTCTGCATATATGCATGTATGTGTGTATATGTGTTTACCTATGCTTACGAATGTGAAGGTGCTGTTTGTAAGCTGCTAACCCAGGACCCTGCAGACTTCTTTTCTGAGTACTTTTCTGAGTAGAGTAAGACTAGGGGAAGTGGTGACACCTCCCACGCCCTTCCACATCAGAGGATGCTGAGTCGACTGCTAAATCTTGGTACCTGGCTGAGGTAGAGCAAGCTCAGCAGTCTGCAGGGACTAGGGAGGTAATGGAAATATGTGAAATGGGCTGGATGGACAGACGTGGGGAGTCTAGAGAGGTGGAGGATGCCTGCCCCACTTAAGGCATCCAAATTCAATTAAAACAACAGCAGCAACTGTGTCCCCCAAACCAAATAACCGTGAGCTGATTGGTTGGTTATTGTGACCCCTTTGGCAAACTTTGAATGGAGTGTGGCCCACGAAGTATCTCTTAGGCCACTGAGATTTTCTTCTAAAAGCAGGTTATGCAAACATCAGGTGTTTTATCAAATATGACCTCCAGTGCCTGTTAGAATTGATGCCCCAGATCCAAGATGTACTCTTCCTTGTGCTTGAGGCAGAGTTCAAGGAACTGCGTAGGAAGGGGACCTTTCTGTTTAACCTTAAATTCTCATGTTGAACTCAGAATGGATAGGGCCGGGAGAGGCTGTCGGAGCAATGTTGCAGCATTTAGGTTTTCTTTCACCCAAACAACATGTTTCAGGCTACAAAGGAAATAGTTGAAAGAGAAGGCAAGGTGCTGTGGTGGGGGGGAAGGCTGGTCTGGCTGGCTCAGACCCTCTGTCAGTTGTGAGGGAAAATCCAAAAGGCAGGCTGCACAGGGCAGGGTCTTAGAGATCTGCTCCAAACATGCCTGCTGTCTCTCCTCTGTGTGGAGCCATAGATGTCTAGTATTTTCCAAAAATGACAGTGAGGGCACAAGGAAATTTGGTCTCATTTTCTTCTGGATTCCCGCCTGTCCTCTGTCAAGTTTTCCAAGCCATTTCTCGAAGTAAAGACAACCATCTGGAGATCTGAATATTCTCCCATCCAATTTCACTTTGCAAAGAGATGGGAAAGGGCACCAGGCAGGCTTTCACGTTTTGTGAGCTGATAATAATAAAAAGTTTGACTTTATTCTTTGAGGAATAAGACAGTGAACGTGCTTCCCAGCTGTGCAAACTTGTTACACTATGACACTGTGAACAAGAACATGACATTTCCCCCCCGACCCAGGTAGGGGCTGAGCAAGGCTGTGTGCCCAATTTGACATATCCTTCACTTTGTAGTCCACGTGTACATTTTCTCCCCTGAAGTGGTAAAGCGTACAATCTGAGCAGCCACATGTGATAGTCCTCTGTTGGGACCCCTGGCATGCATCAAACAGTTTGTTAGGTATTTTTCCAGAGTTGGCTTCCCAATTAAAAAGTAAGAAGATGAATCTTACTTGGAAACTCATGGATGAACTCCTCAAGGTTCCCCACCCATTTTACTAGGCTATGGGCAAATGACTATGTATATGAATCTTCCCCTGGAGGTGAAGTTCCCCTGGTGTAAATTATTAGTAAAGATAGATAAGGCAGGGAAAACCAGGCTCCCAAAGTAGCTGCATTTAGCAAGAAAAATGATTTGAGGACAGAAATCTTTTAAATCAATTTTTAGTCTCTAAATGACTCCAATCTCCAGGCTTCTCCCTGCGTTTTGACAAATGGCTTTGGCTTCTTATCCACATCAGTTTATTTGACCTCCTTTTTCCATCAACTACCAAAATGAAAACTCCACTGCAAGAGAGAGAGAGAGAAGGAGCAATTCTGAACATCCCTTAGCAATGAGGCAGAACATGCTATAGCCATCAAGTTCTAGTTGTTCATTCTATTTATTGAAAAAAGCCTGTAGCCTGATTTCTTTTATGCGAGTACATTTGAGCAAGCAAAGTTTATAGAGATGACTTATCTCATTACATTAGAAGAGTGATTTGCTATCTCAGCATCTATAAGCAATTTTAACAGACATTTCTGGATGAAGAAAAGCTTTTGTAAATATATGCGAAAGACACGATTTCATCAAGCATTAAATTGGAGGTGCCCTGGAAAAATATTACATTTGTGCATTCAATTAGCTTGATTGTGGCTGAATTTTGTCCACTGAAGGCAGCATTTCTGCAGAAAAACAGAAGCATTCCCTATGTCAGCAGGTTTCCCGAAACAGAAAAGCACACTTTCCCCCTTGCACATCCTCTTTTGCATTTGTGCTGCTCCGAGCTCTGTGCTCCTAATCAGGCCACTCAGTCCGGTTCATGATGGAGAGGAGGAGAGAGTGAACCAGGCGCCTCTTTAGCCTTGTAGAAATCCAAACCCAACCATCCCAGTTCAAACAGCCTGCTTCCAGTCTGAAAGCTAGACAGGCTCTGGGCAAAATTGGAACGTGGTCAAGAATGGACCTAAGTCCTCCAAATGTCCCTCCTGTTATCTACAGTCCTCTCTCTCCTTTAGGGATTGTAGGATGTTGTCTAAAATTGAGTGCAGCTGCTGGCCCATAGACCTTTCCCGGAGGTAATATATAGGACCCACCTTTCTTCCATCCTTGGATGAAAGCTTTGTTCTCCAGTTACTGGGATGAGAGGAGTTAGTAAGTAGAGACTGGAGGGCTGCAAGAGGGTATGGACCCCAAAGCCATAGTGAAGAGATGAGCCAGGTATACTTGCCCACCACTTAATGACAGAGGCACATTCCAAGAACTGCATCACCTGGTAAGTTTACTATGTTGTCAACATCATAGGGCACAGTTACCCAAACTAAGACGGCTACGATATCACTAGGTAATATAATCTATGGGACCACTGTTATGTATGTGGCCCATCACTGAACAAAATGTTAGTATGGGGTATGTGACTGTGTTTAGGATAATCAAATTGGAACTTTTCTAGCTGTAATCCATTGTAGCCCAAGGCTATTATATATTTGCTTTCAAGTAAATTTCTAAAATCAAGTAGTTAAATTCAAGAAACAATAAGATTTGGGAATTGAAAAAAAATGTTTGAAAGAAGTTTTATGTTACTGTATCAGTGAGGTTGCTGGATTTCAAATTTTACCATGGATTCTTGAATTTTAGAGAATCATCTTGTCTTAAAGGGCAACAATTTGTCCTAACAGGTATGAATTCACACATGACTAGGAAGATTTGGATGGGGAATATTAAGTGCTATTTTATTTTTTGGTACCAGGGATTGAACTCAAGGACACTTAACTCCAGCCCTTTATGTTTTTCATTTTGAGACAAGGTTTTGTTAAGTTGCTGAGGCTGGCCTTAAACTTGAGATACTTCTGCCTCAACTTCCCAAGTTGCTGGAATTATAGGCATGTGCCACCATGCTGACTTTAGGAAGATTTTTTTTTTCTTTTTCTTTCTTCTGTTTTCTTTTTTGGTATCAGGGATTGAACACAGCGATAGTTAATCACTGACTCACATCTCCAGCCCTTATTTACTTATTTATTTTGAGATAGGGTCTCGTTAAGCTCTGTGTAGAGCCTTGCTAAGTTATTGAGACTGTCCTTGAACGTTCCATCCTCTTCCTTAGCCTCCCCAAGTTGCTGGAATTACAGACATGTGCCACTGTGCTTAGGAAGATTTTTTTTTTCTTTTATTGACATTGGAGATTGAACCCAGGGGCACTTGACCGCTAAGCTACATCTCCAGAAACCTTGCAGTTGTCCCCTAGATGAAGATCAGCCACTCAGCACCCCGCAAGTGCCATGGTTTCCTCTGTCACCGCCCTTCTGGCTGCACATGGTCAGGCTGCTTTCTTCTTACTCCCCCTATCCCCAGTGTTTAGCTCAGTGACCAGCATACAGTCCGCATGCCTACTGGGTTGATGAATAAGTCAACAAATGAGCAAATGTACAACTAAGGCAAAACATTACCTGCATTAACTCCAGACTTTAACAATCTTTAAAAACTGGGTGCACACCTGTAATCCTACTGGCTTAGGAAGCTGAGGCAGGAGGAGAGCAAGTTCAAGGCCAGTCTCAGTAACTTATCAAGACCCTAAGCAACTCAGTGAGACCCTGTCTCTAAATAAATGTAAAACGGTCTGGGGATGTGGCTTAGTGGTTAAATGCCCCTGGGTTAAATCTCCAGTATCAAAAAAAGAAAACAATATCTTCCTAAGCATAGTGGCAAATACCTGTAATTCCAGCAACTTGGGAGACCAAGGCAGGAGGATCAAAAGTTCAAGGCCAGCCTCAGTAACTTAGCAACTTAGAGTAGGATCTTTTTTTTTTTCTTGTTTATATATAGATATATATATTTAGTTGTAGGTGGATACAATGCCTTTATTTTTATTTATTGATTTTTATGTGGTGCTGAGGATTGAACCCAGGGCCTCACCCATGCTAGGGGAACACTCTACCATTCAGCCCCAGCCCCAAGCAGAATCTTTTTTGATATTTTTTTTTTTTAATAAGAGGAATAGGTAATCATTGAGGAAAGTTGGAAAATACAGATAAATATGAAGGAGAATACTTGCATCATTGGGCGCCCTGACTGGAACAGATCACTGATCCTGTATTTGGCAGGATGATCTGTTTGAGAAGCAGCGCCTGTTGCCTTGACAATGAGCTCATCCGGAAAGAACCAGTGGCAGTTTTCCCTTCTCCCCTTTCCCTGCCGGGTGGCCTGGACTGTAGGCAGTGATAGTTAGTCTTCCCTGGCCCTGTGGAAGAGCCAAGGTGGCTTTGGGTTTTTCAAAATCTAGTTCAAGAGGATGTAGTGCTAGGTTGTCTCAAAGGGAGAAGGCTCTGGGGTGAAAGGGAGAAGCAGGTAGCCTATTCCTGGGGCAGCTGGATTTCCAGAAGTGTGCTGTCCAGGCGATGGGGAATGGTGCCCGGCCCCCATGCTGTACCCAAGTGTCCTAGCTTCTGAGAGGGAAACTGGGTGTTTGTAGGGAAACAAATATCACATTAGTATTGAGCCCCTCTGGAAAAGCCTTAGGACTGGGTGTGGAGAGCAGGCAGAGGAGCCCCACCCTGTGTTCAAACCTACTTCCCGGTCTCAGGCTGATTCCACACCACTTCTTTCTCTGAGACCAGAACAGCCCACGTTCCAAGACGGAGAGCTTCATTGTATGTGCACATTCTGACCTTTTCTTTGTTGACATTCTGTGGTCTATATAACATTTGTTCCAGGTATAATCACTATTCTAGACACCGCAGGGCCTCAAAATTTAGATCTGATTCTGTGCTTTGAAGAGCCTAAGTTAACCAAATGTTGTACAAAAGGAGGAAACGGGTTTTTATCAGAGAAAGCAAGGGAAACAAAATGAAGGACACACTGGATATTGCACTCCAAGCTGCTGGGAGAACAAAGAAACCACAGAAAATGGTTTTTGAGCATAGATAAAACTTGCTGGCTCTTTTGGGGGGCGGTTGCCAGTTCTGTTTC
Source organism: Callospermophilus lateralis (assembly GCF_048772815.1). NCBI lineage: Eukaryota > Metazoa > Chordata > Mammalia > Rodentia > Sciuridae > Callospermophilus > Callospermophilus lateralis. The sequence continues at coordinate 104,768,727 of NC_135307.1, read as the reverse complement.
ACCAGCCGGTTTCCATGTAGCTGTCATCTGGCTGCTGACAGTAACACAAACAGGTAAAATAAGGAAGGTTCTCCTTGATCCTGGCCTCTGGATTGTTTGTTTCTCCCCTGGTTGAGGCATTGCTATGATTCCTGTGTTGGGGAGGCTGGGTCCCTCTTGATTGACAGACAGTGGAGACTTGCGGGAGGTTTTAAGGTTGGACCCTGTCCCTCAATGGTTTGCGTCTTACCATGTGATCTCTCTCCCATGCACTCTTGCCATCATGGTGCCATCCACCATGAGATGATGCAGCCAAAGGGAACCTCGCCAGGTCCAGTGCTGTACTATTTGGACTTTTCAGTCTCCAAAATTGTGAGCTAAATAAATCTCTTTTCTTTATAAGTACCCGCCTCAGGTGTTTTGTTATAGGGATGAAAAATGGACTAATACAGGCCTCCAATCCACAAACAGGAATTCAGGCCTGGCCCTCCCTGAGTTGGCCATCTACTTTGGGCTAGGATGAGACGTGTAAGCAGCTGTGTTTCCTGTGGCTTCTGGTACTCTGTTGGTTTCCTTACTACTCTGGGAAGCAGTGAGCTGAGTCTGGGGCTTGCCAGACATTTTGTCCCCAGCACTGGGCCACTCTGATCACCTTGACCCTATGGGGGCTGAGATTGTGATAATTTGCCTTCTGTCCTGGTCACTGACCTTATCTCCCTGCTACCCTGAAGCCTTTATCATTCTCTCCCCATGTCCTGGAGCTCTGTCTGCAACTTCCTGTCATTGTCTGCTTAGTTCATCTTGGATGAGGTACTTTCAAGATATTATATAGTGATATTCCAGCTTAGTTTCCAGAAGTTTCTGAGGGTTCCCCCTCAGAGATGCACTACACCAATCAGTCATTCTCAACCAAATAAAGAGCACAAAGTTGAAGGTGCCCTGTGGTTAGGCTGCTGAGCTGCATGAGCCTGGATCCACATCTGGGTTTGTAAGTCCCTGGTTAGAGGTCCACAGGATGGTTATGTGACTGTCTCTGCGTTGGATTTGCCCCGGATAGAGGCCTGTCTCCCTTGAACTAATGGTGAGTCTGGGAATTTTCTGTAGCTGAATCCTTTATCTGGAGTCTCCCCAGTACATGAACCCTCTGGGCCTGCTTCCCTGGGAATAATAGTATCTCCCCTCTAGGGTTGTTGTGAGGATTAAATGAACACAATACATGTAATGTTCCTGACATATTTCTTGGTATGGAGGAAGCACTTAATAAATCCAATAAATTAACATATAATCAGATAGATGCTTATCAATAAGTCATTCTGTACAATATCATTGAAGAATTGACTTTCCTGGGCCTGGGGGAGATTCTTCCTGCCGTGTGGTATTTGCCCTTGGGAGTGTCCACAGGGCCTTGGAAAATCAGGTCAGGGTTCTGGGGAGGCTTGTCCTCCTTCTATGGCCTATTTCCTCTAGGGATTTGGCCTCCTTGGTTCTCTTGGATGTGCCACCTGCCTCCTTGTTTGTCAGTGAATCACCAGGCCTCATCTGAGAGTCATCAGGGAGATGTGCAGAATATTTGGATCTTAGGTAGCGTGTGTGTGTGTCCTTGAGCCTCCTATATAGCAACATCATTTGTCATTTTGGCAGGAAGGTTTCTTTCCTTCCTTCCTTCCTTTTTTTTTTTTTTTTTTTTTTTTTTTAAGTTTCCAACAACTTTAGACCTTATCAAGTTGATAAATATATGCAGACTGATGATGGATAGGAAATAATGCTCCATGATGGCAAATCCTTCCTGTTCTTGAAAATCATTTAATTTCCTGTTCCTTGAGGGAGAGGATTTAAGGGTTCACCTCTTGGAACCATGTGACTATGACTCTACCGTTAAATGATGATAGTAAAAACTGTAGGAAATATTGAGCCAACTAGATGCAAGGGAATTTGAGTCCAACAAGATCAGGACAGACTGGAAAGGTTAGGAAGCCTGGGCTGTATGGCTCCTATTCTATGTGAACCTATTAGCCAGCACCATTAGTGGACTTCCAGGTGCTTCTCTTATTCTTGGGGTATGTCTCTTCTGTGATCCATTAAACATTTATTCTATAAATCAAGAGCAGTTTCACTAATGAAAAATTTTATATTCATACGTATTAGTTTTCATACCTCAAAAACACATGTGTACAATATTTTAAGGAAGCATCAATACAGTAATGGGCTTTCTCACTCCTTCTAACACCTGTCCTTCCCTGCTTTCCTGGAATCTGGTCCTGCTGAGGCCAGGCTATGGGAGGAAGCCTTTTACCTTGAGAACTCAAGGGGGAGGTGGGCACAGATTCCCTTCTAACTTAATACACGAGGAGATTTGCTGGTGACAGTTGGCCTTCTCAAGGCCTGGGATTGGATTGTCTTTGAGTCTTCTCCGTTTTCTCCTTTGTTCCCAGAACTTGAACCCAGAACAGAGATGGAGCAGAGAGTCCCTGCTTCATCTGTTTTAGAGAAGAGGTGTGCAAGCCATTAGGATAAAAAGGAAGGGGAGGGAGGAAGCAGAAGAAAGGGCAGGGTGTCGGAAGGAGGAGGGAAAGAGTGCAGAGTTGGAGGGAACTTTCCACAGGGCTGACCCCAGGACATACACAGAGCCAGAGTTCAAAGACCCCTGTCCAGGCTTCATTACCTGAGCTGAGCCCAGGGCCAGATGGAGAGGATTAGAGAAGAAACTCCCAAATTCCTCTTACCAGAATGACTTTCTATTGGTAGGAATGTATTTCTTGGACCCAAAGCAAATAACAGTTTGGATATTTTTCTGGAGCTGATTTTTAGAGCTTATTTAGTTAAGGATAAGAATTTACTATTCTCTCTTTTACCACTTTAAAAGATTCAATGTAGGGATTTTTACATTCTGTTTTTCTATTTAAATCTATTTATTCCCCAGACATTTGTTCTGTTGTCATGGCCACACTATGCTAGACATAGATTATGACATCAAATTCCTATAGTCAGCTGGTCAAGGAAGTAGATAGCATGAGTCCCTTTGACTCATGTGCGACCTGAGGCTCTGTGGGGTTAAATGACTTTCCTAAGTCACACAGATCATAAGATGTGGAACCCAAATCTTCTACTCCAACACCTCTGCCAGAGTAGGTGCATTGGAGTTGTTGTAAAAATGGAAGAAAAATTTATCCATTAATTTTGTGTTTGCAAGTAGGAAAAAAAACTATCAACATTTTAAAAATTAAACTTTTAATTTTAGAATAGCCCTAGAATTACAAAATTAGCTTCAAGATAGTAAAGAGTACAGATATTTCCCACTCCCTGTTTCCCTTATTGTTAACATCTTCTATGAGCATGACATGTTTGTGGCAGTTAACAAATCAATGTTGATCCATTACTATTAGCTCAAATCCATCATTATTCAGATTTCCTCAGGGTCTGCCCTGTTGGTCTTCTGTCCTGGGGTCTTGTCTGAGATGGCGTACTACCTGGAGTTGTCATGGTCTGCTGGAATCCTCTTGGCAACGACAGTTTCTCAGGCTTTCCTTGTTCTTAATGACCTTGACATTTTAAGAATTACTGGTCAGATATTTTGTAGAATTCCCCTCAGTTGGGATGTGTCTGACATTTTCCTCAGGGTTTGACTGGGGTCATGAATTTTTAGAGGCAGACGATAGAGATGAAATGCCATTTTCACCATCTCCCCTCCAGGGTCACCCTATCAGTGTGACTCGCCAGTGTAGAAGTTAATGCTGATTTCCTGGCTGAGGTCGCGTGTGTCCGGTTTCTCTGCTCTCCCCCACCCCTTTCCACTGTCCCCTTTGGACAGATGTCACTATGCAGCAACCCACACTTAAGGAGGGGAGTTGCTCTCTATTTCTCTGAGGGTAAAGCATCACACAAATTATTTGGAATTTCAGAGGATTTATATTTTTTTCTTATTTATTTATGTAGTCATTTATTGATGTCCATATGAACTCACAGTATTTATTATTTTATGCTCTGGGTTATGACCCAACACTGCTCAAATTGTTTCAGTTTTGGACATTGGAAGCTATTTGCGTCTGTTCTTGCATCTCTTTGACACATCGACGCAGACAATCTTTTGAACCCTTCTTTGTTTCTGGTACTACAAGAGGCTCCAGGCTCATCTGGCATATTTCTTGCCTCAGTTTACAGATTCTGTTATTTCCCTGGGCAGCTCTGGTTCCTTTCATTGGACAGTGGTGTCAGAAACTGAGATCTGGGCAAAAGAGTGCTCCTTGCCACTGGGCTGCCATTGCTTCCAGGCTTTCTCCTCTGAAAGAGGCAGGAAATATACATGTGTGCACTGTGCTGTGTGTGAACTATGTCTGTAAATATTTCTTTTTTCTTTTTTCAGTACTGGGGAATGAACTCAGGGGCATCCAATCACTGAGCCACATTCCCAGCCAGACAGGCTCTCACTGAGTTGCTTAGCGCCTTGCTTTTGCTGAAGCTGGCTTTGAATTTACTATCCTCCTGCCTCAGCCTCCTGAGCTACTGGAATTATAGGCGTGTGCCACCACATCCAGCTAAATATTTCTATAGAATCTGTATCTACGTGGAGTGAAACAGTTCATGCTGATCTCTCCAATTCCAATCCGTTAGTACATGGATCATTCTAGCCTCTTTCCTTTGTCTCTCTATACAGTGCAGCTCCAGTAGTGAGAAACCTTGTTCCTGCCATCTGCCGCCTCTTTACTCAGTTGTTCACTTCCAGTGTACATGTGTAGCATTATCAGGATTGTTGGCTCTGCCTTAGGGAAAACTACCAACTGGAATTCAGTACTGCACGCAGTTTGCTTTTCTGTAGTGTTGCAGATTCCAGTCATTTCCAAAGTTCCTTAGTTTGGCACCATTTGCCCCCACTGAGGTTATTTCACACATTGGTAGTACAAATAGGTTTTCTTCATCACATTTTGCATTCTATTCGGAGTCCTCTGACTTCCTAAAAAAATTTTAAAGTTGTGTTTAATGTATGGTATCATATGGAAGTTTCACCATCTCCAAAATCCACAGTGCTTTAACTACTCCATTTTGCCCCTCCAATTCCTGGCAACTGCTGATCTGTTTACCAACTTTACTTTTCCTAAACTGTCATAAAATTGCAATTTGTGTACAGTATGTAGGTTTTTCAGACCGGTTTCTTTCATTTAGTAGTATGCACTCAAGATTCATCTGTGTTGTTCAGCAGATGTATCGGTGTTGTGGTTTGGCTAAGTACCCCTCAAAGGCCAGTGTGTTCAAGGCTTGATCCCCAGCCCTGTGATGCTTTGGGGACATGGTGGAAACTTGAAGAGGTGGGGCCCAGTTGGAAGTCTTCCTGTCATGTGGGCATGTCCTTGGAAAGGTTCCTGGGGTGCTGGCCTCTCCTCTTTTCATTCTTTGGCTTCCAGGCTGCCATGAGGTAGGCAGTTTGCTTTGCTGTGAGCTTTTTCCATGACGTGCTGCTCACCATACATCCCCAAAGGATTGGGCCAACCAATGGTGAACTGCAACTTCCAAAACTGTGAGCCAAAAGAAACCCTTCCTCTTTCTAAGTTGATTGTCTCAGGAAAACAGACTAATACAGTTTGCTCACCCATTTACCTATTGTTTATGGACATATCATTTCTAGTTTGCAGATGATTATGAGTAAAACTGTTATAAACATTTTATAATAAAACTGTTTATAAAAAAAAATGTTTTGAGACAGGGTCTTGCTAAGTTGTCCAGGCTGGCCTCAAATTTGCAATCATCCTGCCTCAGTCTTCTGAGTGTCTATTCTGATCTTTTCCATCTTTTTTATTCTGTTGTTTGGAAGTGTGGAGTTTCAAGAGTTCTTTCATGTTTTGGATCTAAGTCCTTTAGCAGGTTTGTGTTCCGCAAATATTTTCTTCTATCCTGTGGCTTTTCTTTTCATTCTCTTGACTGTTTTTCGTGAAGCAGACATTTTTAATTTTAGTAATGTCCAACTTAACGATTTTTTTTTCTATTTTGGACTGTGTTATTGATGTATTTAAAAAGTCTTCACTATGTCTAAGGTCATGTAGATCTTTTCCTTAGTTTTCTTCAAGAAGTTTTATGGTTTTTGTTTTCCATCTAGGCTTATGATCCATTCTGAATTGATTTTTGTTTGAGGTCTGAGGTTTTTGTCTAGGTTCTCTTTTTGAGTCTGGCCATCAAATTGTTCTAGCACCACTTGTTGAAAAGTCAACGTTCATTTTTTTTTTATATTAGCAAAGTATTTCTGTCCAGTTTGTGGCATTCAAGTGCGATGAAAGCAAGTTTGAGAACTCCAGCCCCAATGAGGGAGGCTGTTTTATAAACCTCCATGTACTACTCTCTTTTCAGCCATATTCCCACTGGATCAGATATCTTTTGCCTTCTAAGGAGAAGTAAGCAAAAATGTTATTCCAGTGGTGCAGGGACCAACTGCTGTGGTAGGCAGAGGGCACAGTAAAGCCCTTCAGGTGGGCAATTTATGAAGGCAGAGGCTAAATTTGGAGAGCCTCTGCTTCAGCCCTAATGATGGAAAACTCTGAATGTGGGAACCTGATTGATATACCTTTAAATCTAGATTTACCTTTTAGAAAAACATGGACTCTTAGTGGTACACACACACACACACATACACACATACTGCCTTTCTCCCGAGAAAAAAGTACCATCAACTTCCCTTAGCAGAACCTTGGAGGAGCCTGGCAGGAGCCCTCCCTTATCACACAGCTCATCTTTGGGGAGTCAGGGCAGTTTTTATAACTGTGATGCCAGTTACAACATTACACATGCTGGTATATTAAATCATCTATATATTTCATGATTCTTTTTATTCTGAGACTGTGAAAATCCCTTTAAAAAGTGATTTAAAAAGAAAGAAGAGTGCCATCTTGTGGGGATACTGACAACTACTATAGCCACATCAGATCTGTTTAGGGGTCCATTAACTCAAGACACCTGTTTGGTGTATGTACACATTTGTAAGTAAAATATCAGCTGAAGGCTTTAGAGCAACTGATAAAGGGCTTTTCTTATTTTTTTTTTACCTACATTGAATAATTCTATGGGCTTTTATTTTCATAAATGACTAAAAGTTATTTTCTAATAATCATAAAATCAGTCATTGTGGGATACTAACACTGGCAGTTATAATTTAAAAAATCACATTAACAGTTCCCTTAAATACTCTAATTCCACTCGTATAAGAATTTTGGTTGACAAGCCTATAATGCAAGAGCACATATGGGATGGGAATTCTAGAAATTTCCAAGGAGGATGCTAGTGTGGTATGGAGGTTGGTTGTGGTTGGTGAATGGTGTCAGTTTTGTCTTAAAGAGTAAGGTTATCATTTGTTTAGCATTATAAGCAAAGATGATCAGCAGCAGATCAGAAGTTGTAGTAGCATTGTTGGGGTGACCGAGCCAGGTTGTGGACGATTGGCCAACATGGGGAAACAGGGTGCCAGAAAGCTTTTGGGCTGGATGGAGTCAAGGTGGATGGGCCGAGCTAGCTCCGGCTGAAACGGCCTCTTAACCCCAGGTTTGCTGCTTTCTCTCGTGAAGCCTTGGATAAGCCCCTACCTATGCAATTGCACTTTGGGTTTATTAAATTGGTAGAATGACAAGTTTGAAACCTTTAATCTCCAGAGTCCTTTCAACAACTAACATTTGACACAGCGAAGAGAAGTCTTCATTTATCACTCTTTCTTAACCCAGACTTTCTAGTCAAAAGCAGGAATTTCCACAAAAATCTTTATTTTTAGCGAATGTTCTAGGTGGAGTTTTCTGAGGCATAAAAGTAGCTTCAGAAGACAACCTGGTATTCTGTCTTCCAAGGCAACAAATTACAGAAACGTGAACATAATGACTCCCTCTCATATTTCTTCCTCACTTTTAATTCTTACACCCCTCTGGGAAAGGGTATCAGAGAAAAGTCATACTTGCTTCCACTCAGGGACTGAGGCTGCGGGGGCCCTTCTCCTCTAGGGACATATGTTCTCTTTGCAGATGGGTGCACTCAACATCATGTCATTGGGTGACAGTATCCAGCCCACCTGTAACTGCACATCAATGCCACACTGTTGGTATCTGACCGTGGTGCTGGTGCTAGGCAAAGAAACCACCCCATCTTGACCAGTGGAAGGATGTTTGGGGAGTGGTGTCACTGCACAAGGAAGCCTTCCTCTGTCCTCTAATCACTAAGGAACATTGCCTTGCATGCTTGAGTGATTTTTGCCTAAGTATTTCATGTATATTTAAGAACTATTATACATTCTTGTTTGATTTAGTGAATGCATTTCAAGGTGTTTTGGAGAAGAGGTGAGGATCCAAAAAGTCAACAAAAAACTAGAAATTTCAACCCCGAATTGCGACTTGTCTGTCAAAATTGCACCACTGTGATTTTGTCGAATAGCCTTTTAAAAAATTGTGCAAAGGAGGTTGTGTTGGTGACATTGGATCACAAGAGGGCGCTCCAACAAAACACCTCACAGCTCAAAAATCTGCCTCTCCTCAAACATTTACACGTTGCAATTTCTGGCTGGTTTTTACAATATAAAGCTTAATGTCACAAATATTGTCTCAAACTTTATGAAATTTTTTAGAAGGTTGGGAGCCTGGACAGTAAACCCTGAGCCCAAGTTAAACTACTTTTCTACAAAATGGGTAAAGACTTTTAAAACATTTTCTTACTTTACAACAGAACAAAATAATACAAACTCAAACTACATTGAGAACAATTCCATTTTCAAACTAGAGTGTTTATGGATTAACTTCATAAGAATTCTCAGTCTAGAAATATGATTAAAAGCCCTATTCTCCAATCCAGACATGACTGGCGGAGAAGATGCTATGTTACCTCTTGCCCGGGTATAGATAATTGAAAAAGAAATTGGGTGAAAATCTGTGATGGTCTCTGAAGTAAATGAAAACACCCGAACCAAATTTCCCTAGTAGTCAGATAATGCTTGCGGGCATAATTGGCAACAATGAAGGTCCTTCACATTTAAACGATTTTTACTGATAATAAATAATTAGAATAATTTATGTGCATCTGTGCTATTATCAACATGGCTTAGCTTAAAGGAGATTCGGCTGGTTATTCACGGGTATTAAGAGGGTCTCCCCTCCCACCTTCTCCGATGACATGTTTCTACCCAGGCAGCACTTCTAAATTTTTAATAGAGAGGAAGAGATTCCATTTAATTAGGTAGAGTGACTTGTTTATGTGCAGGTTATACATTTTACGAGTTCTAATGAAGAACGGAAAATACCCATTGAGCAGCCTTTGAAGTTTTGCTTGTTTAGGGATAATTGTAAACCCAGCTCAATGGAAATGGCATCCTGGTCCCTCAAGTGATTTGAGAGCATAGAGTTAAATCCAGGTAAAATAATCGCACAAATCGCATGTCGATCAATGTTCAAAGGATTTTTTTTTCCCTTCCCAAATCAAAGTTCTTCCACCTTACTTTTGATTGGAATATAGAAATTGGGTTATAGGGAAAATGTTAAGGATGTAACAAGATTTTTTTTTCTTTTTTAAAAAAGACCCTACCATTTATATAAAACCTTTCTCTTCTTTTTCTTTCAATTTTAACTTCATAGATTCCTTGTGGTCTATTTTATTTGTGAATTAGGTAACCTACACACAGGACTGTCACAAAAGCATTTTCTCTATGTTCATAAATCCTTTCTGAAAATGAGAAATTAATTTTTTCTTAAACTCCTGACCTAAGGTAAAAATTCCAAATATTTGCGTGCCTCAGATGTACGGCAGAAAGGCCACCTAAATTAATGAGGGTTCCTGAATGGGTGTACAGAAATGAATTACGAAGCTTAAGAAGTCGAAGAGATTTCTTGTGATTTCTAAAGCAATATTAATGATCATATGGAATGAGAAATCGAGCTTTGTGTTATTACTATAGGATTAGTTTTTAGTTCCCGAAAGCTGGTCTATTTATGGATATCGAAGATGGAATTAAAGTCTGAAAAGGTTAATTTTTTTAAAAAAGCCTGTTCTGTTGAAGGTCTATTTCCTATCACCTTTTATAAGTTTCCCTTTGAATTGTAGTTGCAATCTGCATTTGGAGCGAGTCCAGGAAGCTTGAATAATAATGTAATCCCCGGCGGAGCCTCTCTTAGCGGAGGGAGTAGGATAAATGAAATGCTACATACAGATTCCTGACAATATATTCATCTTGATATTATCTCAGCTGATGGATTGCAGTAAGGCTACTCCTAGGTCTTCCTTTTACCCTCCTTAGTGTATGTTTAATTTCAGTCAGGAAACAAAACCCCAGCATACAAAAGAAATAAAGCCATCCCTAATTGAAAAGTAATACTGTCAAAATATCCGTTGCAAGGAAAATATTTGTTTTGCTGCAGGGAGAATGGAGAGTGGAGAATAAGAGACCAAAAGCAGAAACAGAAACCATCGCCCTTTGCTTAGCTCCCTGGCCACATTTAAGGCTCTCGCACGTTTTAGCAACTGCCCATCCATTTTCTTTTTCTTCTGTATGCTTGTCTAATTTATTTTCATAAGGAAACGCTGCTCATCTTGTCCGGAGACAGCATTGTGAAGCTGAAATCTTGGATTTGGTTTTAAGATCAAATGAGACCTAATAAGGTGGTATTGGTTTTCTTATTGGTCCCACTGACAAGCTTCGAAGAGATGCCAAGAATGAGGGTACCAGCCCTTCAGAGGAAAGAGTCTTGGCTGGGGCTCCACCTTCAAAGTGGAGAGCAAGAGACGGCACCATCTCCAATGGGGGGCTCACAGGTGGTAGTATGGGAGGGGTCCTGGGGAGTGCCTGGCAGAATGAACATCCAAAGTGATCTATTTTGTTCATTTCATTTTAGGATCCGACTGATTGGCCCATGTCCTTGATTAGAGTTGATCCGTGTGCCTTGTTCTGGCTTGATTTAAGAAACAAAGGCAGAAGAGAAAAGCAAAAGAGTATGGCACCTTTAAAAAAAAATTTTTACTTAGGAGTCAAAGCATATTGCGTTGTTTAAAAGAAGCTAAAGGAAATGAAAATGGAAAGAAGAGTTTTGTGAATAAATTGCATTCTTTACCAATAAATGGAAAAAAGCAGGAGAAAAAGTTTGTCTGGGCCTGGGTCGGGGAGTAGACTCTTACCAAAAACATCATTCTGGCCCAGTCTTCGAAAAATAGAGGACTGAACTAAATGACCACTCAAGGTCCTACTCGATCTCTTAATTGAGATAGGGAGGGTTGTAATTTGTCTCCTGTTGGCGTAGAAGAAATGCGTATAATGCCAGCATTTTCATACTACGGATAAGCAAGCAAACACGTCTATAGATGCAACTTTATTTTAGACAATGACTCCAGTTGGCTCAGCATTAAGGATGATGTCCTGTTTCTTGTTCATCTTTTAGTGTTGCAGGAAGGCAAGAGGGAAATCAGAACAGGAGGGAGTAGCCGTGACAAGTGAAATACTATCCAGGACACTGCAACTCCCTGTTCCCGAGCTGGCTCCTGGAGGCTCTCTGGTAAGGCATTTACAGGTGCAGTATTTCTGTCAATCTCCTCCCCTTCCCCATTCTTTGTTCCTTTAATGGGTGAATTAGCCTTAGGTTCTTGTTGAAGCTCTCCTTTTTGGAAGAGAAAATGATGTACATCATTATAACCAGTCTGGTCCAGGCAAAATGTCTATTGAATGGAGTGTTCCCTTTCAGGGTGCTTTTTCCAAGGGATGCAACATTCATCGACTGCTACAGGGTAGCTCCTTAGTCGGCCTCATACTTTGTTTCCTCATTGTGCATCTCAGTGTGATCCTCTGGGAAGAAGGAGAGAAGGTACTCAATTTGTCCTAGTGAGAAGGAATTTAAGATGCACCTGGTTCTACTGTGACAGGGAAGAACTTGCTTTGCTGTTGGAGATGGGAAGGGACTTAAAAATCAGCTACCTTACAATGTTCATTTCACAGATGGGTAAACAGAGGCCCTGTGCAACTCAGAGGATGCAACAAGTTGGTGGTAGAAGACCTTGACTACCACAAGGTGCTTGGGAGGAAGAAGCTGCTGGGGATATGGGGGCCTCCCAGGAATTGAGAGGGACCTGAGATAAGAAAATTAAGATCCTTGTTCCTCCAAGTGGTATTCTTGGATCAATAGCATTGGCTTCACCCTGAACTTGTAAGAAATGCAGCATCTCATTCTACCCCAGACCTACTGAATCAGGATCTGCATTTTAACAAGATCTTCTGGTGATTTCTGTGCATAGTAGAATGTAAGAAGCCCTGAAGCCCCAAACCCAAGCTAGAATTATGAGATAGCTCAAAATTGCCCAATTTCAGCAAGTGTCATAACTACTTCTAAAAAAGATGCTCCTGAAAGTATCATTTTCAGCTAAAGTGGGCACATCAAAATTCAAACTGCTAGATGCAAGAAGTAAAAAATGATATGAAGCAATGAGGGTGAAGAGTATTGAAATGATGACATTTAATGGTGCAGCCTTCCTGGAAGGTGATTTGGTAACAGGTATCAAGTCTGAAAAATGCACCAACCCTTTGCTCTAACAGTTCCAATTCTTGGAAGTTCTTCTGGAGAACTAATTGGGTTTGGTTGAAAAGATGTGGGAATAAGAATGTTATAATGTTCGCAATAGTCCAAATCATTGCAGTGGCCTCATTCTGGAACCCATGTTGGAATACTATATGGCCATTTAAAATGATAAATTAAAGAAGCATTTAATTTTCTAGAAATATGTTTGTATGTGTTTGTAGGTAGGTAAAAAGCTCAAGTTAACAAACCATGCATAAAATGATCTCCTATTTTATTTAGAAATACATACTTGTTTGAAAGTCCAGAGGCTGTGTAGGAAGAGTAGAGGTGATACTTTTCTGTTTTGCTTACCTTTCTCTTCAGATTCTTTTACAATTGATATATTAACAAGCTAATCAAATGAGGTAATCTAGTTACTGTGGACGATTATTTTTTTTTCTTTAAGTTCTGAATATTTTACTTTCCAGGCCAAATTCCTAACAGGAAAAACATTTTAATGTTTTATGGATGATTTTATCATTATATGAACAATATTGCATTGTAATTATCTATTAACCATCTTCTTCCTCTGAGACTGTGAACATCTTAGTGGCAAAAACTGAATCATGCATCTTTTTTTAAATTTTTTTATTAGTTGCTCAAAACATTACAATGATCTTGACATATCATACATTTGATTCAAATGGGTACATAATCTTATTTTTTCACGTGTACAGATTGCAGAATCACATTGGTTATACAGCCACGTTTATACATAGGGCCATACTAGTGTCTATTGTATTCTGCTACCCTTCCTATACCCCCCTCCCCTCCCCTCCCATTACCTCTTTCTACCCAATATACTGTGACATGGTTCTCTCTCTCTCTTTTTTCTTCCCCCTCACACCATCTTATATGTAATTTTGCATAACAATGAGGGTCTCCTACCATCTTCCACGCAATTCCCCTTCTCTCTCCCATTCCCATGCACCTCTTGTCCCTATTTAATGGTAATCTTCTTCTCATGCTCTTCCTCCCTGCTCTGTTTTGAGTCGCCCCCCTTATATCAAAGAAGACATTCTGCATTTGTTTTTTAGGGATTGGCTAGCTCTGATGCCATTCATTTCCCTGCAAATGCCATGATTTTGTTATTTTTTAGTGCTGAGTAATATTCCATTGTATATAAATGCCACATTTTTTTAATCCATTCATCTATTGAAGGGCATCTGGGTTGTTTCCACAGTCTAGCTATTGTGAATTGTGCTGCTATGAACATTGATGTAGCTGTGTCCCTGTTGTATGTTCTTTTTAGGTCTTTTGGGTATAGTCCAAGAAGGGGTCAAATGGTGGTTCCATTCCCAACTTTCTAAGGAATCTCCATACTGCTTTCCAAATTGGCTGAACCAATTTGCAGTCCCACCAGCAATGTACAAGTGTACCCTTTTCCCCACATCCTCGCCAGCACTTGTTGTTGTTTGACTTCATAATGGCTGCCATTCTTACTGGAATGAGATGGTATCTTAGAGTGGTTTTAATTTGCATTTCTTTGATTGCTAGAGATGGTGAGCATTTTTTCATGTATTTGTTGATTGTGAATCATGCATCTTTACATCCATGCTTAGCACAGGTTTGGCACACAGCATGAACAAGTGTTTTGAATGAATGAATGAGTCTCAGATGACGGTATAAATTTTTTCTTTCTTCGTGAGCAGCCTATGGTGATCAAGTTCTAAGCACCCAGGAATCGACTGCTATAGAATATAAGTCACGTGCTTGATTGGCTAACTATGGAGGGTGAAGTTTGAATTAAGCAATCAGTTTAGATGCAATTTCCAGTTGGGTAATAAATCACCCCATGAGGTGTGAGCCTGGGCAGAGTGAGTCAGGAGGTCAGGTCACAGAGCCTCTGAAGGTTCAGAAGACGTGTGCTTCTCATAGCCCGCCCCCACTTGCCCCCATAGGGCCAGCATCTCAGCAGGTGGCCCAGGGGAGACTAGGAGAGAAGAGCCATTCTGCCAGGGGGAGTTCATGGGCAGTGGGAACTGGATTTGCTTGTTAGCACCTGGGATCTTGGAGTCCATCTCATTAGGAAATGGGCCTTGAGAGACTGGAGCTCTTCTTACCTAGTGTGCAATTCCTCTGTTTTAAGGTTTTGGGGGAAGCCTGTCCTCATCCTCACTGCTTGCTAGGAGGTAGAACCGACTTTACAGAGCAGGAGGTTGAATCTGAAAAAAGTAGCTCCTTGCTTTTTATTCTTGTTGAGACAAGAGTGAAAAGACTGATACAGCAGTGGGGCTGGGGTCCGTGCACAGGCCCCTGACCCCAGGGCCAGGTCTTCCTGCCATGCTCTAAAGGAGTGGGCAAGTGTCTGAGGGCCCTCATAGCAGCCTCTGTGGTGTGCCTGTGCCTGCCAACACACCCCTGAGCCCTTTTTGAATTTCCTCACTTCTCCTGGTTAATAAGGTTCTATCAAAAAGGACCTTTGCATTCTGTGAACATTTATTTTCTTTTTTGGTCTTAGCTTGAAACCATCCAGGAAAAAAGAAAAAAAAATATACACACATACACACACACACACACACACACACACACACACATATGAGGCTAAGGGAATAAGAAATATTTTTATTAAAGCAATTTATAGTATCTAGGAATAGTCATAAAGTTCGACATAGTGGATTGTATATGAGATTTAGAGGTGAGCCCTAGCTTTCATTTGGCAGTTATTCATAAAGTTCTGAGAAAATTCATGAAGACTCATTGAATTTTTTTGACTATAGGCTTTTGTCTTGGGATATCCTAGTTTCTGTGTTTGGAAATGTTAATAGTATTTGTAAAATCAGTTCTAATCTGCAAAATTGATCCTAGTGTTTGAATGTGTCCCCTAAAATTTCGTGTGTTGGACATTTACTCCCCAAATTTATATGTTAATAGTGTTTGGAGGTGGAGCATTTGGGAAGTAATTAGGGTTGGGTGAAGTCACGAGAAGGGGGCACTGTGATGACATTAGTGGCTTTATAAGGAAAGGAAGTGAGACCAAGGCTAGTGTGCTCACCCTGTCTTACCCAGTGATGTCCGCCACCGTGTAATAATGCCACAGGAAGGCTCTCAACAGGGGCTGACACCAAGCTCTTAGGCTTTGCAGCCTCCAGAACTGTGAGCCAAACTTTTATTCCTTATAAATTAACTGGTCTCAGATATTTTGTTTTAACTACAGAATGAGAACTATGACAATAGGGAAATACATTTTTGATATTGAGTGATATGATAACGAAATATGAATATTTGCTTATAGATCTTTTTTTGGCTACTTCCTGCTTGGAATTTGCATAGTAATACAGAAAGATCTTGAAAAACATTGGTGGAAGAGTCAAATTCTAAATCCAAGAGGCTCTCAAATTATAAAATGACATGACACTACTCTGAGTTTTTCTTAAGTCCCTTTCTCACAAATGGGGTTATGTCTTAACTGGAACAGTTTATAACTTAATGTGTGATTGAATGAGGTCTGTTTCTATTACCAGCCTATGGACCCCACAGAGCAAGAGAACCACACCTGTGTTGCTTGCAGTTGTGTATCTAATACTTTGCACATAATAGCATTTAAAAGCATCTAACAAGAAACAGCAGCAAGGACAACTATACTAGTGAATAAGAATGGTAACAGGAACTTGTGGAGCCCTTGCTCTGTACCAAGTATTATTCTGATTGCTTTATGCTTACTCACTCTTAATGTAACCTTTTAACAGATATTGGTTGAATGACTTTGACATAAAGAAAAAATAAATCTGGATTTTCTGTGTCTGTTAACTCTTTAATGTTAAGGAGGTCTGGAAGTCTCTATTACAACGAATACTCAGAGATCAGACTTGAAGTGAGTCAGCAAATTGTGGCTTTTCTTTTTTTGTACCTAACAAATATTCAAGTTTTTATTTTTTTCTAATATTCTGTTATTTTATTTGTTGACCCCTTTTAGAACAGATCTGAAGCCATCAGGGAAAAGGACAGAAACTCTCTTAACTATGTAGTAAAGAAATAGAGCAGCAATACCATCCTGTGATCGGGCTTTAATTTGAACTGAGAGGTCTCTGATTAGCAGCTCCCAACTCCAATAGTGGGAGGTTGTCTTTCAAGAAAGTTTTAAGCCGGCATCTGTGTTGCCGCTGCAGTAACTTCCACTTAATTTATTGTCATTTAGTGCAAAAATTGATGAGAACATAACCTTTGTAAGGTTTTTTAATGTTTTATTGGCTATAAAAGATAAAATATGGAGTAAAAGGAAGTAAAATAGTATTTTGTTAGGTCCAGGGATGGATTTATGCTTTAACTAACTGATAGAATAATCAAAGGGTCGTAAAGATCAGAGTGGCTGCCTCCTATCTCCCCTCTTTATGTGTGCATTCAACAAGCTTCCCTTTGTGGCTGTGAGACCCATGGGAGCTCACCCAAACACCAGGCCCCCTTTGTCCCAGGGTATTAACTCAGCTGTTTGGATCAAGAATATCACAAGGCCTCTGTTGCAGACATTAAGCAATTGGGGTAAGTCTAAATGAATCAGATACTTGACATGTGCAAATGGGATGTTTGTTCACAAGGGACTCGGGGGCTACATTGTGTCTTGAATGAACGGGCAAAAACAAAGTGTGTGAGTTAAATTGAATTTTGCAGGAAACACACAAAGAGATCCTGATCTTTGGGAATTGCTATTGATTGTGGTGTGGGGGAAGATACTGGGAAGGCCCAACCCTGCCAACAACCCCCACCCCCATCACACCCTCTCTGCAAAAAAAGAAAAAAATAAATTAAACACATTGCAAAGTGATTAAGTTTGATAATCTAGCCAGTGGTTCTTAAATGTGTGCATTGGTCAGAATCCCCAAGAGGGCTCCTTAAAAACCCAGATTGCTGGGTCCCACCCCTTGAGTTTCTGATGCAGGGGGTCTGGGGTGGGCTGGAGAATTTGCATTTCTAACAAGCTCCCAGGTGATGCTGCTGGTCTGGGACCACATGGAGGTCCCGGTGCTCTGATTTTCATTTGTAGCTGTGTGGTGTAGCTGGATGGACATGCCCCATGGTCCTGTGGGAGTCCAGGATATCTTGCCTCACACATGTGGCTGGTGAGTGTGTGCTGTCTGCCTGTGTTTCATGGGCAAGCGACCCAGGGCCTGTCCCCAGATGAACAACCAGTTCATCTTTGGAGCTTTCTATCTAAGATTGGACGGAGGAAGAAAAAATGCAAGTTCCTTTTTTTTTCTCTCTGTGTCCTATTTGTTTTGTAGACTTTGCTTCCAAAGTAGTTTACTTACTTGGGGCTGGTGGAAGATCTGATTGGTTTTCTTGCTGTGTTCTGGATGCTAAGCACCATGCGGTACAACAGGCCCTGTTACTGGGCCTGAGACTCGGTGCAAAACAAAAATGCCAGGTTCCTTGTTCAAAAGTTATTGGGTTTGCAGACAGTGACAGCTAGCATCAGGCCCCTTTTGGAGCCCTTCTCAATACAGAGCCTGGGCTGGAATTTGCATAGTAATAAAGAAAGATCTTGAAAAACATTGGTGGAAGAGTCAACTTCCTGTTTGCAATTTGCATACCCAAGAAGCTGCTCTGCTTGTCACCCAGCAGATATTTAACAGCAACAACCAATTAATTAGCTCCTCATCAAGGGATCACTGCCTGATTACAGATGGAATGAGGAATTTTGAAGAACTTCCTGGCTTGATTCCCTCTTTTTATGGTGGAGGCAAGAACTGTCTTTTTACATAGTCTTTATAGCTGATGTGGCACTTTTGTACATGGTACCCCATTCACACCACCTCTGTGGGGTGGTATTGTTGAGTCCCCCTTGACACAAAGCTCAGTCGTGATTTGACTATGGTGAGGAGGACCAATTTCTTTCTTTCTTTTTAATTTTTTAGTTGTAGATAAAAACAATACGTTTATTTTATTTATTTTTATGTGGTGCTGATGATCAAACCCAGTGCCTCTCATGTGCTAGGCAAGCGCTCTACCACTGAGCTACAACCCAGCCCTGGATCAGTTTTTTTGAAGTCCAATATTTTGAATTTTTATATTGCCACATTTGCTTCTCAGAGAGGTTTAGTTATACGCTTAAAAACACATAGCCCATACACAGTCGACTAGGTATTTGAACCCCATTTTCTAAATCCTAATGTTTTCAACATACTCTGGATTACTCAAGAAAACACATTTGATGGAGGTGATTGATTCTATTGATCTGTATTTTTGAGCTCTGAAGTTTGGTATTGATCCTAGTAAATCTAAGTGACTCTTAGTCTATTTCGGTTGCCTTCTCAAATATATCTATTCCCAGGAGAATCTGGCTCCTGCAGTTTTAGTACTGACAGCTTAGAAGGCTTTTTCTTTGAGTTAATCCCCACTCCCAAGAATCTTCTGAATTGCTACCCAGGGTTTAGATTATAATATATAATGAATATATTAACACCACAGTAATGCAAGGAAACCATAAACATACTTACCTGCTAGTGCACTGGCTCTCCTCTACCCCTACTGTCTCAATCCATCTGCAAGCACCTGATGTTCTCTCCCCTGTTCTCTGAGTGTGAAGGTCGTCACCACTCAGATGTAAAGCCAGGTGAAGAAGTGTGATGATTATGGCTGGATGCCCCGTGGCTGGTTGGGCAGGAGGGCTGGCTGGGTTGGAGTCCTGCTTCTATTTTCCATTTGCTGATCTTGGTCACGTTTTGTACTGAGCCACACTGGAGCTTGTGTCCTGGTTTAGAAAATGGAGATAAGGCAGCTAACAGAGGTTGGCTGGGATCATGGAAGGGCATAGCTGGTGCAGAGGGCTTTGGTGGTAGTGTTACTGTGTTCAGGGCTCCATCCAGACTCCACTAGGCAGCGGGTGAAAGTTAGGCTTCCTCCACCTGCTCAGGGAAGTGCTGGACTATTGCCCTTTGCCGTGGTTCATTTGCACTGCAGCACATCCAGGATTCCAAGCAAACAATGGAGGGGTGACATTGCCACAGCTGGTAGGAAAGCAGACCTTTCTAGGGGTGTGAAGTAAACACTATGTCTTATAGGTGGTTGTGTGCCCTCACAGCACAAGGACACAAGTATGTGTGTAAGTGTGTATGAGTAAGTGTGTAAGAATCCAGGAACCTCATCATTAGGTTCTTCATTCCTCCCACGTCCCCCGTCTTCCCCACTCCCCAGTTTCTCAAATTTTTTACATGAAAAGATCCTATGGCTGTCTGAGGCTCAGGAAAAATCATTTTATTTGGATGTGTTCACTATAGATTCTTCCCGGCTTCTTCTAACAGTGGTTCCCGGCCTTGGGATAAATGCAAATGTTCATTTACCAAGATCTTGATGGCTGTTTCTATATTCCCAACTGTTTTTATTGAGCTAAAAGGGAAGACAGACATGTTGAATTTCAGCTGCTGTGTTTGATGATCCTGGAGGGAAATGCGGGTTTGCTGTCTTCCAGTCTTGGGTCCAGTGGGTACCTGCTGGCTTCTCCCCCTGACCTTCCTGTCACTGTGCTGTAACCAGTCTTGCAGCCCTGCTTCCTCTCTGCCCATCTTCTTGAAATAAGACAGTCCATGGAACCGGGCAGCTGTTCAGAAGCTTTAAGATGGGGATGAAGTGCTTTATTTGGGGGGAGCTGGGGTTGATCGAATTCATAATAGCAAATACTAAGTTGAGATTGCTCATTAAAGATTTAAATGAAGGATTTATCCTAAATTCCTGTAGAACGTTCTTTCTTCCTTTTTCTTTCTTTCTTTCTTTTGTAAAGACAAATAAAATCAAGATTGTAACTTGATCTCTAATAACTTCATGGTGGGAGGGGTGAATCACATTGCTGGTACCCAAGAAACGGTTGTATAAAATCAAACACTGTGAATTTGTCCCCAGGCCTTAGACCTAGGTCTTTGCCAGCCTCTGCACTGAGCCTGCTGTGTGTCCCTCTCTGTTCTCATCTGCCCCTCCCTCCCTAGAAGGTAACTATGATCCTGAATTTCATGTTAATTATTAATTTGCTTTTATTTATAATTCTTAGAAATGCTACCTAAGTGTGTATTCCTAGGCGATATATTGTTTCATTTGGTCTGGTTTTGAACTCTATATAAATGGGGCTGTTCTATTTGCATTCATTTACGACTGGCTTCTTTTACCTTTATGTTCATGAGCTTTATTCTGTTGATATGTATTGCTATGGTTCATTCACTTTCTTCATGGTTGTATAAATCCCACTTTGTGAATACCTCATCTTTTATTTACTGAATCTATCGTTGATGACTTGTTTCTAGGTTTTGCAATTATACACAAGGCTCCTTTGAATATTTTTACCCACGTCTTCTGACACACATACAAGACTGGCATTAAGATAGAGCTGCCAGCAGGACATCTGGGTAGCATATATACACAGGCTCCCTTTGACTGGGCATTTCTAAATTTGCCAGAGTAGTTGTACCAGGACTTTTAAACCTTTAAATTTTGGTATCTCTAGCACCTAAGACACTGAATGCTCCATATGCACCCACTGAGTGAAAGCAGCATCCCAGGGTGTGTTGTGGTAGCCCTTGTCTATGGAGAGTAAAAACTCTTTTCACCCCAAGTTCAAGTTCAGCTGGTGGAGTGAGCTAGCTGAACTTGAACTCAGGGCACTCAACCACTAAGCCACATCCTCAGCCCTATTTTGTATTTTATTTAGAGAGAGGATCTCACTGAATGGCTTAGTGCCTTGCCATTGCTGAGGCTGGCTTTGAACTCACAATCCTCCTGCCTCAGCCGCCAGAGCTGCTGGGATTACAGTCATACAGTCATGCATCAGCTCCATTATTCTTTAATACATTTTGAAAATAATCAGGAAAGGGAATACAATTATAATATCTTCTATCACTTTAAAAAGTATTCTTAGGAGTCCTGGTAGAAATTATGGAGGTATCAGGCTGAACCTTCAGAGTGAAATGTGTCCCAACTACCCTTTGGCAATGAACAATCTTGTTCCAATTGAGCAACTGAATTATAATTATAGTTGCTGAGGGGCTAGGTCTTGGGAGCCTCAGAATGTGGGTCTATCTTCAATGCTTGGGGTATATGGGTCTTTAACAGAAGAGAGTCTAATGCTGTTACAATGATTTATTTATTTTTTATTTTTATTTTTAGTTCTCGGCGGACACAACATCTTTGTTTGTATGTGGTGCTGAGGATCGAACCCGGACCGCACGCATGCCAGGCGAGTGCACTACTGCTTGAGCCACATCCCCAGCCCTGTTACAATGATTTAAAAGATCAAAAATTCACAACACTACAAAGAGAAAGACATAAATGAGCTTTCTGTGTTGCAAAACATTAAACCCTGTTCAAATGCAGGTAATTGATTTAGATAAAGCATGAATTTCATTATGTTCCTTGAAATCTCTCTCCACAGAGCAGTATCTCAGGGATCCTTTTTTTTTTTTTTTTTTTTTTTAAAATCTGATCCTTATTTAATAAACTGTTTTCTTTTAAAAAATGAATTTTATATTTGTAGAAAAGTTGCAAAGACAGGGCAGAGCTTCTGTGTACCACTTACCAAGCTGTCACAATTAACAACATCTTATGTAACCACGATATACTCACCAAAACTGAGAAATCAACCTCAGTGCAATACCATTAATTACAATTCAGACTTTTATTGATTTCATCAACTTTTCTATTAACATCCTTTTTCTGACCAGGATCCAATTCAGGATACTCCGTTGCCTATAGTGGTCACATTTCCTTATTCTTCTCCAATTGATAACAGTTTCTTGGTTTTGCCTTGTTTTTCATGACCTTGATCCTTCTGAAGGGCCCATTCAGGTGTTATGTAGAATGTCTTTCAGTGTGGGTGCGTGTGTCTGATGCTTTCTCACAATGCTGGTTTGAAAAGAAGTCCATCGAGGTGGAATGCCCTTATCACATCATGTGAGGGGTACGTGGTGCCAACACGACTTATCACCAGTAATATTAATCCCCCTCCCTTGGTTAAGATGGTGTCTTCCAGACTGTCCAATGTAAACAACTTCTCCCTTTCTGTATTCGAGTCAGTAGACTTCAGTCACCAAGTCCAGCGTACACTCAAGGAGATGGGAATGAAGCTCTGCTTCTTGGAGTGAGAAGTATCAGAGCCTAGATTAAAACCAATACAGTAAATACTAATATTTGGGGACAGATACCTTGAATATTTTTGGAAGGAAATTCGAGTATCCATTTTACTCTCCAAATGGGTTCCTTTATATTAGGCAGAAGAGGGAACACGCAGAATCCTCAAATTGGAAATTGGTCAAAAGAAAAATTTGACAACAAAAGTTCTTAACTCAAGCTAAGTAGCAATTGGTGGACACATTCCCCCTGCCCCCACCCCAGGCGCCTCCTGAAAAGATTTCTCTTGGCTCAAGTGTTGAGCAGTTGAAACCCATACCACAGGAGGAGTGGGCTAGAGTAAGCTTCATCCATAACCTGTGAGCACTCCTGAGTAGCTGTGTCCTTCTCTTCTGAGATTCAATTCTCCAGACCTTTTGGTACCAAGCTATAGGGTCACTGGTGTAATTGATCAAGCTCATATTTTTCTAAGTGAAGAAAATGGCTTCACAAACCCAAACCTACAATGCCATTTCTTCTAAGGGTTTCCTGGCACAAAGAGAAGCTTCACATTTTTAACTTGTGAGTCTATACCAACTCCTAGCGATAATATTGAGGAAAAGTTCCACTGATATAGTATCTTTGGATTTTTTTTGCCAAAATTTTCTAAAAACTCACTATGTGAACTTTAGAATTTACATGATTACTTTAGAAAAATGGGTTATGGGTTATAGCTTTCTTATATAACCCACAGATTCCTCACATGAAGTGTCTGAATTCGTTAGTAGCCAGAGCTCTTACTTGCTAGTCACAGACATGAACTCTGCTTCATTGAACCACAACAGGAACCACTCAAGGCTTTTGGGTAGGATCAGAGAACAGATCTGGAGCTAGCACTCCTAAGGGAGGCCTTAGGCTGCAGAACTGATCAGTAGGAACACAGCCAGACAGATCCTGGTTCATCCTAGTTCTTTGGGTCACTAGCCAATACTAGGTCTAGGTCAGTTATATCTTTATTACCAAAGCTTGACCTATTCTTGTACCTTAGTTGCAAGGAAAGTGGGGAAAGTGAATGTCTCTTTTCCTGGTGGAGAAAGCCCTGACTCTGTTGAGGTAGAACTCCCCATGGATAGAAAGAGGGTTCAGATACGAGCAGCCAAAGTGAGGGACAAACACCACAGACCCTCATTGATGGTCCCTTAAGCTGTAAATTTCATCTGATTCTCAAGTAAACTGTTGAGTTTTAAAGAACCGCTGACTAAGAAAAACATATAATGGCCAGTACATTGGTGTATACCTGTAATCCCAGTGGCTCTGGAGGCTGAGGCAGGAGGATTGTGAGTTCAAAGCCACCCTCAGCAATTGTGAGGCCCTAAGCAACTCAGTGAGACTTTGTCTCTAAATAAAATACAAAATAGGGCTGGGAATTTGGTTCAATAGTTAAGTACCCTTGAGTTCAAGCTCCAGTACAAAAAAAAAAAAAAAAAAAAAGAGAGAAGGCTATAATGAATATATTAACACCACAGTAATGCAAGGAAACCATAAACAACTTATTTCTTTAACTGCATGCTGACTTTCTTCGCATGACTACTCTTAATACTGTCTCAATCTTCTTTTGAGTATAGTCTGAATATGTTTTGGACGGGCTTTTGTATTGTTTTAGAAAAACTAAATAAGCTTTTCCTTTAAAAAAAATTGCTGCTGTAAATTTTCTTTGTTTTTCATTTATAAATACAATTCTGGTTAAAAATGGTGACTTTTATCTTTGCTCCCGCCTGAAACTCCTTTGAAGTGGCCACAAAAACGTAGACTCCCAATAACAAAGACAGTGGGAGAGGAGACGATAACATTTGGAATCTGGAAAGCAGGAGGATGAGAAGATAATTGACTTAGCACATCTGAGAACTCTGAATCCTAGGTTGACAAAGGGGGAAATATTTATTCAATATTCTGTAAACATTTATGGAGTTCCTACTGCTGTGGTTTGGTCTTGGTTTGAGTGTTTTCCCAAAGTTTCCTATGCTAGGAGCTTAGTCCTCAGTGTGCTGATATTGAGAAGTGGTGGGGCCTAGTGGAAGGCCCTGGGCCACTGCCTTAGAAGGAACTAATACTGGTCTTGTGTAATGAGTTCTTGAGAGGGTGGGTTGTTATAAATCAGTACCATCCCACCTGCTTAACCCCATCCGCACGTAGCCCTTTCCCTTTTTGCATCTCTACCATGGAGGCATGGTCCACCATATTGTAACATAGCCAGGGGGGCTCTCACTAGAGGCAGAACAGGTGGGATCATCCAATTTTAGAGTTCCAGTGTCTAAAACTGAACTGAACAGACCAGTTTTCTTCATAAATAACCTGAGCCCAGGTATTTTGTTATAGTAACAGAAAACTGACTAAGATCCTTGTTGTGCACCAGACTTTCTTCTAGGTCTCTAGGTTTCATTAATGAACAAAATCAAAATCACTTTTTTATGGAGTTACTATCTGGCAGGAAAAATCATATTTGTACCCTAAAACCTCCAGTAAGCTAAGGAATTGGTGATATCACTAGAAGTGGCAATGTATATAGGGCTGAAACATGAGGATGGGTTAAAAGTCTATTTAAGAAGCAATTTAAAAAAAAAAAAAAAAAGGAAAGAAAAGAAGTAATTAGACCAGTACTGTCTGGTGGAACTTGCTTCAGTGATGTAGGTAATCTGTATTTGTACTGTCTAATACAATAGCTGGTAGCCATATGTGGTTATTGAGTATTAGAATTGTGGCTGACCTTAGTGCCAATTGAGAAATTGAATTTGAAAGTTTACTTAATTTAAATTTACATGGCTACAGTGCATAGTGGCTACTGTATTGAACAGCACAATTAAATTCTGTGTTCCTCCCCCCATTATGAGAACCAGATGCTTGTCCCTCCCTCAATGCAACAGAGACTTTGATGCTTATTTTATGGACCTCAAATAAAAGGTCACCATGCACATAATGGGTGGGAGAACCGTAATTTAAAAAGAGAGTTTAACTGAATTAAAAAACCTGGTCTTCTCTAAAATGATTTCTCAAATGCTGGCAGGCAGCTTCTACTTAGGACACCAGATTAGAAACTTAGTATCTGACCAACCTACAAGGCTAGACTTAAGTATGTTTGTATGGGAGGTTGTTCAATTAAAGAATCCAGCCAGATTGGTTAGGACAAGACCCAGAATTTACAACTCAATTCATATTAGAGCTTCCAATCAGCTTTTAGTGATATAATCTCGAATGTGAGCCATTAAGAATGTCTTCCCTCTAAGACGAAAAACAAATATGTAAGGAAACAACAACAAAAAATTTTGACAGCGCAGGTAGAAAAATTTTTTTCGGAGTTAGATAAAAGATGATTTTGCATTCACAGAACAAGGATACAATGCTATAATAAAGGAATAATCAGAAGAATAAAAAAAAATCCAAAAATCTTCGATATAATGACACAAACCACAAACTCCACATAAAGTTTGGAAAACAAAATTGAAGACATTGTCTATAAACCAGATGGACTAAGAAGGAAAATGTAGACTAGGAGAAAGAAAATTGGATCATATTAGGCAATGTAACATCTGAATAATACAAATTCCTGACTTAGAGAATTGAGTAAATAAAAATTGAAGAAATTATCAGGTAAATAATTCAAGAACATTTACTAGAACCAAAGGACATGAGTTTATAGAATGAAAAAACCAAGGCCCCAGTAAAATGGATGAAAATAGATTCATACCAATGTACATTATAATATTTCTGATAACCAGAAACAGAGATTCTAAAAGCTTCCAGAGGGTGCAAGAAAAGTTTACATACAAAGAATGAGGAATCTGAGTCACTTAGGAGTTTGCTCTAGAACCTAGAATTACATACCCAGACAAAACATCAATTATGTGGAACTGATATTATTTCAGACACATATGGCCTCAAACATTTTACATCTTCTGCAACTTTCTAAATAAAGCAACTGAAAGAATATTATATTGAAAAGAAGAAAAAGATGATAAGGATATGGAATTTAAGAAAAATAATAATTTCCCTGAAATTGCCTCTGCTTCCATTCTTTTGTTGACTGAATTCAGAAGCCAACAAATCTTCTCCCTTCCCTCCTTTTGACAAAACTAGCTAGAGTTGGGTTTTATAACTTGCAGTCAAAGGTCTAGACTGATACTAATAGCCACCATGTTTTATATCATTAGTCAAGAAAACGTTTTCTATATTGAAGAAAGAGAAGATACATATATGTCCATTACTGTCTTTATATTTTTAACATTTGGGGTTATATTATTAGAAAAAATACTCTCAGATGTTCTGAAGAGGAATCTGTTAGCTTAACAAGTAATACACAAAGCTTCTCTGTGTTAGCTCATTAATAACAATTCCTGATTTTTGCTGTTTGTGTTGAGACAAATTGATTTATGAAAATTGCCAAGTTATACGTTTTATTTTCCATAAAAAATTGTACTTAAAGAGTTAAAACCTTTGTAAGGTTTAGTGATGATCTTCTGCACACCTACTCCAAATCTCTACGAGATTAGCACTTAGGAGAAATTTGGAATAAATGTCAAGTATGGTCCATGCTCTCATGATGCTGTCTACTTGTGAAATACTGAAGTATTACAGCACCAAACTTACAAGTTTTTATACAAAATAAATAAATTCTTTCAGTGCATGCAATCTCTGGCCAATTTAGCCTGGAACCTGTCTGTAACTTTCTGGGTCATTTTCCCTCTGTCCTCCATATCTTTTTCTCCAACTGCACCTGAACCCATATGGGGTTGAGGACCTTGGCTATGAATGAAAATATAGCTGCAAATCTGCTTTTTAGGTGGGGTTGTAAATAAACGCCCCTGGTACAAACATGGAGGCTGAAGAATGCTAGTGCTTTGTTAGGAAGGAAGTGAAAAGCTCAGCTCTTCTGTGGACCAGGGATGCTGAGGCTGCAGGATCCTCAGCAGAATGCAAGAAATTGCTGTGCAATGGACTGACTGCTCCAGGATGGGCCTGCTCCCATCAGATGTTCTCCCTGGTCCTACGGCAGGCGTCACTCGGAGGAGGAGGGGATGGCTGGGTGCCAGTTGTAAATAATGAATAGCACCCTCATTTACATTCTTTTTTAGTGGCGCCTGTTTCCACACAGCATTGCAGGAACCTGGAGCCCCAGGAAAAATAACTTGGAGCTGGCTCTGACTCCCTCCCTCCAGTGTGCCTAGCTCAGGAAAAGGCAAAGCTCTTCCCGGCAGACCATCTGGCTCTCTCCAATGTGCTTATTAGTAACAGTGGAGGTGGGTCTGTTAGCCTGGGACTGCATCTCAGAGACAGATGCTGAGTTTATGTGTAAAATATGGCTTCCAGCCAAAGCACTAATCATGATCGCCTCTGAAGTGGTTCCAATCGTCTGGATGAGGCAGCTCTGGCTCTTATGTTGTTTGTACAAGCTGGTAGTTAGAGGTGTTGTGTACAAGATATTTGTAGTCATAATTTCTCCAAACAGGTTAAGGCAAACATTATGAGAATCAGCATATTAATGTGCTGTGTTTCAAATTAGAATTATAAACATACTTTCCTCATTGGAGGCCTAATCTGCTAAGAAGAAGCCAGATGTTTAATGATGAAACCATTATTCAGGAGGACCTATCAAAGTAAAACAAATTGTTGGTGTTGAAGTGGAGGGGAAAACCTGCTTTGTGCGAGGGAACTTGGAAAACGGCTTTGAGAGGATTCCTGCTTGTGTTGGATTTCCATGCACCTTTTGCTGCTGCTCAACAGCAAGAGTTTGCTCTAGAAAGATCATTCAGCAGATGGAATTCTGCCCTCCTAAGACAAGACTATGTAGGTCAGGACAGAATATTTCCCCATGTGCAGGTGGTAACTAATATGATGGAGTAATATTTGGGGGAAAAAAATTGGTTCAGGAGGCTTTTTGATGTTAACCTTCCCTCCACCTGTCCCTCCCTCCCTCCTCCCCACAGTGGTTTTTCTAAGCAAAGACCAGGAAACAGTGTTTGGGGGTGGTTTGCATTTGCAATGCCCTTGTCTTCTGAGCGTCTTCAAGAAGAACCGGCTCCCATGTTCTTGTCCAGGCAAACTCATTCCATCAGCCTCTTGTTTTTAAAGGGATCCGACCACACACCCCTTGCCTCTAAGGGTGTATGTCTTTCTTTTCTCGGTCCTTGCCCTCCATTGTATACCCCGCTTTCCCATCTTCCCCTTCCTTTGCCTTCCCTCTTTCTCCCTCATTTCTGTCTTTCTGTTGAAACTACATCTTAAAGAATATATTCATTTGCTCCATCAGACTGAAAATTACACAAGAAAGCAGGAAGAAGCAGAGACGGGCATTGCATAAGGCTTGTGAAATCCTGACCAGATCACACATCTTGTCCTAAATATCCAAAATGCTCCCACTACCATTTTCAAGAGTTCCAATTTCATTTTCTAACGGTTTCTTTGTTGCTGGCACATTTTTTTTTTTTTTACTTACATTTTTTTAGAGTATACCAGGCTGTTTAACTGAGCAAATTAACTGAAGCTGTTTGATATACTTATCATTTTGGTAGTTACAGTGAGAGAGGCAGGAGCAACTGATAGTGCTTAGAATCCTTGGGGATTGGGAGGCTCCCCTCCTTCCAGATTCTAGAGCCTGGGACTTATCAAGTTCTGAAAGGAGCCAGAAAAAATCGACACCTCTCTTGAAGTTTTTTCCAAAAGTGGGAAGATGCATGTGGCCTCCAGGGCTCATTTGCCTGCCATTTATGCCATTGCAAGGGAACAGAAAGAAATCATCCTGTGGGATTTGTCCTGTTGAGGATATTTTGATCTCTGTTAATGACATCTCTCTCTCCTTGAAATAATTTTTGACTTCTCCTCCTAATCTATTCACCATGTTTCATGTTTTGGGTTTTTTTTTTTTTCAGTGTTATCTATCAAAAGCATCTGTTAGCTGTTCCTGGCTTCTAGCTTTCTTTTTAGTTTAGCAAGTCACAGAAAGCACTCGAAGTATACTCTAAAACTCAGCTATCCACCTGATACTTGGATTCTCTCAACAATATCCTCTTATCTAGGGTTTGCCATCACGGAACTGATCATATTCAGTGATAGGACACTTGGCATCTTTCAATGCAGCACGTTTCACTTCTAGGTAACTCTGGTTATTAGAGTATTCTTCTGCATGATGCCTTTAAGTTTGTTTCTTGGTGATTACCACTCATAAATATTAGGGTTGTTGTGGCAATTAATTGGGATAATGAATATTATGTACTTAGCATAGTGTCTGACACAGAGAAACCACACAGTGTAGGGTAACTACTTTTATTATCATTATTGGTTTATGTTCTGCTCCCTAGCATTATGTAACACAAACCAGTTCTTCCACGTGGAAGCTTTTTGCATGAGGAAAACAAATTATCTTTTCTTTTTTAGTTGTAGGTGGACACACAATATCTTTATTTCATTTATATGTGGTGCTGAGGATCAAAACCAGTGCCTCACGCATGCTACATGTGCACTTAACCACTGAGCCACAACCCCAGCCCTTACTATTATAGTTTCTTAACCCCCAGATCCCTCCCAATATGTTAAGCTAAATAGTCCAAATAACTTGAATCATTCCTCTCATTACAAGGCTTGAATTTCTGACTATTATTGTCACAAGTTATAGCTTATCTTTCTAGGCAGAGCTCCTAGAAGTGAATGCAGTATCCACACTGGGTAAGTTCTGATTTGTGTATAGCAAGTAGTCGTTAATGTGGCCTAAGTCACGGTATCTTTTCTAGCAGCTAAATTACATTGGTGACTTATATTGGATTTATTGTTGAATAAATCTCTGGTCTTTTTTGAGATAAACTTGTACAATTTTTTAATAAAAAACATGTTATCACAACTAAATAACCTCTTATCAAATAATTACAGCTCATTTTTCTAGTTTTCAAAGACACCTTTTTGGCTCCATTCATATTTCCTTTTTTGTTGGGTCCATAGAAATAGCTTTCTTTGTTTTATGGTGTGACTCTTTTTTTTTTTTTAAAGAAACTTTAGATTTCTGCAAAATGAGAAGATTTATTAGAAATGATAAGAGGGAATCTGGGTGAGCACAATTGCTCAGAGTGACAGAGTTACTCCCAATTTAGCTAGTGAGTCAAACGGGAACAGAGAAAAAGCTGATCACAGACTGTGACCCTGAATTTGAAGACATCATGAAAACTTTGAAACAACCTAGTTATTCCTGTTGAATGCATCACAAGCACAGATTTTCAATAACTAAGACTTAATACTCTCCCTGGAGCACTGTTATGGGATCAAATGATATCAGATATAGGAAAGAGAGTAGCATCAAGCTGGAACTAGTAGGGTATCAATAAAAATGTGGCCTGTCTCTAACTCTAGACTTGATCCTTCATCTTTCCCCCCCCCCCTTGTAGGTAATTATATTTTCTCACTTCATGTTCTCCATATCCAGTTTATTGTATTTTGAAAAAATCCATATCAAATCGATATTTATGTTCTCCATACTCAATCATTCTGCCTTTGTTCTCCATTTCTCTAGGATAAAGAGTCCTACCATTTAGCCCACCAAACAATTTCTCCAACACATTTCTCAAAATTTTACTTGCACTCCCCACAATCCACCCCGCTTTTGTACCAGGGATTGAACCTAGGGTGCTTAACCACTGAGTAAAATCCTCAGCCCTTTTTATTTTTTATTTTGAGACAGGCCTCACTAAGTTTCTGTGGCTGGCTTTGAACTTGCCATCCTCCTGCCTCAGCCTCCTGAGCTGCTGGATGTCTTTTTTGAAAAAGAACTTTTTATTAGTCTTGGCAAATGTCACGCTAGACTCCCTGATATTCTTCAGCTATTTGGATGTCTGAGTTTTAGTTTCATCATCTGTTAAAAGGGGACATTAAGTGGAGTGTACCATGAGAGGATGTGATATTTATGTGAGTTGGTGAACATTAGTTGTCTAAACAGTGACTTCCATGGAGGAATCACTCAAAGACATCATAATGCTTTAGTTTGCATTTGAAATGTCTTCCAAAGGCCCATGTGTTGAGGGCTTGGATTCTGGCATGTGGTTCTATTGGGAAGATGGTAGAGTCTTTAAGAGGTGGGGCCTAGTGGGAGGAAGTTAGGTCACTGGGGTAATTCCTTGAAAGGGCTCAGTCCCTTCTCTCTCTCTCTCTCTCTCTCTCTCCTTTCCTTTTTCTTCTCTCCCCCCCCTCATTCCTTCCCTCCCTCCCTTCCTCCTGGTGGCCATGATGTGAATAGATCTTCTCTGCCATGTGCTCTCACCATGATGTACTGGGCTGCCACAGGCCCAAAACAATGAAGCCAAGTGACAATGGACTGTACCCTCTCTGAGCCAAGATAAACCATTCCTCCTTTTGTGTTGATTTTTCTTATGTAATTGGTTACAGTGACATACAGCTTACTATCACACTTGCTTTAAACAATGACGTTCTTCATGACATCTCCTTTTGCATTGTAATTAGAATTAGGGTTAAATACGTAAGAATCCTTTGAAAACTCACACTGCAGATTTCTGATAATGAACACAAGGATGATTTTTCTCACTGCCAATGGGTCGATTCATTCTAGCTTCATGGAAACATGGTTTTTGTCACTCAGAGAAAGAACTGTGAGAGAGGTGGCTATGAGGAAGTGTTCACTGTCTTACTCTCCTGCAAACTGTCACTTTAGTGGTTGACAGCTGCCAGGAGGGTTACAAGGACAAATCTCTGGAAAACTTTGATCTTTATGTCACTTGTGGACCTGCATACTGATAACAAGAGTATGCTATTGCTGATAACTTTCATTATTGAGCCACCTTCTATGTATCAGTTACTATACTAGGTCCTGGGATCAAAAGAATGAACAAGAAGTCACAGAATAGAGATAGTCAACATAAAACTCTAACCTTAGTGCCTGGAACATAATAGGTGTTCAGTAAATATTTGAAAGAAAAAAAATAAATAATTCCCAGAGAATATAAGCAATTTTTAAGATATTTGGGTTCTTGGGGAAAAAAACAGAGAATCCTTTGTATGGGATCCCCAATACACGTGCTTCATCTCATATCCAGCTCCTTGGTGAGTGACATGGCTTTGCCAGGCTATTACACTGGGGCCCTGTTCAGTCTTATGGGTGCCTTTGGCTTCATTCTTCATCAGTCTCTTCATACTACTTCTTGGTGTGCCACACAGTTCCATGGAGCATGTCTCCAGATCAAAGCTAGAAAAATGTGTCAGAGAAAAGATCCAGCTAAGGCAGCAGGCTCTCAGTCCCACTGAATGGTGTTTCTGGAAGCAAGTGCCGCAGGTTCCAAGAAGGTGGTGCTTCTTCCTTCCGTTTCCTTTGTCCCCTATTTCTGACTTTTAACAAATGGATCTTAATTATTAAACAAATTAACTGCCTTTAAATAACTTTTTGGAGATTGGAATGTCAGTTGACAGCCCAGTCTTGGAGTGGGCCCTTTCTTGGAATACAGCAGGGCTGCTGCTGTGGCCGAGCTCTGTGTGTGCACGTGTGGGTTGTATGTGAAGAGTGGTATATTTGGTAAGCACTCTCGATTAGCTTAATTCATGCTCCCACAGTTCTTTGTGGCTTTCATTTCAAAGTTGGGAATGATTTTGGTGGTCAATATGTTAAGTACATTAACTCTTTCTGCCTCTTAGGATCCATGTGTTAAATTACCTATTTCACTCTGTGGCCTCTGGTTAATGCCCCTATTGAAAGTGAGCAACTTTATTCCTGAGCCTTCCACATTAGAAGGATCATCCCCAATTTTTTTTTGAATTACTTAAGGATGTGAAAAATATCTTTATTTTCTGTTTGATGACACTTCTAGATAATGTGGGAATTATAGAATAATACCTTAGCTTGGAAAGGATTTTACTCCAAAATAAAATCAAGTCAGATTCTCAGCTATTGCCTGTTAAGTGCCAGTTTGACATTCGAAATGATCTGAACTTAGTGATTTGGAGAACCCCACGACCAGCAGCTTTAACTTTCATCCACTCCAAACCCATTTGGCTGTCACTGATGAAGATGTGCATTCTGTTTGGGAGGATTGAGTTTGAGCCATTGGGGATGAAAAACATAAGTCCTAATGATGGAGTATCTGCTGTACAACTTCAAGGCTCAGATCTGTGTTCATTGGAAGATAAACACTCTTAACCCTGTGCCTCTTTTTCTTAGAAAATTTAGGATGGAAGTAAAAATAAACGAGTGTTGAGAAATGGTAGAAATAAGATTCATAAAGGTTCTTTGGATCTTCAGAGGCAGCACTGTGTGTTGGCCAACGATTGGTTCTGGGGGTGAGCCCAGGCAGTGCCCTTCATGGCAGCATGGCCTCGGGCAAGTTACTCACTTTCTTGGCCCCATTTCTTTAATCATAAAATGAACATGGAAATGGTGCCATCACACTCGGAAGGTGAATGTGATGGTTAGGTGAGTTGTCCCATGTTTTGGGTTTAGCAGGTAGAAAGGACTTCTTTTCTAAATTCTTTGGAAAAGCTTCAAGGTGGGAGGTAGATTATCCACTCTGAAAGTTATGGAACTTGAACTTCAGGACTCCTCACTTGCTTAGACCTCTTTTTAATAAACATTCCTTTGCATACCTCATGTTGTGTTTATTATTGCTGTATTTTCTCAAATGGGGCTTCCCACATTGTTAGGTTCCACGAAACCTGGATTCTCCCTTGTCAGGTGCTCTTCATGAGATTGTTCCATGACTCCTCCTATTTTGGTGCAGACTTTAGAATTTATCAAACAATGATTTTAATAAATGCTAAAAATAAAGACACTATTTTTTAAAGCTTCTGTATGATGTATGTTGTGATAGCGCTCTCCTAGGCAGGAATTATCTAGAGGGAAGAATTAATTTGTCTCCACACGTATATTAAACAGTGGATTTATTTCTGCCGAGGAAAGCAAGAGTGTAGAAGCTCCCTTGATGAGCTGTAATAATTTGTAGACTGATCCACTGATGAATATCACCTAGTGTTAGAACAATAAACCCACTGAGATAAGATACATAGTCCTCGTTAACTGCATTCAGAACAGAAGCATTTATGTGAGCAGTTTATTGTGTTGGGTTAAGTTGTTGAATTTTTTTTCCTCCATTCTAGGTGTCTGCTTATCCATCTCTAGGAAACTAAATATCTTTAAGAAACAGAGAACTGGGCCATTCTAACTGGGACCAAAAGGGGAAAGGCATTTGGACAGAGGAGTCTGGAGGTTGTGGGTAGAACCAGCAGAGACATGGCATGCAATGACTTTCTCCCCAGAGTATGAAGACTTTCTTAAAGGAAAGTATTTAGTTAATAAGACATTAACTGAGAGAAAATGGTTAATACAGTTCATAGCAAAGAAGGACTTCTTATTAAAGAGACATGCTTTCGCTCAATAGGTTCAAGAAGCTTTGAATGATTGGAGGCTGAGAGGGATGTGTAATGAAAGAATAAGAAATTTGAAGTTTTGATGAAAAAGAAAAGTCTAATGCTTCCTCTCAGATGAAGGCATCCAAAGCTGAGGCTGATTTTTGAGATAGAACATAAAGATTTTGGTCTGTTCAGAGATGAATTTTGCTAAGCTAAACAGTGGTTAGAAGTGTAGTTCTGCTTCTGAATACCATCTGGAAGAAACAGGAAGAGCCCAGAGAGATCAGGTATCCACGGGGGTGACCTGCTACCTTGGATGGCTAAAGGGACTCAGGGTTGTTTGCCTTGGAAGGGACCCAAGGCAGGACTTGAGTAGGACAGGGAGTCCATGCTAACCCTGACATGGCTGGCCAGACACAAGCCTGTGCAGGCAAAGGCATCCTCAAGGTAATGGCTTATGTTAATGGAGAATTCAGTTAAATGTTCTAATGCTTGGTGACGTCTTCTCAAGGGACTCATATTCATTTCATTTATTAGTTACTGGATGTCAATAAACCAATAGCATTAAATACAGATTTTCTTGGTACTTCAGATATTAGTTCCCTTAATCCTCATAAAAACTAGGAAAAGAGAATAAAATTATGGCAAAATTATGGTAAATAATATGATGCTTATTTTTTTTTTAAATTGGCACATACAGTTCCCATGTTTCCTAAATTGACAAAGTTTTATGCTTAGAATTCTTTGGTAATTGGAAAATCTGGGAGATGGTGAGATAAAACTTTTGACTGGGAGAAAAACCTGTTTTTTTTGACTGGTAGGGAAGGTGAGGCTGCGTGGATGTAGTAGCCATATCTCTGGCTCTTTGCTGGCATGGTCTTCACAAAAAGCCACACAAGGTTAGCCCTGCTTCCAATTCCATGCTATTTACTGAGAGGATCCAGCCATGGGCTGGCACGGTCTTCACAATCCCTAAGATGTGCATGGTGAGCATCTATTCTAAATGCTGCTGTTAGTGCTTGGAATGGACAATAAGGGGAGTATTGACATCACGGAAACTGGAGACCCTAATGAATCAAGATTGTCCCCATCCCTGGAGAGCTGGAATTTGTCAGCACATACACATCTCCTGAGCAGGGCCCTGTGCTAGTTGCTAAGGGGAAATTGAAATTTGAGACACACACTGGTCCTTAAGTCTCTTATAGTTTGTAGAGGAATTAACAGCACTGATGAAGGGTCTGAGAATGAAGAGCATGTCTTGATCACTTACCATACACTGTTGGAACTTTCAGATATTAGTTCCCTTAATCCTCATAAAAACTAGGAAAAGAGAATAAAATTATGGCATTTGCAGGTAAATGGATGGCGTTGGAGAAGATAATGCTACGTAAAGTTATCCAATCCCCCCAAAAACAAATGCCAAATGTTTTTCTCTGAGATAAGGAGGCTGACTCATAGTGGAGTAAGGAGGGGGAGCATGGGAGGAATAGATGAATTCTAGATAGGGCAGAGGGGTGGGAGGAAAAGGGAGGAGGCAGGGGATTAGCAAGGATGGTGAAATGTGATGGACATCATTATCCTAAGTACATGTATGAAGACACAAATTGGGTGTCAACCTACTTTATATACACAGAGATATGAAAAATTGTGGTATGTATGTGTAATAAGAATTGTAATGCAAAAAACCCCACAAAGTACATGTATAAAGATATGAATTGACATGAACATACTTTATATACAAAGATATAAAAAATTGTGCTCTATATATGTAATAAGAATTGTAATGCATTCTGCTATTTAAAAAAAAATAAAATCAATTAAAAAAACCCCTACTAGGTTTGAAAATATTCATGAAGATGTCTTCTCATTTTTTACTGAGGAAACTGAGGCTGAGAAAAGTTTTGTAGCTTGCCCATCATTCGTCTGGTGAATGGAGAAATTCAGAGTCATGCCCAGGTGTGACCTCATTCAGTATACTAAGGACATTAAGATGGAATAAAGTATTTTTAAAAAATGCTTTAGCAAAAAGAAAGCAATGTTCCTGGGAAGTCAAGGTAAAAGAAATTCCAGCTGTGGCACTCAGGAAAATATTTCTAGACTGGGTAGAACTTTGAGTGGGCTTGGATTTCAGCCCGAATGGTTATGACTGGAAGGGCTGTGTTGGAAAGCAGGCAAGGGATGGGAGGCTGGCGGCATGTGTTCAGGTTAACAAGTGTGGTGGTTTGGCTGAGGTCAGGGCTTATGAGCTGAGAAGGAGAATAAAGCTGCCAGGGTGGGCTGGCCATGTCACGGGGCGGTGCTGAATGCCGGGATAAGGCTGTTGAGCTTATTTGGTGTCTTGGCAATGGGTCAGTGAAGCTGAGTTAAACCCGTCCAAACTGTATCCTGATGATAGAAAATTTAGATTTATTATAGTTCATTATCAATGAGATAACACAGCACTCAGTTTAGTGAAAATCCAGTTGGTGTTTTTTCACCTCTAAAGCATTTGAAATATATTCCTTCAAATTACAGATAAAGATTATCTTGCTATCCTTATTATATAGTCTAATAACTTTATTATAGTTCAATGCCAATGACTCTCCTGCTGTGCCATGGGATTTATGAATTCTCTCAGGTGTAAGGAATCCTTTGGTGCCACAGGAACCCTAATCATTGTCATCCTGCAGCAAGACATTGTCTGATGCATCCTGGTAGCAGCTACTCAACTAACAGAGACTATCACAGTATAAGCTGCGAATTGTTAAGACTTCAAATTCCCTGGAGGTAGGCTGATGTTGTAGTTCAGCACTGGTCAATCCTCAGAAGACCCTGTCCTCCCCACAAATTCCTTGGAGGCAAGAGATATGTTTTTTTTTTTTTTTTTTAATGGTCACCCTAATCCCTGGAGGTTTCTGATGAATAATGGATGCTCCATAAGTATTTGATGACAAGAAGATTCAAGTTATCTGATGTTTCATGGATTGATCTCTTAAAAATGTCAGTGTCGGGCTGGGGATGTGGCTCAAACGGTAGCACGCTCACTTGGCATGCGCGGGGCACTGGGTTCGATCCTCAGCACCACATTAAAAATAAAATGAAATAAAGATGTTGTACCCACCGAAAACTAAAAAATAAATATTTAAAAATTCTCTCTCTCTCTCTCTCAAAAAAAAAAGGTCAGTGTCCACAGTATTGGTTTTACATAATCATAAATTTGCTTCAGAATTTTAAAGTTAGCCACTTTTTTTTTTTGTCTGTAATCCCAGTGACTTGGGAAGCTGAGGTAAGAGGACGCAAATTTGAGGCCAGTCTCAGCAACTTAGAGAGGTCCAAAGCAACTTAGTGAGACCCTATCTCAAAATAAATAAAAAGGGATGGAGATGTGATTCCGTGGTAAAGTGCCCCTGGGTTCAATCCCAGGTTCCAAAACCAAAACCAAAAAAACAAACAAACAAACAAACAAAAAAAACCAACCAAACAAACAAACCAAAAACCAAAAACAACAATAACAACAACAAAAAAAAACCTCCCAAAACAACAAAAAAAGAATTTTAAGAAAAAGTTAGATTTCTTATTTATTTGTATTTGTGCAGTTTCTTTCTAGAGATGGAAGGCAGGGGAAATTGAAGCAGGTAATCGGTGTGTTCTCCTGCTAAGCAACATGAACTCAAATTGATAAGTCTTAAAAAAATATTTTGTTCAAACCAAATGCCTCTTTATCCCTGTGTCTGACTGGTTGGGGGAATAAATCCAGACGAGCCTGTTTGCCCCTACCTTCCCTGGCACTTGGCTTTCCCGATTCCCAGGAATCCCCTTGGTTCTTTCCAAGTCCTGATCCATGCTGGTATCCTTGCTGGCCCCTTTCCTAGATTTGACTTTAGTACCTTCTTGAGGTCACACTGCCCCTGACACTCAGATCTCAGGTAAAAACTACTGATCCACCTTCTAGGGTGGTTGAACTAAAGTCAAATAAATGCCAGAATCAATAAACTAGTGGCTTTTCTATGACTAAATTTTCCAAACATCTTGTCTTCTGCTATTCTGACTAACATGCAGTGGGCACTCCCCTACTCTCTATAAATCTCTTGATTAAAAAGACATGATATTGGGCTGGGGATGTGGCTCAAGCGGCAGAGCGCTCGCCTGGCATGCGTGCGGCCTGGGTTCGATTCTCAGCACCACATACAAAAAACAAAGATGTTGGTCTGCCGATAACTAAAAAATAAATATTAAAATTCTCTCCCTCTTTAAAAAAAAAAAAAAAAGACATGATATTTGGATGCCTCCTAGTTACTCTGATTACGCTGGGTGACCTAAATCTCCATTTGGTGGCAAGCATGAGTAGCCCAATCTACAATTGCTTGAACCCACACCAAATCACAAAACTTCTGGAGAAGGTGCCTTACCATTTCTTCATCCTGGATTCCTTGCCAATCACCACAGAGAACTATGGTGCAAATTCTCCTGAGACCCAGATTGCTTTATGGTAAGAGAGTGGGCAGTACATTTCTGTAGTATTTAAGGTATTGGCATAATCCTAAAATCATCACCCCCAATCTCATCTGCTATTTATCTTACCACTCTTCCCAATTTTGGGAAGAAGCTTCTAATATCTACTCTTCTTTCTCAATATGTTTTATAAGAATATTTCTACAGTCATCAAACATTTCAATTTGAACAGACTCTTTGTAGGACTTTTGACCCTTCTTTAATGTTTCCTTCCTGAGGAAAAGATATTTACTAGGGAAGGATAAAAGGCACATCATACTTTAGGTGGGAGAATTTGTGTGTGTGTGTGTATTTCAGAAAACATTCTAGTCAAATAATGTTATGGTTTGGATATGAGGTGTCCCCCAAAAGCTCATGTGTGAGACAATGCAAGAATGTTCAAAGAAGAAATGATTGAGTTAAAAAAAAAGCCTTAATCCAATCAGTGAATTAATCACCTGATAGGATTAGCTGAGTGGTGAGTGAAGGTAGGTGGGGTGTGGCTAGAGGAGATGGGTCCCTTGGGATGTGGCTTTGGGGTATATATTTGTATTTGTTTGGTGGAGTCTCTCTCTCTGCCTCTGATCATCATGTGAGCTGCTTCCCTCTGCCACCCTCTTCCTCCATGATGTTCTGACTCATTTTGAGCCCCCTGCTTCTAGGGATGGAAACCTCTAAAACTGTGAGCCTTTAAATATACCTTTCCTCCCCTCAAATTGTTCTGGTCAGATCTTTTAGTCATAGCATTAAAAAAGCTGACTAAAACAAACAATTAATGGAAAAGTAACAACAATCGATGATATATTTAATGTCCCATGATACTGTTTATCACTTTAGTTCCATTTGAAGGGAAGGATGGAGTGATTACATTTGAATTTACAAGGGCATGAAGAGGACAGTTGAGGAAATTAGTTGTATCAATTTACAATGGAAAACAGTGTTTTATCCTAAATATGTGTTTGCAAAGTCAAAATTGCCCCTCCTTTAACTTGCCCCCACCTTTTCCAGTTCTGTTCTATAATTTTGTGAACAAATTTGTTTATACTGTTTCTGTATTTTATAACCTTGAATCCTTGGTCAATTCCCCTTTTATCCTCCATCTTCTCAGTCTCAAGCTTCCTAAGATTTTCGGGTTGCTAGGCATCCCACCCTTTCCCTCACTCCAGTCACCCTACTCAGGCACTTCCTAGTTCTCAACCTTTCTTGAAGGATTTCTTGTTGGGATTTCCAGGTGACAGACACCGAACTTCCCTGCTGGTCTTGAGTTTGTCATTTGAGGTATAAACCCAACAAACAATCAAAGCATCCTTCTTGAAGTATCAAGAAGGACAGGGGCTATAAATGATCATCATATCTTTGGAGCAAAGGTTTTCAGGAAGAGATTTCATAAATCCTTCACAGTCTCATAGCATTGCGATCAGACATTGGAACAAAGGGCTTTGGGGAAAGGATTTTTACCTGAGCTATCTAATGGAGAAAGGCTGATAATATCAGTGCTTTTTTGAGCTTGTGCCTTGATCCATGCCTGAGCAGCCACCAGGAGGAGGCTTGGAGTCTGTCCTTCTGCATTCTTCTTTGTTTATTTGGTCTAAGTTCATACAGAACCAGGATTGGGATTGGATTGCTGCTTTAAGCCTTCTTCTTATTCAGTAGCCCAAGATATTTACAAGTAGGATATTTTATTCACCTGAGACAGAAAAAGTATATTGCTTCTGGAAATGGATCAAGAGTCTAACTTTTAAAATAAGTCTATTTTAAAACCTCAACTTGATCCACAAACTTTCTTGGTCAAGGGGAAAAGTAGCCAGCAAGCAGTGCTTGGTTTAAATTGGAGAGAAAGAGCCCAGTCTTTGCTTGGAGTGTTTAGTGATAGCTAATCTTTTTCTTTCCTCCAAGCTCTCCAAGCTTCCTTCAATTAGTGTCAATGTGTTAATGGATGTGATTCCCATTATAGACAACACTGATAGTAACAGGGCTGGGACTGAACCTAATGGTTTCTGTAACATGTTTAATTTCTGATGTTGCTGTTAAATGTTGAGGAAAATTAGTCACATTTAGAACCATCTGTTTCCAAAAGTGGTTAAAGTGTGGATTGCCTCTTGACTAGCCATTATGTCCCTTATGAAAATAGTTGTGGTGTGAAATGATTCTTTTTATTCTCTTTCTTTGTTTTCTCTGATAAATACACATTTGCTCCCAGGGAACAGGGATTAAGAACATTAAAGGATGTTCTTCAGGTGTCTGGGCCATCATACATGTAAAAAGAATCTAGATTCTTTGCTTTCTGTTCAATCCCAATATACCTCATCTTCCCTTTAGATGCAGTTACAGGTTGGAAAGCACAGGGATGAGGAAGATGTACAAAATCCTTAAGGGTAATAAGCGCTGGATGCTTAACAAAAGGTGCAGAGTGAATTGGGAGGACTCCAACTAGACATTTTATTTCCTGGGTTGCTGGTGTTGAGGGAATGCAGAGGTGCAGGGGGACAGTGGAAATGGTCCCTTAAACAAATGTATGCCTTCACAAGAGGGAAAAAGAGTTTTAAAGGTAGCAACCAACTAATTGGGTCAGTATTTCTCTCTATTTTTATCTTCAGAGTAAGTATGTTTAACAAGTGGGCATAAAACTTACCTATGATTGTCTAAAACACTTACTCAATAGATCAAAACCCTGAAAAGCTCACCAAGAATATTTGTTAGGGTCTTTAAAAATGTTCACTTTTCTTTAAAAACAACAAAAGTCGCCCATTCTGGGTTGAATGTTGTGTTTTATTTTTGAAAGATCACAGGGATCTTTGCAGTTTTCTAATTTTGCATGGCTACCTGGATTGTTTTTGTAGAAAAATCTGACTCAAGTTGTTTCCCACCCCCTCTGGAGTGACACTGGATA
Organism: Callospermophilus lateralis; assembly: GCF_048772815.1. Classification (NCBI taxonomy): domain Eukaryota; kingdom Metazoa; phylum Chordata; class Mammalia; order Rodentia; family Sciuridae; genus Callospermophilus; species Callospermophilus lateralis. Next base: position 104,726,439 of record NC_135307.1, on the reverse strand, counting down.
TACACCCTCAACCCTTAAAGTGAAGCAGCTGGAAACCCTGCCCACAGCCATTACACACTGGGAAGATCTACCCACTTCACTGCCTGTCTACTCAGTAACACTATTCCTACTTGATAATTCAAGTTAAAAATAAACAAAAACAACAACAAAAAAGGCAAACCCTGCTTTGAACAGAAGTTTTTAAAAGAAGGAGAAAGGGAGAGTAATTTTTGAAACCCCAAATCAACTATTTATTGAAGCTATATTGAAAGTTTTGCTTTGCCCTAACTTAAAAGGTAAAATAATATAGATGTGAGAGGAGATGTTTAAGAAAACCTGTGTTATAAGATGATCTTGACTTCCAGGTTTGCAAAGCAACGAAATATGAGAAGGAGGCTTAATTCACTGTAGTGAAATCAAAGCTGCCTCATGTCATCAGGAGTGGCACCAGGTAGGATCGCTTAAGTCTAGGTGACATGAAGCTGTGGATACTCAATGAATGAATAGGTTAGACCTCCTGTTGGTAGGTGATTTCTCTTCCACTACTTATATCTACTAGGAGGTAAAGAATTGGTTATATTCTGAAACTATGCTTTGATCCATTGACCAGGTGGAAGATAGCTAAATTTTTGGCATTTTGAATATTAAGGAACTTAGTTACTGGTGCAGTTCTCCTTTCTAAAAACTTCTCCAAAAATGAGAAGTTTCTCCTTTTTCCATAGGTGGGAAAGTGTCTGGATTGGTCTCTACTAATGAATTTTGAAGTGGGTTGCCAACAACTAGTTCAATAATCCTGCATGACAATTATTTCTAAGTGATGTTTTTCTCCTATTAGAGCAATAGAATTGTTTGCAAAATTTCAAAATGGTAGTTTTTTATGGTACAGTTATAGTGCAAATGTGAACTGAAACACCTTAATTTTATGATTTGTTGTGGTAGGGTGTAATGGAGGCTCAAACCACTAGCTATTTCTAGAATCTGTGGGAAGGTAGGCAGGAGTTGCTTCCAAGAGGATGGATGGGATTAGCCTCACTCACAGTCTATTGCATTCTTTTAAATACCTCCTAACTTTCTCTTCTCACCTTTCTCCTCCTATTCACAGCCAAATCGGCCGGTACATGGCAACTATTTTTTCATGCCTTGTTCAAATAAACCTTTGCTTGGAATTTTAACACTATATATATTTTTTTCCTAAAAATTTAACATGAACATTAAAAAAAGGGAGATAGAGGATGGAATATTTTCTCCTCTGTAATATTTACTTTCATAAGGAAAATTTACAGTGCAAGAGAAATGTAACAGTATTATTTTCTGCTACTTTGTCAGGTGGAAGCCCTGTAGGCAGGTGACTAGGATTTTCTATTATTTGACTTGAAATGGTTGATGAGATGGACACTAGCAATTTTGATGATTAACTAGTGAAGAAGTGGTCAAAAGAATTATTTGCCCATCTTGGAACATTTGTACAAGAAAGGGCTTTAAAACTAATCTATTTTAGTAACTTAGGAGATGACTTTTTTGGGGGGTGTCTATTGTTTATTTTTCATTCATTTATTCACTCTTTCCATAAATATTCTATTCCCACCTGGCTCTGTATGAGGCACTAGAGACACAGTGGTGAACCTTTCAGATATGGGGCTGGTAAAACTAAAAATTACTGAAATAATGAATTTCAACAGTGAATAAAGTGTAAGGGAGAAGCACAGTATGCTGTGTGCACATTCTTAGAGATACCTATTAAAAATGATTGGATTATTGGGTGGGAGTTGCATTTAGTCTTGTTGAGCAGCTATCAAAACACATAAATTAACAAGTATTATGAAAACATCTCCAGAGAAACATTTGTACAGGGAAACAGAGTTGTGTGTCCAGAGAACACAGGATGGGAACTTTTGTAGGAAGTCCTTATAGCGTAGAATGGTAACTCAGGAGGATTATGCAACCCATTATTTTTAAAGTGGTAGCCATTCCTCTGGAAAATGAATTTGCATTAGTTTATGAGGACTATCAGTTTCTTGTGGTCCATCAGTACTCATGATAAAGTTTTCCAAGGTCTTTTATAAGAGATAACATTTTTGGTTGGGGAGAATAGAAGCAGGCTGAGTATATCTACTCCCTGATACCAACATGACTACCAAGAAGCACATGCAAAGACATGTGCAATCTATTCAGGGAACTGTAAGTGCTTTGAAATGACTGAGAAAAAAAAAAGTAAGATATTAGGGGTGAGGGCTGTGGTAGGTGAGATGGCAAGGTCAGATTAGGGGACCTTTCAAGTTATATTTAAATTTCATATTATAGGTAATAGGAGTTGTAGTTGATGGGACTGGGCTTCAAAAAACTCCAGAAAACCTAAATAAATGGATTTTCAAATAAATTTTGGGGGTACCAAATATCTTTAGTCAGATTTCCATTGTGTTACTATGAATTGTTTTTGTAATTCACTTATTTGAACAAATTTATTTGACAGGCTTTCACATGCATCCCCACAAATCTTAGTTTGTTAATTTTAATGTTTATTTCTTGCTGAATGTTCATTCTGACCTCCACAGACTTGCCTTTCTGTCTTTGCATCACCAGAAAATTGGTCAAGATAACTTGTTTGTCTTTATCTGGTCTGATAGAGCTGCGGAAGGAGCCAGGGTCAAGCAGGGAGCTTGGTGTGCGTTCTAGAGGTCTCTCTGCAGGCTGACCTTCCTCCATTAATAAGGCATTCAGCTCTATTTGAGCTCCTATAAGTATGCTTTATGATGATGCCGTATAACCCGGGGGGCAGTTAACTAAGGAGGGAACATGGATTGGGGACGCCAGGATCCCTGACTATCATGGAGTGGCAGATCAGCTGTCATGAACTGAGACAGCAGAAAAGAGTGCTGGGGCTTAAAAACATTTTATGCATGCCGGAAACTGAGAACTGAAGGAGGGCAGACCGTGGAAACCAGAACCTCTTTCCTGAGCTTCAGGCCTGTGTGTCCAACATGGTATGTACTGGCCATCTCCACTGAGTGTCCTCTAGGGGCCTCAAACCACACAAGTTACAAATTGAACTTGCCCTTCCCCACCTCCCAGAGTGCTCTTTTCTACCTTTGTCTCTTATCAATAGTTTTGCTTCTATTTTGGCCCATCCTCAACTTTGTGATAAGAGTGATCATTCTAATAATCTGATTTTTGCCCCTTCCTCATTCAAAATTTGTTAATGCTTCCCTCGCTATATATAGGATGAAATGTGAACTCCACTGCATGAATGAGATTCCCCAAGATCTGATCTCCCCACATCCTTCCCAGCTTTATCTGTGGCCGCCACCTTATTGATCTATATCCATACTGAACCGAGTTTCCATGGACGTGTTTTGTTCTCATTCTCTTTTCATACTTTATTCCCTTTGGGCAGGATCCCATCCATCTCCCTGACAGGTCTCAATCCCACCACCTCTCCTTAGTTCTAGGACCACTTTTCTGTGAAGCATGGAAAGCTATCACAGAGAAGTCTTCACGGATGCCCTGGGTGGCTCCTGGGCCCTTCCCAGTGCTTAGAGTATACCATGCAGGCCACCATTTTGGTGTGCGTCCTAATCATGTTTTTTTTCCTTGAGGATTGCATCCATTCTGTCTTTAGCCCTGGCATCTCACAGTGTCTGGCTCAGGGAGGTGCCTGTGGAATGAAGGACAGCTGAGCCAGACCAGGGCTAAGGAAGCTTTAGGAAGAGAGGTGAGGGGGGGCTCTGTGAGGTGGGCTGCTGAGATCAAGACAGAAGGCCAAGTTCCCTATCTGTAAATGTTCTTGCACCTCTGCGGTAGCTGTCTTATCTGTCTTAGGGCAGAAGCAGGTAACGTTCAGCTACATTCATTGTCTTCTTCCTGTACTAATTGAAGTGCAAAGATCAGCTGGGCACATGGTTCCTAGCCAGAGATTACATTTCTCACATTCCCTTACAATAAAATATGGTTAAGTCGTATAGCTCCATCCAGTGAGATGTGAGAGGAAGAAGCGTGTGGTAATTTCCTGTGTCTTCTTTTGCCTGTCCTGTGGATGTGGTGGAGGGTGTGAGAGCATCCCTCTTGCACACGGTGGTGGAACGCCTGGGTGAGGACAGCAGAACTGTTCTCTAAGCCCTGGACCATTGCTCAGAGTGTGAATATAGAGGCGCTTCTGTTGTGTCTAATCCATAGTAGTTTGGGATCTCTGTAGAGATGGTACTGAAATAACATACTTTCTGAAGAAATATGTGTGTTCATAAACTGATTTTTGGTATTTAGCAGAAATATGCCCTGGTATAGGCATTTATATGTGAACTTTATCATGTTTTTTTTAAAAGACTGGAAGAAATTTCAAACACAATTCTAATATTCTTTTTGTGATAGGTACCTCATAGTTTTTAATTTTTTTCTAAATAAGATATTTGGAGTTAAAACTCATTTCTGATCTCAATTCTTTTTCCTTCAGAAGCAACCTCTGTTCTGATTGTGTGTTTATCAATCTCATGCATATTTTTATACTTTTAACTACATATTTATGTGTCTCCAGGCATTTGCAACATTTTGTGTGTTTTAAACATTTATTTTTAAAAAGCATACTTTTTCAATCAATATTTGATTTTCAAGATTTGTCTCTGTTGATTTAAAAATAGCTGGTTTGATATTTTAGCAACCATGTAATAATTCACTGAATGACTTGACTTCAACTTAATGATCCCCTAATTCTTGAGAATTTTTCTAGTTTTTAATTACTGGAATAATTAATGCAAGAATTCCCTTGTAACATGCAAGATTTTCATATAGCTGATACCTAGAAACTACTGGATTGTACAATAGACACAGCTCCAACTTTATAAGGCATTACTAAATTGCTCTCCAAAGACTGTTTTATATAAACAACTCACATGAACATGGCAGCCGGTTTCTATTGTTTCACATCCCTGCTGATATGTTATATAGCTAGGCTTCAATATTTTTTTTTTGTCAATTTGATGGATTTTTTTAAAAACTTGCATTTATTGATTGCTACTAAAATTAAGTATCATCACATTTGTTTCTTTATTTTCTATTTTCATCTGTGAACTATATTTTTTATTGACTTGTGGGAGTCAATATTTAAAGATATTATGTTTATTAATCTCTTGTCAGTTATAATTTGAAAATGTTTTCTTTTGATTTGTACCTTATGTCTTTACCTTAGCTTAGGTGTCTTTTATTATGCAAATTAAAAACCTTGGTATACTGAAATTTATTCATTGTTTTCCCTTAATGACACGTTTGTTGGATCTCCTATAAAAAATGCTTCTATATCCCAAGGCTATGTTAGATGTTAATAATAGTAAAAGGGACATGGGGATTCTGTACTATCTTTGCAATTTTTTTCTGTAAATTTTTTTTTTTGGCAGTACTGGGGATTGGACCTAGGACTCATGCATACTAGGCAAATAGTCTACCACTGAGCATTATCCCTAACCCCTAAAACTTTTTTGAAGAAAAAAGTTCATTTAATAACTAACTGTAACTAATTTTTGTTTGTTTTGGTACTGGCGATTGAACCCAGATGCATGTTACCACTGAGCCCTATGCCCAGCCCTTTAAGAAATTTTTTTTTAAATTTTATTTTGAGATAGGGTCTTTCTAAGTTGCTTAGGGCCTTGCTATGTTGCTGACCCTGGCCTTGAACTTGTGATCCTGCTGCCTCAGCCTCCCAAGTCACTGGGATTACAGTCATGTGCCACCGCACCCAGCTCTATGACTGATATTTTTGAAAATACCCAATCCCTAAAGCTTTTTTAAAATAAAAAAGTTTATTAAAAATTAACTGATGTTTTTTTAAAGATGATAAAGTGAGACTTACTAGAGAGAGATTTCTAAAACTTAAGTGGAAATTGTTGGAATAAAAATATAATAACTGAAATAAGAACTTTAATACATGGATTTATTGTACATTAGACTGTAGAAGAGATGAGCAGCAAACTTTAAAATGAGTCACTTAAAATATTCAGATAAAAGCATGGAGAAAAAAGAGAAAATAAAGCCAAGTGTCAGAGACATATGTACCAAAGTAAAATAAGTCCAATTAAAGTTTGAGAGGGAAAGGACAGAGTTAATGAGACAAAGCTGATATTTGGAGAGCTACTAACCAAGGATTTGCAAAATGAAAAAAGATGAGAAATTAGCTAAAATTCAAAATGCTTACAAACCCCAGTCAACTCTAGGCCCCCTCAAAATAAAACCACAAAGAGGAAAAGCCTTAAAAGCAACCACAGAAAGAAAAAAAATTACTGAAAAATAAAATATACAATGGACTTTTTGGCATGAATAATAGAGATCAAGAGTCAATAAAATAATGCTTTTAAAGTGCGGAAAGGAAACGATTACAATCTAGCACCCTTCTCCAGCAACCTTCCTAGTTCCTAGTGATTCTTCTTCTACTTTTGGGTTGATTTTTTTTTTTTTTTAAGGTCTACATATAAGAGAAAACAGATGATACTTCTCTTTCTGTGTCTGGTTTATTTTGCTTCCTATAATGTCTTCCATTTCTATACATTTTGCTGCAAATGATGATTTCATTCTTCTTTAAGGCTGAACAATACTTTATTATGTATAGGTGCCGTGTTTGCTTTATCCATTTATCTGTTGATAGGCACCTCAGCTGATTCTATATTCTAGATACTGTGAATAATGCCTCAATAAAATGAGAACTCAGGTATCTCTTTAGTATGTTGACTTAATTTCCCTTGGATGTGTACTTGGGAGTAGGATATCTGGATCATATGTTAGTTCTATTTTTAGCTTTGTGAGCAACCTCCCAATTCTCCATAGTTGCTATAGTAATTTACAATCTCACAAACAGTGTAGAAATTCTGTTTTCTCCATACCCTTGTGCTGATGTAAAGAATATATTCTGCAGTTTTTGGATAGAATGTTCTGTAAATATCTAATAAGACTATTTGGTTTGTAGTTTCTTTGATTTTTTTTTTTTTTTGATGATCTATCCATTGGTTACAATATGTTATTGAAATCCCCCATTATTATTATATGGGAGTTTATCTCTTCCTTTTGATCTAATAGTGTTTGCTTTATAAAATTAAATGGTATAAACTTAGATGTAAATAGATTTAAAATCATTACATATTGTGAACTGATCACTTGGTCATTTTCTAGCAACCTTCTTTGTCTCTTACTGTTTTTGTCTAAAAGTCTTAAAGTTTGGCAGCTATAAATATTTCTACTCCTGCTTGCTTTCAGATTTTATTTGCTTGAGATATCATTTTCCACCCTTTCACTATCAGTCTGAGTGTGTCTTTACTAGAGAAGTGAATCTTTTATAGGCATATTGTTGGATCTTGTGTGTTTTTTAAAAAATCATTCCGTCAGTATTTTTATTATTTTTTATTTGTTCTTTTTATTTATACATGACAGTAGAATGTATTTTGACATATCATACATACATGGAGTATAACTTCCCATTCTTGTAGTTGTACATGATGTGGAGTTACACTGGTCATGTATTCATGTATGAACATAGGAAAGCTATGTCTGATTTATTCTATTGTCTTTCCCATTCCATCCCTCCTCACTCCCCCCATTCTCCCCTGTTCAATTCATTGAATCTCCACTTCTCCTTCCCCTTTGCCTATTGTGAGTCAGCATCCACATATCAGAGAGAACATTTGGCCTTTGTTTTTTTAGGATAGACTTATGTCACTCAGCATGATATTCTCCAGTTCTATCCATTTACCAGCAAATGCCATAATTTCATTCCTCTTTATATCTCGAGTAGTTGATTGGGTATATGTACCACATTTTCTTTATCTACTCATCTATTGAAGGGCACCTAGGTTGATTCCATAGCTTAGCTATTGTGAATTGAGCTGCTAAGAACATTGATGTGGCGCTGTCAGTATAGTATGCTGATTTTAAGTCCTTTGAGTATATGCCAAAGGATGGGATGGATAACTGGGTCAAATGGTGTTTCCATTGCAAGTTTTCTGAGGAATCTCCATACTGCTTTCCAGAATGGTTGCACCAATTTGCAGTTCTACCAGCAATGTACGAGTGTACTTTTCCTCCAAATCCATGCCAACATTTATTGTTGTATTCTTGATCATTGCCATTTTGACTGGAGTGAAATAAAATCTCAGTGTAATTTTGATTGTAATTTTAGTTTGCATTTCTCTAATTGCTAATGATGTTTAATATTTTTTCATATATTTGTTGACCATTTGTATTTTTTCTTCTGTGAAGTGTCTGTTCGGTTCCTTTGCCCATTTATTGATTAGGTTATTTGTTTTTTGGAGTTGAGTTTGAGTTCCTTATATATCCTGGGAATTAGTGCTCTATCTGAGGTGCAGGTGACAAAGATTTTATCCCTTTCTGTAGGCTTTCTCTTCATGTTCTTGATTGTTTCCTTGCTGTGAAGAAGCTGTTTAGTTGGATATAATATTTTACTTCTTGTGCCTTAGGAGTCTTGTTAAGAAATTCAGTTCTTAAGTCAACATGAGGGAGATCTGGGCCTATTTTTCTAGCAGATATAGAGTCTCTGTTCTAATGCCTAGCTCCTTGATCCACATAGACTTGAGATTTGCACAGGGTAAGAGATGGGAGTCTAATTTTGTTTTATTACATATGGATTTCCAGTTTTCTCAGCATCATTTGATGAAGAGGCTATCTTTTCTCCAATGGATATTTATGATGCCTTTTTCTAATATGAGGTAACTGTTATTTATGTGGGTTTGTCTCTGTGTCTTCTATTCTGCACCATTGGTCTTTATGTCTGTTTTGGTGCCAATATCATGTTGGTTTTGTTACCATAGCTCTGTAGTATAATTTAAGGTCTGGTATTGTGATGCCTCCTGCTTTACTTGCTGAGAATTGACTATTCTGTACCTCTCATTTTTAAATGAATTTCATGATAGATATTTCTATTTCTATGAAGAATGTCATCAGAATCTTAATAGGAATTGCATTTAATCTGTATAGTGTTTTGGTAGTATGGCCATTTTGACAATATTAATTCTGCCTTTACAAGAACATGGGAGATCTTTCCATTTTGTAAAGTTTTCTTCAGTTTATTTCTTTAGTGTTGTGTAGTTTTCATTGTAGAGGTCTTTCACTTCTTTTGTTAGATTTATCCCTAAATATTTTATTTTCTTTGAGCTATTGTGAATGGGATAGTTTTCTTAATTTCTCTTTCAGTTGATTGATCACTAGTGTATAGGAATGCAACTGATTTATGGGTGTTAATTTTATATCCTGCTACTTTGCTGAATTTATTTATGAGTTCTAGAAGTTTTCTGGTGGAGTTTTTGGGTATTTTAAATACAGAATCATGTTGCAGCAAATAGGAATAATTTGAGTTCTTCATTTCCTATTTATATTCTTTCAATTTCTTTCTTCTAATTGGTCTATCTAGAATTTCTAGGACTATGTAGAATAAAAGTGGTAAAAGAGGGCAACCCTGCCTTGTGGTAAAAGAGGGCATCCCTGTCTTGTTTCAGTTTTTAGAGGGAATGCTTTCAATTTTTCTCCATTTAGAATGCTGTTGGCCTTAGGTATAGCATATAGCTTTTTCATTGTTGAGGTAGGTTTCTACTATTCCTAATTTTTTCTAGTGTTTTGAACATGAAGGGGTGCTATATTTAGTCAAATGCTTTTTCTGCATCTTTTGAGATGCTCATGTAATTCTTGTCTTTAAGTCCATTGATATGATGAATTACATTTATTGATTTCCATGTGTTAAACCAACCTTGCATCCCTGGGATGAACCCTGCTTGATCATGGTGCACTATCTTTTTAATCTGCTTTTTTAATGTGGTTTGCCAGAATTTTTGCATCTATGTTCATCAGGGATATTGGTCTGAAGTTTTCTATCCTTGATATGTCTTTGTCTGGTTTTTGTATCAGTATGATATTAGCTTCATAGAATGAGTTTAAAAGGGTTTCCTTCTTTCTATTTCATGAAAGAATTGGAGGAGGATTGGTGTTAGTTCTTCTTTGAAGTTATGATAGAATTGAGCTGAGAATCTGTATGGTCCTGGGATTTTCTTAATTGGTAGGCTTTTGATGTCATCTTCAATTTCACTGCTTGAAATTGATCTGTTTTAATTTTTTATGGCCTCCTGATTCAATTTGGGTAGGTCACATGTCTCTAGAAATTTGTTAATGTCTTCAAGCTTTTCTATTTTATTAGAGGATAAATTTTTAAAAATATTTTCTGATTATCATCTGTATTTCACTAATGTCCACAGTGATATTTCCTTTTTCATTATGAATTTTAGTAATTTGAGTTTTCTTTCTCTCTTTGTTAGCTTGGCTTAGGGTTTATCAATTTTATTTATTTATTTTGGACAAATTTTTTGTTTTGTTGATTTTTTTGAATTGTTTCTTTTGTTTCAATTTTATTTATTTCAGTTCTGATTTTAATTATTTCTTGTCTTCTATGGCTTTTGATGTTGGTTTGTTCTTCTTTTTCTAGGGCTTTGAAATGTAATATTAGGTTATTTATTGTTGACTTTCTACTCTTTTAATAAATTACCTCAATGCAACAACCTTTACTCTTAGCACTGGCTTCATAGTGTCCCAGAGATTTTGATATGTTGTATCACTATTCTCATTAAGTGTAAGTATTTTTTTTATCTTATCCCTGATTTCTTCTGCTATCAATTTATCATCCAGTAGCATAGTATTTAGTCTCCAGATGTTAGAGTAGTTTCTGTTTTTATTTTATCATTGATTTTTAATTTCATTCCATTATATGATAGGATGCATATTATTATCTCTATTTTTTTTATTTGCTAAGAGTTGCTTTGTGGCTTAAGATTTGTCTATTTTAGAGAAGGATCCATGTGCTGCTGAGAAGAAAGTGTATTCAGTCATTGATTAATGAAATATTCTATATATGTCTACTAAGTCTAAATTATTAATTGTGTCTTTTAGTTCTATAGCTTCTTTATTTAGTTTTTGTTTGGAAGATCAATACAGTGGTGACAGAGGTGTGTTAAAGTAACCCAGTATTATTGTGTTGTGGTCTATTTGCTTCTTAAAATTGAGAAGGGTTTGTTTGATGTACATATATGCTCCATTGTTTGGGTCATAAATATTTATGATTATTATGTCTTGTTGATATGTAATTCCTATAAACAGTATGAAATGTCCTTCTTTGTCCCTTCTGATTAAGTTTGGTGTGAAGTACACTTTATCTGATATAAGGATAGAAACCCCTGCTTGTTTACAAGATTCTTGTGAATGAATGTTTTTTCCCCATCCTTTTACCTTCAGTCTGTGGATGTCTTTGCCTATGAGGCGAGTCTTTTGGAGACAGCATATTGTTGGGTCTTATTTTTTAATCCAAACTGCCAGTCATTGTCTTTTGATTGATGTGTTTAGGCCATTTATATTCAATCTAATTATTGCAATATGATTTTTATTCCCTATAATTTTGATTTTTTTCCTGCTTTTTAATTTGAATTAGTATTTCCATTGATTCACTGTTCTTTTAGTGTATTTCCTCCCTGGCTGTTTTTCACTTGTTTTCCATTTTTAACTTTTGTTTACCATGGAAGGTTTTCACTTCATCATCAATTCTGAAAGTTAATTATGCTGAGTATAGTAATCCTGGCTGGCATCCATTTTATTTCAGAGCTTGGTATATAGTAATCTAAGACCTCCTAGCTTTGAGGGTCTGGGTTGCATGATCAGCTGAGATCCAGATTGTTTTCCCTCTAAATGTTACCTGTCATTTTTCCTCTGGTAGCTTTTAAATTCTATCCTTATTCTGCATGTTAGGCATTTTCATAATAATGTGCCTTGGTATGGGTCTGTTGTAATTTTGTATATTTAGGGTTCTGTATGCCTCCTGTATTTAATTTTCCATTTAATTACTCAGGTTTGGGAAATTTTCTGATATTTCATTGTAAAGATTGTGCATTCCTTTTATTTGTATCTCTGAACCTTTATCTATTTATTGGGTATTGGGATATCCCATATTTATTGGAAGTTCTGTTCATGGTCTCTTAAGATCTTTTTTCCATGGTCAATTTTGTTTTCAAGATTATGTTTTATCTTCATTGCCTAAAACTGTCTTCCAGGTGGTCTAGTCTTTTGGTGATGCTTTCAATTGAATTTTTAATTTGGTTTATTGATTCCTTAATTTCAAGGATTTCTGCTTATTTTTTTCCAGAAGTGATCTTTAACTTCATGTATTTTCTTTCTGATTTTACTCCTTATATTGTCCTTTACTTTGAGGATCAGTTTAATTATGTACATTCTAAATTCCTTATCTGACATTTCTTCCACTGTGGTGCTGATGGATTCTGTTATTGGAGTATCTTGGTTTGTTTGGGGGTTATTTGTTACCTTGCTTTTTCATGTTGTTTTTGTGTCTACCCATCTAACAGCATGGATTTGAGGCAGTAGAATTTCTACCCTGTGGACTTACTGTGATTCTGAAGATTTCCACTACCTCACTGTTTAGGGGGAGACAAATAATGATGATAAGCAGTGCAAATAATATACAGCATTAAACCAAATATTTTCTACTATGATGTCTACAATGTAAATTATCACAATAAACATAAATGATATGATAAGTTATTGCCTACAATAAAAACAGCGTGTTTTGCAAAATTGTTTACAGTTTCAAATGGTGGAAAGTGAGACAACAGAAGTGATATAGGATATGATGATTATGAGGGAGAAAGAGAGAAGATAGAAGTAAAAAATTAAAGGAAGAGTGAAAGAGAAAACAGTAGAGATTGGTTATTGACAGAAGAAAAGACAAAGAGAATCCAGGAAAACAGGTAAGAGAAACAAATATGTAAAATAAATTTTTTTAAAATTAAAGAATACAAAACAAACCTAAAATATATTAATCAAACATCCTAGTCCTAAAAAACCTGATCCATGTAAAATAACTGACTTTAAAAATGCTATAAATGAGGGGAAAGAATCCAAATATGAGTATATAAATGCCCATGTACCATTAATGTCACAATTAAACAGAGAAAAGAAAAAAATTTAAAAAGAAAAAAAATAGTAAAAAAAAATCTTAATTGTGGGGGGCCACCCCTGAGCTATGAATAGCTTCTACTTGGCCTTGGAGCCAAGGAGATTTTGGTCTGGTATTGCAAGACATTTTGTGGCTTCTCCCACTTTATGGATTACACACAGCACATGGTGACCTCAGTCTTTGCTCAGAGAGAGAGGCTGCTCTGTAGCTCCAGACTTGGGCATTACCCATTGGCCTTGGACAGCCCCCCTCCTGCCTTATTTGGCAAAAGAACATTCCATTGAAGTCCTTTGAAGTCCCCTTGCATAAATAAAGCAAACACAGGCTCTTCTCTCTCTCTCTCTTTTTCCTTCCAGTGTGGAAGCAGGACCTCTAAGGTAGCAGAACCATCCCATCCCTGCTTTCTGAAACTTTCTGTGTTGTGTGAGGTTTTTGCTGTATTTCTCAGCCAGCACACCTCACACATAGGGAAACTCAAAAATTAGAGCCCACGAGGGATGCAGGCCAGACTTGATGAAAAGTTAATGAATTCTTTCTTTCTGTTAGAGTTCAAAAGATTCTCAGCTTCTCTTCTCAGCAGTTTTAGGTGAGGTTTTCTGGAACTTGATGCTCCACCCTCCAGATTGTTGAAATGGTAGGGATAATCCTGTAGGTAGAATTCCTGGAGGTAGGTTTTAGGTTTAGGTGGGCTCCAGGCTTTCTTCACTGAAAGCCATTTAGTCTGGAGATTTAAAATCAGTGCACTTCCAGTGCCCAGTACTGTATAAATGTCCATATACATTAAGGCCACAATTAAACAGTGCAAAATAATTTTAAAAAACCTTGATGAAATTTAGAAAATTCTTTCCATTGGAGTTCAAAATATTCTCAGCTTCTTTTCTCATCAGTTTTTGTTGGGGTCTTTTGGAATGTGATGCTCCACCCTCTGAACTGATGGAGTGAGAGAGGTAATCTCATAGATGAAGTTCCAGGAGGTAGGGTTTAGGCTTAGGTAGGCTCCAAGGCCCCTTCACTGAATGCTAATTGATCAGGAGATTTTAGATCAGTGCACCTTGAGTACCCAGTACTTGATGTTTCATGCTGGAAGATTTTACCCCCAGGGATCTCCCCTGGTTTCCACTCCCGTGGTGAAGGACCCAATTCTTAATCCCCTATATCACCAGAGGCTCCCACATTTCCTGGTGTTTGATATAGTTTCCAAACACAATTTCTCCCACCCCTGCCCTTCTGAATTCCTGACCAGACACTTCTTTCTAGTTAGTCCTACAAGCAGCCAGATTGGAGGGGGAGGGGAAGAGACAAGTGGGTTTCCACAATCAGTTTTCCCCTATGTAAACCTCTCTCCATATTTGATTTTCTCCTCATTGCTTAAGCACACTCTATGGTGTGTAGTGTGTGTTTATTGGGCCTATGTTTCAGGTCAATCTTGGGTTTGCCAGGAATTTGCTCCCTCAGCTGCCAACCCTACATCAAGGTTGCAAAATATTCCTTTCTTTGTCCCACACAAGGATATTGTACAGTGTGCCTTTCAGTTTAGTCTGGCAATGTCCTTGATCTCTACATGTTCTATATCCAGACACATCTCAGGCCTCCTAAAAACATGGATTCCTTTAATTCCTTTATCCCTTCACTTTGCTTGTAGAGGGACTACTGTGGCTGGGAATTCTTCCTTATTTCATTATATCCAACCTCCTGAGTCCCCAATCTGCGCTGAATGTCTAGTTTTAAATTTAAGTAAAGTCCTCCTTGCCACCATTTTTTTGTTCACCTACCTTGCTGAGAAACTTCTTGGTTTCACACCATGAAGCAGCCAGGAAAGTGACCTCCTCTATTCCACCATCTTGAACACCCCCCCCCCACACACACACACCACCACCACTAAATCTGTATTTTTTTAACTGGAGAAATGCAATCATTTACATTCAGAGTTATTATTGAGAGGTATGTATTTGTGCCTGTCATTTTGTTGATTATGTTCTTGTTATTTTGAATATTCCTTGTTTTGATCTTATTAACTTTTGTGACTTGATTATTTACTGTATTGATGATGGTTGATTTATTTTTTTTCTGTTTCTCATTTGTATATTTATTCTTTTACTGGGATTTACACTTTTACATGCTTACATAATGGTGGTTATCTTTCTTACATTTTTGGGTGTAGGATTTCCTTAAGAATCTTTTGTGAAACCAGTCTGCTGATCATGAATTCCCTTACTTTTTACTTATCTTAGGTAAGAAAAGCAAATACTTGAATACTCTTTATTTCTCTTTTGATTCTGAAGGATTGCCTTGCTGGTATAGTAATATTATTTGGCAGTTATTTGCTAAATGCTTCATTCCATGCCCTCTTGCTCTGAATGGATTCTTCTGGGAAATCTGTTAGTCTAATGGATTGCCCCTTAAGTGTGACTTTTCCTTTGCAGATTTTAAGATTCTTTATTATATACTTTTGATAGTTTGACTATAATATGTGTTGAAGATCCATTCTAGCCATATCTACTTGGGGTTCTAAAGGCCTCCCTGTTGTCCATGTCTTTTCAAGATTAGGGAATTTTTATGCCATTATTTTATGAAATAGGATTTCTGTGGTCTTAACCTTTATTGTTTCCTCTTCAGTTATGCTTATGATATGCATATTTGATCTAATAAAGTTATCCCAAAGATTTTGAATGATTTATTTTTATTTAAATTTTTTTTCTGTCACAATAATATTTTAAAAATGCCTTCAAACTTTGATATTTTTTCTTCCAGTTGACCTAGTCTGTTACTGAGCATTTCAATAAAAAAATTTTTTATCTTACTTATTGAGCTTTTCATTTTCAAGATTTCCAATTGATTCTTTTTCAAAATTTCTTTGATGAACTTTTCGTTAATATCCTGCATTGTCTTACTAATTTCATTTAACTGTTAATCTGTACTCTCTAGGATCTCATTGACCTTTTAAAATCAGTCTTTTGAATTCTTTATCAGATATTTCATTCACCTTGATACCTTTGGAATCTGTTAGTAAAGATTATGATCCTTAGGAGATGTCTGCTATCTTATTGTACAATATTTCTTGTGCTTCAATTTTGAGGTTTGTACATATGGTAGAATAGATATCTCTGAAGAAAATCCCCTATAAGACAGGAAAGCATGGAATGGTGCATTTCAATACCTGAAAGAAAATAACTACCAAAACCAATATATTTGAGGGCCTTCTTAGTAAAAGGATTTCTCCTGAAAATGTGTCTTGGGATATTGGTTTGTTATGCAATGCTATGCAATCCTGAGTTTATTTTTAGATGGGTACTGTAGTATAATTGCCCTGTAGTTTTTGGGGTTGTGATTAGTGAGTTTGGGCACAGTGCATACTATATCCAGAGTTGGAGAGACCCACTGTCTCTATGCATTATATAAGGGTGGGTCACTTTAAAAGTTCATGCAGGTTTGGTTTGGACAGCAGAGTATGTATGGTATACCCTGTGTATCTATTCCTATAATGAGAATAGTGGTCTCTTTGGCACTGTTGATATTGGCTGTTATGTGAAAGGGTGTCTGGCACTGGCTGCTCCTATAGTGATGAGGGACCTAAAACATTAGTGTCTGATTAAACACTGGTGCAGGTCCAGATGCTTCCCTGGGAGGGGTGAGAGCAGGAATTACAATACCTCTTCTGTGGCATTCACACCCAGATTTGTTGGCAGTGTGTGATCAGAAAACATGCAGGGTAAACAATGTAGATGGCCCACAGATGGGCAAAAGTTGTTTTCTTCTTGTCTGCTGATATAGTAGGTATGCCCACCCAGGAGCAGTATCTCAGACCCCCACCCCAGCTGTGCACACCTTGGGCAGGGTGAAAGGCTGGGGGTTTTCTCCCCATGATTCAGTTGTAGTACCCACCAGGGATCAAGTCAGACTGGGTCACAGATGGAGCTAAGCATAATTTTCTCTCAGGTGAGGTGGAATGTGGCAAACACTGGGCAAATCAATTTTTAATACTAAGGTAATATTCTAGCATGTTGGTGTGTAATATTTTAGTTAACTTTTATCTATTATCGGAAACTCTCCTTGATCTTCATTTTTTTGCTACTATTTTGTACAAAAATAATGAACATTCACTTTATGAGTTTGCAGATCATCCTCTTATAGGACTCATGCTTGCCTTAATAACTTTTGGAATGTGGACCACCAGTAGTAGTGTCATGATTTCAATTTGAATGTTAAATAGGTCCAGTGAAAGTGAGAGGCCAGAGTAGTGTATGGAAGGTGGCAAAGTTCACATGTAAGTTCTAATTTGGACTCTGCTTTGAAAGTTGGAAAAATACTTTTTCTAGTCTGTAGTCTGAAAAAGAAAATAATGTCAGCAAGTTAATGTTCTTTCCTTTCATGGATGGGAATAAAGTACACTTAATGATTCAGAGTCTGGGCTCTGGGGTTAGAATGCCCAAGTTCAGCTCCTTCCTCCACTACTTATGAGCTATATGACCTTGACCAAGGTGCCTCAGGTTTGTACTCATTAAAAAGAGGATAACAATAGTTTTGGACAATGCCATTGTTAGGATTATTTGAGCTTGTGGGATCTTTAACTTAGAGTGTTCTACAAACATTTATTATTATTATTGTTCCTTGAGAGGAACTTGTTAATAAACAGGTGCATATGAAGCATTATGGAAAGGATAGATAATTTTTCAGACATTTACCATGGCAATTGAGTAGCAACCTAATGAAGAACCACAAATTGAATTTAAGTTTGTTTCTAAGTGAGTGACATATTACGTTGGAAAAACAGATTGATAAACTGAAATTTTATGTTTTCACAGTTATATGAACTTACTGATGTTTGCATGTTTAAAAACTAAAGAGTTTGGTACAAAATGCAATTTGATAGTCAACAATAGCCCATGTTCCTGTAACCCTCTTTTAAGCTCATAATTAATTTTCCTCAATAACTTTAGGTAATGCATATACCCAATTAATGCTTTTCATGTTTGACTGTTTATATATTTTTTAGAAAATTTTAATATTTATAGAAAAGAATCTGCTATACTAAATGAATGTCAGAAAGTCAGTGAGCCAGTACTGGATGCAGCTTTGGTTAAGTTTTGATCAGCAGAGCACTTAGGATACTGCAGTCTCTGAGGTCCTCTCTTTGATTCACTCTCCATTACAACTTTCTGGGGCTCTAAATATCAAAGTCCTTTAGCTTAGCACAAGTCAATTTGATCCCAAAGCAACAGCCCTCAAGAATTAAACTTCTTCAATGTCCGCCTTTGGTAACAACCCAAAAGGGATTTAGAATCATTAGCTCAGTCTTTGTTGAGCACCTCATCTGTGCTCGAAACTGTGCTGGATTTTTTTTTTTTTTAGCAATAAATAAAAAGTTTAAGTCTCTATCTTCCAAGAGTTTGCAGTCTTTTGTTAGAGAACTCTAACAGTGTAATAGAAATATACGGGACAATATCAACTACATTCTACCATCTGGTACAGACCTGCGGAATTTGAGAAGAGAGGGAGACGTGTTGAAAGCTGGGGTGTTCCATAAAAGGTTTCATAGAAGACTGAGTTCATTCAGGCCTCATGATAGAGGTCGTTAGGAGAGGGGGACCTAGAGATGAGGCAATATGGGGCAGTGAAAAGACCTTGAGCTTTAGTCCTGCCACTTACTGCATGAAAGACTTTGTGCAATCTGTTCAAACTCACTGAGCTGTAGTTTCTCCACATCGAAAATGAAGATCCCAGCCAGGTGCAGTGGTGCATGCCTATAATCCCAGCAGCTCGGGAGGCTGAGACACGAGGATCTCGAGTTCAAAGCCAGGCTTCAGCAATTTAGCAAGGAGTGCCCAAGAAATTTTGTGAGATCTTGTCTCTAAATAAAAAACTAAAAAAGGACTGAGGATGTGGCTCAGTAATAAAGCACCCCTGGGTTCAATCCCTGGGATATATAAAAAAAAGAAGATCCCATTGAATTGAGTACTGTGTACCCTAGAAGGCACTGCTTGGGTGTTGTGGGGTTCTGAGGGAGAAGAGCATACACAGGGGTGTGGGAAGACTACAGTCCAGCCTCCTCGGTGGAGGGAGGCATCTGCTAGTTCATGGAGGAGTTCTTCCCCTTGGCACATTATCCAGCTTTCCTTTCCATAAAGTCACACAAAAAGAACAGTCCAGGAGCCAAAAGTAACTAAAAAAGGACTTCAATCTTCCCTTTTGTAGCTCAAAGAATGTTAAAAAGGATGCAGTTTGAGGTCCATGACAGTTATAAACCCTGTTCTCTCCTCTATTTCTTCACATTGAAGATGCTCTGATTCTTCAGCCCTCACCTTGGCCCGTCGATATTCTTGCAACCAGTTGCCTCTCCCACTTCCCTCTTCTCCACATGCATTTCATTATGTAGACTGATCTGGCTTCCAATCCATTCTTCCACATTTAGTTTTGCCCTTTGGCCATCTTCTTCTCCACTCGTTTCTTTTTTTTCCTAATATTTTATAATGAATATTTTCAAAAGGACAAAAATTATACAGTGAACACTCAAAAATTTACCATCTAGTTTGCAATGAATATTTTGCTCTATTTTCTTTTTCATAAGGAGGAGAATAGCATTGGTATAATTATTATTACTTTTTTGCTAGGTATTTATTCATCTAATCAACTCTGTTTACCCATTTAGCTTTTATATTTTATTGTGGTAAAATATATTTAACATCAAACTCACTGTTTCAACCATTTTGAGTGTGCGTCTCAGCAGTATTTAGTGCATTAAATGTATTATTAAATACATGTTGTGCGAATACCTCCACTCATTTTAACACCATTTGTGTGTGCATGAGATTGGAGAATAAACTGGCAAAACTAGAACACTGAGGGTAAGAAAAAGAGATTGAAAAGGGGGAGACAGAGGAACCCGTTATTCATTAACAATTTTTATCTCCATAGGTATCTATAAATGGAGTCCCCCCCCCCCATTTTGTGGCCTTTAAAAAGTGTTCAAAAAGGCTGGGGATGTGGCTCAAGTGGTAATGTGCTCACCTGGCATGTGCGCAGTGCTGGGTTCCATCCTCAGCACCACATAAAAATAAAAATAAAGATGTTATGCACACCAAAAACTGAAAAGATAATATTAAAAAATTCTCTCTCTCTCTCTCTCTCTCTCTCTCTCTCTTCTCTCAAAAAAAAAAAAGTGTTCAAAAAAACTGAAGACATGTGGCACTTCTCACAATTATTGGCCAGAACTAGTCATGTGACCCCCACAGGATGTAAGGATGAGGAATTATCGCTGTAGGCTAGCATATGCCAGGTAGAGAGAAGAACTGGGATGTTTGGCAAACAGCCAGAGTCATCACCATCATCTTAAACCATTTCTCTTTTGGAGACACAAAAATTAAAAACTAAACAGTTTAATTTCTACTTGACAAATCTTATCAGGATTGATAATGAGAGCCAATAAGTGACATTTATCAAATGCTTGCTATAATCCAGACCCTGGCCTTTATTTTCTTTATTTAATTGAATCTCAGCAAGCCTGGAAGGAAGGTAGCATTATTGTTCCCATTGTTCAAGTGAGGACTTGGAGAAGCAGGAATGTTCAAATGGGTAGCTTGGTCAAGGAGCCAGTGGGCTACAGAGCCTGGGTTTAGATCCCAGTGCTGGCCAGATATAAACTACCCAAGGAAAGTCTTGAAATCTTTGCTTTGGTTAGCTCCTAGTCTAAAAGGACAAGAGATGAAGAACACCACCAGTCCAAAGTCCAAAGCCGCTGGACCACTCTCCAGAATGGAGCTTAGCTGCCTTGTGCTTTGTAAGTGTTCAGAGCGCCTCCACCATCCAGGCAGGAGATGAAACAGCTGTTCCTTCCCAATGGCTCACACTGAAATGTAAATGAACAAGGACATTACAAAAGAAAGAAAAAGAAAAAAACGAAAATAGATTTAAGTTCTCGCCTTTTAAAAATTTTATCATTTTCCATCCAAGCTTACTGTTTTTGTTTAATCTTGCCATTCCTTTTCTTCTTCCTTGTGTGCTCTTTTTCTTAGGGATATGCAAACTTTATTAGTCAGCTCCTCTTTCAAGCTCTGTATGCTTTTGTGTTTGAGAATTGGGAATCAGGTACTTTTACTGTTAGCCCCAGGGTGGATCTGAGCAGGAGGAAGCTTTATGAATAATCAGGGTTGACATCTCCAGCGTTGTTCCTTCATTATAAATATTGTTAAAGGAGCTGTGACCACCATGGGCTCCCACTGAACAGAGTGTGCAGGGGAGGCAGAGACAGCCTTTGATTTCAGCTCTTTCCTGGTTATCTCTTCACTGATGACCCTGGTGTTGACAGGTCTCTTAGATTCGGCTGCTTTTTTTTTTTTTTTTTCAGAAAGTTTCTCTTCTATTAGCATAAGTGTTTGGTCTGCAGGAAGCTGAGTTCATCTCTCCAACTCCAAAGGCTAAGGACCATAGTTAATATTAGTGCTTGTGTCTTGCCTTCGCCTGAATTGCTAATGAATGCTGCTTTGTGACTTTAACCATTGTAGTCCCATTTGGATTCATGAGCATATCATAATCTTTTTCAAGGGGAAGACAAGTGATACTGCCCTTCTCCCCACTTTTTCAGAGAGATCAGTCTCCACGTCTGAAAAGATATTCTACTGAGGTGCCCCCACCTGTACCCTACTAATCTTGCCCTATTATTAGCAAATCATCCTATAGATTATTACTGTTATTTTGATGCTGTTTTCATTTTCAAAGTGAAGGAGGCATGCAAATTTGAGCTTATTTTTTTTTATGAGCAAAATGTAACATATATCCTCTGCCACCCCACTCCTCAGCTTCACTGTCTTCTATCCACCCCAACAGATTCACCAATGTTATAGAACCAATCGTATGTTATCACTTCATGTAATTGTCCCAGCAGCCCTGTGAAGAAGGTGATATTGCCCTTCTGATTTCCTTGAAAGACAGATAAGGGGATAGAAGGGATTTGTCCAAGGTTGTGTGATAAGTTAGGATTAAGATTTTGGGCTAAAATGCTTGGCCAAATTCAAACCATCCACTCTGATAGCTCATCCATGTTAATTAGCAATATTAGCCATTCATTAATTCCATCAACTTTATTGAGCATTAATTTTCTATTAGGCACTGGAATTACAGAGATGAGCAAAGCAGAGTTCACAGGAACTCAAGTCCTGCTGGCAGAGAGAGCCTGGTTAACCAGTGGTGATAATACTAAGTATTCCATAAGGGTTGAAATTAGAAACTTTGAGGGCAAGATTTAACTTGGTCTTAAGAGCTCAGAGAAGGTTTCTTGGAGGAAGTGACATGAGGGCATGAGTTTTGAGTTATCCAGGATAAGAAGGTGGGTCTCACCTGAAAAGGAACTGATAACCCATTTTTTGGAAAAGGAAAAGTGAGTCCTTCCTTTTCTAGGTCTTTTTAAAACACTTGAAATACCTCTGAGTAAGCCTGCCAAAGACTTTGACATGTGTATGTACATGTATATGCTTGGGGTTCAAAAATCTGTACTGCTATGTATAATAAAAATGAGATTCATTTTTATTTTTCCCATGGGTGAGCATAAGAAAGACAGAAGGAGGAGTAGATCTGAGAGGAATCCTAAGAGTTCAGGGGATGGGTGTATTGAATTGAGATATTTTTAGGAAGTTTGAGTGGAGATGTATAGTAGACATTTGGCAGGAGTGTGGTGGGATGGTGGTCTAGAGTTCAGGGGAGAAACCAGGACTGTAGATGTAACTTAGGAATCATGAATATCCAGGAAAAATGTGGCTTGGGCTTGGGTTCAAATGGCACATCCTTTCTATTCAAAACCTCTGACTCGACCTTACCACCAAATAGAATATTGAAACCAGTGCCTCAGCTGAGCCCTGTGAGAAAAGACAGGAAGATGATTGACTCTGTAGTTCTGGCCATATTCCTATCTCTGGAAGGGAAGAGAGGAAGGTATAGCTGGGACCCATGTACTGGGGAAAGGGAGTTATAATGACAGGTGTCCTGTGCTATCCTCAGAGACCTGGCAAAATGTCTTTGAATCTGACCAGAGCAATAACCTACTCCTCACTTGGAGTGAACAGGGTGGGTAAATTTAGCAGAGGAGGATCTAATGAGGGACCCCAAGGGGCTGCAGAATCCCCATGCCCTACACCTTTGATGAGGCACCAAGTTATATGTGTTGTTGGAGGAACCAGGAATGCTGGTATCAGCACAGCATGGGAATCTTCACAGTGCCACTTATATCACTCAGCTTTTTAAGAAAAGAATTCAGTTCATTTCCCCAGAAGGGATTAGACTGAGAAATCAATTCCCATGCATAAATCCCACAGGAGACTGATGCACCAACTAGAGTTGATGATGTACTAATTGGCAATGTGAGAGACTGCCTGCTGTGAGCTCTCAGCCGTCCTTATTTCTATGCTCTCTGGGGATGATGCCACAGGTTATAAGGCTGCTGGGAGAGTCCCAGGTTGGAGTAGATGATTTCTGTATTCTTGACTGAGAACTTGATGGAACACCCTTCGTCATGGTCATCAGCGTTGATTACCTACATCTAGGTCAAGTCTCATGCATGATTGTTTTTACTGTAAATTCTCCCTTCTCCAGGTTTGCACAAAATACTAGAAGCTTGCTCCTTATGCTTGTTTGAGACAACACATTGTGGTTGGTTTATAGGTCATCTGACAACAGTGCTTGTTTAGATCACTACTGGCACCTTGGTCTCATGTCATGAATCATCTCTAATTGTGGGTAACATTCCAGGATGATTTCTACAGGTGGCCAGTGCAATAATTATATGTTGACTTTTATTTCATTTTTATCTTAAGAAATATTTTTAGTTGTAGATGGACACCATACCTTTATTTTATGAATTTATTTTTATGTGGTGCTGAGGATCAAACTCAGTACCTCACACATGCTAGGCAAGTGCTCTACCATTGAGTGACACCCTCAGCCCCTATGTTGACTTGTATTAATTTCAGTTTCTTCGAGTACTCTCTTCTCTCTTGGTCCCATAATTCTGGTCCTATAATTCTGGGTGTACATTGTATCTGGAGATTAGCAACTCAATGTTCTGAGCACAGTTTAGAGCACAATAGGCGGGGAAAAGGCAATGGATTCACATTACCAACTATTGATCTGGAAATTTTGAGCCGTGCCGTGAAGCTGAAGAACTTCCATTTTATACCTTGGAAAGCTGTCTTCAGGGAAAGTCAGGAACTAAACTCAAGGACACATGATTGGAAGTGGAAGGCCTTAGAATTCAGCACAGGCCTGCCTTCAAAGGAAGCATTTTGGGAATTCAAAATTTAGTTCTTCCCATCAAAGTGTTTCAAAGTGAGGTTTTAGCTGACCCCTGAAGGGCACACAATAGTAGGAAAAGCTGAAAAAAAAATGATTTAATAAACATGTCTACAGTGCCCTGGCATACCTACCTCTTGGGTTTTACTTTCAATTCTGGCTACCACACTTTTCCAAGAATGTAATAAATGGGGCATATTTAAAGCAGTGGTTCTCAACTTTTAATCCACCATGGATCCTGTGATTGATTATATTCACAGTGTGAAATGTTCACTTGGGAACTTTCATTTCTTTCCAGGCTGTGGTATAAAATAATGCAGAAATGGAGTTATCTTTGATTCTAGGTCTAGTTGCTGTGGTAATTTACCCTTTCCTTTCTTATTGATCAGAAGAATGATGGTTATAAAATCGTGGTTGAAAAATCGACTGACAGTGAGATTAGAAACCATCATGGGATAGAACCAAAATTGTGTTGCCGGGAATGATTTGTAGAACTGGACATCTTTGGAAGGGAGCATTTAAGACATGCAAGGGGATTTCAGATAGTTGGAGGATTTTCATATAAAGGGATTGGATTTGTCCCATGAGGCTCTAAGAAGTATTGATGGGATCATGGATTAAAGCTACAGGGCAAAACTGAGTAGAATAAGAGAAACATTTCTAAGGTGATGTGAGAAGATGGACTGAGCCCTCTAAGGAGCTGTTGGTCTCTCCATCACTGAGACTGTTTGAGCTACAGCTGGATCCACAGGCACTTGTCACAGATGTTTTCTGGGTGGGTGCTGGACAGGCTGGGCTCCAAAGCTCATTTCAACTCCCAGTTTTCTCAAATTAGTAACAATGGGGATAACTAATTATTTACTTCCCATTATGTATCACCCATCAGATGGAGTATTAATAGTATACTTAATAACCAACAAATAAAAAAAATTAAGTCTTTGGCCTGTAAGAATCCAGCTATGCCTTTTATCTTCAAAACTCCAAAGCTGAAAAAGGTCCTGGCTTCTAAAGGGATTACAAAGTTGATTGTAGATTATTGATTGTGGTTGAAAAAGAATCCTTGAAAAGGAAAGTTTTCCAGGAGCCACTGCATTAGAATAAAGGAGTCCTTGACAATAAAGGGGAGTTAAGAATAAAGGAGTCCTTGGTATTTGTCAAGAGTTTATTCCCCCCCCATTTTAAACTTATGATACATGATTATTAAAGTAAGCTTGTCATCTATTTGCTGTCTAAGGCTTTAGTATATAAAAGCCACGGGGATGTATAGAATTACCACCCCCCACCCCCAGAGAGTGTAGGAAAAGAAAAGGCCCAGTCATCCAAGGTTGTCTCTTTCTGTGTGTTGTGTTTCCTCTTTATGTGCAACATTGAGCCATTATATTGAGACTGCCTACATTGATTTTAGGTGATCTTTGGCTTTCACATATTCACAGAACACAAAATTTTCTTAACCTCCAAAGTCATAATGGGGGCCAAAGGAAATACATTTTTATCACATAGATTTTCCAATAAGTTATTATAGGAAATTATTCTTTGGAGCCAATGAAGGTATTGAGATTATGCCGGAGTAAGCAAATTTTGGTCAAATATTAGGGTTCAGATAGGAGCAATAGGGAAGATTACTGGATTCTGTTGGTTAATGAACACTGAGAAAATGGCTTAGCAATGTAGATAATGGGAGAGAATGATTAAAAAGTCATTTTTACTCCTAGTACTATTTCTGTCATTCATGACTAAATTCTAGACCCTCATTAGACACTAAGTACTGTGTTCTGGACCTGGAACACAAGAGGCATTGAACAGATATTTGGGGATGACTAACTTTCAGGAAAAGAAAGATTCCTCTAGATTTCAGTTATTTCTCTTTCTGGGACCATGTCTTTGTGACTGATTAAAAAATGAAAATTTGAGTCATCATCCTGTCGTTAAATATTTAGGCTGCCAAGTCATTTATTTGACTGATGTTTATCCCCGTTGAGTTGACTGACTGCTTTGGCTCAGGGTAGACACAGCATGAGCCATAAGTTGCAGTTCTTGTCAGTAGGTGCCTACATTTCCAGCTTGACTTATGTTGGTAACATCAGGCACCAACATAAATCACAACAGTCCAATAATTGGTACTTGGGCCTTTTCTGACTAGAATGATTTCTTGGCTACTCAGCTGGTGAGTGACACTGAATGTCCAATGATTGAACAGCACTGTTCACCTAACTGAAGTTTCCTTCCCTGAAAAGATCTTAACGTAGAATTGGTCAGTGAGCTAAGCATAGAATGGAATTCTAGAATACAAACAGAAAACCTGGGCATAGTTGGAGTAAAGTGGGACACAAATAATATGCATTTGTGTTTTAATGGACAGTCTTTAAGGTGGTTCCTGGTGAACTCCACCTCCTGGCTCTTTATATGATCACTTCCCTTGTTTGCGGGCGACTTGTGACTTATTTCTAAACAATGAAACATGGCAAAGATGATAGGCTATCTATCATCTTTGTGATTACATTTCTTTATGTAAGACTCCATGTTGCTAGAAAAATTGCTATAGAGTCTTCCTGTCCTTGTCTGCTTTGGAGAAGCAAGATGCCAGGAATCCTGTGGCTGTAAGA
Source organism: Callospermophilus lateralis (assembly GCF_048772815.1). Classification (NCBI taxonomy): domain Eukaryota; kingdom Metazoa; phylum Chordata; class Mammalia; order Rodentia; family Sciuridae; genus Callospermophilus; species Callospermophilus lateralis. The sequence goes on along the minus strand of NC_135307.1, from coordinate 104,699,595 downwards.
AAATTAATGCTGCCATCAAATTGAGTGAGTCTGGAGGTAGATCTTTTCCTAGCTGAGCTTTTCAATGAGAAGCCAGGTCAGGCTGACCTTGACTGTGGCCTTGCACAGACTCAGGTAAACTGTCTGGTCTCCTGACCCATACAAACTGAGGTAGTAACTAGAAGTTTTACACTGCTAAGCTTGTGGTACTTTGCTACACAGCATAGAAAATGTAAACCCTAGACATTGTTCTTAGGTAAAAACCTTGATTATGGAGTTAGTGTTCTGGTTCTGTATCCAGAAATCAACTGGAAGATACCAGGGTCTTCTGACTTCTCTGGATTAGCTCATGTGGATACCAAATTCTGACTTGTCTGAAGGAGAAGGCAGAATAGGAATAGTCTATATTCCTGTCATCAAATGATCATTTGTGATTATTTGTTTAAATTATTAACTAGGACAAAAATATTTGGAGGAAATGGATATATGACTGAATTCTCCTAAGTTGTAAAATCTGGGATTTGAATTTATGGTTAATGTGATAGATATTATTTACTCACCATTTTTCCTCCTCTCCCTATGTTTCCATGGATTCTCTATGGGTATATATATTTCTCTGCCCACTGATGTTGTACTTGACCACATGATTGCTTTGGCCAATGGAAAATGTTAAAGTAATAATGTACCAGTTGGGAGCTGAGTCTTATGAGGTTTGCTAAATATATGTTAGCAATATTTTGTTCTTGCCCTACCCCTTGGGAAAAGCACACAAGCACTACTGCTTTTTACCTTGAATTCCTGACTGAGAAACGTGTAACACACCTGAATTTGACCTACTGCTTGAAGCCAAACTATTTTAGCCAGCTGAAAACCAGGAATGAGAAATAAATGTTGCTGAAAGTGTCTGAAATATGGAGATTGTTTGTTATGCAGACTTATTGCAACAATAGCTAAACTTAGACAAAATATCAAATTACCCACAATCATTTAACTCTTTCATATAAGTGATGCCAGCAAAATTTTTATCCATTACCAAATAAACAGAAGTCAATGTATCTATTGTTCTTCCCTCCTGCAGCGGTCTATTTGTTCTTTACTGGGACAGGCCCTTCTAAAGTAGGATTTCCCAATCTATTTCCCTAGTCTATTGATTACTGTAGCAATTCAGTATATTCACAGGTGTTCTTTGAAATGACAATTCCATATTCATGTGAGTTAAAAGAAGACAGGCAATGTTCATTAGCTCTAGGAAGTTCTGCACTGAACAAAGGACTAGCTACTAAATGTAACTCAACCCAGTATTTTTTTCCAGTCTTATTTGACCACAGAACCTACCCCCATCTTCTCCTTTTGTTCCTTCAGAACACCAATTAACACCTTCTTCCTCCAAAACCAGACAATACTGCCATCTCAGGGCTTCATGCTGGTCTCCCTGGTCTTTCTACATTCCCAGCTGATGCTGTACAGTATAAATGTGGAACAGTGTCCTCGAAAGCTAAGCTGCCAAGCGGACACCACAGCTGTCCACTGATTTGTATATCTCTACATATACTGTCATAAAACCTGGGTAAGCAAGGTGCCCAGGTGGCCCTCCATGAAAACCTTGGAGTCTTCAAATCCAAGAGTAGTGTTTTGGGAAGTCAGGTAAGCCGAGATCATGGGATCATCAGTCCTTTTAAGCTGTACCCTGGTTATTTGCTTTCTATGAATGACTGATTCACATCTAACACAGAATGACTCAATATTTGGTTTGAATTGTTTGTAAGTCCAGAGGGTCACTCAGGTTAACACATGCTTCGATACATGAGATTAGTGACATTTCCTATTACTGAATTTACTGGGGGATGAATAATATTTCTGATTTATGGCTTGAAATGAGGATCTTGACTGCTTATAAATCATCCAAAATGAATAAGTATAACATGAAAAAAAACCTTTAAAGAGATTCCTTAGATAGATTACAGTAGTGATGGGAAGGGATTTCTTGAACTCACTCAAGTTCTATCTTCACATCACAGTTGATAATTCCTGGTAATCTAATAGCTGGCTCTTGAAGATAGTCAGTTCTCTTTAACAGAAATTCTGTTCACTTGGTTTTATCATTTGGGACCAAGGTCTGATTTTTCAGATAAGAGTGGCAGAGCAGTTCTAGGGTAGGTGAGAGTGCATGGAGAAGCCATGGACATGTGTACCTTAAAAAATGATTTTGGTGGAGGAATGAGATTAGCATATTAATTAAGGTCTTCATATCTAGTAATGATCTCATCTGCTTATATAAACAGATGACAACAACATTGGGAGAAATAGCTTCAACCCTCTTCTTTTGGTGTATCTGAGTGAGTTGTGGTGAAACAGGAATGGCCACTGTGGAGCTCAGGAAGTGGAAGCCAACTGCTGTCTCCAGTCTTGGTACCTGTTTTCATGGGCTGGTTCTCCCTTGTTTGTTCACTTTTCCTCATCTATAAAACAGGGAACTGTGACCAGAGGACTGGTTATAATGTTTCTTGATAAACCTTCGTAAAGCAATGTGCTATTGCGAGTAATGGGCTCCATTCATTATTAGCCCAGTTGATTTTCATTTACACTTGGCTCTAACAATTAGCTTGAGCAGGTGTGAAGGTGATGGAGGGGCTGGGACACCCAGAGGTCAGCCTTGGCTGGGTGTGATAAATTAACCATTATTATCAGCAGTGAAAGTGGTTCTTTACGCTTGTCAGCAGCAAACAAAGGGACAACATATCTCACATAAATTCACTGTTCAGAGCTGGGATAGCTGAAGGCAAAGAGTTTCCTTCAAGGCCCTTCGGGCAGATGGGAGAGAGGCAAAGAACCCATATAAGTAGAGAGGAGGTTGCTTAAAGAGGGTGTCTTCATTGATGAAGTGGCATGCGAATATCCAGTCTGGCTTGTTTTATGGGGCTCACTTATTCCACTATAAAGCTTCTGTCAGATTGGGTGATGAGGGTTTTGCCTGCGTGTAAGGATCACTAGGGGGTGAAGAGTTTGTACATCAATAAAACAGATAGTTATTACTCAGGGTCTAGATAGATGCATATTTACATATATCCATCAATAGATATTTTTGAAGAATATCTTGAACACAAATATATTTAATGAAAAGAGAAACATTTGGCATCCTCTGTTTCTCCTCTGTACCAGTATTATAAGACAGTAACAGACTTAAAACTCAGAAATTGTAATAGCATCCACAGAAGGCAACACTAGTCCCTATTGACTGGCAACCCCATGGATCTAAACATCTTGCTTCTGAAACAAAGTACTTTTTTCCCATGTAGTTATCCCTTGGTGTGGAAACTCGCTGAACTTACCCAGAGGCGAAGCGGTCAAGTGAGAAGGGGAGAGGTGACCATTGATAGTCACTGTTCATGTGCCAAACTCTCAGTGATCCGATTGATTTGGTTTGCAAATGTTAGGGGAAGTGCTATGGACTGAATGTTTGTGTGAAACTGAAATTCTTAGGTGGAGGCTCTGAACTCTTGGTGTGGAAGATGGGCCCTAAAAGGATGTAATTAAGGTTATCTGAGGTCATAAGGGTGGGGTCTTGATCCAGGGGGATTAGTGTTTTTATAAGAAGAGATAAGAGCATGAATTCTCTTCCTCTTTTCTCACATGTGCAAGCATCAAGGAAAGGCCATATGTGCACACAGTGAGAGAGTGAGCATCTATAAGCCAGGAGGAGAGCCCTCACCAGAAAGCAAGTTTGCTGGCATGCTGATCAGGAAATTCTAGCTGTGATAAATGTCTGTCATTTCAGCCAGGTGTGGTGGTGCATGCCTGCAATTCCAGTGGCTTGGGAGGCTGAGGCAGGAGGGTGGAGAGTTCAAAGCCAGCCTCGGCAACTTACCAAGATTCTACCTTTAAATAAAATATAAAAAATGGCTGGGGATGTGGCTCAGTGGTTAAGCACTCCTGCATTCAATCCCTTGTACAAAAAAAAAAAAAAAAAAAAGTCTGTCACTTAAGTCAGAAAGTTTGTAGTATTTTAAAATGTCCCAAGCACATTAAACTAGGTACCACAAATCTGACTGGAATGTCAGAGCATGTGAGTAGGAACTGGTGATTGCAAGCTTTCTTTTATTTTTTATTTCAAGACAGGGTCTCACTAAATTGCTTAGGGCCTTGCTAAATTGCTAAGGCTGGCTTTGAACTTGCAATCATCCTACCTAAGCCTCCTGAGTCACTGAGATTACAGGCTTGTACTGCCACACCCTGTGCAAGCTTTCTTTTAGAATGATGAAGATAAGATTTCAGTGAGGAACCCCTTATGACAGCATGTGTAAGTTTTTACTCTTATATTAGTAAGATCTCTGCAGAATTATTTTCCAGACGTCTGACTGGGAGTTTTTTTTGCCTGGCTACCATGGTCTTCTTGCTACATGGAACAAGGTTAAGAAAGGGTCTCAGTTTTGTTTTCCCTATTTTGTGAATGGTACATCTACCATGAACTGCACCTAGTAGTTTAGTTCAAATAACCCTTCGTTTGACCTTCATCAAAATTTCAGTCCTTTTTTGAAGTGTTGTTTATTCTATGGTGCCTGGATCTGTTTTCTCTCCCCACTTCTCCCATTGAAGCCATATACAAATAGCTGGGCTATTTTTTAAAAATCCATTTAATAATAAGGAATGATAAAGGAATGAGAGAAATGTCTGCAAAGAGAAACTATGAGGACAAAAAAGTTGCAATAAAATCCTTGAGCAAATGATGCATATTTACTAGAAAAGCTGTCATAATAGATGAAAATAATGAATGAACATTTTCTTATAAAAATTTTAAAAAGCAACTCAATGAATCTATCTCTTCTGTTAACCAGAACCACCAAGCGGAAATGCAACCTTTGATGGGGGAGGGGGAGAGAGAGAGAGCAGTAGGAGAAGACATGAGCTAGTAGAATCCAGGAAAGAAGAAGAGAGGAAAAAGATGAATAAAACCAACATAGAAGACAAGGCCAAGCTGGAAAAGGTAACAATGTGGAAAAAATTGTGAGGAATGTAAAAGATAAAAGTGAGAAAATTGAAGACAATGAAATAGAAATAATTTTAGAAGATTGAGATAAATGAAAAACAGAAGATAGGCAAGAGGGATCCAACAAACCTATATGGAGGATACTCAAAGAAGAAATCCAAAATAATGATTCTGAGAAAATACTTTAAGTTATATTCAAGAAAAAAAGACTTGAATCTGCATTTTAAGAAGTTTCCTGTGTGCCAGGGAAAACTGACCTAGTATGATCAATGCCAAGATAAATCATACTAAAGTTATTAAAGTTATGAAGACTAAGAATCATTGCAAAGGCTGATTAAAACCAATAGAAGCAAGTGTCACTTAGATGAAAAAGAAATCCATTTGGGATTTGGCATTTCCATAGCATCATTTGCCCAAAGGTAATAGAGCGTCTCCTTCAAGCTCCTCAAGGAAAGAGGGAGCCAGCCAAGTTGTCCTTTAACTGTAAAGGCCCAACATGCAGCAACCCAAGGAATATCATGTGCCTTGGGCACAAAATTTAAGACAATGCAGTATTAAAGTAAATTCAGTATTGAATAAAAATTCATGGAAAAAAAATCCACACTTATCAAAATTTGCTAAGGCTCCAACATGACTTGACACAGCACTGCCATGGGCCCTTCCTAGAAAAATGCTAGCGGACAACTGTCATCCACCAAGATATGACCAGGTTGACACTGTCATAAGGACTGTAGGTGAGTGCTGGGTACATTTAACTAAGTCAAAAATCTCAATAGGTACAAATATTGTATCTCTCAAAGTGAAATAAATTCTGAAGCAACAGTTGGGTCAAAGAGGAAAGGTAAAGTGAAATGGTGAGATACATAGAAAATGATAGCCCTGTAACACTGCATATCAGAAGATAGAGGACATAAATAAAGCAGTTCTCAGAGGGAAATTCATGTATACGTCCATGTGTAGATATATGCACAAAATAAAAATGAAAATGCCGTAACTATCCAAGTTGGAGAGAAAAATAAATTAAAAGACAGAAGGAAATAATAATAGAAAATAATGGGTTTTATAGAACTAAGAAACCCCAAAGTTTTGAAGAGATAAATCCTTTGCCTATTCAGTTAAAAAAAAAAGTGATAAACTCTTTGGAATTTATGTACTACTTAACTTTCAGAACAAATACTATGTAATCAAGAAATGTAAACTAAGAATTTAGTCACTAAATATTCTAAACCGTGATGCCTGAGCCAGGAGATGTTAACACCTGCATCCACTGGTTCCACAGGATGACTAATGATGGTTAGCTTCGTGAGCGATAGGCTCTATGAGATGCTTATATGAGAAGAAAAATGCAGTTTTGCTCATTTGTTTTGAATTTACATAATCTTATATGCGTCTAAATACAGAAAGGATGCTTTGCCAGATTGAATGATTTCACTAAATATAATCGGATCATTGGTTTGTGTTGATCAGGAGGTAGGGTGTGGTCTAAGATAATTTAACCAATGATGAATATTTTGCTTACCGTTTAGTTAATTAGAAAATATAATTAGATAGGTTAATCAATTTCTTATCATAATATTTTCTCCCATCAAAATATAGTCTATTATACAAAATTTAGAAAATTCAGATAAGAAAAAAGAACATAAAAAATCATGCAAAAATAATCTTTGCCAGACTTTTGACATCATTTTCTAGTCTATGTGATTTTTAAAAAACAAACTGATTGTTGATCCTATTTTTATGACCTGCTTTTCATATAATGAGATTTTTTATAACAGCATTTCCAATGTTAATTACATTCTAGAACATGAGTTTTAATGACTTCTGTGTATTTCATTGTGTGATGTGCCATAATTTATTTAGCTAATCCTGTAGTCTTGGACATCTAAGGACAACATATTTCCAAAGCACTTTGTTTAATTGGAATTTTCCTATATCTTGATTATGATGAATTTGGCTTGTTTTTTTAAAGTCCTTTGTAGGAGTCTCACATAGGCTGCCTGTGAAGGATGTGATCATTGGTCTTGTCCTAGGTGAATCCAGTCTCAAAGGCTGGCCCTAAACTGCCTGTCTTGTTTCCCTCTGGAGTATAGGATTGGCCACCATTGGCTAGTCTGTGTTTTCTAAAGTCACTAGAAACAGTAGTCTTTCTGGCCAAGACAGTTTTTTTTTTTTTTTTAATTTTTTAATGGGAAGATAAGTTCATCACTTTTGGAAAACTAAGCAGAAGTGTAATATGGTAAGAAATTCTAATCTGTCCTGAGTGTCATGACAGGAACTTTGTCTCAAATCTTATAAAATTATGATTTTAGAAAATTTCCCCTTTTCTTAATTTTATAGCCTTCTTTATTAAAGAATATACTGTGTAAATTCTGACTATCTTTAGAACATGTATATTTGATTTGTGATGTGGGAGACCTTATTTATTTTTCTATAGTTATTTATAGTTCAAAATTAGCCACGTTATGGTCTACCTCTAGTTTCCTTTGAAGTGAACAATCTTTCCTTCTCTGATAGTGAATATAAAGATTGTGAACAAATGTTAGGCTCAACATGTACTATATGAATAAATGAACTCTTTAAAAAAATTCCTAAGCATATTAGATACTTTTTCACATATAAAACAATAATATAAAGCTCATCAATAATCCTTTTCTGTCTCTTACATTGACTCCTAAGGCTAATTGGATGACAGAATTGGCTTGCTGTGAGTTACTATATGTAAGAAAAATGATAAAAGTGAAATTTGTTTTTAAATATTAGGTAACAAAGTCCTTATGAATTACAAGTCAGTGAGGTTCTGTTTTCTATCCATATGCCACCCTCTGTATTTTCCAGTCCTTTTCCTAAGATTTTTCCTGTGAAGGGAGGTGCTCAAGGGCAAATACTAGAAACTGTATCTTTAACAGGAAACCCTGCATCAAGAGGAGTGGTGGCTGAGGCGCCCAGGGAGTCAGGAGCCAGGATAGCGCGGCCTTTCACTGGGAATGGCTGGCCATCACTGTCTGAATAGTTATGTGACTTCATCCATGTTTTCAAAGGATGACTGGTTACCACGTCATGGATGAATAGAGGAAAGGAAGATGTTGTAGGTGGCCCAGGCATGATCATGGTTTCCAAAACTTTTGTTCTCTTGTATTTGGTAACTCAGTGCAATTCCCCACAAAATAGGAAGCAAGAGTTTTCCATAGTATTTGCTTTTAAATGTACAACACACTTTCATAATTTCTGCTCTATATAGTTCTTTCTGTCCCACTTACAAAATGTTGGTTGCGAGCCTTTAACTCCATCTCATAACCCTGGTATGTAAAAACTTTCAGTTTGAGAAACACTGACTGATGCAATGAAAGTAATATTCTGAAAATTATTTAGGTTCTTTTCTCTTTTGTCTTTTTAGCTACATGACCTTTGCCTCTGAGGCATCCATCTGTCTTGGGGATAACTGAGATTACTTTAGAAGAAAAGCAAAGAAAAACATTCTGGCAATATTTGGATTCTAACATTCCAGTGTAGGAATTTACAGCAAGAGAGTCAACATTTGTATGAGGGCATCATCTTGAGTTTGAATGTCTGTGTTTGCTTATCTACCTTTAAGAGAGAATCAGACAGCAGAGGAGGGAGCCAGAAGCCCATGTCTTTCCAGAATAGACTTGCCTGGGAGGCTCACTCTAAAAGGTACTTTGTATTCGGAGGTGTAAAGCAGACAGATGGCTGAATGAGACTAAACACCCATGGTAGCCCTAGGGCTGAGATGAGGCCATAAAACTAGAGAGCATCAAAGAGAACATTAGACTGCTTCAGTTTGCTGGCTGCAATTCCAGAATGGAGTGGTAGGACCCCAAGCAGTTCTAGAGAACCCATAAGTGCTGGCCACCATATGCTCAAGGGTCCACTGCCCTCAAGTTCACCAGACTGTATAAGTGTCTCATCCACAGCCTGGTTGTGCCAGGGCAATGGGGTGGGTTGCAGACAGGCCCAAGAAAATGCCCAGAGACAGCATGGAGACATGATTTTTGGCAGGGAAAGCTTTCAAGAGATTAATGATTGCTCCAACAAGAGTTCAGGGATGACAGGCTGACAGATAGCACCTCCATCCCTGGAGGTGCTTTGCCAAGCAGTGCCTCCTCTCCCTCGCAGTGTTTTGTCCAGCTGGATGGGTCACATATATCCTTCCCATGGTGCCCTCAGCTTTGTGACTGGCCCCACTCAGAGAGTGGTTGTATGTCAGTGACGTCATTGGTATTAACTTGCTTCTTCTGCCTGACTGACCAGCATCTCAAGGAGCAGGTGCCCAAGGCGTACATGCAAGAAGGTAGCCTTTCTAGGGATAGCACTAATTTGCCCTAGTTCCCACTGTGCACAAGAGAGAGTCAGTGTCCTGTGAGAGAATATATCCCTGGCCTTTCTAGCTCAAACTTGCTCTCATTGTTCCCTTAACTTGGCTAGGTTTGGGGGAACAAAGAGCATTCAGAGACATGATGTTTTACTCTCCCCCTCTGCTTTAGGGACAATACACCGTGATGACACCTTCTTCATTCACCCACATGTTCTTAGAAAATGGAGCCGTGAGAAGAGAGGAAGGGCTGTCTGACAGAACTTATAATAAGAGGGTTGAATAAGCAATCATCACATTTAGCTGGGCACCTAATTAAACATTTACCTATTTTCTCCTCACTAGTAGTAGATGTGGGCCTGTGAACAAAAACAAAATAAAAATGCTGCATTTCCCTCCCATTCCAAATTGTTGTAAGTTAAATCCGTGATCCTACTATAAAGACTTACAATTTGTGTATTAAACTGTCCAACTTCCTAAGACATAAAAAAAAGAAGTCTCTTTACTTCTTGGATGTTTCAGTCCCAGAATATTAGTACTGGTCACTAACTCTTATGCCATTTCCCTGGGTCAGTTATTCGTTGAAAATATCATCTCAGCTGATATTCAGTAGTAGGGGTAAGCAATGCACAGAAGCCATGGTGACCAACATTTAAAGTCCCCTTTCTTTGCTGAGGATTGAGTCCAGGACCTCATGCAATCATGCATTAAGTGTACACCCAGCTGAACCAACATTTAAATTCTGGCAAACACACATTTTGGAGGAAGTAAGTTTATTGCGGAAGCGACGTATGACTTCATTATCAAACTAGTTTAGAAATAAGAATGGCAATGAATAACTTTTGAGGAAATACTGCAAAAAGTGTGGGCAAAACTGTACTGTCAGGTACTTATTTTATGCTATGAAAATTAAAAAATGGAACAACTTTCAGAAGGGGATCAGGGAAAATACAGGATTTAAAATATGCCACTATAGCATATTTGCTCTGTAGTAAAAATTTTAAAAATCTGACAGGGACTAGCTTTAGTTCTTTAAGCACCTCCAGGCACTTGGGAAGTGTTCCTTTGCAAAGGGCATCAAAAGTTGATTTGTTTGATAAAAAGTGAAATTTAGGTAGGGGGAATAATGAGGTCAGACAGTGTGTGCTAATTAGAAGTTGAACCACAAGGCGATGGAGATGAATTTTTATTAATTTTCATGGGAGATAGTGGTTCTAGAAAAAAGCATTGTACTGAAGCTGTTTTCATTCCATTTCTAGGAGTTTTCATTTCAAAAACTCCTGATAAGCAGAAGTTGTCTGCAAATTTAAACAGATTTAAACAGATGGTGAAGGCTGAGGCAGATGGATGTCATCTGCTCATTTGTCATTTGTTGGGGAGATGGGTCCTCAGCAATCATGTGTTAAAGCAGCAAAGCTTTCGGAGTCAGTCCCAAAAGAGCCAGGCAACCTACATGGGAACCAGTGGCCTCCTGAGTTCACGCACCTACCTGTGTCTTCAGACCTCTTGAAATCAAACTCATTAATGAGCAGAGAGAGGAGGAGGGAGGGGGGGTTGGTGACTTCAGAACTGCTGGAAAAGCAACTCAAATGATACTTTCTGACTCTTAGCTTCAAATGAGAAAATATTTATGGTAGATCATTTGTTAACCCCACCAGTGCATATGTTAAAGAGATTTAATCCTGCCAATAGTGGCTTTTTAAAATTCCTTAGCTTGAAGCCCTTTTCATGTCGTATTGAAATAACATAGGTCTTTACGATTATGCCATTTTGGAAATTCCCAGAGTAACAGAAGGCAAGACGGCAGATGGAAAAATGTAAAGAAAAAAAAAATCCAATTGTGATACTGTCATTATAGCAGTACTTAACTTGCATTTATCTATCAAAACTTTCATATCTCAGACACTAGAGGTGACTGAAATTCAAGACAGAATTCACTATGGAATTTGCACATACCAAAATGATCTCTGGGAGTCTGTTTTTAAATGACTTCATTCTAAAGCGCTGATTTCTCTTGTTCCTAGGAAAGCACTCGATGGGTATAATCTCACCGTATGTTGGTGTCAGAAGCCTTCCAAGGACTACTTAACATCTGCTTTGAAATAACTGCAGGTTGGGTGTGGCCAGTTCAGTCAGCTGCATACTTTCCCTGTCAGTCCTGGTAGATCTAAAAGACAGCTGTGGATTAGCTCCCACAGAACTTAATTGTACCACACCCTGCAATTCACATGTTTATTATACAGTGTCTGACAGCTGCTAATTGCTTCAGGTGTGTCCACCGGCCTTTACAAAAATGGTCTTTTTAGCACCTTGAGGGCAGAGGCCAAATCTTACATACTTATTTTGTGCCTTGTGGCTCCTAGTGAAGTACTTTGATCTTCAAGATTCCCCTGGGGGCAAATGGCATATGTATTATTATTACTATTAATAATCCACCATTATTAATGTGGGTGATAATAATTAATATCATTCATAATCTAACATATATATAAATCCACAGTAATAATTGCTCTTTTTAATTCAAAGAACACCTATATAAATGCAGTTTTTTAAAATATGCTTAAAATGATTTGTCTTGTTAAAAAAAAAAAAAAAGAACTTTACTAAGCCTATTATTCTCTTCCTCTGCAAGAAATATTTCACACTTTCCCTGGAAAGTTGTTTAGGAGCTTCTATTACAGGGTAGGTTTATCCATTATCCATTAGAATTACTTTAGCTGCAAATAACATTGACATCCTACTAGTCACATAGCAAAATGTAGGTTCTAATAACAAAGAATAAGGGTCAGGAAAGTCTCTTAGGTTGGTCAACCAACTACCAGGGCAGGGTGTCTGATTTAGTAATCAAAATTATTCCTGTTAAAGAGAGCTGATTATCAGGGCCTGTGCCTCCTCACATTGACTAAAATTTACTACCCTAGAGTTTCTTTCTATTTGAAAACTGTGAATTGGTTCTATTCTCTTTCCATCAGAAAATTCTTCAAATATTTCTTAGTAAACACACTGAGGTACATTTATGTAACATAAAATGACTTCTGTAGATTTGAGAAATTATCCACTCCAATGCAGATTTAGAACCTTTCCATCACCCAGTAAGTACCCCTTGTGTCTGTTTGCAGTCAGTCCTCAATTCCACCTCTCCTACCTCCAGTTCCAGGCAACCACTAATCTTCCTGAATCTAAGATTTTTTTTTTTTTCTGGAATTTTCAAATAAACAGAATCACAGCACATGCCATCCTCTGTGTCTGGCTTGTTCTACTAGTGTAATGTTTTTGAGATTTGTGGAAGTTGCAGCAAGTATCAGGGACTCATTCTTTTTTTCTGGATGAGTAATATCCCACTGTGTGGGTACCACACTTTGTTTATCCATTTCCCAAGTGAAGGACATTTGGATTGTTTTCAGTTTTTATCCAGTATGGATAAAGTTGCTTTGACAATTCATGTACACATCTGTGTGGACATACAATCTAATTTCTCTTGGGTAGATTTCTAGTGTATGATTGCTGGGTTGTGTAGTGAGTCTAGATTTGATCTTTCAAGACAGTTTTCAGCTGTTTTGCAAAGTGTTAATATCATTTTACATTCCCAATAGCAATGTATAAATTTTCCAGTTTCTCTTCATACTCACCAGGGTCTGACAGAATTTTTCTTTTCTTGTAATATTCATTCTTCTTTTTTCTTTTTCTTTTCTTTTTTTTTTTTTTTTTTTTTTTGCACTGGAGATTTAACCCAGAGTGCTTTTACAATGGGCCACATCCCCAGCCCTTATTTTATTTTTTGAGAAGGGTCTCAATTAGTTGCTTAGGGCCTCACTAAGTTGCTGAAGCTATCTTGAACTTGTACTCCTGTCTCAGCCTCCTGGGATTATAAGGCAAGTGCTACCATGCCCGATATGTAATGTCCATCCTTGAGTGTGTGGGGGTGTACTGGTAGCTCAATGTTTGTTTTGAAAAAAATAATTAATAGATTTCATTCCTTAGTAGAATTTCAGATTTATAGAATTGACCAGATGGCACATGGTACCTTTCCTTCAGCCTTCCTTACCACTGATATCTTGCATTAGTGGGGTATATTTGTTATAATTAATGAAGAAATATTGGTCCATTATTATCAACTACAGTCCATAGTTTACATTGAGATTCACATTTTATGTTATGCGGTTCTATAGATTTTGGCAAATATGTACATCTGCCATTACAGTTTCATAGCAAATAGGTTCACCACCCTAAATATCCCTTGCTTTAACTCTTCTTCCTGTTCTCTTTCCACCCAAACTCCTGGCATACACTGATCTGTTTTCACCCACTCTGATGTTGTGCCTTCTCCAAAATGATGAAGTTAAATAGTATGTAGCCTTTTCATACTGGCTTCTTTCACCTAACAACTTGCATTCGAGTTTCCTCCATGTCTTTTTGTGGCTTGGTAGCTCATTTCTTTTTATCTCACAATAGTATTCCATTATATGAATATACTGGGCCATGGCTTATGCATTCACCATTGAAGGATATCTTGGTTGATAATGGTTCTTGCCAATCATGAATAAAGCTGCTGTAAATATGTAGAGCATACAAGTTTTTATGTGGATATAAGTTTTCAGCTCATTTGAGTAACTACCTATGAACAAAAGTGCTGGTAGAAGTTTGCTGAGCTTTGTGAGTAGCTGCCAAACTGCCTTCCAGGTGGATGTACCATTTTGCATTCCCACCAGCGCCTGCTTTGTCAGGTTTTCTCTTCCTTCCCCTCCACCCCCTCACCCCGTCTCTCGTCTCTCTCCTTCTCTTGTTTTCTCCTCCTTTCTTTCTTTCTTTCTCTTTCTTTCTTTCTCTCTTTCTTTCTTTCTTTCTTTCTTTCTTTCTTTCTTTCTTTCTTTCTTTCTTTCTTCTTCTTCTTCTTCTTCTTCTTTTCTCTCTCTCTCTCTCTCTCTCTCTCTCTCTCTCTCTCTCTCTCTTCATTTTACCCATTCTAGTAGGTAATGAGGGGCATGTTACTGATGTCTTAGTGTTTTAACTTGCAATTCCCTGTGCCATATAATGACCAGCATCTTTTCATATGCTTCTGTGCCATCTGAAGATCCTCTTGGGTGAGGTATCTGTTCAGATCTTTTTTCTCATTTTTTTGAAATGTTTTCTAATTGTTGAATTTTAAGTGCTCTTTGTATATTTTAGATACAAGGCATCGATCAGATATGTGCTTTGCAAATATTTTCTCCCAGTCTGTGACTTGCTTCTTTATTATCTTTTTTTTTCTAATTTTCATAAAGATTATTTTTTTTTATTTTATGGATTTTGTTTGGTGTTGTCTCTAAAAATCCATGACCAAATTTAAGGTCATCTGAAAGTTATATAGTTTTGCATTTTGGTCCAAATCCATTTTGTGTAATTTCTGTGAAACATGTAAAACTATCTAGGGGTGTGTGTGGTGAGGAGGTATGTTTTGCCCATACTAATGTTCAACTATCCCAGCACCATTTGCTGGGAAGACTCTCTTTCCTGTTAGATTGCCTTTGCTCTTTTGTCAAAGATGATTTGGCCATATTGGTGGACTCTTTGTTCTGTTCCATTGATCAATTTTTCTATTCTTTTTCCACTTCCACGATCCCAGTCTCCATTGTGGTACTATTTTAGTGAATCCTTAAAGTTGAGTAGTGGAAGTCCTCCAACTTTACTCTACTTTAGAGATTCTATTCTGGGTCTTTTGCCTTTTCACATAAAATTTAGATTAAGTTTGTTGATATCCACAGAATCCCTTGCTGTGATTTTTGACTGAGTCTTCATTGAATCTATAGCTTAAGTAGGGTAAAATTGACATTGTAGTAATACCAATTTTTCCTGCTTATGAACATGGACTATCTCTCCATTCATTTAAGTGTTCTTTAGTTTTTCTCCCTATTTGGGGGGTAGTTTCCTCATACAGATCTTCTTCACATTTTGTTAGACTCATGACAGAGTATTTCTTTTTTTGGTGTTATGTAAACAGAGTTCAATTTTAAATTTCAATTCCAATTGTTTATAGCTGATATATAGGAAAGCAATTGAACTTTGTATATTAACCTTGCACCCTGTGATCTTGCTATAATTGCTTATTATTCCAGGAGGTTTTGTCAATCCTTTAGGATTTTATATATAAGCAATCAAGTCACCTAGGAACAAAGGCCATTTATTTCTTCCTTTTACATCTATATATCTAGTATTTCTATTTCTTGTCTTTTGAATTATCTAGGGAATTTCCACATATTATTGACTAGTAATGGTGAGAGGGGACATCCTTGTCTTGTTCTGGAGTTTAGGGGAAAATCATCCAGTTTCTAACCATTAAGTATAGTATTTGTTGTAGGTTTTTGTAGATGTTCTTTGCCACGTCTGTGGCTGGTTTTGGTATTAGGGTAATGCTGTTCTGATGGAATAAGTTAGAAGTATTTCCCCCTATTTCTATCTTCGGGAAGAGACTGTAGAGCACTGGTACAACACTTTATTTAATATCTGGTAGAAATCACTCCTGAGGCTGCCTAGGCCTAATGCTTTCTGTTGAAGAAGGTTATTAATTACTCATTCAGTTTCTTTAATTGTCCTGTTTAGGTTATCTACCTCTTCTAATGTGAGTTTTGGCAAACTATGCCATTCAAGGAATTGGTCATCTTCATCTCAGTTATCAAATTTGGGTGCACAGAATGGTCCATAATTTCTTTATTATCTTTTTAATGTCCATGGAATCAGTAGTGATGCACTCTCTTCATTTCTTGTATACATAGTTTTGTATGCATAACTTGTTTCCTTTTTCTTTTCTCAGGGTTGGCCTTACTACAGGCTAATCAGTTTTATTTTCAAATTAATTGCTCTTTTATTGTAACTGGGGATTGAACTCAGGGGCACTTAACCACTGAACCACATCCCCAGTCCTCTTATATTTTATTTAGAGTCAGGGTCTCACTGAGTTGCTTAGGGCCTCGCTAGTTGCTGAAGCTGACTTCAAACTCAGGATCCTCCTGTCTCTGCCTCCTGAACTGGAATTCCAGGCATGTATCACAGCACCTGGCTCTCAAAGTAACTGCTCTTGGTTTTATTGTTTCTTGTTTTTCCTTCTTTTATTTCTTCTTCTTCTTCGTCGTCATCGTCTTCTTCTTCTTCCTCTTTTTTTTTTTTTTTTTGGTCTATTGATTTTCTATTTCAGTTTCATTGAAATTCTAGCTTTTTTTTTTTAGCTGAAGTTACTTTTCTTTCTCTAGTTTCCTAGAAGCTTAGATTATTGATTGTAGATTCTTCGTCTTTTCTAATATATGTATTTGAAACTCTTAATTTTCCTTCCAAGTACTGATTTTACTTCATCTCACAAATTTTGATAAGTGTATCTTCATTTTGATTCACTTTAAAATAATTTAAAATTTCTCTTGAGATGTCTTCTTTGACCCTTTTGTTATGTGAAAGTGTGTTGTTTAATCTTCACATATTTCCAGGCTATCTTTCATTTGCTGATTTTATTTATTAATTCTTTCATTCATTTTTGTGGTGGGGGACTGAACCCAGAGCCTCCCTCACATTTATGCATTCTACCACTGAGCCACATCCCCAGCCCTCATTTACTGATTTTGAGTTTAGTCTCATTGTGCTCTGAGGGCATACTTCATATGGTTCCTATTCTTTTCAATTTATTCAGGTGTATTTTGTGGCCTAAAATGTGGACATCTTGTATGTTCTGGGTTAACTTGAGAATATGTGTTCTGCTATCAGATGAAGTATTCTATAAATGTCAATTTGACAGTGCTGCTGTTCAACTATTGCCTAATCTCTACCAGCTGAATTGCTTAATTATCAAGACAGGTGTGATAAAGTCTTCAATTATATGAGTGGGTTTGCCTGTTTTCCCTGTAGTTTTAATCAATTTTTGCCTCTATCTTGACAGTGTTAGGCACTTGTAAAGAATCTCCAATTCTTGGAGTATTGACCCTTCTATCCCCTTTTTATCTTTGTAATTAAAATTAATATAGCTACTATGGCATCTTTTGATTCATATTAACATGGTAAATCTTTCTCCACTTTTCATATGTCTGTGTCTTCATATTTAAGATGAGTTTCTTATAGATAACATATTATTGGGCCTTGTTTTTTTTATCCACACTACCAGTCTATTATTTTAGATGTTTTTTAGAGCATTCACAATTAAAATAATTAGCAGTATATATTATTTTTTACTTTTTCTATGTTTCTTCATTTTAATCTTCTCTTTTCCTGCTTTTGCTAGTTTTAATTGAGAAATTTATGTGATTACATTTTCTTTTCTTTCTTAGCATATCAGTTATACATCTCAACAGTATTTTAGTGTTTTCCCTGGAGCTTGAAATATATATTTACAATGATGTAAGTCCCCTTTCATATGATCCTGTATCATTTTGCAGTTAATATTGATACTTAATTCTTCCTCACATCCTTTATACCATTGCTGTGATTCATTTCATTTATCCCTAAGCTTTAGGGATAATATAAATATATTTACAAATATATACAAATACATTGTTGCTATTATTATTTGAACAGCTGTTAGGTCAATTAAGAATAAGAAAAATAATGGATTTTATTTTATCTTCATTTATTCCTTTTCTAATGGTCTATGTAGATTTGAGTTTCTGATTGATATATTTTTCTTTCTCTTTGACGACTATTGCTTTTAGCATGTTTTTGCAGATCTGTTGGTAACAAGTCTCTCTTTATTTCTATTTCAACTTTGAAGGATAATTTTACTGGGTAGGAATTCTAGGTTGCTGGGTTTTTTTTCCTTAAAAACCTTAAATATTTCATTTCATTCTTTTCTTGACTTCTCAAAACAAGTCTGATGTGATTCTTATTCTTATGACTCCCCCGATTCCTGGGCTTCTTTTTAACATTTTCTGTTTGTCTTTAATTCTGTACATTTCGAATGTGATATGTGTAGGTGTAAAAATTTTTTGGTATTTAACCCTGTTGGCCCTCTCTGAGGTTTCTGAATCTGTTACTTGAATGCTGTCTTTTCTTTTGGAAAATTCTCAACCATTGTTATTTTAAATATTTCTTTTACCCTTTTATTCCCTCTTCCTCTGGAATTCTCATTATGCATTTGCTGCACCTTTTGTGATTGTCCCACAGATACTGCACATTTTGTTCTTTATGTTCTCATTCCTTTCAGTTTGGGAATTTCCCATGGATGTATCTCCAGTCTCTTGGATTCTTTTGTTTTTTTTGGCAGAACTGGGAATTGAACTCGGCCCCTTGTGCATGCTAGGCAAGTGCTTTACCACCAAGCTGCTTTCCTCATTTTTTAAAAAATTTTTTCTTAGCCAGCCCAGTTTACTGATGTGCAATCAATGGCATTCTTCATTTCTTTTATATTATTGTTTATTTTAGCATTTTCTTTTGATTCTTTCTCAGTATTCTCAACTCTGTTTAGAGTACCCATGTGGCCTGTGTGTTGTCCACTTCTTCCACTGGGGGCTTCAGGGTGGTAGCAGTAGTTATTCTAAATTCAGATCTGATAATTCCAGTATCTGTGTCATACTTGAGTGTGATTCTGATACTTTGTTTTGCACTTCCTGTTGTTTTTTCTAGTCTTTCAACATGCCTTGCAATTTTTGGTTCAAAGCCATACATTATCTATTAATTAACAGGACCAGGAGGTAAGTGGGTTATCGGGGTGAGGTGTTATGTTTATCTAGTAGATGTTAGGCTGTATTTGGTGCTTATTACAGCTGTGGGCATTACAGGTTTCAATTTTCCTGGTGTTCTTGTTTTTGTCTACTGTGTTGTCTTTGGGTTTCTCTAAAGACTCCTCCTTCAGTGGAGCCTGTGTCATGCAGCTCTCAGTTGTAACCCACTGTCATTATACTGGAGACCTTCTGAGGTGGTGGTTAAGTATTGGGTAGCAGGAACATTCTATAATCTGATGGCTAAATTTTGGAGTTTTTGTTAAGTGGGTCTGAGTACCTTTAAAAGAACTTCTTGTCTTTTTTCCCCCCATCTCCTGATGTGATACAGGGTAGAGGGGACTTGCTAGAGTTTGGGTCTGAAATGTCCCCTAAAGCATTAAAGACTTGGTTTGTAGCTGGGGAAATTGGGAGGTGGTAGAACTTTATGAAGTAGTGAGGGAAAGTTAATCCCTGGGAATATGCCCTGGAAGGGGATATTGTGACCCTATCCTCTCCTCTTCCTCTCTTCTGCTTCCAGTCTGCTCTGAGGTGAACATCTTGCTCCACTATTGCTCCCTGACACACTGTGCTACCTCACCACACAAGCCCAAAACAACAGGGACAACTGCCTCATGGACTGCAACCTCTAACACTATGAGCTAAAACAAATCTTTCCTCTTTCTTACACTGATGTTCTCTGGTGTTTTGTTATAGTAATAGAAAACTGATAAACACAGAGCTGCTGCTATGTAATTTTCATTCTCCTGGATCAGATGAGGGTCTGATAAAATAATTTCTCTTGGGGAGAATGACTTTGTTATAGAAAATAAATCTCTGGTTACATTTCATAATGGTTAATTTTTCTCTAGGTGTGTTTCCACATGATTGTTTTTCTCCTCTTTCTGCTAGAAGCAAAAGATTTTTCTCACATCTTTATCATGAGAACCAGGTGGGCCCCTTGAGATGAAACTTGT